>NW_024097852.1:0-749154 GCF_016545835.1 Crotalus tigris | reverse complement strand
AGGCAAATCCCATGAATCTCCAGCTGCTATTTATAACTTTATTGTCAGTCTTTACCAAAATATTATTTCTAGAGTACCTGTATTTGTTGACTCAAAGTCAGATTCCAGACAGATGCTGGAATGTAGTTCTCTATGTATAAGTTTTGCAAGTCACTTATTGAACTCTTTAAGAATAGTGTGCAAAACAAGATGCTACAACAATAAGAGTTTTTTTCTGTCCATTAATCGGGATTTTAGAAAAAAAGGTAATGGAAAGTTGCTTGTCAACAATGAGCACCAGTTAATATATTTAGTTTCAGGATTATAAAGAATGTTGAGCTCTTTCTATAAGGTCTCATATATGTTGAAAGCTTACTTCTAAGTTAAAAGAAGGAGGAATAGTTCTGGAAAGTTTAAATTGTTTAATTTCTGAAAAAATAACACTTTTTATTGACCTTTTGTCAGCATGCATATTTTATTTTTTATTTTACACAAGTACAAAAAAATTGTAGACTTTACAACTGATTTAATTGCCACAAAATTAGTGATTTGCACCTGTTCTTTTAATTATATCATCATACATTATATGACATTTTTGTATTAGTTTATATATTATATTTTTAGAAGACTTTTTTTCTGAGAACATGTTTCTGGTTTGTTTTCTAACATCATGTATAAATATTTGTTTTATTTATTTATTTCTCACATTTTTGACCCACCCATCACCCTCATATAACACCACATGGCAAATACTCATGTTTTAATCATAGATAGCATTCACCATTTTGCACAAGAATGTACCATTACTTCATGGGCATGTTAAGATCCTGCCCTTAATATGGTTACTACTATTATTAATTGCATAATATTATTCAAAAGACAAAGCCATAAAATAATGATGTGAATAATTTCCTCAAACATTTTTGGAGACTAATTATGATTTTCTCTAGCTATACAATTAGAGTTACATATATTCTTAAACCAGCTTGAATTAGGTAAAATTTTATTTCTGGAACAAAAATGAACATTAATTAAGTTATATAGGTTATACTCCGCTAATGTGCTACTCTGCATATTATGAATTATATTAAGAAGAGAAAGAGAGTATTATTTTCCTTCTCAAGTACTGTCCAGAGACTAAGCTTAATTACATGATGACAAAGGTTGCGACAAAAGGTTGTACACCTCCTGTTCCTTTCTGCTTCTGCACACATCACAAATCTACTCTAGAGATTTGAGAAATTTCCAAAACAGATATGGCGCTTGTTTAGCATACTAGTAAATTAGCACCAAGTCCACAACCATCTAGCTTTTAGGTATGAAAGACAGCAGCTGCCTTGTTTTGCTTTACTGTGTTTCAAGGCCTCTCCAACATATTGAAAGAAGAAGATCAAGCATCTGAATACCAAACATCTCTTTCAGTTTTTCTAAGTTCTGGGAGAAGCTATGTGTAGGCTGCGGGTGATATGAAGTACTTTGTCAAGGCAAATCAAAGCCTCCTCTCACCTGCATATTGCTAAATATGCTATTTCGAACACTGACCAACAAAAATACATTCAATAAAACAAACTTAACCTTAACATCAATGACTACTGGGAACTATTTGTGGCGAGGCTTACGCATAATATACCCCCCCCCAAAATTGCTACTTTTAGGAGGAGAGATTTATTCTGGTTATTTAGTAAATAATGCAAATAAAAATTGTCAGAGTGCCCTGGGAAAGTTAGATTTAAAAAAAGGAGACATCAGCTGGTGCTGAATATCCCTATAGAACTAGCAGTTCAAATGAACGTGAACTGGGATTTTTATAGCACCATGTCACAGGGGAAGTGATAAGGGGTTTTCCTATATTTTCCTTCCAATACTGTATGGAGAGCATTAAATCTAATGAAAACTCTCCTGAATTTGGGAACTGTGATGTGATATAAATATGAAGCTGATATAGGAGCCAAAATTTGGTTATTAACAAATATGTTGTAAGAAAAAAACAGCAATTTCTGTTTGGTCTTCTATGTCCAAGATTTAATATTGATCCAGCCCTTAACTGGCATCACTGGAAAAACCATAGAGGCTCAGGTTCTTTTAGGTAGCTATTTCCCAAGACAATTTATAGTTGTCTGCCAATATTAGATGGGACAGTCCACCACGTCTTTGATATAGTTTTAGCTAGTAGGTAAAGATATTTATCCAGAGATTCAGATTTAGTGACTTCTGCTTCCTATCAAAGTACTGCATTTGGGACTATCTCACCCCACTGGGATTGGCCCATCCCACTCATGTCAGCAGAGGAGGTGTGCTGCCAGTCCCATTAGCCCAATTATTCTAGCTGGTGGGGTCCAGGAGGAAGGCTTTCTCTGCTATTGCACTTGCCCTTGAAATATCTTGTTCCCCAATGTGTAGTGACCCCAACCCTCCTATCCTTTCGTAAGGTCCTAAAGACCTGGCATTGCCAGTTGGCTTGGTGTCACAATGAGGGAACAGCACAGTGGAGGTGGTTGATCAAGTAACAACAGATCCCATTTTTCCCCACTTTGCTTTCCCCCTCCCCATGTGTCCTTAGATTTTAATGTTTGCTTTTAATTTATTTATGTTTTAATGTACATGAATAGATACATTTTATGACTGTAAGCTGCCCAGAGTTACACTATGGTAAGATGGGCAGCCAATAAATTTTATAAGCAAACAAACAAATAAATTTGGGACACAGAAAATATGAAAAATTATCCCCAAATATTTAAGGACCTTAATTTGCTCAGTGGACTTGCCCACCTAAGTTCCAGCTTCTCTATCTTGGACATTTGGAGAAAATTAGAATCTTGGCCAATGTAAGGAGCTGAGATGGCGTAGCAGTTAGAGTGCAGTACTGCAGGCCACTTTAGCTGACTGTGTTCAGCAGGTCAGCGGTTCAAATCTCACAGGCTCATGGTTGACTCAGCCTTCCATCCTTCCGGGGTAGGTAAAATGAGGACCCAGATTGTTGGGGTCAATGTAAATATATATATACATTGCTTACTGGTGTACACCGCTTAGAGAGTGCTTGCACTTAAAGCGGTATATAAGTCTCATAAATAAATAAATAATGTAAATCTTCTAGAAATTCTAGTGGTGTGGCAGAAGCTAGAGATGGATTTTTAAAACCTCCATCAAGCTATAGTTTTCAGAATTTTTTGATCCTTCAAACTGCTATAAACTGCCCTTAGAAGAGTTAAATGCTAGATTCAGACAATATATACGTTCATCCAAACTTAATTGAGAATGACATCAAATTAGTGGTTCAGAGAAAAATCCCAATCCAATAGAAAAGTCAGCAATAGACTTTGTAGAGATTAATGTTGCAGTTTAAAGCCAGCCACTTTTTAATAAAGTGCCTTAAAAGTAATGAAGTTTAGCCTTTTAATCTAAAATAAAAGGAAAATAACTAACAACTAATTTACTTCTAACAATGGTTTATGTTTCTTTGTTTATCCCTGATGGTCCTTTGATCCTTATTAGCTTATTATGTGATTCCAACTGTTGAATTAATGTTGTGTCATTTATGTTCCAAAAACATTTTTTAAAGAAATACCTCTTAGCACCCTGCATTTCTTGTAAGGACAGTTCATAGAGATGAACATGCCAAGACAAAAGAAATTAAATACTCAATGAAAAAGACCACTCATGGGACTAACATTATACTCTCTGAAGTGCTCTAAGACTGTTAATAAAAGTAGCTGAGATTTTTAATTGAAAGTTGAAGGAAGCCTATAAATGTTTTAATCAGGTCATTGACAGACACTGGAGGGTTTTTTCCCCAAGGATATACTACTACATTAAACCCTTACTTTTAAAAAATAGATTTTGGATAAGTTTATTATTGAAAAATAAAAGAGAAACTGATTTTGTAGACATCAAGTTCAGTACCACATCCCTTTGAAGACAATTGTTTTACTTCTCAGTTTGTTTGGGCCTGAATTTATGCTTAATTTCCTTCCTTGAACAATTTTATTTATATTTCCTTTCAAATTCTTCAGTTGATGTCTGATGATTTAAGAATTTATTATTGCCATTTTATTATTGATATTTAAATACTTGATAGTCCATCAGCTGCAGTAGAGATAAATAAAATTCATCACAATCTTCTTATTGTGCACTCATTCCTAAACTTAACAGATTCAGTGCCATTGAAATATTAGAAAACTTCATATATTGGACAAGATCTTTCCACAGGCACAAAAATAAAATATTTCTCTTCAGGAATACAGTACTTTAATGCAAAGATAGACTATATCCATGCCATATATGTTAACACTTACATCAGCCATGCCACAATTCTTCACACTATGTACATGGAGGAAATCTCTTAGTAGTCACAATCCTGATATCATAATTTATCCAGGGATTTACTTAGACTGATGCCAATTTTAGGACAAACAGGACATGGTCAAAGCACATGTCAAGATTTAAAGGACTCTGTTTTTCCATGAAGCATGACTGCTAAAAACTCCTAGAAGTTAAATTCAACTCCTGATGAATTCATTAAATATATTCATGTAGTTTTCTTGGCAACAGACTGAAAGTAGTTTGCCATTGCTTTTTGCCAGGATTAATTTATAAGCACAATATTTCCTGAAGGTTTCCACCAAAATAGTAACCAGGCCTAATCCAGTTTAGTTGCTAAATGCAGATAAGGTCATGAAAGTGCTACTACTTGCTGTATAAAGCCTAGTTTAGATATATATGAATCAGTGAAGTTCAACAAAGTATGTTAGTATTATTGAAATTACCAGATTACCTTAAATCAAGCCACATATTAAACAATGAATACTAAGCTATTTTGATTAATATCAAATCACATTCTCACAGGATTGGGAAAAGTTTACTGTCAAACTTAAGAAACAACAAGAGCTAATTCTTTAGTATAAGCTACATTAACAGAATCTTATACATCTGAAGTACAAATCTACATGATCACTAAGTTTTTAAGTTTATTTCTCTGCCCATTACTCAGCTATGAGATCCTCTCCATTTATCTGATTATTCCCTAGGCTGAATCACTGCCCCTCATCCCCCCACTTCCAAAGTCATTCTCACATTCTATTACATATATACATAACTTCCAGGGCAGGGGTGTCAAGCACGCAACGTTATGTGATGTGTCATGTCGTATCGTGACTTTTTTTTTCCATTGCAATGGAGTGGACACGGTTTTGATATGATATATCTGGCCCACAGGCCGGAAGTTTGACACCCCTATTCTAGGGCCTTGGCATAAAGGAAAAGGTCCCTAAAGAAACGTATATAGTCAATAGCACTCAGTCTGGAACTAGATAGGTAGGTGGCTTCAGCTAGATGGTCACTTTCAAGAGCACCATTTAAAATGTGAAGGTTTAGCTTGAAGGCTGCTTTGAATCAGGCAAAGACCTACAAAGTTTGATTTCTGATATTTTGAGCAATACATGAGGAAGAATCCATCAGCTTCAGGGTTATGAAGGGACGTTTGTGTTGTGCATAGATGGTGTAATCATTGGGGCTCAATCTAGCATGACTATAATGCATTTGGATTCAAAAGTATAAGGTCAACAAATTTCACTCCACAAAGACTGATCAGGATTTTTTGCCTCATTAAGAGCATATAAGCATTTATTATTAATAGGGCATTGTAGCTGAATTGAATTAACACTGCTATAGCATATGATTTCAATGGCACATAGAGTAGTGGGCACTAGGACTCACAGACCCATTTTACTCCTTGTTCTGCCCCAGCTGAGAATGAATTAAATCTATTTAGTAGCAGTTTATCAGCAGTTAATGTTTCCTGAATCAATATTATGCCATGGCAGGAGAGGAAGTCATGCCTGGCAGATTTACTGAAATTTGAAATATAAGTGATGACTCCTATCTGCTGGATCATGACCATTTGTCATTTTCAAGCACCAACTAACTCATCCTTAGCTCTGACAGTTTGGATGCAATGACTCTGCCATTTGAATATGCTCATTTGTGTAAGTCTGTTGGAGAGAGATATCTGGTTGAAAGTCAGGAGTATTTGTTTATCATTTCTTGAACTGGGTAAGTAGTGAAAATTGTTTAGAACAATTTTTCTATTTTGGCAGCTTAGGAGCTGAGACAGAACAACTACAAGATTATTGTGATCACCCTATCTATGGGTATTCTGAAGTTTTCTAGGAGGATCTGCTTTTTCTGTAGCACACAGTGGTAGTTGGCTGTACCAACTGCTTCCAGTTGCCCTGTTGACATCATAGGACAGGCTGCTAGAATGGTAACATAGCCGGCTTCTGATGTTATTTTAACTCCCTGATTGTCGTTGAGGATTTGCAAGGGCTTGTTAGAAGCTGTACATCTTGACTGCAGTGTCATTTACTGTAGTTGTTGAAATATATATATATAAAATCAGAGTTTCTGCACACAAAAGGCAGACTTCACAGAACAATTGAGTAATATACTTGGGGCGGGGGAGGGGATGCAGAAGACTTTTTCCAGGACGTTATCTCCACTATGTCCTGCTTTGAAGAGTGACTTGAGCTGAATCTTAGGAGGGATGGGGAGGTGGTTTCTCTTGATACTGGCTTCTATGCAATCATATTCCTTAGGGCGAAGGGGATCTTGAAGCTATGGTTCTGTTACTCACATTTTTTGTTGTCTGTAGTAGAGAAATAGAAGTCAATCCATCATTTTCTCTCCTTTATTGGATTTAGGATCTTAGTATTATTACTGTGATCCACCTTCATTCTTTTATTGCCTCTGGATGGCACTTTTAGACTACAGTACTGAGTTAAAAGGGGTGAGGCTAGTCATAAGTTTTGAACTTATTGCAGGAGCTCATTTGTTGCCATTTTGTCTCCTTCCCCCAATACCCGAACAACTTTATCAAAAAGTGCTTGACCACACTACCCACTACAGCATGACCAGTACAATCAATGACAAAAATAACAGTCCCATAGACCAAAAACATATCAGATATAACCAACTGATTATTACAACTACTTAGCATCACCGTAGTACACAAACCAATTAAAATCTTCCAAAACATTTTTTTAAAAAAACAAAAGATCTAGTACTTCAACAATTACAAACAGGAGACATCTAAATGCAAAAAAGGACCATAAGTAACATTGTGTAGGACAAACAGATAGAAAACTGGCAGAGGCCATCTCCAAGCATCAGAAGAAGTCAGAGTACATGGCAAAAATACCTTCATCTCATATGGAGAGAAGCAACTAGAGTTTCAACTATTAGCATTTGAAATCAAGCCAAGTCCAAAAATGTTAAAGAATTCCTGAAAGCTTGGCATACAGACAAGTCAGCCTTCAGTAGACACATAGAGATAAACTACATTTACATGCTACTAAAAAGAGACATAAAAACCTAAGAAGGAAACAAAAAGAAAAGAACACTTCTCTCCAGCAGCTAACACTTACTGTAGATAAATAGGGATCAACAACAGACAAATAATCAGACAGGAGACAATTCTCTGATTGAAGAACCAGCAAAGAAGAAACTGGATAGCCATTTGTCCGAAATGGAATAGGGTTTCCTGCTTGAGCAGGGGGTTGGACTAGATGACCCCCAAGGTCTCTTCCAACTTTATTATTCTTATTATTATTATTATTATTATTATTATGGATCATCGCACAGTCAGCCAGCTGTTCAGACTGGATTTGGCATTTTGTCTACCTATCGAGTCCTTACCCAGGACCTGGGTTAGGCATATTATTATTATTATTATTATTATTATATAACATCCCCATCAAAACTGGCAGGGTAAGCTACTGTATATACATAGGAATCAAACCTCACACTCACTTATACTGATAATGTTACATAGTTGGATAATGAAATATCTTCAAGCAAACAACCAAGCTTAGAAGCCGCCAAGAACTGCATTTTATCATCTAGCTAATTTAAAAGGATAGTCTATAAGGTATTTCATTAAGAAATGCTGTAAAGAAGTTCAAACAAGCAAATTTTCTCTTAACAAGTAGTTGTGAGTTTTCTTTTTCTTTTGTAATTTCCTGGACAACTTTGGCTCATGAAACCATTTTCTTCTGGAAACAGCAGCAAAGACAAAGAGACTGCAGTTGTAATTGCTAGGAACAGAATGACATATTGAGAATTATGGACAAGTCATAAATATATTGCTCCTGTGATTACTTTAAGACTTTAATTTCTCCCAATGATTAAATATAAAGGAGGTAATACTAATAATTTGTGCAAATACTTATTTGATCATCAAGTAATCATTTAACCAACTACTCCAGGTGGATAGCCTTAAATTGCCCAGCCCAGCAGTTTATTGGGAAAGGTGGTCTAATTGTAATGACTTTCAAGATATATTAGTTTCCTGAGTAATCCTTTGGATTTCCTATGTGATTTTTTGCTCTGCATGTTGATATTCATTTGACCTTAGCAATAAGTTTTTTGACAAAATAGTCAAGAGTTTTGTAAGATTCCATGATAGCTAAGGATGACTCCTTTATTTTGCCCTTTATTGAACACCTTCTCAAAAATCAATGAATTTATAACTCATTTTTTGTAGTTCTGGAGCTTCTAATTATAACCATTTATGCTATTCCCTTTCCAAATTTATATTCATTTTGCTCCTCTGAATCCTTATTTTCACATTACTTTTCATCCCTATAATATAGAGTTTTTAGAAATAAAAGAGGTCCAGATGTTAGTCAATTTTTTGCTTATATAGTTTTTGAGTTAAAGTACATACTCAAACTTTTAACTGAAATAGTTGCTTGAATTAATGATTGATTGAATGATTATGTTAGAATTCAAATTTAATTATTGAACCCCTATGTGCATCGTACATTTAAAAGTTTGTCATTTTCAAACTTGTCTGCACATATACTGAGTATATACCCAAAATAGTATTATGATATAATAAAGAGCAAGGTTTCCAAGTTACAAATAATAGATTATATAATTGCATATACACTAATACTGCACAGATATTTAAAAGAAAATTAAATCAATTTGTATGCCTGGTAACAAATTTTCATTGTCTCATTTTAGAACAGGCATGTCAAACTGCCAGCCCGCGGGCCAGATGCATCAGGCTGAAACTGCGCCCACCCCATTGCCAGCAATGGGGGAAAAGTCGCAATACGTCACACAACATCACATGATGTCGCAAGTTTGACATGCCTGTTTTAGAACATATGTTTCATAGGAATTAGTCCTTTCAGTTATGGTCTCAGGCTTATCTCGCTTAGTATGAATGTGAATATTCTTCATTTTATTAAAGAAAAATATTCTGAACATTCAAAAAGCCATTCTAAGAAAATATTACCTTTCAAAAAATTAATTTTTTGGAAATACAAAGAAAAAAAATTAAAAGCTAACTAGGATAAAGTGATATAATGTGGTACTCATAATTTTTCATGTACCAGATTTCTAAATATTAAAATTTCAAATAGGCATTTTTGCTATGTTCACTGGATAGATATTTTTGATAAATGAGATCAATATTATAGTGACTACAGTGATATCTTTTTTCAGAATAATATTGTGAGCCATATTTGCTCAGCATCTGATGACTATTTTTTACATCAGTAAGAATTTAACAAAAATGTCACAGGTAGATGAATTTCCAGAGTGAGAAAGAGAAACGCTAATTCTTATAAGAAAAGCTGTAGCTTTCCAAAACTGGAGGTTATACTCCCAAGGACCATATATGTATATGTATGTCACATATGTATACATACACACACATATAGATCACATAAAATAAAGTAATTTGCATGTGAATTTATTCTATTGTCTGCATAATATCTGCATAAACATGTAGCAACATATTGAAAAGTCATAGTCACAACATGAGCTATACAAACTCATTCACTAAATGAGAATATTTTAAAAGATCTTGAGTACAGATGTTTCCAAGTAAAATTTAAGGTCTCTCTGGGTGCTCCAACTGGTGATCACTCTATTATAGGCTTAACTCTTTAAAGTAAGAGTTCAGGTGCTCATTTTCTTCTTCCCACCCTTTCACCCAGCATGCAATCATTGTTACAATTCAACACATTTTTTTGCATGTAGCACCTCACAAAATGCAAACAGCTGCAATTTCACTGCCCAACCCTTCATTCTACTCTTAAACATTTGTTCTGTTAATGCAGGTTAATTCAGCAAATAACACTTCTGTAAATTGTTCTTGCAAACTGCTACATCATTTATATAAGGACTTCTGTGAACTTTGAAAAATTAATGCCTTTAATTTTGGTTGATGGCAACATCACCAGAGCTCTGTAAATTGCACTTTAATGAGATTTTGCTACAGGGGATAATCTGCTACTGACAGAGTAACATCTTGAAAACATCTGTAGACCTATAATTTCTCTATGACGATTAGATCCCACCACAAGACTCCAAATACAGACCTGAAACAAAGAGGGATATGCAAAGTTCTAAATGACTGTACAACCTGTTCTTTAGAAAAGAAGAGATACACAATGGAAAGTTCTGTATGCTGAAAATAAATCAATTTTTCTGACTAATTAACATTTAGCTTTATTTAATTAAGAAAGGCTATTACTGTCTCCACTGCTGTGCATCTGTATATAATGAAGGAAACAGCAGTAGGTATAAGATACCACAGAGGGATATGCCCAAGTAACTTGCACTATAGGTGTAAAGGAATGTCTATTATTGTTAAGTAACTGACATCAGAGTCTTTTTAATGCTCTTATAAATAAATGGAACCCTTTCCCAGATGCTTTACACATATGGTTTCTTATTTATCTCTGATAGAGACTGGTAGTTAGATTAGATGCCAGAATCAAATGATTTAAATAGACAGCTGCATAATGAGAACTGCAAAATAACACCTTTTAAAACAATTTCTATTTATAGTGATCAGTGAACTCACAAAAGGATGATAAATCTTGTTTTGGGTATACCAGGCTTGCCTTGCTGTCTTAATTCCATCCTTTTGGAGTAACTTTAGAAAACAACTGTGTCCTGAAAAGTGAATATATAAGGGGAAAGGCAATTAGGGCCAGAATAAAGAAGAATTTGAATAATCATCTGTTTACAAACAGGTTACTTTAAAATACATTGGCAAGGCACTGAAACAGATATTGGGATCAAACAGAAAAACATCAAAAGCTTATCTATAGCAGAAAAAGAAACCAGTGGTGTTTTCTGCATCCTTTGAATATCTTTCCCTCTGCTTCAGGTCAATTATTTGGGTGATTACCTTTACATAGCCAAAAAGCATAATATAATTCCACAGACAGCCTAAGAATTAGAACAAGAGAAGGAAAAAGATTGTCCAAACCAAAGAGGAGAACTGGAGAGGGGAAAAATGAAAAGCATAGATAGAGGCACATAGATTTAAGAAACAAGTTGTCCAGATAGTAAATATATTTCCTTTTTAAAGTAGCAAATCTATTTTAAACATCACAAATACAGAAGTGGGAGGTACTCATAGAAATGAATGGAAGCTCAAATTTATTGGAACTACTGTAGAATTGGAAAACAATTTGCCCACCCATCCCCAACATTTAAAATAGAGTAAAAATTCCCAAAATAGCCAATGAAGACAAGATTATTTTGATGGAGATGAAATTCTGGTGACTATTTGGAGATAAATAAAAAGCTATGGGGGGGGGTTATATGATTGCATTATAAAAATAAACATTCTACTTCACTGCAATATTTTGATGGAAGACCCTATCTAGTAAACTGTAATCAGCATATCGTTCATTGCCAAGTAGGAGAGCTTACTCCTTTAACAAGTGATATAGTAATAGCTTCTGTCAAAGGTAATTTATCAGGCTACCTCTTGTTTTAAATATTTATGACTCGTATTATCAAGAATCACCTGTCTTTCTAACTGTTTCTGTACACTGAGATTATTTTTATTTTTATTTAAAAGGTGTTTATACTAGCTGAGCATGCCTAGCTTAAATTATCACTCCCTTCCTTAGAAAATAATTGATCGAATATCTATTAATAATATTGCTATAATTATTATAGGGATGTCCTGAATAATTGTAGCTACTGTATACACTTAATGAAATGCACTGTCACAATGTCTGGTCTTTATTGAGCCCAAAATATTTAATTTTAATAACATAGTCATGTTTGGTTACATGGTAACGTCACCAAGTACAAATAGACTAGTTCAGAATGTGGGTACCAAGAAGAGACCATTGTCCTTCTGGTGCCACTTGCTTTGGTCAGGTTGAAATGGAACATAATAATTTTGTGTCAAGTTACACACTACAACCTTTTCTCCTACAAAACTTCTCATCTTTTTCCTTTTGTGGATCTCATTAAATCTGTCACATTACAATTTTCTTGGTCATATTTTCTTTTGATCCAATTCTATCTCCTTCATACATTTGCTTTACAATTTAATCTCTATTTATTATTTTTACACAATCAAATCAACTCAATGTACTTCTTTTATACTTGTTGCTCACTTTTGAATTCAACCCCTATCCATTCAGTAGCCATTCATTCTTGACTCTCTCTCTTCTTGTTTTACTGCATGCACATCTTAAGTACCCCATTCCCACTATTTCCAAGTTACATTTATGGTTCTGTGGTGTTCTCTGAGCTTGATTGCTTTCTTGCAGATGTTTCATTACCAAACTAGATAATCATCGGTGCACTTATGCTGCTCCTGATGTTCCCAATTCTCTTACAGACATTTTCACTTATTTTAACATTTTTTTCATTAATTTCCCCATCTTTACTGAGTAATTGAGCCAAAGAATAAAAATCCACTCACTTGTTCTATCTTCCCCATTTATGTAGAACTTGAAACTATTCATTCCATTTTCCTTGTCAATCATACCTATCTTGATTTTTATATTTTAATTTCTAGAATCATGCACATGGTTCACAGTATCTATCATGCAATCACATATTCATTGCAAATAATTTAGATAACACAATATCATTTGTCTATAAAAGTGCAAGTATGTTTTAGAAACACTTCTCTATTATCACCATTTTCCTTTTCATTAAATCACACATTGCACATTCTTGTCTTATTTCTTGCTCAGTGTTTAAGATAAAATAAACTTTATTGTCATTTTTACTATGGGCAGTAAATATATATATATAAATCACTGTCCATTTTGAATACATAGTGGAAAAAGGAAGCTTGAGAATTCACAAGGTTGAAGCTATATGGAACAAAACTGTGACAGAATCTAGATGTTCTGCTTCAGATACCACAAAGCTTTCTCTCAGAAAGTAACAAGAAGATCATGAAGAGGATGTATAGTGTCCCAGACAATACTGCATACCCTGTTCAAGCATCACTTACATGCTGTGTCCCGAATAGAAGAAAGTGAACTGCCAATAATCTTTTCTTCCATTCTCACCACTCTCTGCACTGCCTTCCTGTCTGAAGCAGTGATGTTTCCAAACCAGAATGTAATGCAATATGACAGGATACTCTTGATCATCCCTCTATAGAAAATGGTAAGGATAGGGGAAGGAAGATGTACTTCTCTCATGCAACACAGAAAATAAAGGCTCCCACTTCACCAGTGTCTTGCTGTTGAGCAACCAAACTAACCTACTCATTAGCGGCACACCCAGAAACTGTTAACCAACCCCACAGGTGAATCATTAATACACAGATGCGTGTGACTGTGCCTGCCTTTTCTGAAATTGATAATGATCTTTTTCGTTTTACCAATGTTTACAGCAAGGCTGTTTTTATTACATTAGTTCCCCAAACCCTCTACCTCCTTGCAGTAAGCACCCTCATTGTCATCCTGAATAAATCCCACTATTGTTCTATCATCCGCATACTTCACAATATGTTTGGTGGCAAACCTTGCACAACAGTCATGGGTCAAGAGGATGAACAACAGTGAACTTGGGACACAGCCCTAAGGAGAACCTGTGCTCAAGAAAAATGGTGTTAGAAATATTAGTCCCAACTCGCACATACTTGGGGCCTATCAATAAGAAAAACAAGAATCCAGTTGCACAAAGGAATATTAAAGCCTAAAAGACCCAGTTTGTCTACTAGATTCTGAGGAATGATTGTATTAAATGCCGAAGTGAAGTTGATAAACAGCATTTGCACATGAGTATTTCTTTCCTCTAAGTGCACCAAGCTCAGATGGAGAACAGAAGAAATAGCATCCTCTGTAGAGCAATTTGGACATATTTCCCACTTTCAGGAACCTCTAGCATTAGTCCGCCCTTACCAAATCAGAAATGTAGAGGAAATGATCAAATATCTACAGAAATAATGAGATTAATGCAATTTTAAAACTGGAGTAAAAAAAAACATCAATAACCAGCTTTAGGCTAATAACACTTCTCTAATACCTAAAAATGTAAATGATTTGCAAGCTCTAGTCATGAAAGTCAAGAAGTACAGAGTAAAAACAATAGAATTATTTATTGGCCAAGTGCAATTGGACACACAAGGAATTTGTCTCAGGTGCATAAGCTCTCAGTGTACATACAAGCAACAGGTGATAAATCATGATCATAATCAACATAAAAACACATTCGACATAAATCATAAGATGCAACAGTGATAGTCATAGGCTACTAAATAAGCAAACAACATAAATCATACTAGAATACTAAATAAAACAATATAAATTGTAAGATACAAGCAACAAAGTTATAGTCATAAAAAGATAAGGAGATAGGTAACGGGATTAAGATTAAATATAAAGAAGACTAAATTAATGAAAACAGGTACAACAAAAAATGACAATGAAGATATTAAAGTAGTGGATAGCTTCTGCTTTTTAGGATCGAATATCAACAATAAAGGATTCAATAGTCAATAAAAACGCGAAAATAGTACTTGGTGTAGTAATATTTGAAAAAGCCTTGAAAAGATATTCAGATGCCATGATTTGATCTGAACTGTGCAGGCAATGGTCTTTCCTGTGAACTTTATAGAAATGAACATTTCCATTTCCAAATCATAGCTGAGAATCATTATGGAGAAAAGAAGACAAGTGACTACAATCACAACCAGCATGGGATCAGGATGGCATAGGGAACAGTAGGCTACTTGTCCAGAGTCTCTTCAAGCCCGATACCATAGCTTTCAAGTTTTACTTTGGTATTTGCTTGTCAATTTTCATCCAGGGCAAAATTTCAACAAGAGCCAAATATGCTGGCCTTGAGCACTTGTTTGTTTATTGTGTGTACATCCTATCACAATTTGATAATTCTCAACCACTCACAATATGCAAAAAAAGTAGTGCAACTTTCAAAGTATCTTTAAAAATTACAGTTCAATTATAAATTCAGAAAACCCATAGGGATAACTGGAATAGTTCAATACAAATTAAACAAAATAAAATAGAATAAAACAAAATAGATGGCATAGCATAGAATGATCTCTGAACGTAAGTTTTTAACAACTTCCTGAAGAATCTCAAGAAGCCTGATTTCCACCAGAAGACTAGAGGCATTAAGAAGCAGTATCTGTTAACTATGTGTCTCATATCCTTCCAGAAATGTAAGATAACAAGGAATTTATTCCTGAGCAATCTAGTAGGTCATGCCAATTCAGATTGGAGTAGGTGGTCCTGGTGCCAAGCCATAAAGGGGTTTGTAAGTATTAGTGTTATATACTCATAGCAACAGGTGGCAACTAACACATTGGCCCTTGTATTCCAGACCACTTATAATTTCCAAGTAATCTATAAAGGTAGCACCAATTACACTGAAGTAATTTAATCAAGTGGTAATAAGAATATGAATTACTAAAGTGAAGCACTACGTAAGGCCACAATTGGTGCAAGCAGCCAAAGTTGGGTAAAGATCCCCCTTTAATCATGGCTTCCACTGGCTGCTTAAGCAGAAGCCATGAGCCCAGTTAGACTTTGAATCACAGATCTGCTCTGTCAAAGGTGGTGCTAGCTAGACCAGAGATAGCATTGGTTTCAATAGAGAACCCCAAAGTAGATACATAAACTCCCTCTTGCTTGGGAACAGTTTCAGCCTGTTTTCTCCTATATAGAACTTTAAAGCCTCTTAATATTATGAAAGGAAATCAACAGCATTGCTCCAACAGCATGGGATGCTGATATGTAATTGAGTATCCTCAGCATATTGAAAAAACTATGAACCGAGTCCCAACAAGGGTTTTCAGGAGAATCACCAATACCACCTCAATTCAATGCCTAGTTCTAGGGCACGGGTGTCAAACTCACCACATCATGTGACATGCTGTGACATGACTTTTTTTGCAGTGCCGGAGCTGGGGTGGGCGTGGCTCCATATGATACAACCAGCCCATGGGCCGGCAGTTTGACACCCCTGGTCTAAGGACTGACCAAAAGAGGTCCAGATAATCTGTCTCTTCTAGAGTGCTGCAAAGCTGATCTGCTATCACTGTCTTGATAACCTTTTTGATAACCTTCTCCAAAAAATGAAGATTGAGCAGTGACCAATAGATATCTAATGCCACCAGATCCAGGCATGGCTTCCTCAGATGTGGTACAGCACAGCTGTTTTCAAGCTGTTTCACTGCTATTAGCTTCCCTTCTCTTGAATCCAGATGATCACTTCTCTACTCACTCCTTGTAGCAGCTAGGATATCCAGGGATCCAAAAGACTATGAAGATAATTTAGAGACCACCCTATCTATTTCCTAGAGTTTATAGGCCAAATCACATCCCATATTATGTGGCTACATGGTTCCTTAGTTACTACCAAATATTTTGCTCATGAGGTGTCAAGATTTTGGTAAATTCAAGTGACTTGACAAAATACTGTATAAATTGATCTTGGCAGCCAGGTAGAAGATCTGTCTGTTGACTCTTCCCTAATTTATTTAAAGGAGTTAGTTACTCTTAAATATTACTAGACAACAACCTGCCACCTCAGTAAAAGAGTTGAAATGATCCTGTTTCACTTTCCTGGTCACACAGTGTAGGCCTGAAAATGAGCATGTAACTATGCACAATTAATTTGCAATTTTTATTTTCCCAGCAATTTCCAAACTACTTTGGGGCAATCATATCTAGTACCCACTTTCTTTCCTGTTGCGATATATCACCAGCTATTGAGCCATTTGGTTCCATTAGACACATAGAGCAAATATGCCCCTTTACTCCACAGAAAGAAGATATTCAATTGCATCTGGATTGGGCCATTGAAACAGTATTGCAGCAGAAAGGAACAGAGGTAAGAATTGTTGGATTGGAAGAATATGTTATAGGCTTCAAACAGCACCTATCTTCTTACTTTCTTAGTTATAACAAATTTTAAAAAATGAAACATGACTTTTAAGTATAGTTGTTCTAGGAGGATATTAACTACAAGTAGTCCTCGACTTACAACAACAGTTGAGCTGAAAATTTCTGTTGCTAAGAAAGACAGTTAACTGAGTTTTGCCCCATTTTATGACCTTTCTTGCCACAGATGTTAAGGGAATCCCTGCAGTTATTAAGTTAGTAACATGGTCATTAAATGAATCTGGCTTTCCCATTGACTTTGCTTGTTCAAAGGTCGCAAAACATGATCTTGGGACACTGCAACCATCATAAAGAAGGATCAGTTAACAAGCAAGTGAATTTTGATCACATGCTGCCATGGTTGAAAGTGTGAAAAATGGTCATAACTCACTTTTTTCAGAATCGTTGTAACTTTGAACAGTCACTAAACAAACTATTGTAAATCAAGGACTACCTGTACACAACAAACAGACTATTATTTAAAAAACACAAATACAAGGTCCTTGTGCACTTGCAGAGCTGCCTTCATCATTCCTGGGATCAAAATAAGTAAGAAATAAAAAGCTTTGGCTCTTCTTTAGGTTCCAATTGACACCAGCAACTCCATTATTAAGCAAAGTAGCTGCTAAGTAAAACTATGACTGTCCTTATAATTTTACTTCAGCTTTACTTGCTTGCAGACTTTGAAGGTCATATACTGAATGAGGACTACCTGCAGTGATTATCTTGACCACGGATACAGTGTCATTACTATATAAATCACAAATAATCTTATGACAATATAAATTCTGAAAAATATATTATGGCATGGAATATCATGATTATGATCATTTCTGGATTATGTTCCAACAGTAATAAGCATGAAGGTCTACCTTCACCAAGCTACAGCTCCCTAGATATGTTTTAATGACCACAATTCTCAAATATTATGGTCTTCAATGTTTTATGCAGAGATCTTTACAAAATGATATCAATAACCAAACAAAGGATTAAACTCTCACCAAATATTGGCTTCTTACATATATTTGATGAAAGGAATAAAAAGTTATGAAGGACAAACTTTACTATTTATCTATTTTTAGTAGTAAAGTAGTCACTGCAAACTGATGGAAATATTTGGCTCAAATGGTTTGATAAGATTTAGTATGTTATCCTGCTTGAGAAAGTCTGCAATAAAATTCACATACTTAAAATAGTGGAAAGTCTTCTTCTATCGGCATTTAAAGGATTTTATCTTTTTTTTAATAAATGACAGAATGAATGTATGTCAGAATTTATGGAAGATTTAATTGGCCTGATAAAGGTCTGTTTAATACAGTGATGGCGAACCTTTTAGAGACTGAGTGCCCAAACTGCAACCCCAAACCCACTTATGCATTGTCGGGTGCTGGGTTGGTGTGGCCCATTGGCTGGGTGTGGACAATTGGGTGGGTGTGGCCCATTGGGTGGGCATGGCTGCGGTGGTAACGGCAGGCTGGGTGGGACTAAAAAGTTCAATCAATCAATTCCAACTTTGCAAGATCTTTTTTTTCCCGCGAGTTGAAATTGACTCATTGATTGAACCTGTTTTTTTTTTTTTTTGCACTTGGTGGTGGAGGCCTAAAGCAAAAAGGTTTTATAAAATCCAGCTGAAGGCCTAGGGCTGGGATGACAGCGCACGTGCCCACAGAGAGGGCTTTTAGTGCCGCCTCTGGCACCCGTGCCATAGGTTCGCCACCACTGGTTTAATATAAAAGTTCTTAAAATAACAATTTAAGAATGAGTTTCTAAAGGCATAGTACAGAGAAGCATAATATCAAAAATATTAAATAAACTCATATTAATTATAATTGAAAAGAGGATATATTTTTCCAGTTCTAATATTAATTATATTCTAATTTATTTATTTATTTTTGCATTCTAGAGGCTCTTTGGAACAAAAGTTGTCATATATTGCTGTTGTTAATGTTTATAGTTTTAATATAGTTTTATGTTGTTTTAATTCTTGATTGGAAACTGCTCAAAGTTTGTGTAAGACAGGTGGCTATATAAATGTTTTAAATAAATAAAAATAGCAAAACCCAGAAAAGTTTTGAGGACAAATGTAGTACAAAATGTTGATATGGAATAGCACACGCTGAAAAGCAAAGTCTGATGTAAGAATACATGAAAATCAATGGGAATACGATCCATAACATAGAAATAATTAAACCTGCATCATAGCATCATAACAGCTGCATCAGTTTGTTTCAAAAGCTACTTTAAGCAAGCTGATGATCAATGCTTGCAATAACAAAGTTTAAATGACAATCCATATTTTTATATTGGGTCTTTAAATCTGTTATTCTTCATAATGTGATTCTGAGATATGTGTGCTAGCAAAATTCATCATATGCTACAATTAATGAAAAGCATCTAACTGTTCCTTTTATATTTTTGCTCACAAACAGAGAGGTATTTCCTTCTCAAAGCTGAGTGAATATTAGCTAGGATGTATTTCTAGAAGGTATGTCTGGATATTTTTTTTTTTTTTTGCCAGATCAAAATGAAGGTGTCTCTTCTTTTTTAGCAATGCCAAATATGTGATTTACACACAGTTTAATTATTCAGATGTTTATTATATTCTACATAATGAAATTTGGACCCTCATATTTTCTTCCTACATGTTCAGTGCAGGCTGCAATTATAACCACAGATATCTGTTTATTTGATGAATTTTGCTTCTTCTGCATAGTTTGATAAATATGGAAATAAGTCAAAACCTACTTTATATACAGTAATTAAAGTGAAAAATCTAGTCATGATGCAAATCCTTAATTGGACTCCAGGAGAGATATGCAGAATTTCTCTTTAATAATATGGGATGACTGGGGACAGAAAAACAAAGCACACTAAAATATGGTTTAGAAGAACGATTAATCACAAAATAGAAAACAACCAATTTAGCATGGCTCATTCAGTGACTCTCAAGGCTCAGGTAATGTTCTTTTAATCATCTGCCTCTAATATTAAGGTGGTGTCATGTTCAGTGAAAATAAAACACAATAGATATGCTTGCATTCTGCTAGTGCTTTAATTTGTAAACACTGCCTTTTCAGACACTCAAATTGTTCGGACTATTTAATGACATGTAAGTGAACGATCAAAGTAACGTGTAAAATGACTTAAACTGTGTTATTTAATGCATTAATTCATTAGCAAAAAAACTCACTACTTGTCTCAGTGTATTTTGAATGGCTTCCTGTGCATTTTTCATTTGATCGTAATAAAATGCAAACAGCACCATTAGGATTGTTGGGGGTTGGGTTTCTTTTAAGCTCAGAAGTACCATGCATTTGTTAAGCAATATTACATGAATGTATATCCTACTAGTACAAACAGAACAAAAAAAACCCACCAGGAAATAATAATAAAGAAGAATTGGTTATCTTTTCAAACCCTGAATATACTGTATACTTGATCAATAAACATTTCATTGTCACTTAATTTGATCATGGAAATATTGTTCTCTACATAGCTTTGTGTAATCTTCATTGGGGGAAGATGAGAATCCTCTAATGAAAATATGCTGGATTTATCATTCTACTTTATTTAAAGTACAAGCTCCTCTGATCTTAGGAAGCTGGCTTTTATTTATGTAGGGGGGTTCTGTCCATTTCCTTAGGATTTGTTTCTCCTCCATTCTCCTGTAACATATGTCTTCTCAAGGATTATCAGCACAAACAGATAAAGTTGCCTTTTTAAAAAATATAGAAGTATAAATGAAATATGAAATAATGTGTCACACCCATCCATCTCGTTTACATAATTAACATGTATTTAAGATTGAAAATTTAAAATCTTTTATGAAATATGTAAAGCATCTTGGAAACTTGGATTCTGACACTTTTGAAGAAAATTGTGTGATCCGTCTCCTCATCAGAAGGTCTATCCTTCTGTTACCCAGATGTGGCCATTGACTGAATCCATGACTGCAAGCAACCATGCTGAGAGTAACTGAAATCAGAGAGGCTTGATCTTCACAATTCTAGCCACTTTTAAAACTCTATCTGACCCACAATTCCTACTCTTTTTTTGACAGAACCTAATCTGACTGTTGTCTTCTATTGACCACCCTGAAATAAACTGGCATATTTTTTTCTGTGCACCTGCCATAAAACTTAAAAACTTCAAAACTGTCTCTGGCTTTGAAGTATCTTAAGAATAACAAGTTAACCTTTGATGACTTTTTCTTCCTTGAACCACATGCTTGAACATTTTAGTAACTGAAATGCAGCTTGAAAACAGCCTAGCTTTATAAGAAAAATTAGCTTTTCTAATCCATATTAAAATTAAGATGCTCCAACTAATCATAATGAATGGTATATGCATATTATATTATCTAAATATGCATACCAAATTGGGGGGTATAAATTTTGTTGTTCAATTTGGTTTAAATACTATACAATTTTTAGTAGACTCCAAATATGTATTATTGGCTTTATTTCTTGAATTATAAAAGAGTCATTGACTGAATAAAAAAGTCCATTTTTCATGGATATTTTTCAACAGTGGTCTGTGTTTCTATATTGAAGAAAGCACCTTTTTATATTCACTACAAAGAAAGTTATACAGAGGTAGCATCATACCATGAGCACTGCCTGATTGTTACCTTTAGTGACAGTTATCAGTGGTATCTTCAGTGAGAACATTAAAAAGAATGGCACACTAAAAATCAACATAGGCATATTTTATATGTAGACAAAAATTACATAAACTTATCAAAACTGAAGGCAAACAGAGCTTTAAGCTTTGTTATAAAAAGATGGTTTCTGTTTAGATGCTACCAAGATAAATTATTTGAGCGTTTTTCTGAAGTAACACTACATTCTGGATCATAGACTTCAATGAAATGCCAGACAGAATGGAGTTCAAAATAGATGAGTGTTAGAATAAAATTAGAAATGTGTACATTGCTAAATGTTTTCTATTCTTCCCAGCTCTAGCTTCTGTCACTCTTTACCAAGTGACTTAAGACCAAAAACGTTAACTATACATTTCGTAGCCTGCTACATATTCACATACCAGCTTATCTGAAGGGATCATTTCCAGAACAATCTGAATTTGAAATCTTCTTTAATATCAGTAGTTTATTGATATATGTTCCCAGGGAATAATTATAATAATTTATAAAGCCTTGTTATAATGCAAGATATTAATCAGTTTGTCTTGGCATTACAAACAATTATAATCCTCTTCATATCAGTTTGTACAATTTGCTTCTCCTCTCTGCCATTTACAGGGACATTTAACATAAGCCCAGATAACCATGGAACAGCCAGGACTGAAACAGATGCCTTGACTTGCCTCACTACTATTATTAACTGACACATTTCTCATCACTGATTCAGTATTTATGCTTCCTGAGAAATCCTATCATTCATAAGTTTCTGTAGGACCCTAAACCTGCAGACCTGCTTATTATACAGAGTATGGATGCTGTTAAAACAATTTATTATATCCACCCTGTGAAAATATTCAGTGTGGTGGGCAGAATTCACACCAATTTAATTATTTGATTATTCCCTACCTCTTGCCATCTACTCCCATTTTGGATGGTATAAACTAAAAAGGATTTCTTTCACCATATTTACCTGATACTATATTGTCTATGTTACTTTTCTTTAGAGATCATATATGTTCAGTTCTCAAGTTTATAAGAGATGCCGTCTTAAAAACTATCTCTTGTAATATAGTAAGTCTGTAAGCCATCCAGAGTCACAAGACAGTGAGATAGACAGCAGATAGATAGATAGATAGATAGATAGATAGATAGATAGATAGATAGATAGATAGATAGATAGATAGATCTTATCTCCCAAATATTCCTATTTTTCTCATATAGCCCAGTTGGGGACCACTGCTTTAGAAGAAGGAGTGGCAAAAGCTGGGAGTGTGAAGTCAAACAGGAATCAGCCTAGAGTCCCTATATAGCCACAAGAGAACTTCACACATGATAAATACCACCCCATCCAAAGTCAGAAATAAAATAGCCCCATATCTGGGCAGCCCAAGCACGCACAGCCAGTCAGCTCTGTGATTCCTTCCCATCCAAACCTGCACAGACTCTAGACACTGGGACATGGCCTCAGTAGCCTCACCTAGCTGCTCCTGGATCAAAAGGTATAATTGAGTAGCATTAACACATTGATGATACTAAACCCCAAACCAGTGGATGACCTCACCCAGTGTTTCATACTGAAAAGGAGGTGAAAAAGAGTAGAATCCTGCAGCATTCTACATAGGATGGGTTTAAGGAGTGATCTCCCTCCAGACCAGCTGGAACTTGCCCTAAAGAAGAGAAATCCTATAAAACAGTACCCCCAACTCTAACCTACAGAGCCAGCTCAGAAGGATATGTGATCAGTGGTATTGAAAGCTGCTGCAAGATCAAGGAGCACAAGGATGGATGCACCACTGACATCCCAGATCCACCACAGGTCACCAACAAGCATGATCAAGACAGTCTCAGTACTAAACGTTGGGAAGAATCCCAACTGAAATGGATCTAGATAATCCTTTCAGGTTCTCATCAGCGTACACCAACCACTTTCCTGATAATATTTTGCAAAAAGGGGAAGTTAGAGAATGGTCAGTTGTTGAAAACCATTGAATTCAAGGATGATGCCTTGAGGAGGAAATGCCCCCTCATCTTTTTCAAGACTGAGGTGCTTCAAAGAGACCAGATCATAGTAGCCTGAGCCCAATCATGAGTAACAGTCCTGGCCCAGATCCAGTAAACAATTGACTGAGCTCAAAGCAGGGAGAACCTTGTCCATTTCCTCGGGAGTCACCAATTCAAACTCACCCCAAATCATTCCCCCAGTCTCTGACCCAGGCATGTCAACCTGCTCTGGCCAATCAGAATCCAAGTTGAAGCAAATATGAGAGACTTTACCCATCAATAGCCTGAACAATCCTCATAGCAGCCCAATAGATGTCCTGAAGGTCCCTCATTTCTGCCATTTAAGAACATTGAAGAACACTGCAGTGCCTCCACTTCTCCAGACCACCATACTTCAACATCCTTCAACATATTGCAGCTCAAATTCTTCTACTGATCACTGTATATATAATATGGAAATCAGGAATGTGATAATTGTTGACTATTGTGTACAGTATGTGTTGGTGTTGTGCAGTGCTTGGACTTCAAAGGAAAAATGTTCTTTGTATACACAGGGATACAAGCATAATTCTTGCTGCATCAAACCAAACAAGTATTATCCCAGGATCAAACAATAGCTGTGGAGAACAGCCATGCAGCCCTAAGAAAAGAGAATTGCTTTAAGGAGTGGTAGATGGGTGCTGTATGAGCATTCCAATGCTTTTCTTTCATTGTGTCTGAAGAACTGCACAAGACTAGTATGTGATTGGGAAAAATATGCTAATACTAATATGTGTATAGTCATTTCAGCTTTGTCTTTTCTTTTGTACTGATTGACAATTAATAAAAAGAACATTAATATTGTTTTAACTCAAAGCTGGCCTCCAAGAATTTTCTTTTGTATGAAATCCCCACATATCTCTCATGCTCAGATAGGAGAAACATTAGCATGCAAAGGAATTGGATCATTTTATTCTCATATGCTTCTTCTGTACAAATAAAATTTCCATTTCCATCTTATAATATATGAAACAAGGCTAAGTAATTTCAACTAGCCTCACTTGCTGTTTTTCTTTTACACCTTCTTAGGGAAAGGTTTGGTTTACACTACAACACATTTCGGTAACAAAAATCTTCTTTTAAATCTTCAATTTCACAACATATGGACAGACTTAAGCATAGTTTCAATTGGGAAATTGTGATTATCCTAAACCAAGCCAAATCCAAAAATGCTAAAGAATTTTTGCCTGGTACTCTGAAAAATTGGCTATCAATAGACACACCGACATGAACAACATCTACATATTGTGCAAAAGAGACAGACAACAAGCCAAAAAACAAACCAAAAGACCAAAACACCTTCCCACTAGCAATCAACACCCAGATGAGCATAGATTAACATCAAGATTAACATCAGACCAATAATTAAGAAGCAAACAATACCAAAATCAAGAACAACCAAACAGGAAAAATCAAAGATATGAGTACAGATTAGGTGAGACCTGACTCAAAAACAGTAACTATGAGAGGGACCTTGGAATCCTAGTGGATAATCACTTGACTATGAGCCAGCAATGTGCAGCAGCAGCCAAAAAAGCATAAACAGAGGCAGCTTCCGGTTTGTGATCGTGGCACCGGCGGCTGTACGAAGCGATCATTCCCTCTGCCGTCCGGTTTTCTCCCACCGGGGGACCCTGAAAAGGATCAAAAGACACCCTCAAGGGGCGATGAACATGAAGAGGACCCCCAACTGATCACAGAAGGGCAGCAGCCCTCCCATTTGATCCAGGGCAGCTCTTCTAACTGACGTGGCCCATCATTCACGTGGCCAATCACTAATGCCGTTTCCAGCTGAGGCCAAAATTACTATCAAGCACTTAGAAAGCACCACAGAGGAACGGGTGAGGTCCTACCTTCTTTGTATCCCAAGTATTTTCCTGTAAAAAGGTTCTTGAAACTTCTTCCCCCTGCAAGGAAAGAGGCAAGGAAACGTCTTTTTCCCACTCTCTAAAATGGCAGCATCTGACTACACAGGGAAAATAAAGCCCTGAAGAGAACAACTAAGTAACTAGACTTGCATTTTTCTGATATTTGGGACCCAAAGAGTTCCTATTTTCATGGGGACCTGTTATTTTACCTACTTGTAAAAAAATATGAAAAAGAATTTACATTGCATAAAAACTCAGTTCGGGTTCTGAAAAGGATTCTAAATGCTACCAGGAATATCTTATGGTGAAACTTGGTACAGCAATTAAACATTCTTGACAAAGAGACCTGTACTTGGTATTATCTAAAAAACAGATAAAAGGCTGAAAGAACAGTTGGGAGGTGAAATTGGCTTTTAAGAACTGTGAAGGTGAATATTTACTGAATCTTGAGCCTCCACTAAAGGACTACCTATAACCATTTCAGAAATGGACGAGGACCAGCAACAAACCTCGATTAACTATAAACTTATATTTGAAAAAATTCTTGAAGCTACTGAGATAATTAAATCCAGACTGAAAGATAAAGGCACCAGTTTGAATCTACAAATTGAAACCCAGACTCCAACTAAACAACTTACAACTCAGAAAACAATAGAAGTGGAAGAAATTAATACCAAGTCAGAGGACCTTGAAGAACAGCAACTACTATATATTGAAAATGCTCACAACCAAACCCTGACTGCAATCAAAGAACCTACAATCCAAAAAGTAACAAAAGCAGAAGAAAGTAATACCAAGATAGAGGGTGTTAAAGATCAATAAGGACAACATATTGAAAACTTAGATAACCAAACAACAACTACAAAACTGGACATGACCTTTTACTTAAACCAGAAGAAACCTGAGGAAGAAGAAGACCAGACCAAAATAATAACAATGATAATAATAATAATAATAACAACAACAACAACAACAATTGTCGATAAGAAAGACAAAAAAGTCTGGATAGTGGATGTGGCAGTGCCTGGAGACAGCAGAATAGAAGAGAAAGAACTGAAGAAGATAACAAAATACAAAGACCTACAAATAGAAATAGAAAGACTGTGGCAAAAGCAAGCAAGGGTAGTACCAATAGTAATAGGCTCCTTGGGTGCAATCCCAAAACAACTGGAGCACCACTTGAACACCATTGGCATTGACAAATTCGCTATTAGTCAATTGCAAAAGGCGGCCTTACTAGGAACTGCTTCCATCCTGCGACGATATCTGTAATACCATCAAACATTCACATCTGCCTATCCCAGGCCCTGGGTAAGGACTTGATAGGTAGACAAAATGGCAAATCCAGTCTGAACATCTGGTTGACTGTGCAATGATCCATAACAACAACAACAACAACAACAACAACAACAACAATAATAATAATAATAATATGATCGATAATAATAATAGGCACTACCTTGACGTGGTTGTGGGGCTTCTGAACTCTGAGGAAGATGAGAGCTATGCCAGAAGTTCAACCATACTAGTTCAACCATAGGTCTAATCAGAGGAGTCAGACAAAGAGTGTCTCTCTCATAAAAAATACGGTGAGATGTAAATTTCAGAATGCCATACCGGCTCGGATGTCACTCGGGTTAACAAGGTCCGCACTAGATATTGGAGTTCCTGGATATCTGGTGAAAAATGGGTTACAGGACTCAGCACTGTTGGCTGAGCAACCGGGGCCAGCAGCTGCAGAACTACTGGAAGAAAAGGTGTTTACCCATTGCAGACACATAGTGATTGAAAACAAAGAAATAATGATCTGTTACTACAGATCAAGTCCAACAAGAAGAGGATATCTAAAACGAATGCACCAGTTCTGGAAAGAACAACATCCAGAATCAGAAATAACAGAACAGAGACTAGCAGATCAACGCCGATTTATAATACAAAATAAAGTATTCACAAAAACAGAATTGGACGAACTGCAAAGGTTTATCCAGGGCAAAGAAATCAAAGCCTTACCAGAAGTAATTCAGAATGTAGAGGCAAACCAGGGGGAGTTGGCAGTGAAGGAATCCAGCAGAGATATACAACTCTTCTCATTTGGAAACCAGGCACCTCTTCCTCAGGAAGAACAAAACCCTCTAACTAAAGAAATAAAAGAATTGAAACAAAGAATAACTGAGCATCTAGAACAGCACAAAAACAACAGAATAAGGCTGCCTCCATTGAAGCTTGTTCCAGAGAAACAGCTAGCACAAGCATTAAAAGATGCAAATACTGCAATAGCAAGTATAAGCACCAATTCACTGCAAGAAACAAACCAACTAATGTACAGCACAGCTGCAGTTGTAACTGAATAACTGGGATGCAAAATCAACAAAGAAGAAAAACAAACAGTGCACCACAAAAATGGAAGGTTAGACTAGAAAATAAGATCAGCAAGTTAAGATCACATGCAAGAAGCTAGAACAGATGAAAGAAAAGAAGCTGAAGAACAAGAAGACCAAAGAATACCTAATCAAGAAATACCACTTAGAAACAAGGAAGATCAAGGAAGCACTGGAAATAATAAAGCAACAAATAACAGCTATAGCCAGGAAAATCAGTAGATATGAAGCTCGAATTGCAAACTATAGGCAGAACCTCCAATTTCAATCCAATCAGAAACGTTTCTACCAATCCATCAATGGAGAAACTGCAAGGAATCAGTCAGTACCTGACAAGGAAGAAACAGTGCAGTTCTGGAAGCAGATATGGGATAACCCAAAGAAATACAACAAGAATGCAGCTTGGTTAAAAGAGGTGGATGCAAATAAAACAGAAGTTGAAATGAAAGAACTAGTAATAACAACAAAAATGGTAGAAAAAAGAGCAAAGAAAATCAAAAATTGGTCAGCACCAGGTGAAGATGAACTGCATAGGTTTTGGTTGAAACATCTAACTGTTATACACCCACTCATTGCCAAGCAGTTCAACAATATACTACAAGGAGGAGAAATTGAAAAGTGGCTAACAACTGGGAAAACCTACCTAATAATGAAAAATCCAGCAAAAGGGGCAACACCAGGCAACTACAGGCCAATTACCTGCTTACCAACAACTTTCAAATTACTAACTGGTGTGGTAGCTGATGCAGTACAACAGCATCTAGTTGAAAACAATCTCTTTCCACCTGAGCAGAAAGGAAACCGCCCCAATAGCAGAGGAACAAAAGATCAACTCCTAATAAACAAAATGATCTTGGAAAACTGCAAGAAAAGGAAGACCAACCTGAATATGGCATGGATTGACTACAAAAAGGCATTTGACTCTCTGCCACATGACTGGATAACCAAGTGCCTAGAAATAACAGGAGTCAGTAGAAACATCAGAAAATTTGTGCAAAGATCAATGGCACAAGGGAAGACACAGTTGCAGATCAATGGTGAAAGACTGGGAGAGGTTAATATCAAGAGAGAAATATTTGAAGGAGATTCATTATCACCATTACTATTTGTTATTTCACTTGGGTATCCTTCAAGCTGACATCATCAAGCACACTGAAGTCAAGAAAAAGATTAGGGGTGAATACATCAAGAGAGTGAAGAAGATCTTAAAGTCCAAACTCAATGAAAGAAATACCATAAAGGCAATCAACACCTGGGCAATTTCAATCTTTAGATACACAGCTGGAATAGTGGACTGGACTCAAACAGAACTAAAAGCAATTGATAGGAAGACCAGAAAAATAATGACAATGAATCATGTTCTTCATCCACGCAGTGACATTGACAGACTTTATCTAACAAGGCAAATAGGTGGGCGTGGAATGCTACAAGTACATCAGATGGTTGAAGAAGAAAAAATGGCTTTGGAAGAATATCTGAAGAACAATGATGAAGATGCACTGAAATTAGTATATCAGGAAGGCTTACTAACTACTGGAGAGACCAAACTGGCCTACAAGAAAGACCAAATGAAGAACAGAATAGAGGCATGGGAAGACAAAGCACTACATGGCCAATACATGAAAAAAATAGCTGGGAAAGCAGATAATAATAAAACCTGGCAATGGCTAAGAGCAGGAAAATTGAAGAAAGAGACCGAGGGACTAATTCTGGCTGCACAAGACCAAGCCTTAAGGACAAATGCATACAAAGTCAAAATTGAGAAGACAGCAACAGACAGTAAGTGCCGCCTATGCAAAGAAGCTGAAGAAACAGTGGACCATTTGGTAAGCTGTTGCAAGAAGATTGCACAAACTGATTACAAGCAGCGGCATGACAAAGTAGCAACAATGGTGCATTGGAAGATCTGCAAAAAATATCATTTGCCTGTAAGCAAAAACTGGTGGGATCATAAAATAGAGAAAGTCATAGAAAATGATAAAATTAAACTGCTCTGGGACTTCAGAATTCAAACAGACAAGCACCTGCAACATAACACCCCAGACTTAACAATTGTCGATAAGAAAGACAAAAAAGTCTGGATAGTGGACGTGGCAGTGCCTGGAGATAGCAAAATAGAAGAGAAAGAACTGGAGAAGATAACAAAATACAAAGACCTACAAATAGAAATAGAAAGACTGTGGCAAAAGCAAGCAAGGGTAGTACCAATAGTCATAGGCTCCTTGGGTGCAATCCCAAAACAACTGGAGCACCACTTGAACACCATTGGCATTGACAAATTCGCTATTAGTCAATTGCAAAAGGCGGCCTTATTAGGAACTGCTTCCATCCTGCGACGATACCTGTAATACCATCAAACATCCACATCTGCCTATCCCAGGTCCTGGGTAAGGACTCGATAGGTAGACAAAATGCCAAATCCAGTCTGAACATCTGGCTGACTGTGCGATGATCAATAATAATAATAATAATCCCCCAGTGAGGCACTACCTTGACGTGGTTGTGGGGCTTGTGTACTCTGAGGAAGATGAGAGCTATGCCAGAGGTTCAACCATACTGGACAGGTCTCATCAGAGGAGTCAGACAAAGAGTGTCTCTCCCATACAAAATATGGTAAGACGTAAATTTCAGAATGCCATACCGGCTCGGATGTCGCCCGGGTTAACAAGGTCCGCGCTAGATATTGGAGTTCCTGGATATCTGGTGAAAAATGGGTTACAGGACTCAGGACTGTTGGCTGAGCAACTAGGGCCAGCAGCTGCAGAACTACTGGAAGAAAAGGTGTTTACCCGTCGCAGATACACAGTGATTGAAAACAAAGAAATAATGATCTGTTACTACAGATCAAGTCCAACAAGAGAGGATATCTAAAACGAATGCACCAGTTCTGGAAAGAACAACATCCAGAATCAGAAATAACAGAACAGAGACTAGCAGATCAACGCCGATTTATAACACGAAATAAAGTATTCACAGAAACAGAATTGGACGAACTGCAAAAGTTTACCCAGGGCAAAGAAATCAAAGCCTTACCAGAAGTAATTCAGAATGTAGAGGCAAACCAGGGGGAGTTGGCAGTGAAGGAATCCAGCAGAGATATACAACTGTTCTCATTTGGAAACCAGGCACCTCTTCCTCAGGAAGAACAAAACCCTCTAACTAAAGAAATAAAAGAATTGAAACAAAGAATAACTGAGCATCTAGAACAGCACAAAAACAACAGAATAAGGCTGCCTGCATTGAAGCTTGTTCCAAAGAAACAGCTAGCACAAGCATTAAAAGATGCAAATACTGCAATATCAAGTATAAGCACCAATTCACTGCAAGAAACAAACCAACTAATGTACAGCACAGCTGCAGTTATAACAGAATACCTGGGATGCAAAATCAACAAAGAAGAAAAACAAACAAACAGTGCACCACAAAAATGGAAGGTTAGACTAGAAAATAAGATCAGCAAGTTAAGATCACATGCAAGCAAGCTAGAACAGATGAAAGAAAAGAAGCTGAAGAACAAGAAGACCAAAGAATACCTAATCAAGAAATACCACTTAGAAACAAGGAAGATCAAGGAAGCACTGGAAATAATAAAGCAACAAATAACAGCTATAGCCAGGAAAATCAGTAGATATGAAGCTCGAATTGCAAACTATAGGCAGAACCTCCAATTTCAATCCAATCAGAAACGTTTCTACCAATCCATCAATGGAGAAACTGCAAGGAATCAGTCAGTACCTGACAAGGAAGAAACAGTGCAGTTCTGGAAGCAGATATGGGATAACCCAAAGAAATACAACAAGGATGCGGCTTGGTTAAAAGAGGTGGATGCAAATAAAACAGAAGTTGAAATGAAAGAACTAGTAATAACAACAAAAATGGTAGAAAAAAGAGCAAAGAAAATCAAAAATTGGTCAGCACCAGGTGAAGATGAACTGCATGGGTTTTGGTTGAAACATCTAACTGTTATACACCCACTCATTGCCAAGCAGTTCAACAATATACTACAAGGAGGAGAAATTGAAAAGTGGCTAACAACTGGGAAAACCTACCTAATAATGAAAAATCCAGCAAAAGGGGCAACACCAGGTAATTACAGGCCAATTACCTGCTTACCAACAACTTTCAAATTACTAACTGGTGTGATAGCTGATGCAGTACAACAGCATCTAGTTGAAAACAATCTCTTTCCACCTGAGCAGAAAGGAAACCGCCCCAATAGCAGAGGAACAAAAGATCAACTCCTAATAGACAAAATGATCTTGGAAAACTGCAAGAGAAGGAAGACCAACCTGAATGTGGCATGGATTGACTACAAAAAGGCATTTGACTCTCTGCCACATGATTGGATAATCAAGTGCCTAGAAATAACAGGAGTCAGTAGAAACATCAGAAAATTTGTGCAAAGATCGATGGCACAATGGAAGACACAGTTGCAGATCAATGGTGAGAAGCTGGGAGAGGTTAATATCAAGAGAGGGATATTTCAAGGAGATTCATTATCACCATTACTATTTGTTATTGCACTGTTTCCTCTGTCAACAATACTGAATAACTCAGGACATGGCTATCAAACATCAAAAACATCTTCTAGACTATCCCACCTCCTTTACATGGATGATCTGAAGCTGTATGGAAAAACATCATCTGAAATAGAATCGCTGCTCAACACACTGTCCGTATATATAGCCAAGATATTGTAATGGAGTTTGGCTTGGACAAATGTGCCACACTTACTATCAAACAAGGAAAAATAGTGAAAACTGAAGGAATCAAGATGCCCCACGAAAATAACATTAGGAGTCTGGATGAGGAAGAGTACTACAAATACTTGGGTATCCTTCAAGCTGACAACATCAAGCACACTGAAGTCAAGAAAAAGATTAGAAGTGAATACATCAAAAGAGTGAAGAAGATCTTAAAGTCCAAACTCAATGGAGGAAATACCATAAAGGCAATCAACACCTGGGCAATCCCAGTCATTAGGTACACAGCTGGAATAGTGGACTGGACTCAAGCAGAACTAAAAGCAATGGATAGGCAGACCAGAAAAATAATGACAATGAATCATGCCCTTCATCCACGCAGTGACATTGATAGACTTTATCTACCAAGGCATATAGGTGGGCGTGGAATGCTACAAGTACATCAGATGGTTGAAGACGAAAAAATGGCTTTGGAAGAATATCTGAAGAACAATGATGAAGATGCACTGAAATTAGTATATCAGGAAGGCTTACTAACTACTGGAGAGACCAAACTGGCCTACAAGAAAGACCAAATGAAGAACAGAATAGAGGCATGGAAGACAAAGCACTACATGGCCAATACATGAAAAAAATAGCTGGGAAAGCAGATAATAATAAAACCTGGCACTGGCTAAGAGCAGGAAAATTGAAGAAAGAGACCGAGGGACTAATTCTGGCTGCACAAGACCAAGCCTTAAGGACAAATGCATACAAAGTCAAAATTGAGAAGACAGCAACAGACAGTAAGTGCCGCCTATGCAAAGAAGCTGAAGAAACAGTGGACCACTTGGTAAGCTGTTGCAAGAAGATTGCACAGACTGATTACACGCAGCGGCATGACAAAGTAGCAACAATGGTGCATTGGAAGATCTGCAAAAAATATCATTTGCCTGTAACAAAAACTGGTGGGATCATAAAATAGAGAAAGTCATAGAAAATGATAAAATTAAACTGCTCTGGGACTTCAGAATTCAAACAGACAAGCACCTGCAACATAACACCCCAGACTTAACAATTGTCGATAAGAAGACAAAAAAGTCTGGATAGTGGATGTGGCAGTGCCTGGAGATAGCAAAATAGAAGAGAAAGAACTGGAGAAGATAACAAAATACAAAGACCTACAAATAGAAATAGAAAGACTGTGGCAAAAGCAAGCAAGGGTAGTACCAATAGTCATAGGCTCCTTGGTGCAATCCCAAAACAACTGGAGCACCACTTGAACACCATTGGCATTGACAAATTCGCTATTAGTCAATTGCAAAAGGCGGCCTTATTAGGAACTGCTTCCATCCTGCGACGATATCTGTAATACCATCAAACATCCACATCTGCCTATCCCAGGTCCTGGGTAAGGACTCGATAGGTAGACAAAATGCCAAATTCAGTCTGAACATCTGGCTGACTGTGCGATGATCGATAATAATAATAATAATAATAGTAAAGTTGGAAGGGAGCTTAGAGGTCATCTAGTGCAACCCCCTGCTTAGGCAGGAAACCCTATACCATTTCAGACAAATGGCTGTCCAGTCTCTTCTTGAAAACTTCCAGTGTTGGAGCATTCACTGCTTCTGGAGGCAGGTTGTTCCACTGATTAATTGTTCTAACTGTCAGGAAGTGTCTCCTTAGTTCTAGGTTGCTTCTCTCCTTGCTTAGTTTCCACCCATTGCTTCTTGTCCTGCCTTCAGGTGCCTTGGAAAAGAGCTTGACTCCCTCTTCTTTGTGGCAGCCCCTGAGATATTGGAACACTGTTATCATGTCCCCCCTTGTCCTTCTCTTCACTAAATTAGACATACCCAATTCCAGCAGCCGTTCCTTATATGCTTTAGCCTCCAGTTCCCTAATCATCTTTGTTGCTCTTCTCTGTACTCTTTCTAGAGTCTCAGCATCTTTTTTGCATTGCGGTGACCAAAACTTGAGGCAGTATTCCAAGTGTGGCCTTACCAAGGCATTGTAAAGTGGTATTAACACTTCACGTGATCTTGATTCTATCCCTCTGTTAATGCAGCCTAGCACTGTGTTGGTCTATTTGGCAGCTGCAGCACACTGCTGGTTCAAATTTAGTTGATTGTCCACTAGGACTCCGAGGTCCCTCTCACAGTTACTGCTGTTGAGCAAGGTACCCCCTATACTATACCTGTGCGTTTGGTTTTTCTTGCCTAAATGTAGAACCTTACTTTTTTCACCACTGAATTTCATTTTGTTAGATAGTGCCCAGTGTTCAGGTCTGTCCAGATCCTTCTTATCTTAAGCCTGTCTTCTGGAGTGTTGGCTATTCCTGCCAGCTTGGTGTCATCTGCAAATTTGATGAGTTCCCCATCTATCCCCTTGTCCAAATCGTTGAAGAGCACTGGGTCCAGAAAAGAGCCCTGGGGCACCCCACTACACACTTCCCTCCATGTAGATGTGATTCCATTGAGGACCACATGCTGAGTACAGCCGGTCAGCCAGCTACGGATTGAAGATAAAGATACTAGAGCAAATATGGAGAACTGATCCACTAGGACAACAATTTAATGATTATAAATGGGCCAGTTCCTCTGGAAAATTGATGACTAGATGGTCTCCTTTGATTCAAGCAATATGTGCAAGAATAAGGGAGATTTATCTGATGATTTAAAGGCACTGGCATGGAAGCGTGGTTGGCACAAACAGAAAGCTAGAGTTAGGTTTAAAAATGGGGTCTTCTGACTCATTAGATAGGATTTTAAAGTCTCAATTAATGGGCTAAAGGGAGATTTTGAGATGAAGGGAAATATGATTATTAGATTTAAATATTCTGGAAAATGATAAAAAAAAATAAGGGACTAACTGGCTTAATACTTAGGATTTAGATTTATAAGGGAAATTGAAAATAATTATTAGGAATCAGTCTTGAACTATTCTTTAGCCCAGAAAATATAGTTGATGAATTTGAGACAATAAAGGTTATTCTATTTGTAAGTAGTGATGTATTAGGATGAGAAATAGAAAATCTATATGAAATAGAATAAGAATATATTTAAGTAAGTAATATGTGTATTTTAGATATTATAACTTTCATGCAGTGAAATAAAGGAAATTTGGGTTGCCAGGAATTTAAATGCTATAGAGGTTAAAGGCACATTGGAATATTGTAATTAAAAATGAAAAATTAGCTAAAACTTAAAAACAGGATATGGATATGGATAAGCAAAAATTATATTGATAAATGTTTTAATTGAGTTTGTCATGGTTAGAAATTTACTAATTTAAGTATGATATATTGAATGTTAAGGGAAATAGAGAAGGAATTTTTGATAATGCAACCTGAGATATGTACTAGAGACTTTGTTATTGAACTATTGATTGCCCAGTCCAAGCACTTAAATGTAAAACTGGAAAACCAATAAAATTTGTGGGGTTTTTTTTAAAAAAAAGCATAAACAGAGGCATAGAATCAAGATCATACGAAGTATCAATACCACTTTATAAAAACCTAGTGAGACCACACCTGGAATATTGCAACCAATTTTGGTCACCATACTACAAAAAAGAGGTTGAGACCTTGGGAAAAGTTCAGAGAAGAGCAACTATGATGATCCAAGGCCTGGAGACTAAAACATATGAAAAACAACTGCAAGACTTGGGTTTGGATAGTCTAAAGAAAAGAAGAAATACGGATGACATGATAGCAGTATTCCAGTATTTGAGAAGCTGCCACAAAGAGGGGGTCAAATTATTCCACAGAGCACCAGAAGGCAGGACAAGAAACAATGGTTGAAATTGATCAAAGAGAGAAGCAACCTGGAATTAAGGAGAAAGTTCCTAACAATGAGGACAATTAACCAATGGAACAGCTTGCCCTCAGAAATCGTGGGTGCTCCATCACTGGAGGTTTTTAAGAAAAGACTGGAAAGTCACTTGTTTAAGATGGTATAGGTTCTACTGCTTGAGTGGGGGGTTGGACTAGAAGACCTCCAAAGTCCCTTCCAGCTCTATTCTATTCTAAAAACCTCCACGACCAACACTGACAGTGCAAGCCACTAGAATATAAAGTGAGAGCAAACCCCACTCCTTAGTAGCACTGATGATATTACCTAGTTTGGGTAATGAAATGTCAGCAAGAAAAGAACCAAGCTCAAAGAGGACCCCTCATTTTTATATATGTCTGTCTCTTTCTCTCTCTCTCTCTCTCTCTCTCTCTGCCCTCCCCCCCCACTATACATTATGTATACATTGACAGGAAAAGCATCAAATGTCCATTTGAATTTTTATTAGGACTAACTAAAGCTCATTCAGAGTTTTTTTGGGGAAAGGGGGCTGTGTTATGATTTTTATATTTACTCCTACCTCCTAAACCTCAGAGAATATGTAACTTGTGAAACAAAATTCAACACTGAGTTACTTGTTGAAAGAAAACATATTTTACAGTGAAAACACCAACTATTATTCAATCTCTTTGAGAATGAGGGGGAAAACCTCCTCATTTCTAGCATGAAAATAGTTGCTATGAGATGTCCAAAACTACATTTCCTTACATTTCCTAAAATGTTATTTAAAATAAATTTATCATGAAAGAAAGCTCCATGCAGTGCAATCCAATATAGTTACTTGGACATTGCATCCATTGAGTTAGGGCTTATACCTAAGTAATAGTGTACATGATAATAGTCTTTAGTATTACTATTCTGTATAGTACAAGTAAAGAAAAATTCTGATGAAAAATATACTACCAATGAAGACAAATTCCAGTTAAAAATCCAGTTTGTCAGTACACTGAGTCCCAACAAGGCAGTTTTCCATAATAAGAATTCTTATAATTTTATATGTCCCCATATTGTTTCCTATGAGATGTAGGTTTAAGAGATAACATTTTATAAGTTATAGCTATAAAAAGGGCTCCTGACCTTTTAGCACCATTAACAGATTTGGAATATTGAAAGCATGTTATGGTTCTTCTCCCAAGATGACTACGAAGATGATACAACTGGGCGTGGCCAGTTATACAACACCCATTTATCAGAAAACCAACTGGAAAGAGATTGCTTTTCTCCCCTTCCTCTGGTTTCCTGAAGTGCTCTCCACCACTTCAGCTTACCTATCTTTTTTTTTTCTTGGCAGGAGGGTATTCTTTCAAATTGAGCACTGAGTTGCTGCCTCCTAGCTCTTCCAATTTTTAAGGATGCCTCTGGATATATGTTGTGCTTGCAAGCATTCTTGAACATTTATGCTTGATAAAGTACAAGAAACAATATACGAAACTGCAACAGAATGTATTGAAAGCAGAGATTTGCCAGGAAGGAGAAATAAAGGAAATAATGTTGATTTCCTTTTATTTTCTCTTCTATCTGTATTTTTTTTTTAGATTGCTATTTCTTTTTCCTTTTTTATGCTTTTTGCATAACATTGCTTACTCCAAACAAGGAATACTGGAATGTAATGGGTATTTCTATATGTATACAGTATATGAATATGTGAGTTTATGCTTCAGGTCGGAGTGTTAAGAATAAAAGAATACAAGAGATGCCTGCTGGATTGAACCTCTGGCCCATCTACTCTGCAGTCTTTTCTCACAATGGCCAACTAATATACCAAGAACCCTATTAGTGTCCAAAATCTGAAGCATGCTAGTTTCCAATTCGACTTCTTTAAAAACGCTAAAAACTAGATTAATTAAAGTAGTGGTTCCAAGGAAGATGTCTTAGGCAAACTGAAGTCTGCTTATGTTATGTAGGACACCCAGGACCTTAAGTATCTAATCATGCCACTGTTATAATTTAACATGTGTGACACTTGATTCATATTTTTTTCTCAATTTCTTAACTCCTACGTTTTCTCAATGACAATTGTCACCCAAAAATATTTTTTAAAATATCAAAAGATTTCAAAAAATCTAAGACTTAACCATTAGTTTTGTAAATGTCTCAGAAACTGTCTTGCTGTTGAAATGCAATCATATTTATGATTTACTCTTGCCATTACATTCAGCAGAATACCTTACTTAATATTCCTTATCTGGTATTTCAAAAATTAAAAGGAGTTGCATATTCCTCCAAAAACCCCTTTTGGATGAGTAATTTATATGACTATTTCAATTTATCCAAATTATTTTATAACTCCAGTGCTGCGATGTTCATTATAGCCAGGAAACATTAATTCTTCTCTGGAACATGCAAAACTTGCTATGTCTGGAATTTTAGCAATCTGATTTTGCCAAATGATTACACTGAGTCAATCTGAAATATACAACTGTCATTGGCATAAGCCTTATGCCAATGATAGAATGACAGAATCATGGCATCATTGGACTAGAAGAGAATTAGGTTTTGAGGGGGTTCCCCGTTTTTTATGCATTTATATTTTTTTTAACGTTAGACACCCAGAGTCATTGATTTGAGATGAGCAACCGTATAAATTAAATAAACAAACTTGAAGGTTTTCTGATGTAATCACTCATCCGGGGAAGAAATATTATCCCAAATAAATGACTGGCCAAAAATTTCCAATGAAAAAGTACCCACAGTTCCAGGATGCAGACTATTCCTAATGTAGTTGGGAAATTCTTCCTTGAGTGTGCCTCTATTTCTGTAAAGTGTCCATCTATCAGAAGGTCCTTCCAATGGAACACTACCTAGAAAGTTATGGAGAGCCCTTTCAACCTTAGGAACCTAAGAACTCTTTCAGCTCTACCCTTGAGAGCTATGAAGAATAAATCCATATCTTCTTCCCTTTGAAGGATATCCCATACAACTAATTGAAGGCTGCTATTATGTCTCAACCTTCTCTATTTCAGGATAAACAGTAACCATCCATTCAGATGGTTTTTGATATAACTACTACGAATAGAATCCAGAGCTGTGCAAAGACTGAATGAGGTACTTCCAAACATGAACAAGTACATTCCCAAAAGGCAGATGTATAAGTACCTCATTTCAAAGCATTAAAATGTTTTGTTTATTTTGCAGGATTATACAGGTTGTTCTCGATTTACAACAGTTCATTTAGTGACTGTTCAAAGTTACAACACCACTGAAAAAAAGTGACTTATAACCATTTTTCACACTCAGGGCTTTTTTTCTCATAGAACACCCAGAACGGAGTTCCGGCACCTTTTTTGGATGGAACCTTGTAGGGTAGGCAAGGCGGATTGTATGATATGTGTGAGTTCCGGCACCTTTTTTTTTTTTTTAGAAAAAAAGCATTGTTCACACTTATGACCTTTCTAGCATCCCCATGGTCACGTGATTTTTCATTTGGATGCTTGACAACTGGTTCATATTTGTGACTCTTGCAGTGTCCTGGAATCACGTGATCATCTTTTACGACCTTCTGACAAGCAAATTGAATGGGGAACCCAGATTCACTTACTAAACAATTGCAGTGATTCACTTAACAAATGCAGCAAGAAAAGTTGTAAAATGGTGCAAAACTCACTTAACAAATTTCTCATTTAGCAACATAAATTCTGGGCTCAATTATGGTCATAAGTCGAGGACTACTGTACAGCTATTTTATATGTTGCTCCTGCCTGCATCTTTGAAGTGACCCAGCTGCTGAAACTTTCATTTACTAAAGTTCTATCAAAGCATAAAACAATAATTTAGGCAATGAATTAAAACTGACATATGAGTGAAAAGTTATAAATAGCACATATATGTGATGCAATCTGCAAATATATACGAATCATCTTCTGGAATATTGCAAATTATGCCTAACTAAAGAAAATACAGATCACCATGAAGAAAGTTTATCTATGTGGCTGCTAAGTGTTGAGACTGACCTGATGGCACATAATGAATGAATCAATAAAAAAAATAGACTGATTTAAAAGTTAAGAGTTAAATAGACTGATTTAAGAGTTTCATTTTTGCTAAGGCACATCACTGAATTGTAGAGTTAGAAAGGGTCCATTAAGCTGAACCAATCACCTGCTCAATACAGGAATCCCAAATAAACTATGTCTAATGTAGGACTATCTAGCTTTTGACTAAATTTGTCCCCTGAAAAAAATTCCACCACTTCTTTCCACAGATTGAGCTGCTCAAACCATTAAAAAAAATCTGATTTGTAACAAAATCTTCCTTTTGGTAATTTAAATCTATTATTCTATCTTCTGTTCTGTTTAATAGAGAACAGAGCCCGACTGTGACATTTTTTCAGGTACTTGAAAAAATTATTATATGTCAGTTAATCTTCTCTGTTCAAGGCTAAATAATCCCAGTTCCTTCTTCATGGAATTCAGTACCCTTTCTAGTACTCTGATCAATTTCATGGGGCTTTTCTGAACCTGTTTGTCTGTATTTGCATGTAATACTCAAGATAGTATTTAAATAACTCAGAATAATGTGAAACTATTATCCCCTTTATTTTATAATTTCTGCTTCTATGGATTTGGGTTAATCTCTGTTTTCTGACCTTTTCTTTATCTTCTTTAACATTTTATACTGCCGATGAAAACATTGGTAGAAAGAAGTCCTTTCTTGTATCTGGAAAATATTTTATAATTATACATGAAAATGTATATGCTTTTACTTGCTTTGGAATTTCCTGTATTTATGGTTCTAATGTGAAATTTACATTTGCATCAGCAAGAATAAAGCCTTCTGTTTTAATCTAACATTTTTACCTATTTTTTTTTAGGAAAAAATATATTAACAGAAAAAGAGAAACAACAAAAAGGAAAGAATAAAGGAGTAAACTCAGATGAATAAGCAAGTGATTTACAAATATCATAAAAATTATAATTTTCATTATTTCATTAAGTGTTTATAGATAGCTGGATATATTATGTCATTTTAAAAACCTGAAAATTGCTTTTAAACTCTAAGCAGAATACAAATACTGGAAACAATATACAGCACAGTATGACTCCTAATATGAAATGGTAAACTATGATAAATTCTGTCCACACTACTAGAAAAGTCTGTTCTAATTTTAAAAGACCCATAAAACTGAAATATTAAAACAAATATCCAAATGTTAGATGTGGTACAGATCCATATATTAAATTGTAATATAAAAAGGACTTCCAAATTAAATGAAATTCTATATCAGATTTACTTTTAAGATATGAAATTATTCTAGACATCAAAGTGTTTCCTCACTACTTAGCCATTCTTCCATAGAAAGACTCAAAAGATCCTTTCGGAATATGTTGAGGCTGCAAATAATCATGGGGGGAGGGGGAGCAGCATTAAAGAAATCTGGACTAAAAGATTTTTCAGTTAGAGATAGTATTCTTCTGCCTGGAATTCACATTAGCAATTTCAAACAAAAAGAAGCATTTCGGGCATCAAAGGTGTGAAAAGCAGATGAGTTTCACATTATTTAGTCATTCTTGGTATCTTGGATGCTGCTGGCAACTGAACTGATATCTCTTGAAAACACTGCCTTTTGAACTCAATTGGATTTAGTCAATAATGAATGACTTACTTTACTTACCAGCACTGCGTGGAGCAACTGAAGTATTGCCTCTGGAACTATTTACTGGTAGGGAAAAAAGTGGAAGAAGTAAGAAGGATAGAAGTGAGAAATGGATGCTACTTTTCTCCCAGTAAAGTTTATTCTTTAGAAATGTATCCTTTTTTTAGGAATGAACTATTTTATTGCTGTATAATAGCATTTGTACTTTTGTAGGCTGGCTGGAATCTAAAGATTGGAATGAACCTTGTATTCATATTCTTCTCAGTCAAAGCAAAGAAAATGTCATCTTAATACCGGTATTTCACTGAAACTAAGACTGGGTCTTTTTTTTTTTTGCCTCCAAAAGAGGCACCAGGTCTTATTTTGGGGGGATGTCTTACTCACCTTCGGCACCGACAGCCCCGCCCCGCAGGTCCACTTTCTCTGTGGCCAAAGGAGCAGCTTCATTCTGCAGCTGTATTCTGGCCTGCATTTTTCAGTCAGGCCTTTCTGGAAGGCCTATCAGGCAAGTACCGAGCTATGGATTCAATCCTTAGCTTGGTCCTTGGCCGCAGAGGTCTTGCAGAACTGAGCTATGGATTCAATCCATAGCTCAGTTCTTGGCTGAAGAGGCCTTCCGGAAAGGCCTGTGACTGAGAAATGCAGGCCTGGCTGCAGAAGATGCCTCAGAAGAAGAAATGGGCCAGCAAGGAGAGGCCTGGCTGCAAGGTAAGCGGGTGCGAGGCACGTGGGGCAGATCCATATCTCTACCCCTAGCTTGATTTTAGGTGTGTACCTTGCCCCAAAACTAGGGCTTATTTTGGGGGTAGGGCTTATATTAGGCCTACCCAAAAAAATCAAGCTAGGGCTTATTTTTGAGGTAGGCCTTACTTTCAAGGAAATACAGTAGTGGGAAAATAAGTATAAAGTTGTGGGTTGTGGGATCTGAGTGTTAATTGAATCCAGTTTCTGCCAAACTTTCAAGTCTACATTATTTGTGGTTCCAGGTAATGTATTTAACATATATTCAGAAGAGATCCCTAACACCGCAGCAGGTATTTGTGAGTGAGCATATTCAGGTTAAATAATAGCTGTATAAATGGTTTGCAAAGCCCAGGGAAAGAATTATATCTAGCATACTTAAACATAACCCTGATACATAAATCTTATTATTCTTTCTCTCACATTATGAACAACCTCTTTGATACAACATTTGGTGATAGCAGTTAAAAAGCTACTTGACTATTTACTGCTTAGTTGTTTACAATTTATTGCATCACTTCTTTCTATGTAGCAGTTGGCTATGTTCAAGAAATGTACATGAAATTAAATCTATATGTGAGTGTGGATGTCTGCGTACTTTTTATTTATTTGTGTTTTGAGAGCCTGTTGGAAAGTTTGCATTGTCCAGAACTATAGCTCACCCTTAACACATCTTTTTTCACTGCCTTCAAAGTCTGAGACTCCAGATGTTATAAAACAGTAGCTCCCATCAATTCTAGTCAATGTAGCCAAAGGTGAGGCATGTTGGGATTTGCAGTCTGATGACATCTGGAAGGCCGCATGTTGTTCACCTTTAAATTAGACCATAATCATACTACCTATTCAAAAATTAGATCTATATTGAAAGAATCAGATAACAGAATAAGAATTGGAAGGGACCTTGTAGGTCATCTATGCTGGGTTTTTTTCAAAAATCACTCTAATTTTATGTAGATGCATTATAAAAATAAATAATAACATCTTTGTAATCTCTTCCATTTAAGGGTGGGGTGAGGGAGAATCTTGTTTGGAATTTTTTTTAAAAGTGCCACTGTAAATTAGATAAAATTCTTGCTAACAAATCACTGAAATACCTAGGCAAGAGTACCTTTGATCTAATCACATAAGCATTGGAACAAAGTCATCCAGGCTTTTTTTTTCCTCCAAAAAAAAAAGGCTATTAAATGGGAAAGAAAATAAAAATGAGGCTCTGCAGTAGAAATAAAATCTAGCTATTTTTATTGGTTCACCCCCCCCCCAACTGAACATCCTTGCATTTACCATCTGACAATTATTTTGATAAAACACTTGCTGCAATCAGGTGAAGTAGGTTATTAATGGTTCTAAAAAGATATACAGGATTGCTTCATCCTGAGGCAATTAAGGCTGTGAAGTAAGTGTATTTAATATCTCCAAGGGCCCGACTGTAATAAAACAGGTGATCTTTCTAAAATTGCCATTGTTTATCTCATTTAGAATCCTTTAGCTTTTTAAAAAAAATTATAATAATGAACAATGCTATGACTTCCGACTCCAGTGGGTAGCCTACATACCCAAAACTTTCAAAAGCAGAATCCCCTTCAGGAAAATTAAGCCTGTAAACACACCCTGCATTCAACTAACATTTTGCCAGATGCGTACATTTCCAACGTCCCTACATGCTGTCAATTCACATTTTGAGAGGGAACACAGTAAGGCACTTCCTCTCTATGTGCATATGCTGTGATTGACAGTAAAATAGGCTGAATGCTATTGATACACACTTCTTTAAAGAATTATATGCCTGGAGTAGAAGAGTCTATTATACGTTCTGCAAGTGATAAAGACTTCTGCAAATTTGACCAGGACTCTTTGTCATCATTTGAGTATAATTGGTTTGAGGATTTGGTATCAAAACTTCCCCCTAGAATTTCATCCATATTTATCAATAATTTAATAATTTATGCTTGTGTGTGTGTAATCTCACATCCCATCAAGCAGATATATGCAATTGCTTCCCAATTTCTTTCAGAAGCCCATGACTTTTTCCTTTATGTTCCACTATCACAACCTGAGAGCTGATGAATTATCCTAGTCCTATTCCTTTCATAACCTGAAATTACTGGTTGGTAAAAGATAAGTTCCTATCAATGGTATGAGAGCAAGAATGAAGAAGCTGCAGCACTTCTGATGTTGCTTTGTCTATGATTGTCAGCATTTCTCCACAGTGGCCAGAGTTCCTGTGCTGATCACAGTTGCCATTTAGCAATACCAGTCATCGGTTCCCCATCTCCAACTAAGAGCATTTGGCAGTTTCCCTTTCTGTCCTCTCTTTACCTCTACAGAGACTTACGGTATTTTTTTTTTCTGCTTTCCCATACATTCTATTTGGTGTTTCCATAACTGAATGAAAAGAAACCTGAGGACAAATTATGCTATTTAATGCCAGCTACTAAAACATGAGTGCACATTCAATGAACACATGAGGAGGTATGATATGGTGACAGATTTTACCACTTGAACACATTTCATGAGAAAGTTTTTTGCTCCTCTCTACCTTAGGAGTTTATAGGAATTGTTCATGGAATAGGTGGGAAAGAATGCTTGGTAATCATCAGCAAATGATACAGAAAAGTACAGGTAGTCCTTGTTTAGCAGCTAGAATTGAGACCAGCAACTTGGTCATTGAACATGGCAGTCACTAAGTGAAACCATGACTGTGTTTGTGATGTTATTTCAATTTTCCTTTGCTTTACTGACTTGCAGAGGTCATAAATTCAAGGATAGGTTTATAAAGTTATTTTTTCATCATCCTTCTAACTATGGACGATCACTAAGTGAAACAGTTGCTAAGTGAAGACTAATAAAATTTTTAGAAACTACTGAGTTACCCCTGTTGACACTTAAAATTAAAGTTTGAAAATACCATGTGTCCCCATATTAAAAAAAATAACAGGAACATTCTGAAGAAAAATTACAGGTCTACAACTGCCTTATGCATAGCATCAAATCTCATTACTATTCTTTTTTTTCCAAATACCTAACCCCAATAATACTAATAATTAGTCACTATGGCTATGAAAAATGTGATAGTGCCTTTTGCTTTTTGAGCAAAATGACCTTCAAAACAGTTTTAAAGAAAAGTAGCTTCTCCATTTCTTCAAAGCAAAATAAAGTTGTCCAATTGTCTTATTTGGGGTTGTTTGTGAGGTCTCCTCTGTCACACCGACCAGTTCAAAAACATTTCCCATAATATCTCAATAAACCACTTTAAGTTCCAGCATAAGGCTCTACATTCAAAGGATTGGATTCAGATTTAGGTTTGTGTGGACACATTAACAACTGAAGTCCCATATGAACTTAATTAGGACAAAATCTGGATTCAAAAATACAGGTCAATATAGTCTTGCTCTATACACCAGGTATTATCACTTCAATTATAAAGAGACAGTGCCTTGAAGAAGATCTCAGTTCTTCCAAGTAGCAGATTATCATAGTGAAGTTAGCTTGTGTTTTTTCTTGCTCTCAAATATAAACTATATAAACTTGAATAATAAATAAATATTTTATACAGGAAAAAGCCAGATGTCCATGTAGGAAATTTAAAGACAGCTTAACTGGTAATATAAATATTACTGTTTTGATTTGGTTCACAACAGCTTGTTGCATACCGAAGTTAAAGGATAAGATGGCAAGGTATGCATGCACCTATCCCAGAATAATTCTGCTTTTCTCATTATCTTTCATTTTTTATTTTGATATTAAATCATTTTAACAAAGATCATCTTTATTTTGCTTTGATTTGTTAGTTTGCTTATTTTATAACCTACCTTTCTGACAGAACTATGTTGTTGATTATGGCCTTGGAACTTGCTTGGAACAGCAAGCAATTAAGAGATTATGAGTGAGGAACATTGTTGATTGCCTGTTGCTATTACTAAGAAGATACCAGCACTCTAGCTCTGATAGAAAGGAATAATACATCTGGTTTATCATTGACAGCAGGAAACCAGCTATCTTTAATAGGTTATTAGAGGGGAAGAGGGTAACAAAGAAAGGGAGATAATGTATGCGATTGTGTGTGTGTGTGTGCATGTGTGAAAGATGACCATATAAATATCCCTGTGAATTGAAAATTATTCCTTAACTGAGTCACCAAAAATATACTCCAACTAGGATGAAAAAATTCTGGGTTAAATAAACCAGTCATGATTTTGGTTGATTTGGCCCAGAGAGGCAGTTTTTAATTAATCTACCCATCAAGATTTGTTTGGCAATAAAAAAATATAATTTATGGGATGAGTAATACATTAGACTTTTTTGAAGCAATAAAAGAGTCTAATTTATAAGCCCTGTTGGCACAGTGGTTAGAATGCAGTATTGCAGGCTAACTCTGCCCACAGCCAGGAATGTGATCCTAACCGACTCAAAATTGATTCAACCTTCCATCCTTCCAAGGTTGATAAAATGAGGATCCAGATTGCTATATCAGATCAATCTTTTACATTTTGCTGGGAATAGCCTTTTACCTCTAAGCCTCAGAAACCATGAGGGGACGCTGGAAGAGTATCAGAAATCTCCAGGAATCATCTGAGGAAGAGATTCAGAAACTGAAACAGAAAAAAATCCATTTGAGGCAGTAATTTTCTTACTAGAAATACTGTAGGTAAATAATCTAGACAGCATTGCAACAATTCTGTTGTTTTTATTTTCTTGCATGTTAAGTTTGATATTGATGCTCTCTGATAGTTATTGCCTGTATCAAAGCTCAGTCCTTGTGTCTGTTTGATGCAGCTTGGCAGTTCTTCCCATCTTACGATATGCCCAAGATTTTATTTCTTTTATTGAATTTCTCTGAGGAAGACACTGCTTGTGATTAGAGCAGCACTGTAGAGATTCACTATATTCTTCCTTTTTTCATGCATGTGATTATTAAAGTTTGAAAAAGAAAGCTTCACATTTCTTTCTTTTACATTTTTCATAATGTTGATTTGGAATTATACATTGTACTTTCTATTTAACTCCTAAATGGAAGTGACTGATTTTCCTAATAACCACACTCTACAAAAATCCAGCTTCAGTGTCTGGACTAGATGCAATGGAGTATCTGTTCCTCTTTATTATCATCACTACCATCATCTCTTTCACACATCAGGGTTAAAAGGGAGGATTCCAGGTGAGGACACCTTCCTGGAATGAAGATGACGGCATCACTAACTACCAAGCGAATACATAAGGGCAAGAACTTGGCCCAGAAGGTTGTCAACATGGAAGATTTCTGGGATAGGAGGTTTAAGATGGCTCTGTCAGCCCTGATGCCAGGAGATCTCTCTTCCCCTTATTATTCTATTCTTATTTTTATTATAGCATTATGGCCAGCAATGACTCAACAAAGTAGCTTGAGGAAGTAAAGTTTTGGCAATACAGGAAACAGAAGGTTGGTACTATATTAAGCAATTATAAAAGGTCTCTTTTTTATTAATAACAGTAACAAAGGTCTACAATTTTCTCCCGATTCAGAATTTTTGACATTTTTTTCTCAATACCCCAAGTCCTTTAACTGATGACCTGTCATGCAGTTTCCTCAGGTGCTGTACTTGCAGAGCTGTCTCCCACTGGGTTTTCTGACACACAGCCTATTTCAGCACAGGGCAAATCTTGTGGAATGTGGGTGTTTTTCTTTCCTTTTGAGCAATTTTGTAAATGATTGCTTGCATGACATTTTCAAACTGATTCCAAAAACGGGCCAGATTCCTCTTACAAAAGGAAAGCAAGTTTGTTTTTGTTTTAAAATAGTCCAAAGGTTTCACTCTGATTTCCAGGCTAATTTTATCTTTCTGTCTAAGACCACATGTCAGGAAAGACCAGGAAAGGGAAAGAGGTCTCTAACAGACAACTGAAATCTGCATGGAAAATATCCTTAAAAAATCTTCTCCTATATAAAAAGTCTGGGTTTGCATCATGCAGACTGCGTTCTTGAGCCCTCAGTGCCATTTTATATCAACAATAAGATGTGTCTGGAATATTTGGGACAATTGAAGCAAATTACTGTCATCAAGGGATCCCAGCAACTAAAAAAGAGTCTGTTTGCCAAAACCTGGAACACCCAAGATATGCCTCCAGTTGGGTGTCCACAAGAGATGGTCAAAAGAAATCAAAATGGTAGCCATAATGCTGCAATCAAAGCACTGTCCTTTTTATAACAAAAAAAAATCATTGTTCTGACTTCCATCTTAACTTTTTGAACCACACCTTGAGACATCCCTCGTCTTCCACCTGCAACTAAGCATCTGTTTTCAGAGCCATTTCAGGGTGGTAGAGCATCACACAGATTACACATCTTGAAACTTCAGGATCAGATTTAGAAGGATAAACTACTTTTCTTCTGATAATAAAAATCTGCTTAAATCATGGGCTGCGGACCAGATGAGGCCGATACTATGGGATAGTGTCTCCAAAGATAGTGCTGTAAAGAGTGAGATGGAACCAGATGAGTCTTAATTCTCTCTCTCTCTCTCTCTCTCTCTCTCTCTCTCTCTCTCTCTCTCTCTCTCTCTCTCTCTCTCTCTCTCTCTCTCTCTCTCTCTCTCTGTCTCTCTCTCTCCTCCCTCCTCCCTCCTCTCTTTTTTCTAAATTCTTTGCACAAGACTATTGGGCGAAATTAGAAAATTCAAACCCCACCGTTGAAAATCCCCAGCTAGTATCCTTTATAAAACCAAACTAACCAGGATGGGGATTCAGATCGGCGTCTAACAGGGTCACCTTAACCACAAGCACCAGCCTTCGCCTTCATTCCTTCCTCCTTTCCTAAAAAAAAAAAAAAAAGTTGGCATCAGCTCGGCGAAAAAAGTAGGGTAATGAGCGTCTCGACGCGCTCGCCTTTGTTTCCACGTCGCCCCGTAGCCTGGAGTGGCGGAATATTGATGCACTCCATGGAGCGACGTTTTTCTCCGGAACGCGCGGCCTCTCCAACCCCGGGGCCACGCATTATTATTAATCTGTTAGTTGCGCTGGGGCTCGACAGGTAAGCACCGCGACGCTCCTTGGATAAAGGAGCCGGAGGAAGGACTCGGGCGCCGCTCTAATTAGCCGGGTCCTTGGCGGAATAAACTGGGGTGCTAAAAGTGATTCGTTGAGCTGTTCGGAAGCCACGTCGGCGGGGAGATGGTGAATTCTGCGCTGCTGGAAGAGGCAGAGCGGCTGCCTTGGCCCTCCCTGCAGAAGCCAAATGTTCGGACTCGCCCGATATGTTGAACCAAAGCTAATCGGACAGGGCAAGGAAAAACTAGATTGCTTTCCCGCCCTTTGAATAAATCATAATTGGTTGGCTTCACACAACTTGCCTCCTCCCTCCCCCCCCCCCCGCGCTAATTGCACCTGGTACCAATTGGTGCTACTGGGAAGGATCGTTCAGACATTCAAGCTTGCAAAGTAATCCTTCTACTAAAACATAACAGTTCCGTTCTGTCTGATGGAACTTTCTCTCCAGTCAATACGTAGGGCTGAACTATAAAGTATATATATAACTATTAGGTAAGTTCCCAAATCCCAATAAAATTTACTTCAAGTAATAATGCAGAAGTTTGCATCCTTCTGCCGATAAGAAGTCCAGTGACAGTTGGCTCTACCAAAGTTGCAAGTTTCCAGACCCTGCATAGCAGCCCACAAAAAGGTATTAGTTATGTCACTATAAATTGTCTCCATACTGGAACCTAATTTAAAGTATTCACTGAAATTATTTTGGTGTAACCTTAACTTTCTAATAAATACAATATTACAAAGCAGTCTTTCAAAAGACTTGTCTCCAGGAATAATTCTTTCCAATCCAGTTTGCTGGGAAACAAGGCTGAGAGGTGATTCCCAACTTTCATTGAAGGATCCCTTATGATTTTAAGCCTATGCTTAAAAATCACAGACAATACTTTATCCATCACATATCAATGTACCAGCTAAAGTGTTGTATTTACCATTGGTAAATTACATAGGAATCCTCAAGTTTATAGAAGAACTTCTTAAAGCAGCTGCATTTGTGCAACCTTTCTCACCAACCACCCCTATAAAACAAAACAAAATAATCAGTTAATAATAAAAGTGCTATAATTTGTGGAAAAAATGAAATGAATGGACATTTTCCTCAAAATTAAGTTAGAGCTATTCCCATATTGGCTGGAAAAGATTGATCAGCTGTGTATTTAAAACATTGCTGATGATCCTGCTGGAAGTCACAACCTGTTCATGGACACTCCCTGTGCCATTCCACATATGTGGGGTAGGGGTTAAGGGGCTAGACCAGGGTTCCCCAACCCCCGGTCCATGGTCCAATACTGGGCCACGGCCTGCCAGCAACTGGTCCACACAAACAAGCAAAGCCCCAACCATGAGATTCAGACAGCACACAAAACCAGGTACCCTCCAGGACCTCTCTCCATGGAACCGGTCCCTGGTGCCTAAAAGGTTGGGGACCTCTGGGCTAGACTAGAACAAGGAAGATATAGAAATTCATAATGAGATGTTCCAGCCATTTCCTTTCAGCTAAGCTTACCTTACAGCTTGAGCAAAAATTGAGCAGTGAGACTATGCATATAACCTTTAACTCTTAAGAAAAGGAATGTTGATGATGAACTGTTTAGTGCATAGCTGGGGAATTTTGGGAATTGAAGTCCACAGGTCTTAAAGTTGCCATGGTTGGACACCCATGGTTTACTGTATCTGGAGTTGTTGAAGTAACAGAACATTAACCTAAACAAAAGCTAGCAACTCAGATTAGAAAAAACTCAGCAATCTATCTGCTCACATGGATTTTGACAGTAATGGTATATGTATGTGTATACATAAGCACATGCACATTCCAGATTAGCTTCCTAGCTGTTCTGCCTTAGCCTTAGGCAGCTATTATTTCAACTAGTACATTCTTCAGCCGAGTTTGTCCAGAACTTCAGACCCAGAATCAAAACTAAATTGGATGCAAATAGCAGGGTTTGAACTGAGATCATTTGCATATCTAACCCTGAGGAGCTATTGGTGTTTCCCTGTTTCTTCTATCTGAAGGATACAGTGCCACAAAATAGCATGCCTCTTTTAACTTAGTTCACTCCCTACTGTACATCACTCAGTGTCTATAACTGTCACTGTCCCAATTCCTTCTAAGCTTCTGTTCCAAATGCTTTATGGCCCCAAAACATGCTATGATAATCAACCACTTGTGTGTGGTGAGAAAGACAGAATCAACATCAGCCTGCATTGGCATTACTGAGTGTGGTTGACAAAAACTCAGTACTTCATACTTCAAATCACTTGGTTGACTGGGGAAATAAACCACCCTATAATAACCTGCAGTCAATTTGCCAGCAGAGAACTCAAAATGATGTCAGTCAAAGAAGTCCTTGAGATCATGCCAAGAACAGAGAGCAAAAAAAAAAAAAAAAAAGCATGGTATCTTCATTTGATTTTAAAAGAATAATAGTTTTCAAATTAACTGGAAGGCCAACATCTTGATCTTAGCCCAGCCTTAAGACAGTGGCTGGCTTCAAACAGCCATGGCTGGCTTCCATACTAGATAAAACAGCATTGATGTTTCATTCTCTTAAAAATATTTTAAGTAATGTATTGATACAACTCGAGCTTTTATAGACTGCATATAATGGCACTATACATGTGTAAACCTATTACAGTAATACAAGTATGCTACCTCTTTGAAAGATTATACAAGTATGACATTTACAGCATGATTAATCCCCAGTTTCCACCTGGAGTCCATTGCTGACACATCAGGAAGAATTATTTGTGTCCAACACTGAAAGAAATTTGAAGTGGAATTTCTGAATAAGCAAATATTCTGGGATTACAAAGGATGGCAGGAGAGGCTGGCTAGTCAACAGGGATGAAAGGGCATGCTTGTGCCTCCCCAATCTCATCTTTGATTGTTCTCACAATAGGCCAGCTAATTTTATCTCCAAGGTAAAGTATTGCAGATTTTAAAACTCTGCAAGTTTCAGTAGGATGGTGTTAGTGAAAGAAGGGAAAGATTATTTTTATATTGACATACCTAATGATGACCTTAAACCAGGGGTCTTCAAACTTGGCCCTTTTATGACTTGTGGACTTCAACTCCCACAATTCTTCAGCCAGCATGCTGGCTAAGGAATTCTGGGAGTTGAAGTCCACAAGTCATAAAAGGGCCAAGTTTGAAGACCCCTGCCTTAAACGGTTGTATCATGGGCCAAGGATGAAATAAGGTAACGTGTTGTGAGATAAGGAGGAAATTTAGTGATATTAGGTCATGATTATGCTGAGGTTAAGTCGGAACCAAGCCATAAACTAACTGCAAGACTGGATCCCAACAACACCCTAAGCCTTATCTTAATATATGAACTTAGCCAAGAAATGCCATGAGGCATTAGCATCAATCTCAGAAAACTGGTATTTTGAAACAAACTGCTATGACAGTTTTCCCCAGATGGGATAACATATAACTTCAGTGGCCATACTGATTACGAAACTTGTAGCTCAACACATGTGAACACCACTTGTTTAAAAAGAGTATGTATTTTTGCGAGTTTAAGAACACATGTCAGAATACAAGATGGACATTTTAGTTTGGCTTTTAATGTCTTTCCCTTATCCACCTCCACCTGGAACAACTGTGAAGAATGCATTGCTTCCTACTAATTCTTCTATCCTACAACACTTGCACTTGAAGCCTACAATTGCAGTCTTATACATATTACCCAGCAATAACATCCAATTAACTAGAAGTCTCTGTTCCTGGGTTAGCAATTTTAGGGATGCCTTATAAATAAGTGATTGGAGGTCAACTCTGTCATTTCCATTTCATGTGGGTTGTCTTGATATTCCTAATCTAAGGTCCTGGTATTGATATGTTGCTATTATTGGTGGCATTACATATGAGCAAGTAACAATTGGTCCCCTAATAGAAACCTACTAAATAGCTATGTAACCAAGTCATTCCCATGCAGTCTTTAGCACAATTCTTTAGCATTCATTCCCTACTGAAAATAACAACCCAACCCGTTCATGTTTATTCAGAATGTTTATCCTACTGTGGCCCAATGGAGCTTCCTACCAGGGTAGGGTGCATAGGAATGCAGCCTCAGCTCAAGTAGGCGTAACTGAACTGAAATTACATTCTTCCCCTGATACCCATATTTCCATCTTCCCCCCTCTCTGTGTTGACTTTTTTTTTTATTGAAAACTCCTCTGGGCCGAGATGTCATGTTGTAATTCTGTAAACACAAGAAGAATGTACATACACACAGCTGTGGTATATAAAACAATAATGTCAACAACTAACTAGTGGTAGTGATTCTAGTAGTCAAAAAAGAATGGGTAATTCAATAGTCAAAATGTATTTCTTCAGCTACAATCAAACATTATAAATTTGAATTAAAGTTCTTAGTTAACATTACAGTTGTCATATTATCTTTAAAAGGCTCCATCTGCATTCAAGAATTATGAACCTGCTAGATTGGATTTAAGATGCAGCTCTACAGCTACTTAGCTAGAAGGAATCCCCACTGATTATAATGGTTTTATATCTGAATAGACATACATATTGTGAGATTCAAGAGGATTGATCATGTTAGCTTGGGGCTGCAAATATATTGATTTATTTATCATTAAACAAATGTATATAGCTGTCCAGCTCACACACAGAGACTCTGGAAGGCATACAACATTAAAAACTCACCATTAAAAATCCACAATTTAAGCCCCCATCCTAACCCCCCCCATTATCTAATGCCACCTTCAAGCATCAACTATAATCCTCTAAAGTAATAACACATTGGTTTCATTTTAAGATTTCCACAAGATTCCTCAATTAGGTTCACAAATTGCCCTAAATCATGATTTACTTACCCATGGATTATAACTGAATTTTCCCAACACAGGAAACTATAAAACCACAGTCAAGATTTGCACATAGGCTGAATGAAAATCAAGCAAGTCACATTATGGCTTAGCCTGATGTGCAAATCCAGTCTTTGTTATGCATAGGAATACACTAGTAGGAAGTGACTAATTTCAAGTTTCATAACATATGCAGAATACCTTAAGTATCAATGCATAAAAAATTCAGCCCACTGAACTTGGAAGTGACATTGAAGCAATAATGGAGCTTATTTCTAAGCATATTGAAAACTGTTTATTACACTTACTTTAGGAATCCTACCATATTGTCCAGGAAACCTTCAAAGGTTTGGGAAAAAAATATTTGTTTATATTTCAATTTCAATTTATATAGCCATGAGCAACTCTGACCAGCTTACAGCAAGTAACATCAATACAAAATGCATTATAAAAAAAATACAGGCAGCAGCTCAGAGACTGAAATGAACTGCTAATGCACGTAAGTTTTGCTGGTGTTGAAATAATAAAGGAAAGAGATTCTACAAATAGAAATGCATATAATATTCACATACATTGTGAAGTTTATAAACTACATTAAGCTATCTCTCCCAGCATCTACCTCAGTTTTTATCCTCCTGTTATTTTGGAATCCCATTAAATTTCTAGCAGGCTGCCTCTATTCTCCAGCACATCAGCTTATACAGAAGACCCATTGAAACCAATAATGCTATAATAAATGCTGATATTAATTTAGCAGGAGTTACTGATTTCAGAAGTTTTGTTTGATTTACATGTTGTGCCTGTCCAGGTTTTCATCACGTGATGCACAAAAGAGAAGTGTTATGATACACATAATTCAAACAAGGTAGATGACCTGGAAGAGAATGTGGCTTAGAGATTTTATACATTTGCCCTTAACCATGACATAAATATACCCAAACTTTTCTTCCTGCTTTGTGTCCATCAACTTATCCCCAGGCTCAGCTGCTTTAAACAAGACAGATTTAAATTGTTTCTAGCTATATAGTTATTAGGTCCCCCCCCTTATTGTCCAAACTTCAAGTCTGTTAGGTTTGTCATCAACTATTTTGGAAGGAAATCAGGTAACTTGAATCTGAAACATTAGAGAAAGATTAGGGATGGACAATTGAGACAGTAGCATTTTATGCCAGTATAGTCTTCTGCCAGCTCAAATAGGGGCTAACATTTAGCCATGGGAAAAGGATCTTACACTGGTAAAGGGCCTGTCTCCTGATTGTGCAGCTTAGTTGAAGATTTTTTTTAAAAAAAATAATGTGAACCAGGGCTTATTAATTTGGGAATTGTTTGCACTATTATGTGAGTTGCATTCTTATTATCTGCACTTGGATCCTGCCTTTCCTGTAAAAACACAAAGTGGTTTAGAATTTATACCTACACTAGCAAGGAATAAGGAGGTTTGGATTGACGAATATTAACTGGTCCAAGATCATCCAGTGAACTTAGACATTCATGCGGTTTTCCCAATGGCTCTCCTTGCTTTAGTCCAACATTTGAACCAATGAGCGCAGTATTTTCTCCAGAAATGCTGCCCTGAATATACATGTGCACTAATTCATTACTTGCAAATAAATCCAAATTTGAATTTGGTTTTAATTGTTGTATTATATTCTTTGGGGAGAACCGACACAAAAGAAATGCACATCCAGACTCCCAGGGGCTGGGAAAAGGGAGGGAGTTATGCTGCAATAACAGTATTGTATTATTCACACAATATAATAATAACCTGCATAACTTTAAGTAGGTGTAATTCTAATTAACCATGTTCAGGATCATGGCTCCAATTCAGGTATCTTAAAGGTGCATCTTAAGCACATTGTGGGAACCAAAAAGATAGTCGCGCGGCAGGTTGGTTTGAATCCTGATCCTTCAGGCTGGAGTAAAGTATTGAGCTCAGCGAACCTTCTTCCAGTCTAAAGAGTCGCAAAATTTTGCCTATTTTGCCAGAGTGGATGGATGGGATCGCGCAAAAGGCAGCTCCGATCCTAAGGACTCACTTTCCCCAATTGCTTGAGAGAAACGAGTTCGCCAGCCTTTCTCCGAAGGCTTCCGACGAGTGCCGGAGCCCTTAAGAGAAAGGCTTGGAAAATTTGCCCGATCCGAACTTTAAACCAACTGAGTTCAGTCTAAACGAAGCTGCTCCCCTTTGGCGGCCAGGCTAAGCCTGGGAAGGGGAGAGAGCCGGGCTTTTTTGAAGCTGAAATCAAGATGACAAGAAAAATAGATGGGCAGGAAGAAGTTCCGGCTTGACAAGACTACATAAAAACTTCTCTCTTTTTTTTTTTTTCCTTTTTTTTTTTTTTTTTTTTTTTTGCCGGGCGATTTCCTTTTTATGCTGTTCTGAGCGCGGGAAGAAGGGAGAAACCACGTAGGGTCCAGGTTAAGGGGATCAGCGAAGCCGGATTAAAGAGGGGGGGGGCGGCGGCACTAACGAAACGTTGCCGGCGGGTCTTTCCTACTGCTTAGTCCTCCCTGCGCTCTCCAGGAAAAAAATAAAGAAATACTTCGGGCAGCCCTTTTCTTTCCTTTCCTTTCCCTTTCCTCAAAGGGCAATAAAGGCTCCCAGAAAACCAGAGGTTGAGAGTCACGCCTTTCTCGCGACCAGCCCCGACCACCACTTTCCTAAGAGAGAAACGCCTCTCCGCAAACGGTGGTGCTTTAGCCCCACTTTCTCCCTCTCCCTCTCCCTTAATTACAACCAGGCGAGCCTTCGCGTTCGGGACGCTGGGGAGGTCCCTCCACCAAATCTGCGTGCGCAGACCGAGGAACCCCCCCCCCCATCACTCGCCCGCGGAAAGGGCGCGGACGGGACACAGCCGCGAAGAAGTTCCGCGTTTGAGGGGGGAGGGAGGGGGGAGGGAGAGGCGTGTTGATTTATTTCCACGCATTTCTTAGAGCCGAGCGCGAGGAAAGTAGCAGCCACGTTAGTAAAGAGGAGGCTGAGGATGTGGCCAAAAGCAAGCTCAGCTGAGACGAGGTCAACTCCGAGCTTTCCCCTTTCCAGAGCTGATTGGCTTCAACTCCTAACTTAGTTCCCCCTGCAAGCGCTGTACTGTATAAGAGGGTCTTCTCGAAAGCTGGAGCGCTTCCGAGGGAAAACTGCCAGCTTGGTCACCAGCTTGGTGATTTATTTCCGAGTAAATATGAATACACAGGATTGCCAAGGGTCATGGGGATAGGGCAGGCGGGCGGGCGAGGCTATCCCGTTCAGGAGATTTTAAAAAAAAAAATTCATTTAAAGATTTAAGAATTCTCTTTCCTCGTGGCTTTGGTTTAATCACCGTAGTTTTTTTTATTGGAAGACAGCCCTTTGCCAGGGCATCTTGGGAACAAGGGTTAGCACTCGGATCTGTCAGGGATTTCGGTGGCGGCAGGAAGCACATTTAATTGTTCCTTTCCATCGAAATCAAACACACATCAAGCATGTTTACCTGGAAGTAAGAGCGCTGAGTTTTTGACTGGGTAGGATCTGCATAAGGCTTAGAGATGGAGCTGCATAAGGCTTAGAGATGGACAGATTTTGCCCATAACTTAAAAAAACAAAACAAAAAAAAAACCTCAGTTCCCTGGTGGATTCTCTTGGATGTCTAATCAATAGAAAACTTTGTTTGCATATAAAATGACAGATTTATTTTTGCAGAAGAGTTGATACAAAAGCCTGAATGAATGTTTATACAATTTGAACACAACACAGTGACACACTAGATTTGGCTAAATTGGAGTAACTGGCAATTCAGAATGTTGTGTAAACTTAGTCCTTTCACTGAAGTCTGAATCAGACCAACACTTTAAACCATTAAAATGATTTTAAGAAATAAGTATTTTGTTCTGTAGTTATGGGTTTTTTTCAGCTTGTTGCTCTCAAGGTATGTTGGACTACAACATCTATAGTTCTCAACCAGATGAATTGTTTAGCACATCTGGAAGACACCAGACTGGGGATAGCTGGTTTATAGTCTGAACTCACACAACACAGCAAACCAAAATTGTAAAATCACACACCAAAGTAGTTGGTTTCTTAGTGTGATGTGTGAGGCCAATGCTTGCAAACAGTAACCACAACTTAGTGCTTACTATTGTGTGTGATTATTGTCCCTCCTCGTGATTATAATTTTCATTTATTTATTTCCATTTTTACTGTACATTGCTGTATGTTATGAATGTTAGATAACTGTGAGTGTGTGCATGTATGCGGTTTCTTTAGTATATTTGCAGTGTGTTTGACATTAACAATGCCATCTGTATTTGCAATCTAGGCACCCAGGTCAGGAAAACTGAAGAAAGGCCCAGCCAAGTCAGGAAGCTAAAGCTGCCAACCTTTAAAAACTTACACACTTAGGAAAAATAGTAGGAAATTTTTGAATATACAAATGGTGGAATTACTCTGTTTCAAAGTAAATGCTGTGGATGAATCTTACAGTTTAGATAAGGGCTATTGAGTACAGAATGCTTTGCTTTGCTTTGATTGAACGGCATGGATTATCATTAAGAATACAAAATAACCTGAGCTATGTATATTCTTCATAGTTTTATAGTGGAGCAAGTCTGGGATCTGTTTGATAGGACTAAATTATTGCAATATCTATACGGAGTCAAGTCTCAAATCCAGTTTCCCCCAAGGGAAGCCCCTTTCAATTAAATAGAACCATTCTCCTACCCTCAAACCCTCCCACTCCAAGCATGCCATAAAACATCAGCCTTAGCAAGAGATCCAATGGCTGTTTAAAGAAATGGCTCCAGCACACTTGTGTCTTCTTGTGAATGTATGAAGAGCTGCAGTGTGTGTGTGTGTGTGTGTGTGCGCGCGCGCGCACGCGCACGCGCGCGCACACACACGTGCGCTCATTCTGCAGGAACCAGAAGGATTTGTACTGGAGCTCCTTCCAGATCAGCAGGCCAAGGCCAAGGCCTTTGGCTGAGAATGTTCCAGTTTTCTGGGAAAATAGCATGCTAAGGCTTTTTCTCCAGGAGGCCTCCCCTCCTTCGAGAGAAGCAAGCATTTGATCGAATGATTCTAATTGCTCCAGCCCACCATCCATTCAGGAGAACAAAAGTAACACAATTAGACTTAATTAAGTTTGGTTTGTTGTTGTTTTTAAAGGCCAGGTTTGTCACGGTTGCACAGGCAGCAAACTGCTCTTGTTAATTCCCTAAAGCTGCCTTGAAGGTGGTAATATTCGAAGTAGGTTAACCACCTGTTGATGGACTTCTATCACTTTATTTGGATATTTAACTGTGTGAGCCAATGCAAAATCCAGGGCTGGGCCACTGCTCTTTTATGACTAACCAAAGTGTCCTAAGAAGAAAAACCATACTTCCCAATTCCACCAGAACCTCTTCATCAGACAAAATGTCTTAACAAACAGGATAATGTAGGAACTAGAGCAGAGACCATCTGGTTCAGCCATTTCAGCCAGTACTGGGTGTGATTAGTAGCAGATAATATCTAATCTGCCAGGACAAAAGTCGCTCCACCAGCTACCCAGGTGCCAGTCTGTTGCTTTTCCTCACTCATGGTTATACCTTCTTAGAGTGTCAGCCAATCCTGGTTGTTATGGCAATAGAAGGACTGTCTTTGTGACTGATATTGGCACTCTACATAGGCACCTGGGTCTGGCAGAGAGTGAAAATAAGCATTAAGGAAAATCTCCTTCTGGTCCTGCTGGACTCCTGATGGTTTCATGTAATTTTTTGGCAGCAATTGAAACATCATTTCCTATTATTTCATTAAAAGTATTATAGTCACGCACCCGGTCCAACTCTGCAAAATATTTTGCCATTCTACCAGGGTGTATTTTATCTAGATTGCTACTCTGGTACTAACTTGTGGTTTCTCAGTTAAGTATTAACTAGATCAATCCCTGCTTAATTTTATGAGATAGCCAAGACTGCCTAGGAACTGCATTGAAATATTTAGAACTCTGCTGTTACTGTTGAGACATCATTTTAGGCTGAGAAAAGTGAATGAAAGGAAGAGATTAATGTCAGAGAAAAACAATGACCTTGGTCTGGATCCAAGTGAGCTGGGCTATGAGTGAGCTTTAAGGTGTCCTAAGGCTTCCCTGGTCATTGATCCAAGTTCATCTAAGGTCAGGGGAAAGCTGGTATGAAATAGCTCCATCCACTATTTGCCTTATCATGACCACTCAGCCTCTAATATCTGTGTGTTCAGCAGGAACACTGCAGGAAAAACTGGATTTGCTAGTGCCCATGTGGAGAAGAGAAAAAAGTCTTCATTTAGGGCAATATAAGAGCATTGCCATTTTAAAAAGTGGGAAACTCAGTAAATTTAGCAGTTTTTCCTTCTAGCTAATAATCCCACTATTCACTGATGGGATGGCACAAGCGGATTATTACACTTCTGTTCTATCTGCATGACATTTCTCTAAGAAACAGCTACAAACAAGACTTTAAATGAAATAACAATATAGTGATTAAGAGGTGGGGAGGGGGAAGCAATGCTAATTCCATTACATTCATACAGTAATGAAACCAAAATGGCAAGCAGGGTTTCCTTGTCTTTTATCCAACTGGGAAGAATTTAGCTCAGTCTACAATCTGAGTTAAATTGAATACTAAAACACTGGCCTAGTTACACTTGGAATCCAAATATTCTTACTTGGATACTTGTTCTATTGCTTCTAGACAACTGGAGGCATGAGCTGATCGAAGTTAAATGGCATTAAGGACATTGTTCCAAGAAACCCACACACAGAGAGACATACATAATTCCTGCATAAACATGGGATATAACTGCAGGGTGATTGTAATAGAAACAATGATATTCATTTATTGTGAATACTGTCATTTATTTATATGGAGAAATAAACAAATTAAATAAACGCCACATTTTGCACTCTGTTGTTCAGATCACAGAATACAAAGTTGCATGATTGAAAAGGAAGTAAAGAATTGGCTTAAGTTTGAGGATGTGCAGTCTTTAGCAATCATCCCACATTTCCGGGTTTTGGAAAATTGTTCACAAATATGCATTTAGGCTTTAGCAAAATGATGGCTTGGCTGTCCTGTTGCACTTATATATGCCCTAAACAGAGTACAGATACCTTTAGATTGAATCCAGATTTAGTCTTACTAGTTAAACACACTGAAAACAACCACAGTTAAATTAGTCACCAATTTACTCGGTGTTACACAGCTCTCTAATCCATGATTAGGCTTATTTGGTTTAGGCATAACAGGTTGTGTGAATCCCACCAATGGTAGCTTATTCAATAAATCACAGTAAAGAAACTAAGGATTAGTGCGGGAACGCAGACAATAGTGGATCAGTCAAAAAGCCGTCCTCGGCGTCTGGGTCCAACCATTAACATAATAATTGGGACTAACTTTCGAAGGCAGCGGCGGTATGGTTTTTAAAATAAAATGGCAAAAATTCCTCCTGAATTGGAGGTGGGAGCAGAGGCGTCGCTGTGCTCCCGGGAAGCCCGTCTCCAGTATGTGAGATCTGAAAAGCCTGAGAAGGACTTGAAACGAAGCTATCCATCATTTTCACCAAACTTGTCCTATTTAAAAAGCTGAGCTTTGGGGGAGGCCAGGACTTCAAAAGCAAAAGCGCCGCACGAGGGACCGGATGCCCCAAGAGTTTTTCCTCTGACTTGTTACAGGCGGCGGGCTGGGATTGGTGGGAGCGGAGGAGTTTGTTCGTTTGGGTGTCTATATGTGCAACAGTCTAAAGTATCACCCAACCAAAACTCAACTGCTCTTAGTCATTTTTAAAAGCTTCAAATTTTTAAAAAATGTATATAATAAGTGGGAGCAAGAAGGCGGGAGGGGAGTGCGAGAGGATCCATCCAATCAAACAGCTGAAGGGGGAAAGGAAGTTATTAACTAAGAAGTTAAGCGGATAGCTCTTCTGCCAGTTTTCACGAGCAGGATGCTTTCTCCCAAGTGCTGGGGCTTGAAAAAATATTAGGAGTTAGGGACCATTGGGCTTGCATGCCTTTTCACTTGACTTTTCAGTCCCAAAGATATTTTAAGAGCCGTTTAATAAAGGCATTTCGTTCGAAATCGCTTTAGTCTCAAAATCCAAAGTCTCTAATTCCAGGCAGCCTTAGCTCACGCTAACTTATCTTCTCATGCTGACGCGGAGGTCAGTCTTCTGGGGCTTAGTCCCAGGTTTTAAAGGGTTTTTACTCCTACAAAAGTCAGGAATGACTTCTGCCTGACGGAACAGCATTCCAGTTCCCCCCTTCCCCCCCCCCGGCAAAGTAGTTTTCGGGTCTAGCTCAATTAGTTCCAAGTATGATGTCCTCCTAATTCCAATTATTTTAGTGGTAGTATGCTTGTTTGTTTCCAGGTGTTGAGTTTGCATCATTGGAACTCCATCACTTTAGGTTCCATATAAAAGAAACTTTTCAATTGTTGGAAAGTCGGACTAATGAAAAGAAATTTTCTCCTAGATATCAAAGGAGAGGGAAAAAAAAATCCCAACTTGGCCATTCAGTTTTCTCAGAGTTCTGTTGGGGGGAGGGGCGAAGGGGGAAGTGGAATGAACTTGGCCAGATCACAGGACAGGCACCTAAATAGAAATAAATAAATAAATAAAGTACAGTACAATCCTGGGCATGTTCCCTCAAAGTACACTCTTTTGACTGTGTTGGAATTTACGGCCGATTTTTCGCTTTAAAGCTATTATACTACCCGCAGTTAACTGACAGAAAATCCCACTGGATAAAGGGTGGCTTACTTCTGAGTAAGACCCACTGCATTGCAATTTTTCTTCCACCCAGAAAAGCAATAGTGCAGTAATACGATTCAGAATATGTCTGCTAATCCTTTGAAACAAAGTTCTGTTCTTTCTCAAATTCTTTGGGAATCGTTTCGACTTGGATGCATAGGGAGACCCTCCATTCGTTCACGCTAATGAAAAGAAAGGTCAGAGGACTGGCAAAGCACCCCTACCTGTATTAGTAAGGGTTCTGAGAATTCCCTTTTTTTTCCCCGCCCTCAAAGGAGTTGGTGATGTGGAAAAGACTGTGGCAGTTAACGTTTAATGTAACCTTGTCTCATCAGTCGAAAACAGGACATTAGACATCTAAATCTTTCTGAGAAACAGATGAGCATGATTTAACACAGTTGTTTTTGTCTAAATTGTGTTAAAGCCTGTGCAAAGATTTTCTTAAAAAACTTGAAATACTTAATTGAATCTCTACAGACAAATTGAGCGCTTAGGTCTGAGTGAATTCTAAATTCATCCGTGCATCTACCCAATCTCTTTGTCAATCCACAAATATAAAAAAAAACAGCACATGAATTGGGTTCCTTCATATTTCCCTCACCTTTGAACCTTAGAACATGTATCCCAAAATTGGATTTTAATATATTAAACTAAGGTATTTTAAGGTTGTACCATTAACATTTTTAAACCCTTTACGATTTTCAAAGTCATCTGAATTTTTTTTTCTTCACTACTGATTATGAGTTATTAATTTATGCCCAAATGCTAAACAATAAACCTTCCTGAACTTCTGGATAGGCATGACTTGGGATGCAGGAAAGGTCTGTTGTGTGATTTAAAGGTTTATTCGTTTGCCTAGATTGGAACCCACATGACAGAGGTAATTAATCAAAATTCTCGATCTTGGGCTCTTCCGCACCGCTGTGTCCCAAGTTTCAAATAAGTCATCAAATCTTTGGATGAACTTTCGATGAATGAGAGGGGGGGGACTTGTTCCGCCTTCTGATACTTTCAAGAAGTTTTCACAAAGGCAAGGGGGACCGAGGGAGGGAGGGGAGGGGAAAGAGAGGGAGGGGAAATGAGAAAAAGGAGGAAGGGGGGGAAGTACCTCTGTTAAACAAGATAATTCTTGCTGCGAGTTTATTTCTACTTTCGACTTCCTATTCTTTTGTGGGATGACCCGGCGCTTTTTCTTTCCCCATCGGAGACTCTGCTCTTCTACTCCCCCCCCCCCTTTTTGAACTCGTTTTATTGGCGGCTTTTGTTGTTGTCCGACCAGGGGAAGGAAGAAAAAAGAGAGAGACAGAAAGAAAGGAAGAAATACCGAGGGCTGAGAGGTTGCCTATGCAGGCAGAACATCCCCAAGCTGTTTTTGTGCTTCGGGTTAGCGAGGGGGCAGCGGGGCGCTCGCACCCAATCTTCCCCTGGACAATAGGAGGCTGGACAGCTGCACTGCAGCCACAAAGCTTCTCTCTTCTGCCGGCTCTGTTTACTTAGTTTTGCTTGTGACCTCTGGGCTGCACTTGTTGCTAATACAGATGCTGATCAAGCCCCTTTAATTGGCTTTCTTCCTAACCTGAAGCTCCAGCTTCTTCTCCCCTCTCTCCCCCCCCGTGTTTCCAAACAATTTAATTGACACTCCCATAATATTCACCTGCTCTCTCTCTCTCTCTCTCTCTCTCTCTCTCTCTCTCTCTCTCTCTCTCTCTCTCTCTCTCTCCCTCCCTCCCTCCCTCCCTCCCTCCCTCCCTCCCTCTCTCTCTCTCTCTCTCTCTCTCTCTCTCTCTCTCTCTCGGTGTGGGGGAGGGTAAGTGAGAAACGTTGTTTGGGAAACTTAAATGCTCTTTATATTAATTCTTCAACTTCTTTCTTTCAATCGGAAGTGCTGATCCTTGGCTCCAGGACCTAAGTTTTGGGGAAACACCCCCGAGTTTTCTCCAAAGGGGGATCTTGGATTGAAATTTGTCATATCCCAAGATGAACATTTTAAATAGACGAAAGGTGATGGTATGACTGTTATCTATTTAATTGGACTGAATTCAAATGAAGTTTTTAAAGTTCACAAAGAGCAGAAAGAGAGAAGGAGAGAACAATGAATATATCCTAATTGGGATCCCAAAGGTGCTTTCCCCAAAAGGCAGCTAGACTTTCTTGGTTTTTATTTTGAAAATGCTTTGCTTCTCGTCTAAGAAGCTTTTTCAGTTCTTGGATGAGAAGTGAAACGTTTTCAAAGAGAAAAAGACAAGAAAGTCCAGTAATGCAGACATGAAATTTTCCTTGAAAACCTGCATGGGGATTAAGACAGAGGCAAGGAAGTAGCAAAGCAACCAACAAGGGGAAGGGGAATAATTCATTCACTTTAACTCCCACCATCCATCCCCATCTTCAAGCAACCAATGTCTTGATGAAGATATGGCATGTTATTCTACGATTCATAAGTGCATAAATCATTGGTTTTAGGTAAGCAAATTTTCAGAAAAATACTTATGCATAAGCATATGTATTTGCAATCAGTTCCTTGGTGTCTCTTCCAGCACACCTATTCTTCTATCCTGGGATTTAAAAATAAGCTGTTTAAAAAGTGAGAATATTCAAAGGAACATTAAAGGAATAATACATTATTATGAGATATTACAAACTTTATCCTGAAAAAAAATGCCCTGGCAAAACTATTTCATGTCCTGTCCTTCATCTTCATGAAATGAAAAATGTCAAGTGCTTTGAAAACTATTTAATAACCTGAATGATATTAGATGACATTTTAACTGGTACCAACAAAGCCCTTTTGTATGTTAATATACAAATTCCAGGAGTCTCAGTGACGACAATCCACATGAATTCTGGCTTTTTTAATCCAACACATATGGAGAACATTAAGGCTGGAGAAGATGACAATAGAACATTATCTTATTCCAAATAATGCTAAGATGGCTTCAAAGGTTTCAGAAACATGAATTGATTCATTAAAACTGAAAAATATTTTTATTGCAGTCTTCCCTAAGTTGATTTACTTATTAAATAAATTTTTATGGCCATCCATCTCACACACATGGTAACTAAAATGGCTTACAATATTCAAAATCTACAGTACAAAAGCTCCACTCCCATCCCAACCTCCCAATGTTAATGATCTCCTTAAAATATGATGAGAGGTGCACTTGGCTTCATCTCAAGGTAACAAGTTAGTGGTGGCTTCTTTGTTAGGGATAGGGAATGCATCATGAAATGAGGCACAAGAATCAGAAGGTTTGTCCCTTTGTTGTGGTGCTTAAGATAGGCCCAGTAAGAGTAATCCTGTTCTGTAGATACTTTATATTTACACATGTTATTTGATTATATAGTCTAGTCATATATACAATGGGGTATGTATATATACTGAAGCCAACTGCATTCTGACCTAATAGATTGGGACAAGTTATGCCCAATAGTTAGATGATGATTTCCTGTGCCCCGTATATTCAGATTTTTTAAAAAGATAATGATATACTTATGTTAAACTGGATCTTGGTGACTACATGCAATAGTTTGAGATTGATGTGCCTTTGCCTTGTTCCAGTGTTCTGCTTTATAACTGGCAAACATATAGGATCTGCCACCTGGTTTAGTTCACTACAGATAAGGATATATTGTAAATCAGTATCCTTCACTTCTGGACAATGAATAAAAAGACTGCTACTTTATTTTAAAAACATATTACTGATATTTTGCCTCCTTTCCAAATGTCTGTATCTTATTTTCCTCTATGGTTAAATGATTGGCTCAACCATTCTTCTGTTCTCTTATTGAACCTATAAAATCTCCCCAGAGACATTTGGTGCTTATAGATAGGAAAGGGAAAAATATTTTTTTTCAACTGGTTCTATCAACTGAGATCAAAAAGATGGCTGGACAAGTGATTACTCAAGATATTATCTAGGAGGTCTAGAAACCTGTCTCTCTCAGGTCACTTGATCTTGGCTGATATGAGTCAGGATTGGAAGCTGACAAGCACACCAAAATAAGATAAGCATGGGGAGATGCACTTGATGGGCTGCAGATTCCCTACGTCTGTGACTTTCTATAAATGCTGCTGCAGGTTGTTTGTTATAAACATTCCTGGGAAAGAGGGAAACATAGGATCAATGCTAGAAAATCCCCCTTCCATTCCATTTGTTTCTGATTCCACAACCACAGAATGAATTACACTATGACCCATGCCTGTTTTCAGGTTAGTTATGTTCTGGGCAAGCATGGGTATTCCTGGCTTCATCAGATGAAAAACTGAAGTCCTTGGCTACACCTGGGGAGAGATGGCAAGGAACTCCTGCTAAAGATTGGCACAGAGGGTCAACAAAGAAAAATCATCCTGCTGTGACATACTCCAGCATTTTCAATAGAGGCACATCAAAAAGGGTTGTCCTTATATATGTGATGGATGGGAAAGCAGGCACTGCCCTTCTATTCATAATGCAAGCACAAGAAAGCAGCCCTGGTATGTGGGATCTGGAATAGCTGCAAAGCCCACTCCTGCTACAGCTGCACATGGAGGTTTAGCAAAGTATGATTATCACTGATTATGGGAAAGGTAACAGGGACAGTGAAGCACTCACTGATTGAAATCAAAGCTCAGCAAGGAGTGAAAAGCCTGACATTTGAGAAATAACAATGCAGGCACTTGATTCTTTGGAACAGTAGCTCATCTATGGCCAAGTATTGCCCTGTGATGTTGGTAACCAAGGCCAGTGGCAATCTTAAAGTTTTACACAATTGGGCTTCACAAGAACATATGTGGGATTACAGCTATATACTCTCTGTCTTAGAAATAAGCCCCATTGATGTATTAGGGGAATAAACCGAGCCACGATATCACAATCAGTGATTAACTAAAACATAGATTATTGAATTAATCTAACTGCAGGTGTTGGACCTGCATCCTGTGACCAACTACAGTTTAGCCTAACATGTGTATGCAGGAATATATTGGGCAAGCAATATTGTTTTTGATGGAAAGCTTTGTGGAGGGATAGAATTCCAGAATTCTGGAACCTACATGCCACAAAGTTGTGGTTTTTTTTATTGTTTGCCATTTTCAACCTATTATGAAATGGTGTCTGACAGCCCTTCCTGACTTCCTGAATCTAAGTGGCACAGAAGTCAAATTTCTTCAGAAGGTTTTCTGCCCATTGGCTGCTGTTGTTCATGCTGATAATTTGTATACAAAGTTGTGAAATTAGAAGAGAAAATGGGATCTGGATGCAGCAAAGAAATGTGTGTGTGTGTGTGTGAGAGAGAGAGAGAGAGAGAGGGAGAGAGAGAGAGAGAGAGAGAAGAAACACTTTGTAGTCTACATCGTCCATCTTGAATTCTGAAAGGTATCTTTATGGCTCGGAGTGCTGCCTTTGATCTCTTTTGATTTTTAATAAATAAATAAACACCCCAAAGATCTGTTGTGACCTAAAATTCCTTGCCTTTCCATAGAAACATCTCCATTCCTTGGGGACATTGATGTTTTCTTCTTCCTAGGGGTTATGATATGGTAAATCAGATTCAGAAAAGCCAGGACAATGCCAGCATTCATGGCCCCGAGGCGGAGGGGCTGCGAGTCTCACTCCCGCCGCCCAATGACTCAAAATATTGTTCCGCCGCTGGCTCTTGACGCCTTTTCAGAGCCTCCAACTTTGCGCGACAGGCAGCAGGTTGCGTTGCCAGGGCGACTCTACTGTAGGCCGGCCCCGAGACAATGCCTGGCCGAGGGAGGGTCTCCCTCGGCCAGGCAGCCACTTCCGATGGGGCAGCCACTCGCCTTTGCGACCTCGCCTTGTCATCGCAACAATGGGCAGCTTCGCTGGCTAAGGGCTTTCCCCTCCACCCCACAGCTGCCTTTGATCTTTGTAGAAAGGGAGAACAAAGTCAGCCCGAAAGGGAGGGATTCATCCAGGGCTGGCTGGCTGGCTGGCTGGCTGGCACTCGTTTGTTTGTTTGTTTGGTACGTTTGGGGAGGGGGGGACAAAGCTCCTTTTCTGAATTCAGGAAAGAAGGTGGAAGTGCCCACTAGAAAGCTATGTGCCATTATCTTCTCCCATTCCCATTCCCACTCTCAGGCCACCTTTAAGATCCAGTAAATCACATCCCTCCCAAAGATGGCATCCCTCTAAAAATCAGGGAAAACATGAGAAATTCCTGATTTCCACTAGAGGGCAGTACAGTGAAGTACCTTCTGGCCCTTCTGATTCAAAGGCCAGATGATAACAACATGTATATTGCACACATGTGTATTGCCCGCATACATGTATGTGCATGTGGTATACACATGCCTTGAAATTAAACCAGAATGCACAGGCATACTAGTTCCTTGCAAAAATGATTTAATAAAATTATTATTAAAATTTATTAAGGATTTATTACATTTTTCCAAACTTATAAGTGTTCTGACAAAACCATTTGTGAAATCTATTTTCATAAAATTAATTTCATTATGCTTCATTTATGATAAGAGAGGAGGAAAAAGAAAACTGACATGAGGTTTTGTTAGTCACTGGATTGTTGTTATTATTAAACCTTATAATAGATATAAACACAGTGTTTATTACTTTACGAACAATACTTTTAAATAGGTCGTTATGATTGGATTCATTTTCAAATTATTTTATTATCTAATGTTGGCATTTCTTTCCCGCACATTGCTACAATGAATCCCACCAAATGAATACAAGTCCATAAATTCTAGAAACATAAAAAGAGCCTTTCAAAACATTCTCATTGTTAATACTCCATCCACTACTATTTAATTAATTGTGCTATTTCTAATAATGTAGCCAGCCCTTTTTATCTCTTGACTCTCTTTAATGTGTGGTGCAGATGTAGCACTCTTTCTAATCCTGGCTGAATTGATTGATCTACGCAAACTTTGCATGAGTAACCATGAACAGAAGCTTTAGGAATCTTGGGCTTGCTTTGAAGCCATGAATCCCCACCTCCACCCTTGTCCCTGGATTAGAAGAACTCTTAAATATGCAACCTGGATCTAGTGTTTACTTATTCATTAATTTATTGCCATTTGTCATGGTATCTATAGGAAAAATTGGAGTACTGGTGGGCTTGTTTCTGCTTTGAGTTGAGGCCGGATGGTGGGGATAAGAGAGGAGAAGATTGTTTGTTTCTTTTTTAAAAAATGTTGCTCAAGAAGGAAAGATTTGACATCTCTTTCTTCCTCTGGGAAAAAAGAGAGGGGGGGGGTAGTGCCAGAGGCAGGGGATACTTAAGGCAGAAACCAGGACTAGAAGTAAGAATGTTACTTTACTATCAAGCTACAGTGACTGTTCTTTCCTTTAACATAGTCTGGTCACTGTTAAACTGTACTAGGCAGCCTGTGACCCACTGGATCATAGTTTCAGAGACACCTCCGTACCAGATTCCTTCAACAATGGCAGAGCTTCTAATGTACTTGAAAAGTTCTGAAAAATTCAGGGAAATATTCAGAGATTCATCTGCCTTGAAAGAAGCCCATGTTGAATGGTACAGCATAGTCAAACATTAAGAGCTGACCACAAGAAATGTTTTCTGACATTTTGTAATGTGTCATAAATTGCTTTGTGATCATTTTTATGTGATAACATGTTTTATAAAATTTGCCAAGTTTTAATGCCACTGAGGATATTGGTCCTGGATTTTGAATGCATTCTGGAAGTTAGCACATTGGAGATACCTTAGTTTTGCCCTGTGAAGCATAATTTCACCCAATTAAAGGTTACAGACACAAGAGTTTTAGTAGTATATACATTGTGGTCAGTGTTAAGGTTAGTAAAATGCATAGTTCAGTCTCCTCCATCCTGAGACTTTATGAACTAGTACAACCTCCTCATCTTGTGTTTGTGAAATTCATATCAGTGAGAACTGAGCTAGACTTCAAGTTGAAGAAGACTGATTTAATATCTCAGTTTTATTTATGATAGCGTAGTGATGGTAGCGATAGTGATAGTGGTGATATGAATATTGTTCTCCACTATATACAGAGATATGAATGTTTGAGTGAATACGTTTTTAAATCAGTTTTAGTCAAGATTGATTACAAATTATCCCTAAATTGCTGTTGTTGTTGTTTTTTTTAAAAAAATGTCTTTTAGAAGCAATGAACAGAACCATATTCAGAGAAGCATTGTGCCTACAGCACACATAAATCCTCTGTATATTCTGATATAGTAGAATCTGTTATGCAGGTGCATATGGCGGCTGGACTACTAGGAGACTATTTGCAATTCTTTGAATATAAAGGGCACTACACTGCAAAGTTCATTGCTGCAAATTTCCTTTGTATCATAGAGAAAGTAGTTATATCGGTATCATTAATCCTTCCTGGTAAGAAACAACTGGCACCAACATGAAATCTCTTCGTATAACACACAGAGGAGATGTGTGAGAACTATCTCATGCTTCACAGTTTCTGCTGGAGAGAAACAGTGTATTCTTCACTGGACCACAATTATCTGTGGGATGCTAACAGCCCAAGTGGATAATTTTGATACATTATACATCATGGAACCCACAATATGACTATGTTTGGCACAAAACACAGCTACCACTATTTTTACTCATCTAGCTCAGTGGAATCATAACTTTTCATGTTAAAATTGCCCAGCTGAGAACAAAGCAACTTCCAAAACTATTTTAAAGGACATGTTCAAGCTTGGGCACAAATACCAAAGAAGTAACTTTTTTGTAGACTTGCCTTTCTGTACTCTTAGACAATCAGCCAACATTTTTATCTCTATTAATTCTTTCTTTGAAGTAAAATGGGTGCCAATCAAAAGGAAGGGCATCTTTCTAGCTGTAAATGCTTTCTCTGATACAGTATAATATTCCCTTCCTTTACATACTGTGTATTTGAAATGGTAAAGGTAGCATTTACAGTAGGCCGCTCCTGGTTTCCTATTTATTTTTTTCAAAACTTGTACATGTATAAAAATAATTCTGACACTAGATCATTTGAAGGGCAGTACATTAACATTTTTAAATACTAAATATGTGAAAAAATTATTCACATACATGTGAAAAAAGCAAAGTTACAAGAATCCAGAACCCATGTACATTGCCAAATATAGATATATTTGTCACTGGAAATAAATTTTATTCAAATCAGTGGACCTCACTTTCAGTCTAGTTTGTTTGGGAATCTCAGGGATGTTCTTTTGATTAAACTGATTTCTAGGACTTGGAGAGCCAGCATAACTTTTGAGGGCACCAAATGGGTGAAGGTTAGTTTAGATTGTGGACCACAAAAAAACAGTGAGCTTTTTCTGGTTCATGATAGAAGATGGGCAAGCTCCATTATCTCAAGTCAGTTTTCTTTTCATGAATTGGAGAAGCAAAAGAGGGTTAGAAAGAGACAGAAAGAAGTTTAAAAAATGAAATGAGAAAAAGACAAAAGGGAAAGTCCTCTTAGGGTCAATCTCTATGAGATTAATACCTTATTGAAATCTTAACATTTTTTACTTAAATAAATGCCAGCAGGTAATTTTATGATAACATTTGAAGGAAAAACAACAGAATAAGGAAGTTAACTCAGTTATAGAACAGATTCATTACTTATATATAAGCACAGTAAATCCATTCTTCCATGAAGTTTGATTTCCATTAAATTCTCATTTTGATTTATATAAGAAATAAAATATTTGGGAAACCACTTAGCCTTTTTAAAACTTTGTAAAATTAATAGCATTATTTATATATCGTGTTATTCAACTCAGTAATGTGTACAATAGCTTATGAAAACCAGGACAGCTAATAGAAGCCTTACCTGCTTCTATTGCTAATGTGCAACAGATTACGAAAATTAAAGCTTTTATCCTATACTGCCAAATCACTATGTTTCTGCCATGCAATGTGGCACTTTATATTCCCCTCAACTTTATGGACCAAAGAACCTGTTTTAATGGCTCCAGGATAACATAAGAAAGAAATTATCACTTATCTTGACCAAACTAGAGCCCTTCAAACCAGTTAGAATTAATCCATTCATGTCCACTTAAATTCTATTTATTTTCATCAGCCTCTTCCCAGAAAAACTACATTTTGATTGGAGCAATCAGTAACATCTGTACCGTTAACTGTGTTGTTAAATGTCATTTTTACATTGTACTATTCAATTCATGCCTGCATCATCTTTACAGGTGGTCATTTGAGTTTGGCCTGCAGAGTCCTCTCTCCCTTTCCAAATAGTCAAATAATACCTTAGTCCAAAGGAGTGAACAGTTGCTATAGGCATCACACCAGGCATCACACATTTTGTGACCCAAAAGCACTTCCCCCAGGGTGCTCATTTCTGGCTTCTTCTTTACTAAGCAAGTTCTTTCATTATCTCTGTTTACCAAAACATTACAAAAACCAACAGTATTTGGCTAGGAGCTATTTGAAAGCAACTGTTAACATCTGTGGTCTTAACATCTACCTTTTCTCTGGAAATGAGTTGTTTTATTTGTGTTTTTCCCAACTAATTTTTCTTTGAATCTGACTGATGATGTGGAAGTTCTGAATTTTCCTGTGCTGGGATTTTATGTAACAGTTCTAATTATGGCATTAGTAAAGGAGATGGATAAAATCCTCCAGCAAATGCATGGATAGAAAGTAAACATTTAATTTAAAGTACAAACTCCACAGCCAGTGTTTTTCACTCAGAACCAACTAATATGTTGGAAATCAGTAAGCAACCTTTCAGGTATACCATAACTATTCATTAGGTTAAATACCACCCCAACGCTAGGTTTTTGTACTTCCTAGTCTGATTAAGAGTTCTGGAATAAACAAAACAATTGTATCCTGAATAGTAGCTGTAGGTTGCATGTAATTCTTAGCTGGTGGCATGTGGACAACGATATGTTGGATTACAAAGTAGTCTCTAGTTTCAAGATCCTAGTTTGCATAATGGGAGCATACCTGGGATTAAGGTGTCCTTTGGTTGCACTTGTGGGTGATGTTGGAGTTGTAGCCCCCTCCTCGCCCCCTCCTTGCCCTTTCTTTGCCCTTTCTAGAGGAAACATCTGCGGCAAAGCTCGCTAGCTCGTAACACAAATGGCAAACCGCATGACAGTTAAACAGGATGTTATGCAGAACTAAGCTCGAGAAGGCACTAACCACAGGGTTTTGTTTTGTGTAGCCAGGTGGGCAATAGGTCAAACATGACATGTACTCTTGACATGCTCTGAGACTAAGTAATGGGAGTGGTTTTAAGCTTATGGCGCAGCAAGAAATTATATGTATGGCACAAATGTATCACATGTAATCAATGCTTATTTGCATATTGTAATCAATAAAGTAGTTCCCGGACTTCGGTTCGGGGCAGTCCCACCCCAAGAAAGCCTCTGTGTCAGGAGTCTTCTTTAGTGTCAGCTTGTGGGATCTGCCCCACGTATGGGGGGATAGCAAAAGTACAATCCCCTCAGGTGGTGACCCCGACGTGATTCGACCCGCAAGTCGAGTGTATGTCCTGTTGCAACTTTCAGGGCCGGTCGTCGCAGAACGAAGCACCCTCCTAGACGTATATGTCCTGTTGCAACTCTCAGGGCCGGTCGTCGCAGAACGAAGTACCCTCCTAGACATCTCTCGCAAGTCGAGTGTATGTCCTGTTGCAACTCTCAGGGCCGGTCGTCGCAGAACGAAGTACCCTCCTAGACATCTCTTGGTACCCTCATACTTCACTCGGCAGGACGCCTACTGCAATTCAGGGCCGGTCGTCGTGGAACGAAGTACCCTCCTAAAACTCGTGAGTATGGGGGCAGAATTCTCTAAGCCTCAGGTTGCGCACCTCCACGAACTTAGGGAATTGACCAAGACCCGACTTAATGGTGGGAAAAATCTGGCCGTTCCCACCAAGTCAGACCTGATCAGTCTGCTAAAATATATTTATCAACAATGCCCAGCCTACCCCGAAGAAGGGTCACTTAAAGAATCTGTATGGATTAAATTAGGAACATATTTTCATGAGTCCCCTAGGGCTCCGCCGAAAATATTGATCACTTGGCGGATTGTCATGGAATATTTAAAAATACACAAGAATACCATGGTCGGGGCTTCAGACCCCCCGCCGCCATATCAATCTGGCATTCAGAACCCTCCCCAGATAGAACCTGTAACGGTGGCACAAGTAGAAGCCACGGCCCCGGCTCAGACCGCTCCGAAAACATCAGAAACACCTGCCGGCGCTATTGCTCAAGCGCTGGCTAGAGCTAAACTTTCGGGCGATTTAGAATTGGATGAATATGAAATGTGTTACCCAGTAGAATTTGACACAAATGGGGCTCCATATATCGAACCGGTCCCTATGAAGTTAATTAGGGATATTAAGCAAGCTGTCAATACATATGGCATTCAAAACTCTTATGTCATAGGGTTAATAAGTAATCTAGCCAACTCCTTTTACATGTTGCCATCCGATTGGAAAAATTTGTGTCGCATGATTTTGACAAGTTCACAGTTTGTGGTATGGGAATCAGAGTATAAGAGGGAAGCAGAAGCCATCGTTAGAAGAATCGGGGGAAACTTGCAATTGGAACAATTGATCGGCGAAGGACGTTATGCTTCTCCTAATATCCAAAAGAACATGTCACGCGCTGCATTTGCTCATTCTAGTTTAGCAGCGCAAAATGCTTTTTCAAAGATAGACGACCCAGGCTCTTCTGCCGCAGGGTCGTTCGCAAAAATTTATCAAGGGTCCAGTCAGTCCTATGGAGATTTCATTGATCAGTTGCAGAAGGCAGTTTTTAGAGAGATCCGGAATCCCATAGCACAAAAGGAACTTATAAAAAAACTAGCTTATGAAAATGCCAATGAAGATTGCAGACGTATCATTCAGCCTCTCCTCAGCAAGCCTGATGCCGAACTGGCAGATTACATCCAAGCATGCCGAATCGTCGGCACCAATGTCCACAACATGGAAACTTTAGCAATGGCATTGCAAAACATCAAAGGGGAGACGTCTAAGAATGGAAACTGTTTTAACTGTGGCAAGCCCGGTCATTTTCGAGCACAGTGTCGTGCCCCTGGGGGCGGCGCACATCAGTCAAATTTAAAGCCGAAAACTGTGTGCCCCCGTTGTAAAAAGGGCTATCACTGGGCTTCCCTATGTCGTGTGAATCCCCCTCCCCAATTTGCCAACAATAACAACCAGAACCAGGGAAACTAGTGGGGGGGCACTCAGCCAGCCCTCTCCCCAAGGCTGATTCTTTGGCTACATTTAACTTAAAAGAAACCTTTATAACATCTATGCATGCTGTTGCTGCCGAAACTGTTTCTATGCAAATACCTGGTCTTACATATTTTCTTCCTCTTACTTTACCTGATGTTTCTATGCCGACAAAAGTCCCCTTGCTTTGCTATCCGGCTAGAGACCTCATCTCCCGCGGCGTTTTCGCTTCCCCTTTCTTGGTTGACTCCGATGATTTTTCTTCTCTGGCTCTAATTTGCATTGTTGACGCTCCTTTAGTCATCTACAAGGAAGACCTGGCTGCAATTGTGATGCCGGTGGCCCTGGAGTTCGATCCCCTCGCTTATGAGGACATGGAGCCGATTGTTCCCCCCAACCCCTCTCTTAACAATTACCGAAAGCACTTTCTTGACCACCAATTGCTTGCTTTCACTTCCACTATTCATTCGGATAAGCCTTTTGTTACCTTTGTGTTAAATAATCGTTCTTTTTCAGGCATAATAGACACCGGAGCAGATATTTCAGTAATTAGAACCTCTGAGTGGCCTGCTGATTGGCCCACCACCTCTTCCCCTGCCGTCCGAGGCGTCGGAGGCATCCAAACGGCCCGAATTAGCACCTTGCCTCTGTTAGTCACTTCCTCTCACACCGACAAACAGGCACGTATTCGCCCTGTCGTCCTTCCCCTGCAAGTTAATCTTTGGGGTCGGGATCTTTTATCCCAAATTGGGGCCACATTAACCTTTTAGGAATGGCAAAAACTGCCCCCACCCCTCTATCCCTCACTCTTTTAGACCCCACTCCTGTTTGGGTGGATCAGTGGCCCCTAACAAAAGAAAAATTGGAAGCATTACAACAGCTAGTCAATAAGGAGTTTCAATTGGGCCATCTGGTTGCATCTACTAGTCCTTACAACTCACCTGTTTTTGTGATAAAAAAGAAATCTGGAAATTGGAGATTTTTACAGGATTTGCGTTCCATAAACAGACTGATTGCTCCTATGGGACCCTTCCAACTGGGACTTCCCAACCCAAATTTAATCCCAAAAAATTTTTCTTTAATTATCATGGATCTAAAGGATGCGTTTTTTTCCATCCCTTTGGATCCCAAAGATCGCCAATTGTTTGCCTTTACCATACCAGTGTTTAATAATGCATACCCATCTGAGCGTTTTGAATGGACAGTTTTGCCTCAAGGAATGATAAACAGTCCTACAATGTGCCAATATTTTATTTCCTTTTTGTTGAAACCATTTCGTGTGAAGTATCCCACCTTTTTATTTTATCATTACATGGATGATATTTTAATTGCCTCTTCTGCTTGTTTTGAGATTGTGTCCACTGTGGCCGCTGAGCTTAGAGACCACATGGCTAACAATGGACTGACAGTGGCACCCGAAAAAATTCAAACAAAAGAACCATTTTTGTATCTGGGCCATAAGGTCATAGCCTCCAATTCCTCTCCAATACTGCCCCAATTAACACTTCCCAATCCTGCTACCCTTGTTCAGATGCAGCAATTTTTGGGAACCCTTAATTGGGCACGACCATATATGGGCTTAACCACCTCACAATTGGCACCTCTTTTTTCAGCCTTGCAAGGTCACAAATCTCCCGGTGACAAGATTTTTCTAACATCTGAACACCTGGAAATTCTCAAATTAATCACTCAAATGTTGTCTGTCAAATGGGTTGATCGTGTCTTGCCTGATGTTCCTTTGTCTCTTATAATTCTAAACACCCTTCTTTTACCCACGCTGGTTGTGGTCCAAATTGCATCGCCTTTGATGATTGTCGAATGGATGCATTTGCCCCACACTCCACGCAAAACTATCACCTCTCGTTTTTCCCTGTATGCTTTTCTGTTGTTCAAAGGACGTGCTCGATGCCGCCAACTAACAGGCACTGAGCCAGTCGCTCTTTTTGTCCCCCTGCGACTCCCTCTGTGGGAACAGGTGTACAGGGAATCCGAAGAACTCCAAGCTGCTCTAGCCCAGTGGCCAGGACAGGTTAAGTATCATTTCCCTGCTGACCCCCGTCTGACTCTTGTCCAAACTGTCCCAGTGAAATGGCAATCTCCATGTGTGTCTTTTCCTATTCCTTCTGCCCCCACAGTCTTTGCAGATGGAAGCGCCCACACAGGCGTTTGTGCTTTCTTACAGGATGGTGTTTGGCAAACCCATCGCACTCATGGCCACAAGTCTGCCCAGAGGGCTGAAATGGCCGCTTCTGTATTGGCCTTTTCTATGTTTAAGGATTCTGCCTTTAACTTAATTGTTGACTCTTTGTATGTTGCTCATGTTGTTAGTAATATCTTTCAGTCCTATCTTTCACCTTCATTAGACTCATCTCTAATGGCTCTTTTTTGTCAACTACAAGACTTAATCCATGCCCGTGTCCACCCTTTTTTTTATCGCCCACATCCGAAGTCACCAGCCCTTTCCAGGCATGCTGACAGAAGGTAACGCAAAGGCGGATGCGGCAGCAAAGGAGCCTTTAACAAAGGAACCTTTGAGTGAAGAGCCTCATCAATTTTTTCCCGTGACTCCGCTCACGGCCTGGGAAAGTCATAGTTACTTTCACCAAAATAAAAAAGCCCTCATGAAACAGTTTTCATTGACATCGGCCGAGGCTTCGGCCATCATCCAGCAATGTGCCACCTGCAGTTTACAAGCACATGCTATACCAATGGGAGTCAACCCACGTGGGTTGGCCACTTGTTCCCTATGGCAAATGGATGTCACTCAATATCCCCCTTTTTCCCCGTGGAAGTTTTTACATGTTTCAATTGATACTTTTTCAAATTTTATTATGGCCTCCCCCCAAAGGGGCGAGGCTACGAAGCACGTAATTAATCATTGTCTCCGTACATTTGCAGTGATGGGATGCCCCAAAGAGTTAAAAACGGATAACGGCTCAGCGTATAGCAGCGCGCCGTTTTCCTCTTTTTGTCAGAAATGGGGAATTGCCCACAAGTTTGGGATTCCTTGGAATTCTACCGGTCAAGCGATCGTTGAACGTGCTAATCAGACCCTAAAAAACATGCTAAAACGATTCGAACAGGAGAAAAGAACTCCTGGCCTCCCCTCACTGCAAGATACCTTAAATCGAGCACTCTATTCTCTCAATTTCTTGAACCTCACAGGCACTCCACCTTTGTCGGCAGCGCAACGCCACTTTGCCACGCCAGAGTCACCGACAATCAAAAATTTGCGCCCTCCAGTGTATTATCGCGAGTTGCCTGATCCTACTTGGAAAGGTCCGGCTGATCTCATCACCTGGGGGCGAGGCTACGCAGCAATCCAACTGCCTGATCGAGTACTGTGGGTGCCAGGGAAGCAAGTAAGACCCTATCTTTGCAAACCTGCGGGCCCACCCATTGCATCGGAGCCTGATCCTCCCTCACATCATGATGCCTGAATCCACTCCTGACCTCGGAGGGGAACCAGACCCCTTGTCTTTTCCACCACTTCCCGAATATGGACCTCCGGATAGCCCCCCGACCTACCAGGAAAACGGTCGGGGGTCCTCCGAAGACTCCCCTCCTCCCTATAAGGATCCGCCGCGATGTCCCTTCATTCGAGGTGGTCTAACATTTACCGATTTGTTAACTGCGCGAATGTCCTGCTCGCATTTTGTATATCATTTTGTAATACTGACACTGTTTATGATATGTATTTTCTTGGCTATGTGGGTGGCTTTTGCAGAGGGTGACAAGGCTAACAATACCTATCAAGAAAATCGAAACTGGAACCAGACTCCAACTCCTTCGCACAGAGTGCGCAGGGAGGTGGATGCCAGTTGTGACCGATGCATCGTCCAGGTTAAACAAGGTCTGTCAACTGTTCTCACCCTGATTCATTCTAATATTGTACCAACTCCCTGTCCCCAGAAATCTTTTTGTATTTTTAACAAAACTCAATATGTGACCTGCACCAAAGGATTGTCATTCACGTGTCATAACCCGGCCCTGCCCACACGGTATAACGTCTCCATTTGGGCAGGCATTGGGATTGTCAAGGGACCGCCTCAAGCAGCTCGGTTATGGTACGTGAATCACACAGTGGTCACTAAAGCCGAAAATTGGGCTATAACCTTTGATGTCTGCGGTGCCATGTCGAAAAAATCCTTCCGTGGCTGTGGGCATCGACCTGCTGGTTATAACAACGATCACAAGTATTTGTGCACTAGATCTCAACCCCTAGAGCCTTCTTCATTTCCACAACCCTGCATCGCTTGGGAGGCCTACCAAAAAACAGTTTGGCGGGCAATTTGTTCGCACACGAATGGGGGCTACAGGGGCTGCTATAATCCCCTTAATGTTAAACAGCGCCTTGTTCGTTCCTTTGTCCGACAACCAAATAGCAACAAGGTAACTATAGAATTAGAAAAAAATCATCCTCCCATGGAAACCTATGGCATAGGCATTGATGGATATGGATTAGACCCATTGACACATATCACCATAAAGGTTCAAAACTTGGAAGATGTTCAAAGAATTGAATGGTCCGTTTATGATCATCTAGCTAAATTAGAGACCAAAGCGTCTCCCCTAATATCTGACAAAGCACGAAACCTTTTTATGGAACTTGCAGAACAAATAGCCTTTACATTGGGTGTAAAAAATTGTTTTGTTTGTGGAGGTACCAACATGGGGGAACAATGGCCATGGGAGGTTCATGAAGCAGATCCTGAGTATTTGAACAATCAAACAAAATTTGCTAATTTTACCTTTAGAAACCTGGAAGACCCTGTAGTGTGGACTTTAACTACAAATATTGTAGGAACAAATTGCTTTTTCAGGAATGGCTCCATCCCTGTTGGGACACTTCTTTGCCGTGGACAATGGGAAAGGGGCCAGTGGGTCTCCCCCACCAACGAGTCTGCTCCTGTACTATTAAATCATACCTTTTTTAATTATCTCCGCAGGTCCTCTCTCAATTGGACAGCACCGCAAGGCATGTATTGGGTATGCGGTTCCTTTGCATACGAGTACTTGCCTCCAGATTGGTCAGGGGCTTGTGTGTTAGGGTGGATCAAACCTTCCTTTTTCCTCCTTCCCCTGACTGCTAAACAGACCCTGGGTGCCCCGGTGTATGACAATTGGGGTAGAAAAAAGAGGGATGTGCCCTCGGAAGGCTATGCAGGTATACGGGTAGGCAACTGGAAGGACGATGAATGGCCACCCGAAAGAATCATTGCCTATTACGATCCTGCCACTTGGGCTGAGGATGGGTCCTGGGGTTATAGGACCCCCATATATATGCTTAATCGCATTATCCGCTTGCAGGCTGTGCTTGAGTTAGGCAGCCGACGCATTTCAGCCGCTTTAACCATTCTTGCCACTGCTCAGGACAAGCTGCGCACCGCTGTTTACCAAAATCGCTTGGCCTTGGATTATCTTCTTGCTAAGGAGGGAGGAGTGTGTGGAAAATTTAATTTGACCAACTGTTGTTTAGAAATTGATGAAACTGGAAAGGTAGTTGCAGATTTGACCAAAGAACTCCATAAGCTGGTCCATGTGCCTGTACAAAAATGGACTGGGATCGTGGATGAAGGAGGATTTTTGGGCGGGATTTTTAGGAACTGGAAGCAAGCAGCCTTCATGTTTGGTATAATCTTGTTAGGTCTCCTTTTACTTCCCTGCCTGATTCCCCTTCTTCGAAACCTGATACAAAGCACTGTGGAGGGTATGGTGGACAAGAGGACCATACACCTGGTTAGGTACAAGGCACTGCCAACCATGGACATACCGGACCCTTTAGCCATAACCCTTAGCAGTGAAGAAGATGATTTTTCCTTTAATTAGAAAAAGACAGGGGAGATGTTGGAGTTGTAGCCCCCTCCTCGCCCCCTCCTTGCCCTTTCTTTGCCCTTTCTAGAGGAAACATCTGCGGCAAAGCTCGCTAGCTCGTAACACAAATGGCAAACCGCATGACAGTTAAACAGGATGTTATGCAGAACTAAGCTCGAGAAGGCACTAACCACAGGGTTTTGTTTTGTGTAGCCAGGTGGGCAATATAGGTCAAACATGACATGTACTCTTGACATGCTCTAAGACTAAATAATGGGAGTGGTTTTAAGCTTATGGCGCAGCAAGAAATTATATGTATGGCACAAATGTATCACATGTAATCAATGCTTATTTGCATACTGTAATCAATAAAGTAGTTCCCGGACTTCGGTTCGGGGCAGTCCCACCCCAAGAAAGCCTCTGTGTCAGGAGTCTTCTTTAGTGTCAGCTTGTGGGATCTGCCCCACGTATGGGGGGATAGCAAAAGTACAATCCCCTCAGGTGAGAAGCCAAAGTTATTGGTAGGCAATGCTATATATGATATGGGTGCACCTAAGGCTCTCTACACTCTTATCTTACTAAAAAGAAATTATGCCAAAGCTTAGAACATAGAATAACAAACTTGGAAAGACCTTGGAGGTCTACTAGTCCAACTCCCTGCTCAAGCAGGAGACCCTATACCATTTCAGACAAATGGTTGTCCAGTCTTAATTGACCTTAATTAATCAAAGTCATGTTAGGCAGTAAAGAACAATATCTATAGATCCATGTGGTGATGAACATCACACACTGAAGACTGTGACTTGGAATGTTTGAGGAGTAAATGGTAAAACATAAATTAATAACATGAGTAAGTGAAAGATAAATGGGCATTTGTTTGTTTCTGCAGGGATGTAATAGATCTGAATGCAGGTGACCTGAATATAAAATATAGATGATAAATACATGTGGGGCAGTAAAGATGTTAGTTTCAAATTATGCCCCAGTGATAATGGAAGAACCAAATACGAGTTAAAAGAAACACTGTACAACATTGAATTAATGTGATCCAGGGGAAAATATATACTATAAGATTACCTAGGTAGGATTACATAGGTAAGAACAAAATGAGACACTACAGAAAAGGCGATTGGGCCATTTGGAGACCGATGCATGAATAACCAGGGTGTATATAGGCCTTAAAATATGTTTGTTTATTTGAAAGACATGTTTTATAAATAATGCTATTCATGTATTCTCATGGAGATAAATAAAAAAGCATGACAAAAGGCAAGAGACTCAATAAACCATATGAATGATCAGAAGTTAGGGATGATTTCAGAAAAACATTACAGATTCTCATTTCTTTGTTATGCTTTTTATTCATTTCCAGAACAACACAGTGCACATCATATCCTTTAATAGATCACTTTCATTCCCATACAATCTCTAAAATACTCCTTCCAGCATTCCCTCACAGTTTCATCCCAAATAATTTATCATGCTTATTTTTATTTCCATTTACTATGCTGAAGGCTCCTTATATAGCTTCTAATACTATTGTTTATTTCCATAAAATAATTCTTCATTCTTTTTGCCTCTTTTAACATTTACGGTTTCATGCTCTCTTTGATTACATTATTTGCAGTAATACTTTTATTATTGCAAATAATGATAGTGATGTGTTAAAGGATAGGATTAAATGCTTTTTCTTAGTGTCCAAGAAAAATAAATAAATATAAAAGAATCATAAATGCTAGGAAGAGGTTGGAAAATGTTAATGCTGCAAGAATAGATGATATTAGGGCAAAATGTTACAAGATGGGAGTTTTTTGTTTAACACATCCTCATCACTAATTCCTATTCTGCTTCTATTGTCACTGTTTCACATTACTATAATCACCTGGATACTTTCAAAAAGAATGGGTGACAAAGCCTAATGGATTGTATACAGCCTTGTTTCTTAATCGTAACAATTTTAAGATGTGTGGACTTCAATTCCCAGAATTCCCCTGCCAGCCACAAGTTGAATTTCTGCCTGGATTTAGCTGTAATCAATACATTTAGAATAAACATTCACAGTTTAATCTTCAATTCATAGTCATTCATATTCACCAAAACAACAAAACCTCTCTAGTGATTTATATTTGTAGAATTATACATTATTATGATATCATTGCACAGATATCACAGTAATGAGGACAAGCTATATATTTCTTCAATGGCTGATACTAGAAGAACAAAGCTCTTTTTCTCATTTCTACCTCCCTACATCTTATATCATCATAATATGTTGGTATTGAAATACTGCTTCCCTTTCATTCTGATATCATTCAAGGCAGGGATATCAAACTGCCGGCCCACAGGCCGGACACATCACATGGAAGCCGCACCCACCCCATTGCTGGCAATAACAAAACCGGCCAGATATGTTGAGCGACATCACGTGACATTGCGAGTTTCACATGCCTGATTCAAGGAGAGCCTCAAAGTGTATATCTATCTATCTATATCTATATCTATCTATATATATACAAGTAGTCCTCAACTTACAACAGCTCATTTAGTGACTGTTCAAAGGTTCAGTGGCATTGAGGGAGAGAGAAGGAGAGAGGGTTCTCCTGTCGGAAATACTTCAGCTTAGGTTTGAGGTTCTATACCAGCTGAGATATAAGGGGAGGAGGAATGGCTGCTGTCATCTGTGAGTCATTAAGTAGGACATCTTTAATTCATCTGCAGGTAACCAGAGATGATGTGCTCTGCTTGAAATTGGGCTTAAGGGTTTAATTGGCTGCTGGTGTACCATCCTTCTTCCTGCCCAGCATTATCCTACCTGTCCAGATGGATTCCATCACAGAGCTGCTGATAGAGTCCCAAAGATATTAGTGCTCAGGGACTTCAATGTGACACTTAGTGGCATTGAGTCTAGGTTGGCTCAAAGTTCATGGCCTCTATGGCAATCATGAAGCTGTCCCATGTCAAGACACTGCATTCATCCTTGTGCTCCTTGAACTCGGAGTGGGTATTTTTTTACGATCAACCATAGCATTCTTCTTTACCAGCTCTGGAATTGGAGATAGGGGACACCATTTTATGGTGATTCTCTTTTTTTTCCTACAGGGCTGTTTGTTTGTTGTTAAAGGGAGGAGAGGTTGCACTCTAGGCATCCTCCTTTGTTGGGTGCCACAGGGCTCAATCCTTTCTCCCCTTTACTCAACATATACCACTGGGGTTCAGTATCATCAGTATGCTGATGCCAGGCAACTGTTTAAGTTCTATCCAAGTGCCTGGAAATTGGGGTTCTTTGAATGGGAAGACATTATCTCCAACTCAATTCTATAAGTGGCCATATATGTCAGAGATACCTAGAACTGGAAATGTTCCATCCTTAACCTTGGATGGGGCTTAACGACTACAATGTGCTCTGTATGCAAACTACCTAAAAGCTTCAACTCATCCTGATTGCAACATCACAGGCAGTGATGGGCATCTCTTAACATGTCCATGTGACCATCCCTGCTTTCTGAGCTGCACTAATTGCCATTTTGTTTCTGGGTGCAGTTCAAAGTATTAGCTAGGCCTTTGTTAGTGAGGGACCAACTATTTTCTATAATATCCATCCAGTCACTTCAATCAAACAGCATTAATACATTCTGGTTCCTTTGTTCAGGTAGTGTTGTACATGAGGACCCAGAGGCATGCCTTCTCTATAGTGATATCTGTCCTATGGAATGAGACTCCCCTGAGATCCAGGTGGTTCCCACCCTGATGGCATTCTGGACGCCTTAAAAGACCTGGTTCCTCTCCCAGGGGATTGGAAAGTCTTGTGAATGTATGCTATGTATGTCTTGTTGGACAGTATTTCCAGTTCATTATATGCCTTTAATATATGTCTTATTTGTTTGTATGCTGCGAGCTGCCGAGCATCAGTTGGAGCCAGGTGATTTTCAGATTGAATAAATGAATTAATTATGAATAAAAGATTGACAAAGTCAGTAGCTGTATACATTTGCCCCCAAATGATAGAAAGATCTCAGTATGAATCCAAGAACAGCCAATAAGAATTACAATGTTCAAAGTCTATGTTCCATCCACAGATGCAGTCAGAGCAGAAGTTGTTCCATGATGGACTGCGACATGGCCTCAGAAAACAAAGTAATACTAATTAAGGGAGTTTGGAATTCTGAAATTGGATATAAAGTATCATCTGGAATAACAAAAATTAAACTGGCCTCAATGTATTAAGCTAAGCGGGAGATAGCCTAATAGATTCCTGCCAAGAAAATTAAATGTTTATAGCAAATGCCTTCTTCCAACAATTTAAAAGATGACTCTACATGAACATCACCAGATGGACAACACTAAAATCAAACTGGGTATACTGCAAACTGCAAACAAAAATGGAGATACTCTATTCAATCAACAAGAACAAGAAGTGATGTTGAGTGTAGCTCAGATTGTAATCTCCTTCTTGCAATATTGAATTTTTAAATATAAAATAGTCCAATACATTAACAGGCTACAATCTCAACAATATTCTAAATGACATGCAGTAAAGGGGAAAATAAACTTAATGGATTAAATTTGTTAGAATGCATGAGGAATTCTAGAGTGAAATTTGTGACAACTGAAGCAAGCAAAAATATCCCAAAATATAAAAAGCAAAAAAAACTAAGAAAATGGCTGTCTGTTTACATGCTTAAAATAGCTTTAGAAAGGCAGAAATTAAACAGGTAACAAAGACAATTTTGCCCAACCAGATGTTCAGCAAAAAAAGATAAAGAAACAACAAGAAGCTATGTCTATAAAAGCAATACAAATAAATTAAAGGTAAGAATTGAAACAAGGATAAGAAATTATTTTTAAAAAATACAGGGAACCTTTTATGAAAAGATTGGCATAATAAAAGACAAAGAAGACTACTGAGGAAAAAAATATAAATAACAAATGGTACAAATATAAGAGGAAAGTCTACAAAAATATTATACAAACAAAATCATTATCACTGACTTTCTTGAAAATAAATTAAATTGACACTAGAAAATATTGTTAACACCAAAGAGGCAGAAGTTGACATAATACCAGCCAAGTCATTTAAAAACTTGAAAGATGATGTTGTTAAAGTGTTACTTTATTTGTGAGAATGGGAAACATAGATGACATAGGGGCAGAAAATATTCATTTATATTCCAATATCAAAAATGGAATGCTAAAGAATGCACAAACTACCAAACTTTGATACATTTAAGATGTTAATGCTAAATATTTTCTAATCCAGATTTCAACAATGGTACAAGAACTGTTACTGAATGATCAATAACAGACATGTCAAATTCGTGACATCACGTATCCCCACTGCCTGCAATGGGGTGAGCATGGTTTCCTTGTGACATGCCCGGCCCATGGGCTGGCAGTTTGACACCCCTGATCTATAAGATGAATTCAGAAGAGACAGAGCCATCCATGATCATCCTGCTAGTATTCAAGGAATAACGGAAAAGCAAAGGCAATTCCAAAAAAGACATCTATTTCTGTCCTAATGCTTTTTATTTTCTAGACCTCCACAAAGAATGGATAGTTCTTAAAAATATAGATGTTCTAAGCTACTGCATCATACCCATTGAAAAACATACATAGTGACCAACAATCAGAATGAAACATGGAACAACTAAATGTTTCAAATGGGGAAAGGAGTGCATCAAATTCACCTTATTTATTTAACTTACATGCAAAATATATCAAGAGAAATGACAGATCAGAGGAAATGGAACTGGAATTAAAATTTCTGCAAGAAACTTAAAAAAGCTCAGCTATGCTGATGATACTCCTTTAAAGGCTGTAAGTTAGAAAGATTTAAGGAAGCTCTTATTGAAAATAAACACTATAAGACCCGATCTGGGACTCAGTATTAGGGAAAAACTATCAATGGCAGCACCGACCCAATGTAAATTGATACAGAAGACAGTGAAGCAATATAAAGCCTTATCTTCTTTGCCTTACATATTTGATGATGATAATACTCATGAAATGGACAGACATCTACTTTTGGGGGGGGGAGCAATAACAATAACAATTAGACTTATATACCCTTCATAGTGTTTTTCAGCCCTCTCTAAGTGGTATACAGAGTCAGCATATTGCCCCCAACAATCTGGGTCCTCATTTTACCGACCTTGGGAGGATGGAAGGCTGAGTCAGTCTTGAGCTGACTGCTGGCAGTCGGCAGAATTAGCCTGCAATACTGCATTCTAACCACTGTGCCACCACTGACAAAGAGGACTATGATAGATGATTTAGAAAAAATATTGAGGTGCAGAGACATCACACTGAAAACACAGTTATGCATTGTTAAGGCCATGGTTTTGCCAGTTGTAACATCTGGCTGTGAAAACTAAACCATCAAGAAGGCTAAAGAAAAAATGGATGCTCGCTTGTGACCTGTGGTGCAAAAAGAACACATCGCGCAATACTAGATGAAGAAAAACTGAGGTGCAGATTGGATATACTCAGTACAAAGCTTAAATATTTTGGACACAAATGCAAAGGCAAGAGTTTTTGGAACTGAATAAGGAACTGATGCTTGGAAAAATCAAAATTGAAAAAGGGGCCCTTGAAAAAAAAGATGACTAGATATATGATGCAATCATGAGCTTACAAGAACTCAAGGAAGCACATACTGTCAGACAATTGTGGCAAAATCATGACACAGGAAATTAAGTGCAAAAGGGACTGAACAAGTTATAGCATCTTATAAATCACCCAACTATGGCAGTAGCAATATGAAATTGCTCCTCATTATTATTACACCATGATTATTGGATGATACTATAAAAAAAGTAAAGATATATATACTTGTTTCATGGGTCTCCTGATGAATGCCTACATGCAATTTTCTTGGCAGCATTATGAAAATCTTATTGTGAGTTCTTCTGGGATGTTTCTTCAATTTCCTAGCCCAACCAATAAACTTAAAATTCCCAATGGGTCTCCCAGGGAGGTAGAACCAGGACAAATCTTGCTTAAGGTCAATCAAGTTCATCCAGAAATTGCCAGCTGCTGACATGGATGGTGCTATAGAAGGCTATAAAATACTAGTGGGGAAATGGCCAAATTTTGCATAGCTGGAGTCTTGAAATGTAGAAGGAGGCTGCAAACATTACAGTGGGGATTTCTCTGGTGCTGTGTAAGATTATGAATAATTATTGGGCTTATAATTATTCAGCTATCAGTATCATTCATGGTCCCTAGAATCTTTGATAGGTTGGAAGCAAAAGTAGAAGCTAAACAGTGTTAGTAGTAACATCTGCAATAAATTTAGAGGATTAAAGAAAATTTCGATAGAAACTTTACTTACTGGATAGCTTCGCCAAAAACATTTCTTGTTTTTCATTTTAGTTGTACTCCTAAGATTAAGCCTAATTAGACTGAAATCTCTCTTCTCTCATCAATTTAAATACTTCCACCAGTCAGTCTTTGTTTTTCTTTTCATTCCCCATTTTGGAGATCTCAAAAGCTTTTATTAAAACACGCACAACTGCAAAAATCACCTTGTATAGCCATTTCTATGATACTGTATGAATGAAGATATAGGTAGTTATAACTGTTCTGACTTCTGAACTACACTTATAACAAGCAAGCTATAATTCAGGTTTACATGTTCAGAAGTCTGCTGATTATCTTTAAAATTTCACCTCTTTGCTGAGGATCCTATTCTCTACCCACACCCCAATGTCCTTTTGCTGTTAGGCTTCTAGAAGGAATTTGAAACCAGGTTTGGAGAGCAAAGGGCTTTTGGTATGCCTCTTTCATGTTCCTGATTCACTCTTAGATGGAGAGCCATAGGAAAAGTAAGCAGTTTCCATGGGAACTGTGCAGTACAAGCAATGGATATTAGGAGTTTTTTTAACCTCCAGTTCAGGAGTCTCAGTATAGATAAACAGCATTTAAGCTGGTTTTAGTTATCATAAAGCCTGTTTTTTTTCTCTTCCATCCCCAATCATGGCTAATGCTTAACCCCTATTACCCCAAAAATAGCTTGACAGTGCAAGAAAGGCTGGCATACATATTATGAAAATGAATGCCACAGTTGATTTCTTAGTTTGTAGATATCACAACACCCTTTCCTTGCTTGGTTTAGTTGATTTTTATTAGTGTGTGTGTGTGAGTGAACTGGGTGGTTCTTGTTCTCTAAAGTCTTAGATGGTTTCAAAGAGTGTGTGACTGTATCCTCTTCAGATTTATTCTGTGAAGCAACGATGTTCTGAAAACAAATTCATTATTCATCACTACTTGATCCTGTACCTGAAGAATCTCTTTGTGTGCTTTAGTTGTCAAAAACCTTCCCCCAAGTCTGAATCCTCTAGATATATTGGGCTGCTAACCCCCTGGATTTCCAGTCAGCTGGAAATTGGAGTTCAAAACTACTCTGAAGGACATCAGTTTGGAGAAAGTTGTTGAATAGATCTGCTTCCAGAAAACCTGACAAAATGCATTCTATCACAGCTTTCCCCAACTTCCAGAAGCTTTGAAACCACTAGCTAATAATTCAACTACTTGAATTATTAGCTAGTCCTTTGCCACATTGTTTAAAAATTCTGGAATTTGCCAGCCCAGAGCCTAATGCTGGGAAAGATTGAGGGCAATAGAAGAAGGGGACGACAGAGAATGAGGCGGCTGGATAGAGTCACTGAAGCAGTAGGTATGAGCTTAAATGGACTCCAGAAGATGGTAGAGGACAGGAAGGCCTGGAGAAACATTGTCCATGGGGTCGCAACTAACAACAACAACTTCTAGACAGCACCAGATGGGGCTATTATAGGAGCTGAATAAAGAAGAGTCACAGGTTCTACTTTGTATTCCACCACAAACCCGAGAGACACTTAACAACACCGGATTGTTATATGTTCCACAAATATATGGGGTGCACAAGAATTCAATCCCAATCCCTCCTAGCTTCCTGAATTATCATACTGGATTGGGAAGAAAGGGAGTTAAACATAGTTAAGCCCTGGTTATAGCCCTGCTGGTGAAGTGGCTAGAATACAGTAATGCAGAAAACTCTGCCCACAGACAGGTCCTGACAGGTCCAAGGTTTGACTCAGCCTTTCATCCTCCGGAAGTGGTAAAATGAGGACCCAGATTGTTGGGGACGATATGATGACATTTGTAAACCGCTCAGAGAGTGCTGTAAAGCACTGTGGAGCGATATATAAGTTCTACTGCTATGGTTACATAATTAGAGGTTGCTGGTATATTCTGCTTTTCTGAGAAGCCTACTACCCAATCCATTTCTATAGGGAAGCTCCAAGAAGGGTTTTGTGTGTTTTAATCCAGGACACACAGGGATTCGAGTGGCGGCCGTTGGGAGGGGAGATGTCAACCGCCCGTCCCTCGCTCTGCTGATTAACGGCGCCAAGGTAAGCCGCGCCAACCTCTGCGCCTGGAGCAGTGGGCATCCAGGGGAGCTCCTGGCCACCGAGCGGAGACCCGGAACGCCAAAGCGCGGGCAGAAGAAAGACCTACATCTCCTCCCGCAGCCAGATGAGAGTCAAGGGGGCATCATTAAAAGCATCCGCTCTGCCTTCTGGTAAACAAACACCGCGCCGGGAGGCAGGAGCAACCTGTGACCCGAGCCGCCGCCGGGACTGCCCCGCTGCGAGCGGGCGTAGAGAAGAAAAGGAGGAGGTTTCAAACGAAGCCTGTACAAACGACAAAGCAGCGCCAGGAATACCCAACCAACAAGGTTAAGAGGGAGGAAAGAAATCAGAAAGTCATGATGGTGGTGGTGGTGGTGCTGATGGTGATGGTAATGACGATATTAATTCGACGTATGCACAACTTTCCATAATCTGATGGCCTCCAGATAGATTGGAGACACACTCGTCTTCTCAAGGGGCTTGGAAAGGTAGTATTGCAAGACCCCAAGAAGGAGCTGAATATTCCTAACGTTACTCAGGATACGGTCAAAACTTTTCAAGTTTAAGGATCTGGGGACTTTCTGTCCGCACATGTTTCCAGTGGGTGTCGGAATCCTTCCAGGTGATCTTATCCGCCCTGCCAATTTTACATCCAAATTGGCCTGAACAAAAGTTTTGCTGGGGAGCCCCCCCCCCCAGTTTTCCAGTGTTGAGGTTTGGGCAATTGTTCCTCTGCTGGAACTACTCTCTCATTCTAATGACTCAGAATTAGTCACCTACGCAGTTCCCCCACCTCGGAGAAAACCCGATTGACGCTGTAGGACTGACTGCCCAGCAAATAAGAACCGGGTTGCACAGAGGTTTGTTGAGCTCCAAAGCCTGCCCTATAACAACAGGAGCCAGTCTCTTAAGATAATCGCTGTTTCCTTTCTTGTAATTTGCCGGCAGATTGGCAAATAAAAATAACGACCAGGATCCTTGTTTAAAATAGCCCGTAAGGGCTGGAACAGTTTATTCCAGCGTCCCTCAGTTCTCAATCTAGAGTTACCTTGGATATACCAGCACAACTGTGAATGATCTTTGCGGTCAGGCAAAACTTTAAACAATTTTATTGTTGCTGATGGTTTTTGCAGTCTGTATGAGTGGAGAACATGAAAACGTTTCTCCTGTGCTATGCAAAACACAGTTTTCTTAATAAAACTAAATCTTACCTAATCTTAGCAAAAAGTGAGCGTAAGAAATCAGTTGTTCCACACACAGCTGAAGTTCCAAGTCTTTTATTAGCCTAACCACTTACGAATTTTAAATAGTTGTTAGATACATTCATCTGTACTACTCTGTTTGAGTAGTAATCAATACATGTTTTAATTGCCTCAAGTACTCTCATTGTTTCATAACATATTCTTTGCGGATACTGGAAACAAGATTCTGAAGGTTTTTTTTAACTATACTTTCCTTTGTATCTGGATATAGTTATAGCTATAGATTCAGAAAGATGACTCTTGGGACTGAAATTTGTCTGCTGATAAAAAGGATGCGGAGCAACCTCTGTTCTTTTGATGGCATTTTACAAATATATGCTAGAGAAAGTGAAAATAGCCAAGGAATAATGCAATAGTAAACGTTCCTAATATGTAAAACATCACAGCCTTTAAAGAAGAGAAAATCTAATCCTTGTGCGTTACCTCATTACCAGCCCCACCCCCACCCCCATTCCTCTAATGCTTTATTAAGAGCTACAGGGTTGTGAGAAGGAGCCGGGCACCTTTTACATCTCAATTTTTCTTCTCTGACATTGACAGTGAAGGGGGCGGAGAGAAGGGGAGACAGGTTCCCTATGTGTCAAGGTTGTAAATTTCCTTTATTGGTTACAGACTGGACAAAGTCCAGCCGAGCCACCACAGAAAGCTTCTGGAGACATAATCAGTGGACAAGGGGGCCCCAGCGTTATAAGCTCTCCAGAGGAACCACAATGAAATTAGCAAGTAATTACAAGCTTGATTGTTCATGTAGCAGACACTGAAAAGAAAAATAGGGAAGGGAAGGAGGGAAAGTATCAGGGAGTATACCTGAGATGGTAAACAATTGCAAACATTTCCTTGAAAATTGAGGTATCTACTGGTTAAAGAAACTATAAATTCTGTCCTGCCTCCTCTTATTGCTAAATAGGAAACAAATTCATGCACCCTCACCTTCTGAGTCAACTGATGAATAACTAAAATTAATATTTGTAATTTTGTATAATATTTAACTGTTCGGAAATGCATCAATACCCCATTTGTAATACATTTAAACTGCAAGGATTTGCTTACTTGTGCTGTGACCTTAAGTTCCTGAGCTCTCTTTGTTAGAAACTTCCTTAGAAGTCAAGACATTCCTGACCTTTCAGTTGGATGCATTACTTGAAAACAAATCCTAAAGGAATCAGTGGTGCGCTTTCCAGTTATGTATACCAAGGGAAAAGGCTTCAGCAAAAATTATTACCAAGGAAATGTGTCTCGGATGGCACTTTAAGGGGGTTTGAAGTGGTTTGTGGACAGCAGTGTAAAACTCTCCTTAGAGCCAGTAAAACTAATTACAGGGCATTGATACCCATGTTCAGTTGCAGAAAAGTGACAGAGAAAAAGAGTTATTTTAAATCTTTGAAGAGGTGACGCTAAACAAGATTACCTGGAAATAAATCTGGCTGAGTCTATAAGGTGTGTGATATTATAATATCTGCCAGCCTGGTGCCCTCATACTTATGAATCCTTACTCACAACTAACTAACTAACTAACTAAAGAGTTAGATAGGATTTATTCCTGAGTAGACAGTCATTAACTGGACACTTTAAAAGGCTTTTCTCCTCTTCTAAGAACTTCCATAATGAAGTGTTTGAAAAAAATAAAAGCATTTTTAATGCTTGTGGTTTTTTTTAAAGTCTATAAATGAAATAGTGGGAAAATTCATAGGAAAAACTTGTGAGTTTTATCTTAAATAAATTGCAGCCCTCCAGTGAGGCAGTTAAAGCTTTCTTTTGAGCATCCACACCTATATTTTTCAGGCACTTCTGTACCAAACCTTCTACACCTCCACAAACCTTTGCACATCCATTTTCAAGAATTAAGCTGCTGCTATTTGAATCCTTGTTTGGAACCCAAGGGCTGAACAACAGAAGAAATTTTAATTTGCAATCTCCTTTTTATTTATGTTAAGGGACCAATAACAATGTCTGCGATGTTTGCTAAAGCTTCCTGCCTGAACTTCTGTAAAACCCTTTTCCATTCCCAGTTGAAACTAACTAGATCTTCCCCATAAACACTAATAACAAAAGGGTCACTGTCAAATCTAGGCTACCGGAAAGGCCTGGATATAATTTGCATTCATGGCCACAGAGGAGGTGTCATTTAGATATCTGCCCTCATTAGTGGTTGAAAACACCACTCAATTCTTGATCTGTTTCTAAACAGAACTGTTAACTTAAACTGGGTTGTCTGGATTTGGGTCTTCATCACCTCTGTTCTTACCTCCTCCTTTCCATTCTCTTATCCCTGTGACTTGGGTGCTTAGTTTTCAAGCCAGCAGTTGTCAATAGCCAATGGCCAAGGGAGGAATGCCATCACATCTTCTAGTCATAACCGTCTTGATTAGCTGTCACATTTTCCTGAAAAGCATACTGGATTCCAAGGATATTTTTACTCATCACTTTGTTACTATCAGGACAACCTTGGAACTGGAGCAATAGAAACTATTTAAGGAACAGATCAGAAATATCCATATAAGATGCTGCATAAATTAAGTGTTGGGGAAAAAAATATGGCCAGCATAATGAATCAAAAGAGAATACTAGGGTTGCCAGTGTGTTTTGCTGTCTGTCTGAAATGCAAGATGGTAGGTGAGATTTCAGATTATCAGGAGCATGACTTATTTTCTGCCCTTTCATAGGGAAAGGTTATTTTAAGGTAAAATTCTTCCTTACTGAGACCCTTTCACAACCCTTTCACAACCAAAGTTAAGTGCTTGTTGAACCTAACTTTCCAAACAGGATGAATGAGAACTGTAGGTGAGTCTCACAATCTGGGCAAGAAGTGTGTGAGGATGAGCCCCCACAATTCATTTTTCTATTTTTTTTTTCAAACACAATCTAACAACTTAAAACAAGGGAAAGGGAAAAATCTGGATTGAGAGCCATGGTTCTGCATAGACTGTCTTTGTTAATGGCTTTCAAATCAATCTCTTCAGGATCAAAAGCATTGAATCTTTAGGTCTACAATCTATACAATACAGCTTTATAAATAGAAATTCATCAATGGACTGGACTTAAACATGGTTATAGGCACGTTTGCAAGAACAGACACGTACACGTGGTTTCCTCGGGATGGGAGCCTCAAACAAAGCCGAAGCATCCCTTTTATTGTGTTATCAGAAGGCGGGTTTATAGGCACCTGGTGACCACCTTACACCAACCACATTTGTTATAACACAGCATATTAGCATATTACACGTGCTAACTTCCTCGTACTTTGGCCTACTGCAGCTGATGACTCAGCCTAACAGGCCAAGATAACCCAATAATTCCAACAATGGACCAATTTTCCATGTGAAGAAAAGAAGAACAACCTGCTCAATACATTCAAGGGAACTCCAGATATAGTTCTTCCAAATGTCACACTTCACACTCTACTCATTCAAATACCTGGATGAAATTAAAGAGCAGCTTCCAGTGAATATTGGGAGAGTCAAAGAAAGACCGCATTGCATCAGTTATGAACTTCAGGCTAGAATTTCAATTTCCATATCTCTAAAAGAGGGGTGATTTTTTTCACATTTTTGCCTCAACATTTTGGAAATATTAGGGCAAATGGGGCATGTTCTAAAAGATTAGGGCTGTAAACCTAAATGCAATTGAGTAGGAAGGTCTTCCCATTTATTTCAGTGGAGCACTCTTCAGGTACACATACACCAGACGTGAGTGGGGAAGGAACATGGTGACAAAAAGAGAAAGTACTCCAGCAGTTATTTTCTCATAGCACTTAAAAGCTTTCCTTCCTGTGCATGTCACTTCTCTACTGTCTCACTGGACCTGGCTTTCTGAAAGCTCCAAAAAGATGATGATGATGATCATGATGATGATCATGATAACGACAACAACAACAATAATGTCTGAAACTGAATCACAGTATATTTGGACTGGATCAACAGATGGATTCTTCAATACTTGGTATATTTCCTTTCATTTTTGTTTTGTTGATAGCTGACCATTGCTTCAAAATTACACGATTATCTTAAGGACATTCAGTTAGAATCATCCTAGGAAATCTTCATAATCCTCCTGACCGAAGGTTAGAAAAACTGACTATTAGGAGCACCTCTGAAGTGAAATTAAAAAAAAAAAATGTTGCAACTACTAGAATCTAAATAAATAAATAAATAAATAAATCCTGGCCAAAGTCTCTAGTTTTCTGTTACACTCATTTCTGGAGAGATAAAGACAGAGAGGCAGAGAGGCAGAGAGATGGAGAGATAGAAATGGAGATGGACATGGAGAGATAGGAAGGAAGACAAATAGGGACATAGAGAGAGGAATAGAGAAAGATAGAAATGGAGAAATAGAAATGGAGATGGAGAGATAGGAAGAAAAGTAGATAGGGACATGGAGAGACAGAGGAAGAGAGAGAGAGGAAGAGAGAGAGAGAGAGAGAGAGAGAGAGAGAGAGAGAGAGAGAGAGAGAGAAATGGATATGGAGAGATAAGAAGAAAGGTAGATAGGGACATGGAGAGAGAGAGAGAGGGAGGGAGCGAGGGGGAGAGAAGGGAGAGAGAGAGAGGACGGAGAAGCCGGGAGATATGGAGACAGAGAGACAGAGAGATGGAGACGGGGTGGGGGTGGGGGGTGTGGAACAGGAATTCTTTGAATAGGAGCAAAAGAAATGGAGGACACGGAAGCGAGAAAGACGCCGCCGCCGCTTCGCTTTTCTTCCGCTGAAGGGCAAGACCGGCCGCGCGGCTCCGCAATCCCTTTACTCTCCAACCCAAGAGAACGCAGCCGCCCCTCTCCGTCCCGCAAAGAGCGCCCGCTGCCGCGGCTGTTGCCCACGGCGTTTTTTTGTTCCGGAGGCTCCGGCCCCGATCCGCTAACCCCGCCGTTCTGGACGGAAGGCCGTCCCCGGAGACGGTGATCCTACGAAAGCTCAAGTGGGAGCAAAGCCCCGTTTGCGCCCCTCGGGAATGAAAAGTGCCGAGGCTCGGTTTTTCCTGAGACGGGAATTCAACGCCAGCCGTCCTTTGGAAGGAATAAACGGGGAACCCCTTTAAACTCCCTGAGCCTAGTCAGCCCTTTGGCTGCCTCTGCCTTCCGCTCTGCTTTCAGGGAAAGACATCTTGCCTTCTTCCGAGTCAGCACTGATATTCAACCTTTTTGTTTCCCAACCGCACTTTAAAAATAAAATAAAATAAAAAATCAAAGGCAGAAGGCATCCAAAACGATTGTGGCCCCCACCCCTCAAGAAAGCCCCTAAATACCGGACATAGGAACGCATACATGTACAAACAAAATGATAACATTCATCGAGGTAAAAGCAGTTACAAATAATCTCTTCTCCTATACATACAGTAAATTTAAGCATGCGTTTCAGTGAACCGCACTTTTCTTCTGTTTCGTCTACTAGAGAGAAATCCGTGGCGGGGGTCCTTGGAGCCCTTGTCTACTTGTTTAGGAGTAAACTGGACTGAACTCGGGGGGGGGGGCTAACTTCTTTTTTGAACGTTGTTAGATAGATCTGCGCTGCGAAACGCCAAGGGGGTACATTGTTTCTCTACTGCAGCGCTTCTGCATTCTGGATCACGCCCTTTATGGAAAGCTCTGATTTATTTCGCCGTACTTCAGAATTAATTGTGCTATTTATTCTATTTGATCATTTCTTTGTAGCAACTCCTGTTACTTGGTTGATATTTGTATGGCCTCCTGGCCTCCAATTCCATCCGTCCCACCCCACCCCCCCACACACACTTTTCTTGTCCTGATTGTGTGATGGTGTGTTTTCCCCCACAGATTTGCTTCTACACTGCCAGTTAAAGGGCCGTCTCTTTAACCAGCGCTAGCAATCACCCGACATGAATTTATACGATCTTTTACAAATACCTAAGCCATTTAAAAAGCTGCACTGGGTGGTGTGTGTGGCAGGGAACATCTATCTATTCAATAGGCAGTGTCACACAGTAACAGACACCCTTGTCAAGGGTGATTGTGTTTTAGGCAAACATTTGAGCAAACATAAAGGCAAAGGTCAAGTACTGTTCAGTTAGTTGCAGGGTGTGCTGAATGCACCTAGCTAGCCAATTGGGGCAAAAGTTGCATTTTCAGCTAGTCCTGCAGACCAAAGTGCCAAGAAGGGCATTAATCCAGCAGACTGTTTTCTTCTTCTACGTTCCTGCAAAACGACAAGCTGAGAAGGCTGGGAAACACTTTCCTGGCCAAATTCGGTTATGTGGTAGACAGCCAGTCAACAGAGAGGTTTTCTGATTCCCCCCCTCCCTTTTTTCTTGTTCAAAGGAGCAAAAAAAGGGAGGGGGAGAGAGAATTGGCTCAGATTCCTTGAATGGAAAACTCGGACTTGGGGAAAAAAATTTTGAACTTTATTCTAAGAGGCTTCAAAAAGAAACATCCTTTTGAAGAGAAATAAGGGGCAGTTAGTTAAAACAGAACACAAATAAGATTTTGGGGGACAGGAAAATGAAGAGTAAAATGTAGCAGAAAAAGCTGGGATGCCTCTGACAGATGGAACAAAAATGAACTCGTGTATAATTCTATGCTCTTACTCTCAAGTTAATCTACCTCCTGAATTCATTGGGGTTTACACCTCACTTAGGGCTTACTCATAGACACAATTAAGCCAGGATAACAGAGTAGACATCTTAAGACTGGTCCAGAGCCTTTTTTCCCCCTTTCAAACTTCATGAATTTAAATTCAAACACTTCACCTAATGGACCATACCCTAAGAGAACCAGAAGCTGCCTGTAGAACATATTTAGCATATCTATAGAATTTCTTCTACGCTAATCATGACCCTGATCATGTTGTCCATAAAAAAAAGAGAGATTATGTATTGCTGGTAGTGTCAGTCTCTCTTCTGAGCTCATCTTTCAGCTGCTGAAGTAATTTCTAAACAAGACAGAATACCCTTTCTATCAAATGATGGAAGCATCACAGTGCAAAATAGGCAGCTGTCAGAATACCTTAACCAATAACTGTGTTTTTAATCTAGCTCCCAAGATCACCCTCAAAGCTTGCCTGTTCAATGAGCATCTCTGTTGGTTTGAGCCAATAGCTGGGTTTCTGTGAAAATCACACACTTGTGCAGGGCTCCAGAGAAAACATTCAAGGCACAGAATTCTAAATTTAAATAGAATTCTCTCTGGAATGCTGGTGATATAATACTATTGTGTTGTATGTTGCCAACTTGTGGAAAGAACAGATTTTTTTTTTTTTAACTAGTGGGCTGACAGTTAAAAGTACTGAACCAAAGCACCAGCAGCAGCCTGATCTGTATTTCTTCTCAGAGGTATTATTGAATTGAGCAAGAAATGCTTTCTCATAAATCATAACAGTAAATATGGCTTTTGATGAAATTTATTTACTATTTAGGGCACTTGAATGTCACACCTGTGTTCTTTTGCAGAGACATGTTTCTGAGTAATTGTATACCCACCACAATTGGTCCAACCCAATCCTAGGGAGCAAATCCCAGGATTTTTCAACTATGTCTACTTAGAAATAAAGCTTGTTTAATTCAATAGGGTTTATTTTAAAATGAGTCTGTTACAAGCTAAGTTGCCTTCTCTTTTCTAGAAGAAAGAGTAACCCATGATCTTTTAGGGCCATATTGAGAATCATATATAGATTTGTTAAAATCCCATATCAGGGGAGTTCCCAGAAATACCAGACCAACTAGTGTACATAAAGGACCCCTATTTTTGTTTCACAATAACACCAAATGCACAGAGGATCCAAACTATCTACAAAAAAAGTTATAAATCAAATGGATTGGGAGAAAAAGGCTATACAAGGAATATGTACGAAAAGTCATATTTCTAAAAAGCTTGCAAACACACAGAGGAAATAAATGGAAATAGGAACTTACCCCATGCGCTCATCAAAAACAAACATCACCAACCCCCACCCAGCTTTCTTCCTTCCTCTCGGAGATACTTCCTGCTTCCTGGCTTTAGAGCTGACAAGGAAGACTATGGAAGAGAGGCAGATCAAAAAAGAATAAATACAAATGAGGAGAAAGAAATATGTGACTTGCTGGAAGTTTGGGGAGAAACAAATCCAAGCAGCCTCCATCCCCTGCCAGCTGCTCCTGTCTGAGCCCCTCACTAGCTAAAGGCCTGGCCTGCCCTGCTCTCACCACCTGGGTAGCTTCACAAGCTGCACAAACTTTGGGGAGCGAAGTGAGTTGGGGGGGGGAAATCATTTCTGAATCCAGTCGGGACATCCTGGTTTGCTTTGGTGGTGGGTACACTCCCCTCTTCCCCCCCTTCTTCTTTTTACATGAACCTCTCATTTCAGGAAACTTTTTAAAAGTGAGAAAAAGCTGGAAGCAGCTTTAGGAGGGTATTTGGAGGGGGGGTGTCTTTCCTCGTTATTCATCTGTTTAGTCTCCTTAGCTGCACAAAAGAGTATCAGCTGCGTTATGAAAAATGGCCCAAGTCAAGAGAATGTCACAGTGGTCGACTTATTATTTTAGCCCCCTACTTAAAAAAAGAAACAGCCAAAGTTTGCTTTTGATGAATTCAATAAATGCCGAGAGCTTCAGCGGAAGAGATTTTAAGAGAAAAATCATACAGCGTGAGGCCAAAGCCCTAGAGCAGCCAGATGGCCCCAAAGGTAGGCCGACTCCTCCTGTTTTTAAAGCCAGTCAAGAGACTTTTTGGAGCATTAAGCTGCGTCTCCTTCATTCTTAATCTACCTTCACTGGCCTCCTCATAATCTCCCTTCTGAGAATGGCAAGAATGATAACACATTGCAAGTATTTCTTTTCCCACCTGCTTCCTTCCACAAACACTTTTGGAAAACGATAAATTTATTTTTAACTAAGCAAATACATTTGAAAGGGTTGAAAGGGTTGGGGGGGATGTTTTGGGTTAAGGAATTATTTCCAAAGATTGCAGAAATTAGGAAGTTTAAAAGAACATCAACAAACTGGGGGGACCTTGGAGGTCTTCTAGTCCAACCCCTTACTCAGGCATGAAGCCCTATACCATTTCAGACAAATGGTTGTCCAATCTCTTCTTAAAACTTCCAGTGGTGGAACGTTCACAAGTTCTGGAGGCAGATGGTTCCACTGATTAATTGTTCTGCAGGAAATTTTTCCTTATTTCTAGATTGCTTCTCTCCTTGTTTAGTTTCCATTTGTTGCTTCTTGTCCTGCCCTCAGGTGCTTTGGAGAATAGCTTGACCCTCTTTTCTTTATGGCAGTGCTATCATGTCACCTTAATCCTTCTTGGGAGCATCTTTCACTGTACTTCAGAGTGAGATTCTCCCCACAAAATGAGGTGTTTAGGATTTTGCAGCATGTTCTTGGTGCCTCCTGATCAATGACAAATTTATTTGACAATCAGTGAGGTTGTCTGAGCTTATATTACCTGTTCAGAGTTTTAAAAGCCCAACTTTGTTGATAAAGCAAAGGTGATCATTCATTTTGCTCACAATCCTAGAAATACTCATCCAGACTGAGTCTCCCTGAACTCTGCAGGATTTACCTGGAATGGACAACAGAAAGATGTGCCTTTCTGTTATTCTGAGTGAAAGTTACTTATTGATTATTTTAATTCACTATAGTTCCGCCCTGCCTTCCACCCAGGATCTCAAGACCGCCTTCTTAGAACTCCCTCTTCCATTTTCCCCTCCAGCAATAACTCTATGGGGTAGATTGGGTTGAGAAAATGTGAATAACCCCGAAGTCTTCAGTAAGCGATTCTGCACTTTTCCTGGCTCGTTTGCCTTTGCTCTTCGGTTCTTAATCTGATTAGCCCTCCACCCACTCACCCGCGATTGTAACTGAGGGCAGAGGCAAGCAAACTCGGGAAATCAGACGGCCCATGGAGGGCATCACATGGGGGGGGGAGGGAGGCTCTTCGAAGTCAGCCTGCAGAGGACCCGGATCTCCTTGAACTAAGGGCTCTTAGCCTGGGCCCCTTGCCCTTGGAAGACTCCCAAAGCTGGGGATTTGTGGGAGGGGGGGTAAATTCTTCCTCCCTAGTGCGCCATTTGACTCATTTTATCCTTCGGGAACATGGGGTGGTTTCTTATCCGGAAGGCCACGAACTGAGACTTGTTTCGTGGCTCTTCAGTCAGCTTCGGGACGAGGGAGCGGGGCCACCACACACCTGAACGCCCGAAGTAGTCTGTCTCTCCCAAGGACCCCATCCAGAAAAACTGCGGCTTTCCTTGCCCACGTGGGGAAGAGGGTAGTGCCGACGCGGCGCGGAGAGCCCAAAACGAGCCGAGAATCGTTTGGATGGGGGAGGGGGGCGCATTTGGGTTGTTGGCGTGAATCGTATTTTTTCCTGCCTTCCTTTAAAAGCCAGCCTTTCCCGACAGAATGCGCTCCAAAACGTTGTTCCGACTACAAGTCCTGCGAGACCGGGGAATTCTGGGATTTGTTGTCAGAGCATATCTGAAGAACACGGGAAGGCCCCAGAAATGCCAATAAAAAGTGGGCAGCGCGGCAGCAACGTAAAGTTTGACTACACCTCGGCGTTATTTTGCCTTGGCTTTCCTTTGTCTCCTTTGGCGAACAAGTCTGGGGGATAAGAAAGATGGTTCCTGTCTGATGAATAGCCCTCTCGCTCCTTCGTCAGCCATTTTATCAGTTTATTTATCTCTGTTCTCCAGTGCACGTTGAAAGTGATGTCATCGTTTCACCCTGATGTTTAGGATTAAGAGGAACAAATGTACCTTATGTTTCAAACTCCTTGAAAGTTTGGAGCTCTTAGACTCAAAGTCATCCTGTCCATCTTTTTTTAAATCTCTCTATATTCTGTACCATAATCTCTTTTGCTCCCTTCCTCTGCCCGTTCATTTAGCTTCATAAGGGGGATACTTCAGAAACGTAGGCAAGGTTGGTCACCTTTGCAGTTGGATTCGAGACCACCAGAAAATGAATCTATCTTTAAGGCTCTAAAACCAGACAGAATATATATACAGTATATACAGTAATTTTAGGCAAAACACTTCCATGTCATCAAATGTCCATAAAGAGTCAAGCTTGACTACACAGAGTTTATTTCTGTGTTTTAAAAAGCCATTTCTCTGTTACTCATAATAATACTATGGATAGTTACCTCTTAAAGGATTGCGTTCCGTGTGAATTTCTAGGACAGACATTTCTTAGTTTTCACAGTGATTGTGTGATAGTCTGGCAGTGAAGAACACAAATGGATCAGCCCCCCCCCCAAAAAAAATTGAATGTGTATCTTCCTCGCTTAAAATCCGCCAGTATAGTTCCTCTTCATTGAAGCATGACTGGGACCTGCAAAGAAAGAGAGAGAGAGAGTTTCACCCATTTCTGATCTTAGACTCGCTCTCTCATACAGGCATTGATATTTATCTTCTTTGGGTGGGAGGGTTATCCCACTATCCTTAAGAAGAAAATTTTTGGCAACAGCTGCCATTTGTCAATAAAGAAACTAAAAGAATTTTTTGAATTCATTTTTGCAGAATGTTTGCTAGTGTCAAAAGGAGTAACTGGTAGTTGATATCTTCACTTTTCACCTTGTCTAGGACTTGAGATTAGCGAGGGAGGCGGGAGGCATGCAATAAGAGGTCAGTTTGGGCTATCACAACTTTATGGTTAATTTCAGAAGTTCTATATTGTAGGTTTATGCTTCTGCCAGTCTTCCCCCAAGGATTTTAGGGTAGAAAAGATGTTCTTGCAACCTGGCTACCTCATCAAAGTTCAGATATGCCCTTCTGTGTCACCTCTCTTTTAAACGGATCCATTCAGAGATCAGATGGGTTCCTTTCTTTGCATTGCCCGATTCTTGGAGGCAGCACTTAGGAACCCCCTTTCACATTCAAACTGTCTGATCTCTCATTCCTGTTCTGCAGACTCTATTAACAACTGTCTTAGGAGCCAGTATGATGTAGCCATTAAAGCATCAGACTAGAAACTGTAAGACCATGAGTTCTAGCCTCATCTTAGGCACAAAGGCAGCTGGGTGACCTTGGGCCAGTCACTTCCTTTCAGCCCTAGGGAAGAGACAATGTGAAATCAATTCACAAAAAGCTTGCAAAGAAAACTTCAGGAACTTGGCGGTCTGCAAGAATCAGACATGATTCAACAGAAGGGAGGGAGGGGGGAATCAACCATTGCCTTAACCTTTGCAATGTAAAACCAGAGGCACTTCAGTTTGAATCCTTGGGCTATGGGGTGAGAAACCCCATCGATACAAGGGCTGTTAATTAATCTCAATCAGTATATCTAATACTGAGAAAATCTCCGCCAAAAAAACAACCAGGATGGGTGAGGACCTGTCAACAAAACTGAAAAGGGAAAGTTCTTCTGCAAAGTTAAATGGCTTCCAAATTTTCTTCCTTGTGCTTGACCATTCTCTTGTCATGAATTTCCATCCAGAAAACTTAGTATTAGATTCAGATTCATGACTGCAACTTAAAAAAAAATGTGAACCCAGTTCTATGTAAAATTCCTATAATCAGTTGCTTTCCAGATGTGCTGGTGTCTACAATATATTCCATAATCCTCAATCAATGGTCCTTTGGATATACCTAATGGATATTGTAGTTAAATGCATCCAGAGGTTGTCAGATTGGGAAAAGTTGTCCAGAACCTATCATTACTTCATGGGTTGACTTCAATCTCTCTTCAGAAAGAACTTCTAGGAATAGACCCATGTCTTATTCCAGAATTTGCCTTGAAATTAAGCATAAAGAAAGAGAATTATGACATGTTCAGATGACTTGAAATCTTTATTACTAGTACTTTATTACTTCTTAGCAGCCACTGGGGCCAAACTTTTGAAGTACTATTCAACTTTTGAGACACTGTTGTGCATGCATTGAATATTTCATACAACACATACCTCTTGGCCTGTATATTACTAGCTATTGCAAATAGAAGTAGACCGTATGGGAGAAAAAAAATATGATGAGAAATTACTCTTTCACACATATGATTATTGCAATTCTTGATGTCCAAATTGCAAGTGGTTGGGAGTGTCAGTGATAATATGGTAGCTGTTATTTAAGCAAGACATTTGTGGATAGCTTGATCACTACAATGTGTAATATGTGCCTCACAGAATTTTTTTTTTTTTGTCATTTCAAACATTCATACAAGATCTGTGACTCGTTGGTATTTTCTCAACCCTTCTTTTTCTCCTGATGTCTTACAGGTATAGTGGACTTCAGTTCTCATAAAGCTCAATCTGCAAAGCCACTTTGGAGATTATAGGAAAATGGGAGAAAATAAAAAAAATATACAGAGAGCAGTTGGCTGGGGAAAAATGGTCTACCATATAAAATATTTAAAATAGGTTTTTATGGTTTAATTTTCCCAAGTGTTACATGGGCTCTGATCAGAATTTGGATAACTGAATTAACTTTCTCTCTGTTTGCAAATACTTCAAGCAATATATAATCAAATGGGCTAATTTTATCTCATACACTAGAGCACACATACATACACAAACCAAGTTTATTATTAATCAAACTTAGAATGTTTTAGGAATACAGCTGCTAGATCTGATTTATTGTATTGTGCAAATGCATCACTAGATGTAATGCAAAAGGAAACCAGCATTAATAACATTAAAGGGTTTATTTTTCTGTAAAGAATTGAATTTTGTTCAATTTTCTTGATCTGAAACAATGGACCTTCAGTCAGATCTTAAAAGTTATTGACTAAGAGCAAAATCTCATTGACCCAATAGACCTGAAGTTGAAATTTTCATGCATAGCATTGCAATATGTTCCCCTTCAGTTTAATGCACTTTCCTGGGAAGGTCCATCATCAGGTGTATCATTTATTTCCTTGCACTTGTTAAGTCTTTATCCTTTTGTCGATTCACAGTGTGTTTTTTTCTACAGATCAACTTTACTTCACATCAGGCTTTGGATTCTGTCTGCTTTAATTTCAAATGCTAGCTTAAAGTGGGCTGGCAGCCTAACCCATTTGAGGTCCCAAAGGGATCCAATGATTTCCATGCTAACATACCAAAATTTCATACCTTGCACGAACCAACTTCCAATGGAGTAATAAAAGAAAATGCCCTTGCAAATAGATATTGCAAACTATTATAAAATATCCTGATTTTTGAAAGTCAGTATTTGTATTTCACATACAAAAATCAATAAAAGAAATTAAGTAGTGTAGAGAGATTCGCTGCCTAGAATTAGCCTCGCTCTTGTATGTTTCAAACCAGATCTTTCCAGGTGTTTCCTATAAAGCTGGCAACAACAAAACGAAAATAAAACAATGCACACCTACACTGAAGGAAAAATTGCTTTTAAAATAGTCAAGTAAACAACTGGGAACGAATTTAATCTTTGTTTCCTGAAGGCATCTCACTGAGAAACATTAAAATACCTCTTCACCTACTTTGTGAGCTGCTAAAATCGGCGTGTCATTTCATTCTAATGAAATGCATTAGGCTTCTTTCTAGTGACTGGATGCAAATATAATCAGAACTAGAAATGTCTTCTTAATACATACAAGGCTCAAACAATTCTTCATCATCTGACATTTCATTTGGATGATCATTTAATCTGCTAAACAGTATGTTACATCTAAATCAAGAAAACCAAAGCTGTGAACTGAACAGTAGAAATAGTTCCTTTTCTGTCCTTCCCAAAAATCAAGCAGGTGAAATAATAAAGACTCAGGTTCTAATCTCCAAATATGTTCTGCATATTATTTAGTATCTATAATAATTTTGATTATAAAAACTCAGGCTAACTTCTTGTATAACCTGTTGTGCTGTTCCACTCAGCAATTTGGGTGAAGACTAGGAAAATCTCCAGCGGGAGAACTCATTCGAGTGTGTTAATTACTTCCACAATCCAAATAAAAAAAAATATCTGTGGTTGACTTTGCTATCAAAGTTCAGCCCAGATATCATAAAACCACTGAGCTCATCAAGCAGACACTGAGATGTGACAAGAAATAAGATTTACCCACCACTGATTTCAGGAACAAAGACAGGTGAGGCTTTTGAAATGCATTTACATTGTAAGGACTGAATTCCATGGAGTTTTAAAACCTATCCCAAATCTCTTTGAATCAGAATGCTTAAAAATATTGCTTAATAAAGTCGACAGAACTGACAGTTTCATTTGGAAGATAAGGCATGGGTCTTACTTGGAAGTGAAACTTCTTTATACTGCAATTTGAAAATTCGGAATTTCAGTATTTGATAGTAAATCCTACTGAATTCAATTGCACTTTTGAGTGAATGGACATTCAGAGTTCTGCTGATGATTTAAGGTGAAATGTTTCTGCTTATAACTTGGCTTATGACAAATTCAGACACCTCCAAATACAATTAGTGTTATTGTTAAAGACACAGTGTATTTAAGTTAAACAGAAGAGAGAAGAGCCTTTGTGAGAGCCACTATCTCTTTCCATGGAAGGTGAGTTGGGACACAAATCTTAGAAGAACTTTACTTCCAAATAAATCCTTTGAGCAGTTAACTGGAAACAAAAATATGGCATCAAAACTAAAGGAAAAGCTTTCTTTCTATTTTTAAAGGATTTATAGAGCTTATAGTGAAATTATTCTGAACAAAATTATTCTGAAATTGTCCTATATATTTCAGATATGCAATCTAGCTACATGGGAAGCATTGTCATTGCTACTCATCACTGAATCTAATCTTACACACATTGTATTTATAATTTATGATCTTACCTAATTGTAGATAAAAAAAAATTATACTTAAGAGTTTTGAAACAACCACTTCCTGAAGCCATAATGTTTTAAAAGCTCTCTGGTAGTGTGACTTTCTCTTCTTCAGATTTTTTTTTTTTAAGAGAACGAAATCTTCCCTGTGTTAATTCACTTCAGGGCAATGTTTTGCAAGGGAAGGGAATGAACTTAATTGTAAATTTGCACAGTCCTGAGAGAAGTGCTTCCACTATTCAGTGTCAACCTCCACTGAAAGATCGGTTTTAAATACCACAAAACAGGTGCTTACATAAGCATGTAAAGCACAGCATCGGTTCTTGATGTTGTGGTGTCATAATTGAACTCAGAGTTCTTGGAAGACTTAATTCTAGAGGCAAAGTTGATAAGACTTTGCAAGACTTTCAAAATGACCTTCCTTCCTCAAACAACCCTATCTTGTACGATTAACTTATTAATTTATGTTTCTGGTGTCATTAATATAACCTTCCAGAGTACCATCAACATAGATTATGTTTTATGCAAAACTCCCCACCTCAAGGAATTTAAACTGGTCTTTCATTCTCTTACATCCCATCCCTAAAGAGCTTTGCGCTTTGAACTATTAGAATCTGAAAAACACAAAACTGGAATTTGGGGAAGAGGAACAATTCTATTCAGGGGATGGGGAAATATGTGGCTCTTCAGTTGTTTCAGAGGAACTACTTACAACATTTTTTCACCATCAGCCACGCTGGTTTAAGCAATTATGGATTTAATTTAGCAACAGTTGAAGGGAGGCAGGTTTCCCACCAAATAGTGTTTTTTTTTTAGAAAAAAAATCAGTGCAAAGTACCCAAACATTGAGTGGTATATAATTAAAAGGACCTGAAATGTTCTTCTGAGTGAGGTTAGCTTTACTGGTCAGTGGACTGCAATCCTATCAGACCATTTTGAAATGAACAAGCTTTCAAAATTCGTTTTTTTGTTTTTTTTAACCCAAACAGGCATCATCACCCTGTGAAGCTGTGGAACAGGACCCCGACCAGGGCCTGCCACTGAAACCTCATGGCAGCTAATCCAGGCTTCCTTCTTTTCTTTCTTCCCTCTTTTTTCTTTTCTCCCCCCTCTCCCCAGCAAATGTCAGTAGTTTGAAATTTTAATACTCCACGGTTCATATTTCTTGCCCGAGGTCTATCACTAGCATTAATTGTCCCAATAAATTGAGATATAGTGGGCATAATGCAATGTAACAATATGGTCCTTTTCCACGTGTAGACTTAATTAAGCTATTTGCAGCCTGATGCTGCAAGCCAACGGGTGTGCAAGTGGATTAAGAATGTACTGTTCTCGTATCCTCAGGATGGTGCATAATTACTTTACTGGCGGTACATATCAATTTTTGATGATTGCAGAACACATGCTCACTTTACCAACAAGCGCTTTAATAACTCTCTATTGTGTTTTTAAAAACCGTTGTTTGGAAATATTTGGAAGTCTCTGCAAACAGTTTTATAGCTTCTGAGCGCGTCCTTTAATAGCTGCGGCTTCATTTCCGATGTATATTTTATAAAGTGCAAAGGCTAATGCGCCGACCGCCTCCCAGACCGGAGCCTTGGAACTCTCGCTTGCCACTAACCCTTCCACCTCCGTTTTCCTCGGCCCTGAAGAGCTCTCCGTTCGGCTCAAGCAAGGCCGGTGGAGGCGACTCTCCCTCCCTGGTCAGGCAAGGCACACTGCCCCCATCGCCCCGCCCTGCCCCCGCCGCCTTTCGCCGCTTGCAGGAGGAATTACGAAGGCGAGGCAAAGAAGACAAAAGGCTCCGCTTCCGCCGAGTGGGGTCACCTTCTTTTCCAAAATAAGGAAAATAACGTCAAATCAAATCACCGGGCTTGCTTTGGCAAGTGCGCCAGGGAGCGCAAAGGATGATGGGCGTAGCGGCGCTGCGGGGCTTCCGCCTCTCAGGCCTCTCAGGCCTCGTCTAGGAAACGTCCCAATTCAATTACCAAAGGACAAAACTCGATTACAAAATCTCGCCGTTGGCGGAGAAAGTCCGGCGGCCCCGAAGAGAGATGTGGCCGCGACTTGCTTGCAGGACTGGTTGGCGCCCCAGAACCACCGTCCGGCAGTCTTTTCGAGTTGCGTGAGAATCGGCCGGGCAATCCAAGGGCCCGCAGCCAGATGGTGTGAAATGAGCATCCGAGACAGCTTCTGCCAGGCTGCCATTCTGAACCTGCCCGCTGCAAAGGAGCAGAGTAGAACCGAAGCAGCGGTGTTTGGTGAAGGGGACTTCCGGGGCTGTGGGATTCAAGACCGGACGTTTTAGGATTGGCCGAATTAGGTGGGCCTCTGAGTGTTGCAGTCTACACATCGCAAGGATGCCCAGGTTGGGGAAGGCCCAATTAGGGGTGCAGTCTATAGTCCAGGGCCATCAGGGTCCGGAAGCCCTGATTGAAGTTCCGAGGAGCTGTCAGGTTTAAGGGCAAATGAGCCTATATTAACCCTGTTTAATTAATTAATCACATTTATCCAGGCCACGCCCATCTCTGTTCAGGTTACAGGTACTTTGGGCTGTGAAAGTGCAACCTTTGGCTTGGAGATAGTTGGCTTTAGTGACCATGAAGCTACCAACAGGTTGCAAGGCTGCTCCTGGTGAGGTTTCAAGGCCACTCAAGGATTGGCCTCTTAAGAGCTGTTCAGGCCTCTGGGTCCTGCATTTTCTGCCTCTGCTCTCCAGCATTGCAGCGTGCAATGGTTCAATGCATGAGCTCCTTTAGAAATAAGTTGAAAGGAATTGCTCCAGGGAATGGTGGAAGGACTAAGGCAACACCCGCATTTGGTTTGGTGAAGATGAGATGAGTCCCTTCCCTGTTTTGTGGCCTTTTGATGTGTCAGAAGACTACCATTCATCTTATACAGTCCCAGCTGTAGCTCAAGCTGCTTGCTCCCTTCTCTTTGCCCAGATTGGTCCATTGCATTCAATGGGCTCTCGCCTTCCCTGAGTTATCATTCAAATCCCTGCTTCTCTGCCTAAACCAATGTTTCTCAACCTTGACAATTTTAAGGCATGTGGACTTCAACTCCCAGAATTCCACAGCCAGCAATGCTGGCTGTGGAATTCTGGGAGTTGAAGTCCACATGCCTTAAAATTGTCAAGGTTGAGAAACACTGGCCTAAACTATCTCCTTCATCACTGGGAGAACAAATTGAGAAGGAGAAGGAGGAGAACCATGTCTGTTGATTTGAGCATTTGCTAGAAATAAGGCCAGGTAGAATCCTAGTAAATGCATCTATGAGGGATTAATTCAAGGATTATGGCGGGCTTGGAGTTATTTCCCAGTGGGCAAATGGGATGCTGGCTTTCTTTGGCCTCTCACAGGGAGTTAAGAGCTGCAACGGTTCTATGTCCCTCACTCACCTTACCCTTTCCTAGACAAAAAAGGGGGCATTTCAGTTTCTATCCTTTTTTTTCTTGAAGACTCCATAACCCTATGGGAAATTTATTATTGTTATTACTATTGTTATTATTAAGCAACAAAGAGTTGATTTGTTTTTGCACCTGAAGCAGGTGATGTTTATGTCGGGAGACATCTGAAACGACAGCAGGAGACGAGGCCAAATCTAATCAAGCCTAATAAACCATGCGAGTTGAAATGTCATTAAACCTGATCAAGATGAGTCTCCGAATCGCCGGAAAGGTAAATGCCTTCATTAGGGTGATCTCTGAAGACTGTCGAACATTTCATTAATTTATAATTTATGATTGTTTGACAAATATTGAAAAGTATGTAAATATGAGCAGGATAATGTCTTTTCTGCGGGAGATGAGGAAATGACCCAAATGGTAGATGTCTGCAAGATTACACACGAGGACCCATCTATCTGCTCTCAAACTGTGCCTTCGCCTTTCCCCGACATATTGTGCGACTGACAAGTGAAATAGTGCAGATAAACCAATGGTTTAAAACGTAATAAAGACAAGAGCTATTTGCATTTGTTACATTTTATTACAAAGGTAATTTACTATGACACGTCTTCTGGATGTCATCTTTGGAAAGCATTGCCAAGCAATTGCAGGGAATAGATACACTCACAGAGACAACACTGAGAAGCCAGATTGAAGGATAGCATTATGGAGGAGGGGGAGGGAGGTTATATATCATGCACCATGGTTGCATTGTATGTGTGGGGGGAGGCAGCAAGAATGGGACTGATGGGGAGAGTGATACTTTGACAGCAATGGCAGCTATATCTAACACAGTGGTAGCAGAAAGCAACTTGATGTCACAGGAAGGTGATGTCTGGTGGCATTCCAGATTGTTCCCCAGTATTCAAGCCCACCTGGAGACCAGGATGTTGAAAGATGGGTGTGCATATTGGAAATCCTGAAACACATCTAGACACAGCGTTTGCAATGCACAAACTGCTTACCTGGATCTCAACTTTTCACTTGGGGGTTCATTATTGTCAGGGTTATGTTTATGTCATGGAGCCATACAATGAGAATTTGAATATTGACATGTATGAGTCGAAAACGTGGTTAGTTGAGGATAGGTCCAGAAGAAGATTGGAGGTTTTAAACTGTTTTGGTCTTTTTGTAATCAGTTAAATGGCATCTCAACCTCTTCAACGTCTTTTTTTTCTTTTGCATCTCTATTGTCAACTGTATATTTGGATAAATAAAAGGTTCTTCACCCTGAATAAGCTGCCTGCAAACTTCTGCCCCATTGTGTTTATTTCAAAGACGGATCCACTGTATTTATTGGGGTTTCCTCCATATTTCCATAGCCTCAGACTGCTAAAGTCTGTGGTTTGAGGGGAAAAAGTGTAACGGTAAAATCCAAAAGATTTAGTTAAAAGCTATGAATATTCATTAGCTAAGAATTTAATATTCTCCATTTCCATCTTCATCTACTCCTTCAATCTATATACAGAGGGAACTCTCCGTTTATACAAAAACTGTTCTGTTACTGATGTTGCAGCTAGGATGGGAAGATCTGGTGGGACAAAGTGCCAGAAGCCCCTTTTCACCACACTGATTAACTTCTTCTCTTCCATCAAAAAGCTTAAAAAGCCTGCCACAATTGAGATCCAATTTATAGTGGCAAGGACAGAAAGATACAAACTTGTCTGTATTCAACCACAATTTTGGCATCAGGATGGAGAGTATCGAGTGTCTTTCTCCCTTGAGGCCTTATAAAAAAGGAATTATGTTGAATTTCCTCCAAGTTTATAAGGGCTTCCTTCCAGAAAAAGGTGTGGTTGTTAATACAGCAGATTTGCCACCCAAGTTTGAGTTTAAGTTTGCAGAGAAAGGCTGGGGGAGGGGCAGAGAGGGAAATTAGTATTTTCTCGTTTTAAAAAATTCTTTGAATAATCTTGCCATTAAGCATTTGATTTTAAGGAGCTACTTCATAAAGTCCAGTTCCCCTATATCCTTTCCTTTTATTTATTTGAACTGGAATCTTCATCCAAGCAAAAGAATTTAGGAGTGACAGCCTTAGTTAACCTTAGGCCTTCATTCAATGCTCTAAGGTCTACCACAGACTGAGATAAGTCTTTCCACACACCTGTTGTCACATACATATTCTCCACATGTCACTAAGAATGGCTGGTCTCTTTAAAAACAAATGTGGCTTTTCTTTTAACATTAAATGTGAAGAAATTGGATTTGTGGAAAACTGAAGCAATACATCTTTATGTGAAATGTCTGAATTATAGTAGCACCTTTTCCAACCAACGATTTTTTTTATTAAAGGGCACAAGCTTTCATGCGTTGCAGCTGACTTCATCAGATGGACAGTGTGGTTAAAATCATGTAGGATTTAAATTTGGATGAGGGTGGGGAAAGGGGGAGAACGACAGGGAGTTTATGCAAATACCAGATTGCCTGTTAGGCAATTTGCAAATATCTTATCAATTAAGAATTGCAATGTGTTAAAAATGTACTGTGTTTGTTGAGATTAAAGACAAAGAATATATGCTGGTGTTTTGCTAACAAGGGATAAAAGGAGCAATGTTCTCGATAATCTGCATTAGATACAAAAATATCCATGGGGTTGTGATTGTTTTTGAGCTTAACTGTAAGATTGGGCATCACTGTTCAGAGTGGAAACCTCTCTCTCTCTCTCTCTCTGTTTGTGTATATATATAATCCAATCTGCCACTAAACTATCACATTCAGACATTAGGGACTCAAGTTGTGTAGTGTACAAGGTGGCGATTGAGAGTTGGAGGGGGCAATTTATATTCCTTTGATTAGCATTTCATCAATGAATTCCCATTTCTGTTTCTTTCTTCTTTCTCATCCCATTTCCTTCTGGTTCCTACAGCACCTTGCCCAAGCGGTTGCCCACCAGAGTTGCTGAACTACAGTTCCCGTCATCCCGAAACAGCATGGGATGATGGAAGCTGTAGTCTAATTCCAAGTCTATGAAAAGCTGCCGTTGCACCCTTGTACCCTCGCCCAAGAGAAGAAAAAGGCACGCGGAATCTGCATTCAGCTACTGCGCCCGCAGCAGCCTGGCAAGGCGAGGCGCGGATCGGAATCCCGCTTGGGGAAACGGAAGAGAGCTTCAGGGAGGTTGGCAAACCAGAGGCATTTCCTTGCCTCTTGTCCCGAGTAGCGCAGCTCCTTGGCTGAAGCGTCGCGTCCGGGACTCTCTTCGTTCTTCCGGCGCGGTCGCCCGATCGTTTCCCTTTGCACCGAGTTTCTTCCGCCAATAGCGCCCAAGTTTTCCGCCTGCTAAGAAAGGGAGTTCTCCGGAAGCTGCGGAGTGTTAGCTCCGCCGGGCCGACCATTCGCTTGTTAAAAAAAAAAAATCTGGCTCGGTGCAAAGGCGGCATTGTACCCCGCGCGCAACTCTCCAGAAGTGGCCTCGCTTCTGTTTGACCGGCCGGCGTTCAGATGACTTATAGTATATGCAAAAACAAACTTTCCCTCTGTGACCTTTAAAACACACACACCCACACACCCAAACCGCCATGCTTTCCTTTTCCAAACAGCGCGACGGTTTTGAAAAGTCAGGGAGGCGGAGTGAGGGAGCACCCCGAAATGATAAATCGCGTGGCAAAGCTAATGGCTGGAGGGCGCGTTTACCAATTCATAATCATTTATTCTTGGTGATGTATGACCCTGACTCTTAAATCTCAAAAGCTTCTATTTGAAGGTGTAAATAGCTCCCCCCACCCTTGCAGTAAACCTTCTTGCATTAGCAGTGATTGATCTCCTGTACAATTCGTCCCAGAGTGCTATTTTAGAAGGGGAACACTGGCTTTTGGAGATTAACTGGGGAGTCTGTTACATATTAATGAATCTCGCAGATATTCTAACGTTTTGGTAATTTAGTTATTTGTGTCTACCGCTTTCGCCCTGATTTTCTCTTAGACCCCCGCGGTTGTTATACATCGAATTAAAAAGTGGTCATTTCGCATCATTTTTTTTCCTTCTTCTTCTACTGGCAACTAAACGCCATTTAATGGGAAAACAAATGTTGACATGCCTCTCTGAAAAGAAGTGTATTTCTTGGCAAGACATCAAAGTGCTTTAAACTGTATTGGCAGGGGTGGGGAAGATGGGTAGGCAAGATCTTTGTTTTCTGTTAGATCAAGCCTTCGGTAATGTCAGAAAATAACCATTTGATGTTCAGAGAGGGAATGGGGAACTGTGCCTTTTTAAAAAACAAAAACAAAAAACCTGAAGATTCATAACCTGTCAAGTCACCCCAATGCACTAGTTGTCCAAGGCTTTGAAGTACATGAATTCCCCCACTGATTAGTAAAATGTCTAAATCTAAAATGAGTGGTTAGTGCTTGTAATACACCCATGCACAGAAATGGCAATGTGATAAAAGAGTCCAGGGGTTTTCCTTCTTTAGCAAAACACCAAAACTCTGATCTGGCCTACGGGTTGATCCCACTGATTCCAACCTCAGACTGTCCTTCCACTGTAACCAGCGAGGCTGAAAAGAGGTTGTAGGAATTAGACCACCACTGGCTAATTTGGTGCCCTCTTTATGTGACGGCTCATACTACAGCCAACCTTTTAATGCTGTCTGGGAAGTGGGATAGTTGAACAACTTATAAGGAAGAGGCTGAAAAAGTTGGTTAGCAAATGCCCTATGCTACCATGGGTCAGAATCTCTTGTTCATCAGACTTCCTGTAGGTGATCTGCCCATTTGGTTGGCAATTTGGGGCAAGATTTAAACAAAAAAAAAAATGAATAATATATTTTAAAGGTTTGGGGGAGGGGGACTTTTACTGTGAATCCTTTTATGCTTTTCAGGTAGTACTTCTGAAGGAGTCTCCCTCTGAGAAATAATTCAGTTGGATTTGGATAACCATATCCCATAAGATCTCCCTACAAAATAAAAGCAAGGAATAGTGTTGTAACTGATACACTGTGAATGCAACAGTTTGTTTCATATATGTATGGCACACAAGTACACCTGTTGAATGCTAGCACTGATTGCAACTCCAGTGCGGAATCACTGGTGAAATATTTCCTTTGGACTCATTGATATGGACATTACATGGGAAGGCATCTTGTTCATTCCGAACCTGAAACATCTTGAAAGGTGCAGTTACTTTCATTCCAGAATCATAACACTTGACACACAAGTAAGTGCTGGCTGTTAAACTGTAAGTCTGTATTTCCCCAAGAGAGGTAAGACTTTCAACCTTCAAGGTTTTCCCCTCCAGCAGGGAAAAACCAACAACCTGCCTCAGTGCAAAAATAAAAATAAAAATCATCTTTTAAATGAAGTACCCTATTTATTTCGGAGCAAATTTATTTTTTAAATTCTAAGAACTGTTTCCCTTTCTGCCTGGGTATTAATATTTAGAGTGTTTCTTTGCTTGTTTAAAATTAGATATGGCACCTCATTTCCTATTTGGGACAAATGTATTTCTTTATTTGTTTATGAAAATATATGTGGCCACCTGACTCTCTCAGCGATTCTTGGCAGCTTACAAAGATAAAAGCTTAGTATAAAAACAATAAAAAAACAATACCCCCACAACCACAGTGACGACTGTCAATTGAGCCATTTGATTGTCTCCATCCCAGTCTGGAGGCTGCTTGGCAAAACCAGGTCTTCAGGGCCTTGCTAAAGAGTGCCAGAGTGGGGCCCAATCTTATCTTCATGGTAATGATGTTCCAAAGGGAGGGAACCACTGCAGAGAAGGTTCTTCTTCTTGGCCTCATTAGATGGACCTCTTTAGGAGATGGGACCAATAGCATTTCCTGCTTCCTCTGCTCTGGTGGGACAGGTAGATGTAACCAGGAAAAGATGGTCCTTCACGTGGTCCCAAGGCAGGGAGGGCTTTGAAGGTAACAACCAGCACCTTAAATTGAACCTGGAAACAAATCAGCAACCAATGGAGCTCCTGCAGGAGAGAAGACACATGTGCACATCTGGGCCTACACAGAACCATGCGTTCTGGATCAATTGAAGCAAAGGCTTGTCTTCCCATAATCCAACATACATCAACATTTGAAACATATGCATAGTCATTTGGATGTAAAGTTCCCTTGGGGTCAATGCAGCTTACTCTGAAAAAACTGTATTTTTGTCTCTTAAAATATTTAATTTCTGTTATTGTTTCTTCACTATTCCATTTTCCTGTTCTGTTTGATTGTGTTATTGTTCTGTGAATCCTATTCAAATTTAATTGTGAGCTGATTGGAGGAATCAGTATAATTGAAATACAATCTAACAATAGCTGCAATAAATAATCTAAATAATCTTGGCTGTGTAGGATGAATAATGTTGCTACTGCATTATTGCTGCTAGCACAGCTACGCAAATATCAACAAGGCAATGAATTTAGGAATTCTCACACAATTCATGTTTTCTTAGAAAGAACATGTGCTCAGATGGCTACCATTGCACTGCATTGTCAAAGCCTCTGTGTGATTATAACGGAATCATGTCATTTGTATTCAAAATAGAAAGGTTTACTGAAAAATTAGACCCATGAAATCCAGCAAATTTACTCAGATGTGTGTGTAAATAGGACCTAGTTGTAACAAAAGTGCTTATTTTCCATTGTTTTTCTTTTTCTCCCATCCTTTCTTTTTAATACTGTTTCTCAGGGCAATCCTAGAATACTGAGTGGATCAAGGTCAGTAGGGCTTATTCTTAAAAAGAGCGATTGGATTGGCAATTTTAGTGTTGCACAGAATAATTTGCTGTAATTGATTAGGTTTATAGAATTAAACAAAGCACATTTGTGCCTCACATACTTTTCTCTCACACACATTTTTTTTAAAAAAAGGATGTATTTGCCTGCAAGTATGATATAAATATCCAGCTGCCTCAGCTAGTCTTTGACTAGTTTATATTTAATACAATGAATTTGGGTTCATGCCCAGAATTTGGTTTTTGTTCTACTTGAAAATTGTGAAAATTGGTATTACTACTTTCCTCTGAAAAACAAGTTTAGAAAGGAGAAAACAGGTGGATACTTTGTAAAAACATGAAACTTACAGATATTCACAATGCACTGGCACCCCCGAAGTGGCAAACCTGTTTCCTACTTTAAGCAAGTTATGTTTGTGTGTTGTTTTTGTTGCCTTTCAGCAAAAAGAAGTGAGGTGCTCCATTTTTGCTTCACTTTTCCTGCTTACAAAGAGAGTAAAGCAAAAAGAAAGAGACTTCAAAATGATGTTACAATGAAAAAAGGGACAAATTAGGAGCTATTTTCCCTGATCAAAGGACAGCAAGAGAAAGCAAGGCTGGGCATTCAAGGACCTTGACTTATTCAGACAACTTCTTTGGGGAGCAGGGCCAACAAGTGTGTCTTCCATTGAAAAGCCCTTTCTATTCAGAATGCAGGTGCGAAGTGGTGTGCCACATTATGTGAAGGTTGTTGGAGATTAGTGCTCAGCCTTAATAAGGAAGGGGCTTGATTTACATGGAAGGGAAAAAGAGGGGCAGGGGGCGATGAGTGGAGGAGGAGGCAGAAAAGAAAAACCAGGACTCTTCATCCGTGAAAGTAAAATCATTGAACGTGTGATCTTTTTGAGTGGGTCTGATATCCTAATACTTGGCATTGTCCTCAGGAGAAGTGGGGAGTCCCCCAGCGGTCCGAATTGATTCATTTACAGCTACTGAGCAATGCTGTGAAAGGAGGTGGTGGAGGAGGAAATGAAACGAAAGATACATGCAGGAAAGAGAGAGAGTTTTGTATTGGGCTAAAGAAAGTCAGTTACAAAAGACCCCTCTTCCTTCAATGGCTCCTATATTTGCATATAATGCTCCAATGCCCAGCCCTCAACTTGCTCCTGATCTCCCATTTGCAATCAAAGAGACAAACACCCCTTTCTTTATTTATGCACAAATACAACCAATTGGTATACAAATGGGGATAGATTATCTTGACCTGAAGAACTTAGACCTGACACATACACAGGTGCATATGCATACCTAGTTGCAAAATAAGGTTGAATATAAAAATTAGATTACAATCTTACCTGTGAATCCCAATGTTCATGAAAGTCAGGTTCAAAAGAAAGAGATGGATGGAGATATAAACTGTACTTGGGTCAGTTTGATAATTAAATAGGAAAGAGAAACAAAAAAACTCTGTACATACAGCCCGATTTGCAAACCTGGAATAGTAAAGGTTCATTTAAATTATTGACAACTCATTCCTATAATATCTAGTCTTTGATGTCTGCAAAGCAAGGTAGGTATCCATCATTGTTGTGGGGACAAAGAATTTTCAATCCTATGGGCCCTATATCAGGCAAATACCAGAATCTGGAAGACCATCCCACTGAATTCAATGGGACTTATTTATGAGTGGGTAAGTAGAAAACCAGGCTTTTAGTTTGCCATCTTTGGGCTAGCTATGAAGCAGCTTCAGTTGTGAGCACGCTTAAGGTTCACTGGAGTTGTGCAGAATGTTTATTATTAATGTTTGCCAATAAATTAATAGTAAGCCCCACTGAATTCAAATTAATTTATTTTCAGGATATTACAAGAATACAAAGGATTGCCAACTTACCTAATCTTAGAAGGGTTAGAAATCAGGCCTGGGCACCAGCTGATAATACATAGATTAAATTATGTACAAAATTGGAATTAGGGGCAGACATTTGCAATGGAAGGGCTGGAAAGGCACCTGACTCAGTGTCCTATCTGGGTTTCATCTACTTTCCTGTATTTGTTGCAAAGGACAGAAAGGGCTACCTATCCAGGAATTGCATCTGATTGAAAACTGTCTAGGAAATTTCTTTTCCCAGCATTTACCAACCCAGAGGCTAAATAAAACAAAATGAAGCTTGTAGGAGGGGAAAAAAAACTTCATTTGGTTGCCTAGCCACTTCTATTATAAATAGATCTAATCAAGCACTGCATTTTGCAGCAACAGGCATAGCAAAAATATTTTTGAATCCTGACCCTGGGCATAGTGACTATTTTGTTGTGCTCAGCCCCTATTAATGTTTCTTTAGGCAAGCCTGTGGTCTAGCTAGGAAACCACAAACCAATCCACTTCCAAGGTCCTGGACAAGGGTTCCAAACGTACCATTTGAATAAACAGGCATAAAGTTGAATTGTTCAAAAATCAGATTCAACCATTGCAAAAGAACTAACTGATGAGTAAGTAATCTAATCTGATCTAATAATCTTTTGTTCAAAAAGTGTACAGATTGGCTTGTGTTAGAGTGAATTTTGAACTTGATTGCATGCTCCAACCTTCTGCAGAGTTACCTAAATTCAGTGCATTGCAAACAATGATATCACTTCCTTTCCATAATTTACAGTTATGGGATATGCAAATCTTCCTTGAACATATTGTGGTATCCCACCACAAATGCTAATTCCATGGCACTTACCCTTCCCTTTGCTCTCTCCCTCCATCCCCATGCCTTTTGACAGGGTTACCTAGAAAAACTCTAAAAAGACAAATAATGAACGTATGTGGCCATCAACTTATACACACGCTGGCCACCCATTTGTGAACATTCAGAGAGGAAGTAATTTCTTATAAACTACTATCCTTTATCATGGAAATATCTATGGCTACTCTCTTCCCCCACCCTCTAATTTCAGCAAGAATCTTACTGGCATTTCCATAAGTTCTCCAAGAATATAAAAGCCATATAATGGGAACAAGGTGAGAAAGCTGTTCAGCCTTGTTTCACCAAGAAAAGGTCGTAAGTCAGGCAATTGGTGTCTGACCTGTCAGGAGAAGGTATAAAAGCTTCATTCATGCAGTCGCTCACGATTTTCTCAGCTCTCACAAAAGTGTTTTTATTATTCTGTTTTCTTACCTCGTCCCTTAATTAAAAGCTGAATGATTAGAATAGCACCTGCATAATGTCTGGACTTCAGCTGCATACTAATTCAAGAGGCTTTACATCTTGTAATTATAACATAAAATCAGAGATTGAATAAAACAGAAGGCCTAAAGCCTTGCTAATCCCCTTTAAAAGAGTCTGTGAAATAATTCAGAATGCTTTCCGGAAGTTGGATTACCGACTCTCTTTTTAACTTTATACAATGAAATGATATTTCACACTAAAAGGATGTCTGAATTTTTTAAACTGTTTTCCCTCTTTTTAGGTTGATCCACTTCCTGGACAAGGAAAAAAAATCTGATTCTTTCTTTCTTATCAATGTGACTGGCTTGCCACCACCCTTCCCCAGAACAGATTCAGATATAGGAAAAATACATTTATTTGCAGTTGAGATCAAATTTACCAGTATGCTACCACTAAGAAATATAATGTTCTTGTTTATAGTAGTTTGTTCAAAGGAAGAAAATGCTAAGCAGAAATACAATTTTTACATTTCAAACAAAGAATAGTGTATAGAATTCCAAAATATATTTTCAGTTGTCTTTACATGGATTTAGTCTAAGCCAGTAAAGCAAGATAAATATTCCAGAGTAATTAATTTTGTGTGGATTGGAATAATGTGGGTTTCTTTACTCCAGTAAGGAAAATTTTCAATGAAGAATGGTTCTTAGCTTTTAATTTAACATCCAAGAATGATAATCTGAATTTAACCCAACTGATGTTTCCTGGAAATGAAGCCTTAAGCCCAGTGATATTCTTTGCTTAACTTGCTTATGTATTGAGTTATTGGAGAAAGTTACAGAGAAAAATGCTACATCATCAGATAGATAGAAGTCTTCCACTGCATAAATCCCATGTAGGCTAACCCTAAAATAAATGCCATTATGACCAACAGGAATTTTTCCCTGGTAAGTATATTCAGCACTGCAGCCTTATATATTTTAAAAAAATGTCAACTTCTTTCCAGGTTTGGGACTGGGGTGAAAATGTAGAATAAATGTTGTGTCTTGATTCCTATCTGTTTTCAAAGAAAACACCACTAATATAACTTAAAACACATTTTTGAAGATCTTTCCTGAGAAATGCCCTTTCAGATCTGTCACATTTTGAAATATTGAAAGGGTTATTTCTTTTTTTTTTTTTGCTAAATAAAAGTTAGTCTGATGGAAATATTAGTAACAGCTTTCAAAAAGTGATCTGATTTGAACTTATTAAAACTGCATTTTGAAAGTTAGCTGTGTAAGATTTGTTGAAGATTTAGCCAAAGTTCAAAGGTTAATTCAGAATGCAAGGAACTGAACTTTGAATAGATCCTTTGGTGTCTGTCAGTGAAAGCAGAACATTACTAATACAGATTTTTTTTTTAAAAAAACCTGATCTTTGAAATATAACAATAAGGTACATGGAAGTTATACACTACCACATTTTATCTGGTCTCCATGTAGCTCTTATGTGTGTATGGAAAACTGCAGTAATTGCAATCAATAGTTGTCCTTCTGATAAAACAACTAAATCACCCTGAATTTAAAAACTGTTAGTAGGTTAAAAAAAAACACCCTAGGTCTATCCATGCTTTTGGAAAAGGAAATATTTTAAGCTTCCATTTTAAGTAGCAATCCATTGTTATCTTCAAAACATTTACTATTTTGGCTGGATGGAGCAATGTGGATTAAAGGCATTAATGTGCTTGATCCAATTTCATCTAAATTTAGAAAATAAATTCACAGAAAAATAGCCTACATCTACGTGAGTACAAAGAAACCAAAAAGTAAGTCTGATAACATGAACTGATATTAAAGAAAATGAGGAGATTTATGTCAGGAGTCTGGAGAAACAGACAAAACATATCAAACAAGATTTTGGTGAAGACATTTTAAGTTTATTTCAGAATTCCTGATTCTGGTTTTATTAATTTATAGCACAGCTTCCCTTTTTTTATGATGTTGGCTATGACTTGGAAATAACCGGAAACAATTTTCCATGATATTTACATCCATATCAATGGAACACAAACTGTAGCCTGTATTTGATATATTAATTTATTACGGTATTGGCAGTTCATTTCATTCTTCCTTTGGAGAGCATTGAAACGCAGGTCATATTGAATGGTATGTAACCATCAAACGAGCGAAAGATAAAGAAGAAAAGAAAATAACATTTAACTATTCCACCCATTTACTCCGAAGTAGATCTTTTTTACACCCCTTTCTCGCTCAGGAATTGTTTAATCGACTCTGCCTTTTTTATATAACTGTATTTTAAAACAAAACATCTGACTTTCTGCCTATCTTTTCTCGTTCCTTTCAATATCTTGGCGATTTTAAGGTCACCTCGGAATAAGCGGGACTCCGGGAACACCTAAGAAGAGCCTTCCCTCGGTGTTGTGATGCCAGATTTTAAGTCCGGACGGGATCGGTGGTTCTGTGGATGTGGAAAGGCAACCGGCCTGCGACTTGAAGCCCTGCCCGCAGCTGAGCACATGAGCGGCCCTCTCATCTTCCCGCGCAAGGGGCCAGAAAGCTGCGAGTGCGGAGTCACCCACCCACTGGAGAGAGCGAAGGCGGGAGAGCCAGCTCATTCTTCGTCTGGGACTCCCGCCCGCCGGCCCCAGCTACAATGTGCAGGAGTTGAAACGGGCTCGGCCGCCCCGATTTATATTCGTAATCTTCATTTCCTAAAGATACAATTGGACTTTGGGAGGGATGAATGGCCCTTAATGAATGCATTCACACAATGCAGGGGCTTGCGCTCGGGGACCAATGCAGGAAAGCAACAGGAGAGGAAGCCCTCTGAAATGAGTTGGCTTCATTGAGAGAAGAAAAAGGCCGCAGGGTCTATAGAAAGAGCGGGGAAGAAGGTCCACACGCCTCTTGCCCTGCTACCCACAGGACCTTCTCTGGCCAGCTGACTACAGCCGGGGGTCGAGGGGACGCCTCTCCACGGAGCATTTGAGGTTGAAAAACCCTTTGTCGCTCCGCTTCTTACCCGTCGAACTGGCTTAGCACGGAACAGCCTATCTTCTCCCCTTTATCACTATGCCTCCCGTGAGCTCCTTCTCCACATCCCCATGACCTGGATCTCCTAGGATCCGGACGGTTGCCGGCTGTGTTTCTCTGGAGAGGCTAAACCAAAGATGTGAAGAAAACAGCGCGAACCACGGATGAAGTATGCAGCCCACCCCCATTCACCAAGAAAGCACCTGTCGATTGTAACTAGGCTGTTCGCTCGCTTCCCCCCCCCCTCCGCACCCCCCTCAAATCACTCCGCATCCATTATGATTTTGGTGGAACTTCCTTTTGTGTGAGCCCGGTAAAGCGGAGGCAGTCTGATCCCGGATATGCCTCCTGTGGAGTAAATCCTGCTGATTTCGAGGGGACTCGCTCTAACCTTACACAAGTAGCATTTCTGAGTAGGAAAAAGCTAAGGGGCGAGCCGCTGAAGAGCAGCGCCTTTGAAGTTCTTGGCCAGCCATTGCGCATGCGCAACGTGAGGGTTGGAGCAGCCGCGAGACGAGGTTTCACAGGTCGGCTGGCCTTAGAGTCTCGTGTGTGCGAATGCGGGAGTGATGTAATAAGAGCCGTGATTAATTCTTTACATTAATATATGTGGCTTCATTCTCACTCAGCTCAGTGATTTTCAGTTTCGGCAGTGTATTTTAGGGACAGGACCTTGTAAGAGTTTTAAGCGAAGCCTTTCTGTGAAAAGCGGAGCTCCTTGCTCACCATTACCTAATTTTGTGACAACAGTTTCTACTGAATTTTATTTGTATAAAAAAAACCCCAAAAGTCAATTGGCAGGAAAAAGAAAGAAGTAAATACAAATTAAGTGACAAGGAAGCAAGTTGTCTTTTTCTCATGCGGAGGTTTATTTTGTTACAAGTTAAAAGTACAAATGTCTTGTAGACATGATTGACTGTAAATTACGTTTTCGTCCAGCATTTGCTTTTATTTTTAAATATTCATAATACCTCTATTCTATGCCAATACAAACTTTTCATTACCTATATTTCACACGTAGTACAAAACCTACATCCTTACAGTGTAGATTAGAAGATGTTTAGTGTGGGGACTATTAAGGCATAATTCTCTAAATGTCTATTGGAAAAAGGAACTCCATTGAATCCAGTGGACCTTACGTCCATCCAGATAAGGGTGTATCAGGTCGCAGTCATTATCCTTAAAGATGATGATAATCCAACAAAAGGCATATTTCCGGAAGTGGCCCCCAAGCAAAAGGGAGAGGAGAGGAAGATGAGATATAGTGATAAAGTTCTTAAAATGTAGTACTGAAATGATTAAAAGGGAGGGGGGAGAAAAATGGCATCATGGGGAACTTTCAAATCCAGAAAATCTAAGCTTTTGAAGCAATCTGGGTTTATAAATGAGTTGAAAGTAGCACATGGATTGAGATCTCCCAGCTGTGTTTCCAGCTTTTCCTGTTTTTGATAAAAAGTTTTTAATATGTGCCATGTGCCACATGTCTTTCATTTAACTAGAAGCGTTTTGAGTTGTTCCTGTTGTTATTGTTAAGAGTTCCACACAACTGCCTAAATACTGAAAATGATGAAATCAATTTTAATCTCATTCTTTCCATTTATGATTTGAGGTTGTAGAACAAATGGCTGACATCTGAAAACCATCAGCTTCACTAAGTTATGTATTGGATTGCTTGTGAATTACAGTTCCCAAGTGCATCCATAAAGCAAAGCCAAACATCTTTTAATTCATACACACCAGTTAATCCTTTCCTTATAGTTCAGCTATTGGTCTGGCACAAATCCAGCAAGGCTACTAAGCTCCTAGTCAGGTTCATTGGACAAGGAAGGAACCAACATCTTAAATTGCAAAGTCTTAAAACCAAAGTCTCAAGATTACTTTTGGTAAATGCAAATTACCAAATGTGCAGTGTGTGAATTTGTTGAATTTTGGCTTGCAGGTGAGTATCAATTGTCAATAATGTAACCTGTCACTTGCTGCTTTTCTCAGCTGTAGAGTAGGTGCCAAGTGGAGTCCAGATGAAAATTTTCTCTATTGCTTAACTATAAAATATTGTAAATTATGAAAGCCTTTGCTTTGAAGGCATGGCTATTGTTCGTGAGGTGTTGTTTAAAAAAAACGTTCTTCTGGCCAGAATTTACAGCATAATCCGAGAGGCAGCCTGTGTAAAAAAAAAGCGTATGAGCTATTACACTAGACCGATGGAACAGTAGAAGGTCATAGATCTAATAATAAAGACTGGTGTTGTTTACTAAAATTTAAATACTGTGCAGAGAACAGGGGCCTGGATATCATTCATATAAATAAATAGTTCTAAAATGGAAATGGAAAAGAATGTGTCCTTCAGTGTGTGTGTGTGTGTGTTGTGTGTGTGTATGAGAGAGATGGGGGGGAATGAGGAGTATTTGTCCCCCTCCCTCTTTATCCCCTCCTTCCATCTTCCACACCCTTGAGCCACATGATCCTTCCACCTACAGAGTGGCAGACAGAACTAGCTGGACATGGGTATGTGATTGTGTGTGAGGACGTCTGCTGTCTCCATCTCAAAGTTATCTTTAAAAGAAGGTTGGATTCATCTCTTTAGAAACGGTCCCAGCTAACGGGGCAGAGGGACATTGACAGAGGGGAGAACAAATCGCTGACAAAGGACCTTTTTACGTTTCATAAGCGTTGTTAGGACAACGAAAAGGAATTCCTCAGATAATAACTTCCCACTTCAAAGATTTCTCAGCTCAATAGCAATTGGACCATCCTTTTTTATTCAGCCACAAGGGCTAGCACTAAAGACGACTCAACTGTTTGTATCCCTCCTCCCAGCGTGTTTATTTTTCCCCTATTCACTGGAGTACTTGGATAAAATAAACACTGAGACAATTACCGGAACATGGACTTCTAACTTTCTTGGGATCATATACCCATTGCCATGGCTTCAGACTTGGCAACGTCAAGTTCTGGAGCCTGGCAAAACAGGACCCCCCCCCTTTTAAACCCACCTCTGTGATTTATTACTTGTTTACTTGCTTCTTTCCACGAAAAAAATGCCAGGCATTCTAAAGATCACATAGTCTTTGTTGGTAAAACAAAGAGGCATCTCTTTCTGTTTTAACTTTTACTTCAACATAGTAGAGCTATATACTGATACCCAGTGATATATGGAATTTATATAGCTATATCAGTATATGCATTTAGGGATGAATCATCTTTTCTAAGATTCTCACTACTAAACAGAACCGAATCCCCAAACAATTTAAGAGATAGAGTACCTAAATATGGGAAAATGACAATATTCCAATATCATTGCCCAAACATAGCGATCAAGTCTCCTACTTCCAGGGACAAAACAATAAACATTAACAGGACTGGTGGGAAGATACTTGGAAAAGGTTTTCAAAAGGGGGATAAAGGAGCAGAAATATGTGAGCTCACTAAAGAACAAAATTCCTGCTCCCTACTGAAACTGCCCCAGACTTGCTGGCAACCGTCTTCTTTTTTGAGCCTGGGGGGGCTTGCCTTAAACCTGTTTTCAGAGAGTTGTGTCCCCGATTTTAAAAGGCCTTGCCTTGGAGATAATGCCACCGAGTTCTGTGGCTGCAAAGGATCCATCTAATATTGGTAACTCTTCGATAGCTCTCTCCTCCCCCTCCCCATTTCTCTTAATCACAGCAGTCCAAGATTCTGCCACAAAGGCTTTCCTTCGAGAGGGCAAGCTGGCAAGCTGAAGGGGACGAGATGGAGGAAGAGGTGATTGAATGCATTAAGCTAGCATGAAAACCAGAGGTCAGCACAAATGTGTCTTAATAGACTGTCTCGAATGGAGTGTGCCTTCCTTTCAAGGGTGCCTGCTTTTGCACTGCTCATTACCATAGCGATCCTAACGTGGCATGTTGATGCACCATAAAGCTCACACTTTCCACCCCCGCAGCCCCCATCATCACTACACACACACACACACACACACACACACACACATACACACACCCCACCTCAAATCAGAGCCTTTGAACAAGACCGGTCTTGATTAGACCTTTCTCCTTTTCTTCCCTCTCCTTCAAACCCATTTCCTCGCCTTTAGAAAAGTTGCCATCCAATCCCAAAGGCCGCCTCTGATGAGGGCCCAGAAGAAGGGGAACAAAAGTGAAGTGACGGGCTGTGATTCAAGCAGGCCCATTTTTCTTTCTGACATTCTTATCCATTCTGAATATGGGGTTGGAACGAGGCCTCCCATTCGCGTGGGGTTTTCCTTGCCCCGGAAGGTCGGACAGGAGAGGAAATTCCATGTCCATCACAAACACACAAAGGATTGAGAAAAAGGTAGAGGTAAAAATAGATGTATAGACTCTCATTCTCTGATACATATACACACACACATATGCACTGGACTGGAAGCTCAAACAAAATCAATAAAGACCAAGTTGGGCCAGCTGGGGAGGGTTGTTAGAAAATCAGAGACTGGGGTGAGTGATGGCAGGAAGAATCTCTTAGACCTAAATATTATGTCCTTCTTGTGAAAAGGCTAGATGGGCTCCAGACTTCTCTTTTCAGTCTTTTAAAGTATGACTTGCCTACTGCTATAGAAATCTTAACTCACCATGAAGATTCACCGTTGTGAAGAAATACTTTCATTGTGAGAGCCTGCTTTGATGTCTAAGGCATAAGATGCAGAGCTTTTCAGCTGCCTCTGTCTAGATTACCTTGAGAGCAACGAGATAGACATCTGTAACAAGCAAATGAAAAATTAAAGGTGATTAGCCCACACATCCAAAACCACAGCTTCTGTAAAGAAAGAAATAAGGAAGAAAAGATGCGGGCTGGAGGTGGCGTTGGGAAGCCCGAAAGGCTCAGTTGAGAATTCCAGGCAAGGTAGAGCTTATCTTCTCCATTTGCCAAAGGTCTCCATAGCTTTGTTTTCCTGGGTTGCCTCCACTAACAGCTCGGAGGAATTGAACAACAATAGGAAGAAAAACAACTGTGGGAAATACTGAATATATCCTTTTTAGTTTTAAACACTGATAAACAGGATAATATAGTTATTGGATTGCTTCTTCCATTGCTTTTAATCAGGCAACATAATATTGTGGATTTATTGTGGAATCATATATTCCTGGATTCCCAGGCCACAATTGAAAACAGAATAACTGAGAAAGTGTAGGAATGCAAAAATGTAAATTACACCAGTCTGGGTTTTGGATATAAGCCCTACATGTTCACACTCTTGTAGGATTTCCCACTGAATTCGAGAGGACTTGTTGGGCTGCACCCCAAAATGAAAAGTTCAGAAAAAATGTTTTTGCTGACACTAGGTAGAAAAACACAGATGCTTTTAATAGGAATCATTCAGAGGAAGGTTGCATAATTTATATCTTTACTACATAATGGAGGGAATAGTCCATATGGAAACTATTGCAGCAAAATCCTAGTGTGTGAACCTTCAGAAAAATGAGCCCTGCTTTCATAGCATTGATCAGAATCAACTGGACAGCCCAGAAACCCTACTGGAAGTACAATACATCATGTGCAAATGATAGAGGGCTCTTAGGATGACCTGATAGCCTTAGGGCCTGGTGTAAGTAACTGAACCTTCCCCGGATGCTTTGTCCCTATACTCAAACTGGAATGCATTCTGTTTTTCCATCTTGCCCCTCTCAGCTGGAAAATAAGAAAAAGGGGCAAAAAATAAGGAGGACTCAGAAGTAGTCTTCATATGCTAGAGATTCGGGAAAAAAACATTTATTTTTATCATTACAAAAAAAACCCAGCATAATTTTACATAACCTTTGTGCATTTCAAAACAAAATTGCCACTCCATCGTTTGGGGGGGGGGGAAATCTACATGTTGAATTTCTGGACAATCCAAGAATCAGCACAATGACGTCACTCATAACAACTCCCTCTTGTTTTAATATGGATCTCACTTTCCACTCACTAAGGAATTGCAAGAATTCACAGAAATAACGCTGGGAGCAGGAGTGGGGGAACAAAGGAGAATGTGTTTGTGCATTTAAAATCCATTACTTGTGTAAATTAAAATGTACCACAAATCATTAAGCCACCCTTGGGTCTGTTTTATTAGTAACAAGTGGGCAGGGTAGACTGGTTAAGTCAGGGCAGTAAAGAGGGGTTTTCCTCCCCAAAAAATGTCAACTGAGCTGGTAAATTAATCAAAGTATTTAATTAATCGGTGTACAGTTGGCTAACCAATAACATTTATAGATAACCCTTTTCCCAGAAAGCAGACGCACGCCACACGCACGCACGCGCGCGCGCGCACACACACACATACGCGGTCAAAATGAAAAAATAAAAATAAAGACCACTGGGGAACAAAAGAATCCAAGAAAAACACTGTCACGAGGGTACCAGCACCGAAGATCGCGACTGTACAGCTAGAAATCCGTAAGAAAACACTTTGGTTCATTGATACAAAAAAGCTGCGTCAACTCTGACTTTTCTGTAAACGTTGGGATGAAAGCGATCCAAGCAGGTTTCGGAATGGGGTGAAAAAATAAAATACTCATAATTCAAACAAACAAACAAACAAACAAAAACCATGAAGTCGTGGGAAAAGACGTCAGGGGGAGGGGGGAAGCTGCCGTCTTGTGAGCTTGGCACCATAATAAATACAAAAGCAGAGAGGAGGTCTTTCCCGCCCCCCCCATTATTTTTCCCCCCACAGTGCGTCTTCTCTCCGGTGGCCAGTGCAGCAATTCTGACCAAAGGTGCCTGGGAGAAGGGGAAAGAAGGAACGGGGAGACCGAGGGGTGAGGGTGGGGGGTCCCCAGTCTCGGATCGGTTTCCCCCCCCCTTCTCCAAGACCCTGGTCCAAGTCCCGAAAGAGGTCGGAAAGAAGGCGGCGGTCTGGTTGGCGGCGGGCAGTCCTACGGCAAGGCGGCGTTAATAATTGGGGCCGGGGTCGCAGTTTGTGAAGGCGGCCTCTCCTGCGTGGGGCGAAGGAGAGTTACTGGGTGGCGTCGGGATGCCGCTGGCCCCGGAGCTCTGACACACGTACCATTCGCTCAGGTTCGCTGCCCCCTGCGTGGAGGAGGCCGCTGGGGCTGGCGGGGGCGGCGGGGGCGGCGGCGGCTGAGGGGGGTCCCGGCCGCAGTCGGACGAGGGGGAGACCAGAGAGGGGGTGGACGACTCATAGCCGGAGCTGGGAGGTGGGGATTTGCAGTGGACCTTCATGTGCTTCCTCAACGAGCTGGGATGGGTGTACGACTTGTCGCAGCCCCGCACTTTACAGTTGTAGGGTTTGTCGCTGGTGTGCACGTGGGAATGCTTCTTCCGGTCGCTGCTGTTGGCGAAGCGTCTCTCGCAGCCTTCGAACTCGCATTTGAAGGGTTTCTCGCCTGCAAAGAAAGAGGCAGTCTTAGGAGACTTGGCAGAACGGCCCGGGAGGGAAGGGGTCGTCCGGAAAAGAGGGGAGGCATAATCTTTTTTTTTGGGGGGGGGGGTAGAAAGAGACTATTTACTGCGGTAACCCCACTTCCTTCAAGTCCTTTTCAACCATTGAGCTTCGGGGAACACTTTTCCCTTCTGCAAAAGGCGCCGGATGTTCCGGTGCAAATTCGTGCCTGCCGGGTTTCAAGGAGATCTGTAAAACCACCCGGACCCTCTAATGGTGGAATTGCGGGGTTATCGGTGCCTCCCTCCCGTAAGAAGTAGGCATGTTCTCCTTTCGGAGAAAGGGCTGCTGTGAAGCAAGACAATTCCCCTTTCAGGACAGCTAGTTACATGCTGGCAGGGTATAGTCAAAAAAGTCAAGATGGTGGCAACACAGTGTGTTGAAGGCAACCAGGCTGACTATTTTCACCGAGTTTGCAGATCCTAATCTCTTCCAGAATCCCCTTATCCTCTAGCCTTCCTTCCCAAATGCACAATTAGTTGCCCTTACAAATGGCCTCTGCTAGGTTTCTATTGTTTTAGAAATAGCTACAGTACATAGCTGGTCATACCCCAAATTCATAAAGAAAGATCACACAGTCTTCAGGTGGTATGCCTCTCTTTCACCTTTCACATTTCCACCAAGTAACCCCATATGCTTCCAGCCATGCACTTATATATTCACAATCAGACAGGAAACATAATATTTGGCTTTCCCTGGAAAGTGTAATTTACATTTGGTTTGGGATGCAATACTGTACTGACAAAAGGCCAGAAGGAAACCCAACCTTTTGGAACAGCTTATGTGCCTCCTACAAATGTGTGTGTGTGTGTTTGTGTGTGTGTGTGTAAGTATGTATGCTTGTTGGCATGCTGCTCCTGGATAATGAGGGTTGTCCGTCTTCAAAATCAGGCTGTATAATTTCTTCAGGATTGGCTTCTCTTAATTCCTCTGAAGGCTGTGAAACATTTTCTAGAATCTGACAAATAATGAGATATTTCTGATTGCTTTGCCACTTTAATAGATAACAATGCCCAAAAATCTAGAGGGCTCACTACAGCATTATTTTATTTTTCTGAAAGCCAAGATGAACTTCACAGTATGGGTGTCTAGGCCAAGATTTCAGTTTTTCATGAAGACCTGCTATAAACAATAGCATGGGGAATATATGCCTTAGATAAGGAAGGGGATGGTAGAGAGCATTGAGGGCAATGCAAAGCTTTCATGAAGCCCAGCAGATCAGTATTAGGATAGTAATATTAAATACCATATACTGGATGAATGGAGGGAAAGTGCTGTTGGAAGGAGAGATGGCAGGAAAGACCAATGCCCTGGAAAAGAACTGATTTAGGCACAAAAAAACTGAGTGAGCAATAGAAAGTCCAGGATGTTGCAGTCACGTGCTCTGAAGTTTCCATTGGGCATAGATATATCATTTGACAGTGGGCAGGTAGAGATGGGCAGAAAATGTTAATAAAAATATAATTGAAATAAGGGGTGAAAAGCCAGATCCTGTTTTCTAAAAGTATAATTAGTGATATGTGCATGATTGTGTTTGTTTGTGTGTATCTACAGCATGTCTTAAAGATAATTTCTGAAAGAGTTGAGATGATGTATTTTGACTTCAATGTAAAGCATCATTTAAGATGAGAAATCCTTTTTAAATGTCCAATATAAAAAGCTAACTGGTATTTAAAACAACTGTTCATGGAAAAAAATCACTGAGGACCCATTTGCCTTTTGAAACAAAATGGCTCTAATGATTGCAAGGTTTAAAGAAAATAACCACAAAATTCCCAGCATCAAACTGTTGGGGCTGCTGATTATCTAGAATAGTGGTAAAAATTGTAATAATATTCTTGGTCCATAAGAGAAAATAATGGCTTTTGCAAAGAAGAACTTGACAAAATGTTTTCTCCCTTTCATGAATTTTGTATTCGCCTGGTGCCGATGAATGGGGAGGGGGAGGGAGAAGAGGGGAGAGAAATTAAAAGAAAGATCTTATATTTTGATGGCTCTTTAAGCATTTTAATTATAGTTCCTTGTACAGAAACAGTTTGACCTTCCCCTGCTCAGCTGAAATAACAAATCAAGGAGATCCATGTAATGCCGTGCAAGCAAGCTGGAAGTTAAGAGGCCCAGGGGAATGACTCTGCCGTAAACCCTCCTGCCAACGGAGGGAGAATGAGTTGCCTTCAGGTAAGGCTCGCCTTCCTCGACCTTCCTTCACTCCTCTAGCTTGTGAATTGAGACCAAAACCAAAACTAAAAGCTGGCTTTGAACACAAGGGCTGATGTGAGAAAAAGTGGATCTTAGTGCAGGCTACAACTGGTTCCACAAACACGTCTGCCAGCATCCATGCTCTGGACTAAAATAAACTACTGTTTTCTGTACACAAGTATGTGTTATTCAAACAAGAGAGAAAAATCCGTTTCTGGCCTTTCTTTGAGAGCTTCCTTTTTCCAAGTTGGTGGTGGATGGGGAGAAGGAGAGCATTGAAGTTGGGGGCACAGAGGCATGCATGCAAGCTCTATGGAATTTGCACCGCCATCTTCTAACCCCCACTTGTAGCTCTCACAGGCCTGGCTGCTGAGTGCAAGACGTACAGCATGGAGATTTTAGCATAATCCTTCCAACACTGGGACTGGATTAAAGTCTTTGCAAAATTCTCGAGGGGGAAGGGAAGGCGGAGGAAGATCTATTTTGCCAGGCTTACTGCTATAAATTACAAGTTAAAACAGACCTTCCTTACTGTGGCCTAAAATCCTCCTTGGTTACAAATGTCCCTGGACAGCTCTAATGGTAAGGAAGTGATTTTTGCTTTCTCTTTTTGTTTGTTTTTTCATTGTGCCACTCTATTGGGAATTAATTCCACCTCTCTCTCTTTCTTTCTCTCTTCCTCTCTTCCCCTCTGCTCCAGAAATCTGCTTTTTTCTACCGTGCTAGGAAATGCAACATAGTTAATACTGGACAAAAGCATTTTTTTCCCTTGCAAATCCAGAATTTTCTCCATGAACAATTTCCTGGAAGGTCTATTACTATTTTAGACATATTTGGGTTTGAGAATTTCAAGTTAGGATAGTCAGCATAAAGTATGATTCTGCAATCAGGCCTTGGTTACACCACCATTCTCTTTAAAAGAAAATTATGTGGGAAGCTCAGGCAAAAGATTGCATCATAATAAACCTATAACTTGGCATCTTTCTCATGGGCTCAACTGCACTGATGTAGGTCAAATTTACAAGAAATTGAGCATTTTCTGCTTCAGAGACTTCAAAAGAGAAGGCAGTGAAAGGGCACTAAAAGTTTGCTTATTTAAAAAGACACCACAATTGAAGAATAAAGTATTTTCTTTAATGGTTTCCAACCTACCCACACGAAGATGCCTTGATTATTATTCATTATTGAGGATTAAATATTCCGAATAATATAAATCTTCTAACAAAAAATATCATTTTTAAATGATAAGCTGGGAATAAAGAAGAGGAGAGCAAAACCATTTAACTGCTAAAGCAAAGAGGCTTTACAGTGGCAGAACAGAAGGAAGGAAGAACCTGGCAATGTCCAGTTGTAAGAAAATCGTATGGTAGGATTAGTCATTTCTGTGGGGTTGCCCAGCAGAAAGGGAAACACATGGGAGACCGTGTGTGTAAAACTATATCCTGAAAAGGATTAAATTTTCCAAAAAGGTTTATTTGATATCTTGTGCTGAACCAGAGCAAGAGAAAAAAAATGAGTTAGGTGAAGTCAGCAAAATGACAGACACTGGCTGCCAATCTCATTTACAGTGTAAGGCTTCACGGGGGAGGGTCCGGAAGTGTGAAAACTTTCTAAGTTTCAATTTACTCTCTCTAAATGCTTTTGTGGCAGACTGGAATCAAACATAAATAGGGCAAGATTGTCTCATTTGGACATCTCGCCTTTTCCTGTTAACCAGAGGAAGAAAAACTCCTGAAGTTTCTAATGTAGACTTCTCATAGAATGCTGTCCAGTGACCAAATGGGCAGCCCAGAAGCACTGAATCGTCACCACCCTCAGTCCAGGCACATCCCTGCCATCATTTCCAACTTCCCAGGTTCCAAAACTGAACCACCTCATATTTCCAAACATACAAACATTAAAGAAGTAAAGTGCACTGGGGGACTATCCTCAGGGCTTCTTGTCCCAAACAAAAAGATTGGACTGTGCAGCTGTGTTTTTCTCACAAGGAAGGCACAGGGACATCACTCACAACTGCCTAGACAACTTGCAGCTTCCTTTGTTCTTAATTTGCAAGTTCTTGCACCAAGATTGGATGTATTTACTTTCTTCCAAGGGCTCTGGAATCTCTTTCCCTCCTCCCTAACGACAAAAAAAATGCCTAAATTGTGGATTTTCCTTCCCTCCTTCCTTCCTTCCTTCCTTCCTTCCTTCCTTCTTCCTTCCTTCCTTCCTTCCTTCCTTCCTTCCTTCCTTCCTTCCTTCCTTCCTTTCCAGACACATACAAGGACACACATGCAAATGCTGCAAAAACAAAGCAAAAATCTAAACCAACTCTTCTTCAGGGTTTACTGAACTACTGTAGCTTTCATTAATTCTAAGTATAATTAGAGGGAAGCTAAGGAGGGGAGGGGAGGGGAGGAAGACGCGGATGAGGAGGAGGAAGACGTGCACGTGCATCAGCAGATCTCTGGACTCAACAGTAATGGAGCAAGACCAACCTATACTGACCTGTGTGCGTCCTTTTGTGGATTTTGAGATTTTCCGACCGAGCGAAGACTTTGCCGCATCCCGGGAAAGGGCAAGGGAAAGGCTTCTCCCCCGTGTGGACGCGGATGTGGTTGACCAGTTTGTATTTGGCCTTGAAAGGCTTCCCTTCCCTGAGACACTCTTCCCAGAAGCAGATGTGGTTGGACTGCTCGGGCCCGCCAACGTGCTCCACGGTGACGTGAGTCACCAGCTCGTGCATGGTGCTGAAAGTTTTCGAGCATAATTTCTTGGGAATCTGATCCAGTTCAATCCACTTGCAGATGAGCTCTTGCTTGATGGGCTGCCTCATGTAGCGAAAGAAAGCCCCAGGGCCATGGTGGGACGCTATATTCACGTTCAGGTTCATGCTACTGTAGCCGTGGAAGGAGGAAGCGGCGAAAGGATCTGTCCGGGAGATTGGTCCTGGAGTGAAAGGCTCAGACCTGGCGTACATTTCTCCAGGTAGTCCCAGCCTGATCTGTCCGTTCAGATGGCCAGCTGGAGGTCCATGGGGAGGTTGCTCATGGTGATGGAGTCCAGTAAGGAGCGAATGAGTCCCGACTTCTGAGTGGTGGTGGTGGTGATGATGGTGGAGGTGGTGGTGGTGGTGGGGAGCATGGTGTCCGGGGTAGCTACCTGTTGTTGAGACAAATATTCCGTGATGAGAACTTGGAGCAGCAGAGTGTGGATAAGAGAACCCTGGCATGCCGGGGGCAGTCAGATCCCCGCGCAGGAATAAATCTCTACCTGCCGTGAGAGCCTGGCTTGGGTGAGGGATCGCATAAGGGACTGTTGTTGACTGCGCCGGGCCCAACGCTCCAGTTGGACGCGGGACCACTTCAGCTTGGCCTGTCACGGGATGGCGAGGCTGAGGCTGAGGGTCAGCACAGAGCTTAAGGGCCGCTGGGTGATGAGGTGGTGGTGGAGGAGGAGAGTGATGGTGGTGATGGTGATGAAGATGGTGATGGTGGTGTCCCATGTGTTCTGACCGGAATGGACTCAGACCGAGGCGGGATTCTCCAGTGTGCTCCCCAGGGCGCGTGGGAACGATGGAATGGGGATCCCCGGCGAAGCCTGTCATGCTCTGAGGGGAATGGTGATGGCGGTGAGGAGGATGAGGATGAGGATCCCCTGCCAAGCCTACTAATTTCAGCGCGGTGTTCCGCTTGGAAAGTGCCGCCGACCCCATTCCTGGCTTCCCCCAAAGCTCACTTAGTTCTACAGTTCTAAAAAGTCACCTGACAGCGGGGAGGGGGGAGCGAGGGAGAGCGCCTGAAAAGCAGGGAGAGAGGGAGAAAGCCAGCGGTGGGGAAAAAAAAAAAAAACTTTTCCGAAAGTTTTCCTCTCTCCCTTCCTCCCTCCCAATCTCTCGGTCTCCACTATTTGGCTTTGTTTGGGTTTTGCTTCTTCTTCTCGCTCCCCCTTTCTTTTTCTCTCCCCTCTCTTTATTTTCCCGCTCTCCCTTCCCCATCCTTTTTTTTCCGGGGGGGGGGGAGGAAAGAATAGATTTTTTTTCTTGTTTTTTAATGCCTACGTGGAATCCCATATGCTTTGAGAGGCAGCAGCAAGACGTTGGGAGGCTACTGAATAGAGCTTCATAGATTCAGCTCCAACCCAAGGCGCTTAAACAATCAGGGCGGCCGCTGATTGGCCGGAGCTGCCTGAGCGACGTCAGCGATGACAGGTTCCCTCTGAAGTCTGAAAAGATTTAGGAGGGAGCCGGGAGGAAAAGGGCGGGGAGGGATGAAGAGGATACAAGGAGAGCTGCGCGTGCGCGGTGCTGGTGGGTAATTTCCAAAAGACCCTTCGCGCTTTCCCTCCCTCCTCTTTCTTTGCTCCTCCGCTCTGCACGGCTCCGCCGGCCGGTCTGCTGTTTGTGTTTTCCTCCCCGCAGATAGTTTTCATCTGCGTTTTAATTAACAGAATAAAAGTGACCGGAACGCGTATCCGGCCCAAGTCAAAAAGGGTCTCGGTGCCGTTCAGCGCTCTTGAGCAATTGTTGAGGAGCAAAGTGCCACGGCAGCGGCCGCGAGTGCGCAAAGGCGAGGCTGCCTGGTGGCCGGCTGGGGGCTCTGGTCTTTCCCATATTTTTCCTGAGCCCCGCTGGTGGTCCCCGATCCATTGCTTAGTGTCGCCCCGTTTTCCTGCCCCCCGAGTTGCTCGGAGCGAGGTTCAAGCCTTTGCAGTTCTCCTTTGCGCCCGCAGATGAGGTCTTCACGGTTCCCCCCCCCTCCCCGCTCGCCAGGCCTCTATCCCCAGTCAGCCTCTTAACCAGCAGACGGTTTAATGGAGAGCCGAGAGCGGAGTCTCCTTCCCGGCCGAAGGGCCTGATTGGCTCCAGGCTAACTTCATGGGTAGTTCGCGGTTCTTTCCTGCCACAAAGACGGAGGGGGACCGAGAAGAGAGCCAGGCGCGGCGCGGCTTCTTCCAAAACTTCCGCGCTGGGTCTGAGGCTGTTGGGCTGGAGTGGGAAAGAAATCAGGGCCAGGCCAAACCGCAAGGAAAGAGATACGGGAGAGAAAGAGACAGAGAGAGCCTCGGGAAGGCTTCGCCAGACGTTAGAAGCTCGCCTCCGCTCCCTGTCTCTGCTCAAGAGCCGCCCCGATTAGAAATGGCTTCGGGCAACGGGCTCCGATTCGGCATTCCCCAATAGACCGGGGATGATAAGCGATAGCACCTCAAAAGAAGGTGCTAGATCTTCAGGCTGTACTCGGCGATTTTATGCAATTCTCAGAAAATGCTTTAAATCAGAAGAAGATCCTTTCCAAACTTAGGTCGTTCCCCCGCCCTCCACCCCCAGACTGACTACCGATAATTTATGGCACACACAGATATGGAGGGGGGCCCGTTCCCAACATAAATGGGTACAATGAGGAAAAGGCAGGCTTTTGCATTCAGAAATTATTCTGAGAAGCAGAGCTGGGCAAACAGTTATTTAGATTTCTAACACTTGTTGGCAGCCCAGAGGGCCGAATCTTTAAAAAAAAAAAAAAAAGCGTAACAACAATACTCGCAGCCTTTTTTCCCAGGCACCCTGTTTTCCATCCTGGCATCATTTGCTTTATTTTTAAACTGAGCCACTACTTGCAAGTGACTGCAGCAATAGTCAAGTCCAATCTTGTGGATCGTTTCTGGAAGTTTACTGGAACTTAAGAAGTTTCAATATCCATCCCTTGAAGTACTGGTGTGGGTTGGAAATGGGAGGGGGGCGGAATTTGTATTGATCTATTCCCCCCCTCTCTTATAGGCAATCGCTCCCATTTAGTTAGGGGAATAACAATAATCGTGTCAATGGAGCAGGGAGTTGTGAAATTAAGCAACCTGTAGATTGCAGACAGAAGTTATTCTTACTATACCCTCCTGGCAAAAGAGAGTCGGAAAATGACTGTAATGTTATTGGGTCTGTGATGAAAATAATAAATGCCGGGATGCCGTTGTCTTTTTAAAGCCTTGGAACCTTTCCGAGAAATGTTTATCCTGATTTGTCTCAATTCAGGATCTCTCTCCCCCTCTCCCCCGCTGTCCTTATCAAGATGCTTCCAGAATTCTGTCTTTAACTTCACAGCCCCAAATCGAGGAGGTGACCATTACGTTAGAGTAAGCCTACTCAGATGGAAGGGATTCATCCCCTCCCCTCTATATTTTTAAATTCAGCTCAGCTATCTGCATTTCTCAACACGTTTGATTCTCTACACCTCTACACTCAGGTACGTGAATTTCCAATTAAAATCTTATAATGAGCCCTATTTATCCATCTCGCATTTCAAAACAAATGGTAAGATATATGTAATTTAAAATGTGATCTTCCTCGCTTTCTCCCCTGTTCTGGATAAATAACATTTAAATAACATTTTAAAATAATTCTCTGATAATCCCACGGTTCACTCAGCTCCTTTGTGCAGATGTCCTGAGGGTCAGTGAGAATGACTCTTAAAATGCCATCCTGATATTCACTCGAGTTACTTCCACTGAATTTAGCGGGATTCCCCCCCCCCCAAACAACAAGGACTTCGAGTGAACTGCAGTGAAAGTACTTCTGGTCAACTACATTCTCAACGAAGTCACCAAAGCTTACACCACCCAAGATAGTATCCATTCATGAAATAATAAAAAGCATATTAAATTCAAGTAACAGAAAATAATAGTGGTAGAGATGAAGGAAATTTTAGTTACCATGGTACCATGAACATGTTATCACACAATGTTTAAAATATTTCTAACAAATCATACAATGCTTCACTTTACTGTGAAATAATTCCAGCCATTCAGTTGAAAACACAGATTTCCAATATATCTAAAGCTATTTTAGAACTGATAGCTTGTTTTTGCACCTTGTTTCCAAGGGATTTTTACCTTCAGGTAAGCGGTCAAACAAATTAGGAAATACCTCTATATATTTTCCTGGCAAAATTTTTCTAATAGGCTCTTGAGAATCTTTGGAAATTCTGAGTTTAAAATGTTAGAAGTCCTCACAGATAATAATCTGAGAAGAATTGTTTTTATTATATTTCATCTAAAGCAGAGATATAGTTCTGTTCTGACCGATTTTGTTCTGGTTGTAACTCCAGGTATTTTGAAAGGCAGCAGAATCGATATTTTACACAAATGCAAACACACACACACACTTTTATGCCCCAAGGAACTGAAAAGTTACCCGCCTTGGATTCAGCTAACTGTCCTTACATAACATGTTTACGTAGACAATCTAACACCCCCAGCCATTCAAGATAACTGTCCTTTGATAGTCGCTTTTGCCTTAAGCCAAAAACATTTCACGTTTTTCCTTTCCCATCCTTGACTGTCTCTGAATAAGGTTGCGGCAAAAAAACCCAAACGTTACAGGAAGCAAGATTCTGGTAGGCTGGTTACTTACAAAGATACTGAGTGGGATTTCCAAATAAAGCTGTTTTTCTCACCCCTCCTTAAAATCACTTCATCTCTACATACTTGACATCCTTCAATCCTGACAGTCTTCAGTCAAGAGAGAAAACATCTGGAACACTTTATCAATTTTTTTTTTAAAAAAACAGCCCCTATGTTACCATCGGTTGGCTTAGGCCATTCTAAAATATTGGCATGGCTTCTTGTCAAACGCTAATGGCTTTATCCGCTCTTACTTAAAACCCCGAGGTTTCTCACAGGGGTTTCCCCTCCACTCCCCCCTCGCCTTCCGTGAATCCAATGGAAAAGAAATGGCCCACGGTGTATCTCTCATTAGATTAGGTGAAGTTAGTGCTCTCACTCCTAGCGTTTGTTGTGTACCTTGGGAGACATATCTGTGTGTTGGGGGGGGGGAGGAGAGCAGAAAGGGAGGGTTGTGGTACACAAGATCAGAAGGCGGAGAAAAAACAAAACAAAAGAGGAGGTCCTGAACAAAGTTGCCTTGCTATCCCGCAGAATGCCGAAGACAAAGACGGAGCTCTGCAATTGTGTGGCCGATCTATCTCTGAACCGGAGAAATTAGGGTGACCTTAAGAGCCGCAGAAGAGCTCGAGGTTCCACACAATTACAGAAATCCGGTTGGCAGGTTTCTCCCCCCCCCCCTCCTCCGCCCGCCTATATTTTAAGACTTCCACAGCCCTGAGAGGAGAGATTCCGCTTCTAATATAAATACTGGAACGGAGGAACTTGATGACAAGGAGAGCCGTCCTTTCCAAGAATAACGCCTAGTTGCGTTATCACGGCCATTAGCCAGGAGCAGGATTTTAATATCCCCAAGGCAAGCCGGCTGTTTTGCTGCCAGCTCCAGTGAGTTCGGATTCATTTCCTTCCCACTGAAGGGGCGCAGCTGCAAGGCCTGCGAGAGGCCCTGGGAAGAAATCCTCGCCTCTTTCCAGCTTTCCGCAGGCGTCCTTCTCTCTTTCGTCGCGGCCCGGTTGCTTAACATTTGGCAAGGGCCTCCAAGAAAGGAGCAAGGAGAGCGGGAAGCTTGTGGCTCCGTTTGCTGGCTGCTTCAGCTCCCGATAGGTCGCCCCTCCGACCCCACTAAGGCTACAACCGAAGGGCGGGGGGGGGAGTTATTCGGCAATTGCTCCGGCTAAAGCGCAGCCTGGCGATCTCTGCGAATAACTGAAGGCGCGCCCCGGGGCTGAGTGGCTAGAGGTGCGGGGCGCGGACACTACTTTGCCCTGCCAGGTGGTGGGTAGCAAAGAGTCAAAATATCTGGAAAGCAAAAGTTATCTGATCAAGAGTCAGGGCTCGGTTAAAGTCTTTCCAGTGGGTTGTACACCAACTGGTGTAAAATGAAATAACAGACGCGGCCACAGATACCATTTACAAAGTTGATGAATTTCGGCGGCTTTCTTCGGAATTCGCCTAGATCCTAAGAAAGTAGGCCGTGAAGGGCTTTCCCCCGTCCACTGACACAGCCTGTAGTGAGGCCTGTAGGTTTGCGGGAGAGGACTGAATTCTTTTTCTCCCTCCCCCTCCCCCCTCTGTCATCAACTGATTAAGATGTGTTCTTCCTTTCAAGTCAGGGTTCAGTTTAAGTTTGCAAAGATCACCGTTGGGGGGGGGAGGGGAAAAGGGAGGGAAGCCCAATCCTTATCCCCCAAGTGTCTCCCATTTCTCTTCTCTCCTTTTCCTTGGAGGAGCTGGAAGAGGCAGAAGGTTGCATTTCCACTCAAAGAGGGTGGCAGAGGGCAGGGAGGAAGGAGTTAGCCCATTGGCAGTTTTGTGTAATGGTGTTCTCTCAGTCACTCAAGGGCTCTCACTTGCCCAGGCTCTCTTTGGTAAGCAACACTAGATCTCTGAGACATTTTATTCTGTGACCTTGTTGTCTTTCCCATTGGAAGGAAGGCAGCTTTGGAAATATGGAGACTCCGTGCTTTCTTTTACCCCATCTCTTAAAGGCAGCTGGTTCGGCTGTAGCTGCTTAGCAGGATTTGACCTTTTAACTTTTGGTTAAAACAGCCAGATTCTCTGGGCAATTGAGACCCTCAGAAACTTTTCCCGCAGTTCTATATCTGTCTCTCTGACGGGTCAATGAATCTGTGTAGGGAAGGGGTGACCTTTTCAGTGGAGGTCTTCATCACTTATGAAGAAGGAAAGTTTTGTGAAGAAAGAATTTCCAAGCAGCATTGCCATCCCTACCCCCTGCTCGCTTCTCCTTTAAAATCACAGCATCCTCCCTTTCCTGAAATTTTACTTTTATTACCCAGTTGTTATGTGAGAGTTTATAATAAAATAAAGGTAAACTGAATCCAAACTCAGTTCAATGGAAATTCCTACTTTCAACACTCCATGTCATGCCAATGATTTCAAGAGTAGCAACCCATTTAAATCTCATGTTCTGTGGGGATTAACTGAGTTGCTGTGGGTTCTAAGAACACAATGCAGACGGAAATCCATGCTTCCTGGGCAAGACTGTAAGAAAGATCAGGAACTTACCCCATTACTCTCACCAGAAGATAGTATGTGGGGAGGATTTTTATGACTTTGGAAAGGCCTTAGAAGGGCAGAGAAATAATATGGGAGGAAATGCTGGTCCACTCTTTATTGAGGGAAGAAGATTTTTGGAAAGAAAAGAGAGAGTTAAAGCTTCCTCTCCTCTCTCTTTTCCTTTCCCATTTATTACTGTTGGGTATTTTTATATCTAAGTGGGCCAACAAGGAGGGATGAAGAAGTCAGGTAGAGATGGTTGCTCCCTTGGGAAAGTCATAGAGATTTCTTTCTTTCTTCCTTCCTTCCTTCCTTCCTTCCTTCCTTCCTTCCTTCCTTCCTTCCTTCCTTCCTTCCTTCCTTCCTTCCTTCAGCTGAAATAACCAAGACCAGCCCAATCAGATGCTAATTTCAAATAGAATACTTAATCCATTCCCTCCAGATTAAAGTATTCCTGTCACATAAAATGTCAGTCAATACTCTACTTAAGTCCTCTCATGGTGGACACGGGAAAGCTACCACATTGTGGAAGGCTGATGTGGCAGCTAACAATGATATATATCGTGTAAAGCCAATCTCCAAGATCAAAGTCTTCTTTTTTTAATAAGATCCAAATACATGTCAAACCTCATTCCAATCAAATCATCCATTAATGAATGCAAGATGAATATGTCAAAGCATAATGTGACAGTACAATCAGAGGCTGAGGGACTGTAGTTTAACTGGGACCAAAGGTACATTCTAGAACATCTGAATGTACCGAAAGAGAGTTGGTGGGATACTGTGCAGCTGAGTTATGCTTATGCAAGTATAAGAAATCATATTTTAACTTACTTGAATGTTCCAGAAGGTTCCTGTAAAATCGTTTTCTTTTCCTCATTTCAAGGTGAACGTTGTGCTTTATTTTCTGATTTGGTTCCTGTTTAGGAAAGAGGAGTAGAATTTTTTTAAAAAGAAAAAAGAAAGAAAAAGAAGAACTGGCTGTCTTATGTGCAAGTGATAAATAATTTGAGAATGGCGTGAAATCTCCTTTTTTCCCCCACCCAGAATAAAAGACTCACATTGTTTTGGAACTCAGTCTTTGTGTCTACAAAATACGGCAGAAATAAAGGAAGGAGAGAGGGAGGGCGGGAAGAGGGAGAACCAGCTTACAATTAAACATTTCAAAAGTTTGAACATATTTTACAGAGCAGGTCTAGGAATGATTTAGAGAGAAATAGGAAAGGAGATTTTTTTTTTTCCAGTTTTCCTTTGATCTGATCCATTCCTCCTGGCAGAAAATTAAGAAGCCCTACCACCAACATGGCTACATTGTTTATGGACTTTTCAGGGCCAATATTAAACTTGGTCTCATTTGCAAAACCCTCTGAATCAATGATACTCTCTCAGGTTTAAATCAAATGCCATCAAAATGGCTGAGGTACTTTAAAGCTACCGCTTGTCTCGACATTTGAAAGGGGGAACCAATGGCTGTCTGTGATAGGCACAGGGCTTCAACTGCAAAGACCCAGATTTAAGAGATGCCTTTAAAAAAATTCAAATACACATTCTAACGTTTATCACCAGTGGCAAATATGAAGAAGTAATTGCATGCAATAGTGACACACACAAAATGGCTAGAAGACATGACTTCATGACTGCATTGCTACAGAAAGACCTCTTTGTAGATATGGAATATAGAGGCAAAATGTAGGCAAGTTAAGGAATGCTATTTTATCAGAATCACATATATGAAGAAGACATATCAGGTTTCTATGCGGGGGGGCCCTATAGTTTAAAAAGATCAGTGCTGTATTGGAAATAGTATAAACCAATACTACTGTTGATACTTTAATTAGAAGGCTTTTCTCAAACTTCTAAGTTTGAGCTCACTTGTAATCAGTTATACAAGCAGTGGAATAATGTAGAAGAAAACATCAATCATACTACACCTAAAGCTATAATGTAGTTAAATTTGTTCAAATATCAAAAGAAAGTTAAGATTATAATTAACCTTGCAATAATGTGGACAAAGCTAAAATAAGGCTAAAAAGGGTGTAGTAAAGGAGGTGCATTACGGTACTTAAAAGAAGACTGAACTATCCCTTCACTAATTCATTAACACTTCACTTTCTAATTTTCAAACACACTTTTCTCCCAAAATAAAAGAGGGCTTAATCTGAGGATCTTTGTAACAGAATTTCACCCACAAAGAGTTTCTAATGCATTATTTTCATTCTTAATGAAGGAGGATTGCTGTTACTCTTGAGTTTTTGTTTTCTTTTTTACTTTGACCAAAATTCTGAAAATGTGATGAAGTAAGACTTGAGGTTCATGTGTGTTGGGTCTCTGGCACAGATGACACATGTGTTTAATAAGTGTAGTTTCTACTAAGGGCTAGATAGTCCCCACTTCTATTTTCATACTAAAAATAGTTTAGCTGTAAGCAAATACTTGCTGGTAACTTGATTCGTGATGTAGCCAATCATTCCAATAAACCTCTTGCAAATCTATTACAGATTCCACCGAACCTCTAGAACCTCAGGAGAAACTGCTCTTCTCCCTCCTCCCTTTCTCTTCCTTCTTAGCTAATTCACTCTTAAACAGCAGCACTACAACTTGGGAAAGCTGCAGTATAAATGCAGTATCAGCTCCTATAGATGTCCCATGTTCTTTTGAAATGATAATTTCCTTCAAAAAAAAAAAGAGCTAACTGAAGCAAAGCAAAATCAAAAACAGTTTGCAGAGAAGGTATAGGTAAGAATCAAACTAATTTGAAATTTTTATTAGTCTTGTAGGGGAAAGGAAGGAAGTCCAGACCCATATTTCAAGAGCTCTGCAAACTAGTAGAGTGCCCTCAGCAGCTGCTTCTACCAAGGCTGGTTAGGAAATCAGGTAGGACTAGTCCTTTGAAAGGAAAAGCAAGTCAATGTTCACCCCCACCTTCCCGAGGTTGCACACTCAAGTCATTGTTCCGTATACTGTGGGCCTGGCACATGTTCCCGGTCGCAGGTCAGAGGTCAACCTCCAGGGTGTTTCCAAAGCCGGCCACTTCAAGAGCTTGAGCCTTCAACACTTATCCAAACTGATTAACTACATGATCAACAGTAGCCAAGGAAATGAAGCGGACTTCACCTTTCTCGCTACTGGGAAGGAAAGGCCAGACCCCAAAGGAGGTCTGGGTTGAAAGAGTGTATGCATTGGGGGGAGGGGTGTCATTGTTTTAGTTCTCTTAAAGGCTCAGCGCTCCCTTAAGGAAAACGCCTTAAGTGGAAGATTCGGTTATGAAAGGCGCTAGACCTTTCCCCGCAGATCGGGTTAAGTCCCTCTTCCCTGTGCAGGAGAACGGGAGAAGCCGGTGCCAAGTCTCCCAAGGGCAAGCCTGGATTGACCAATTCAATGTCAGTCTCTTGTTGATTTCCTAAGCCCTTCCAGCCCGAGACAAAACTGAGAGATGCTGACCGATATCAGAAAACCCCACATTTCCGTAAAGAGCACAAGGAGGCATTTCCGAGCGTTAGGAACCGGCTTTTCAGTGCCACCGCCGCTCTACCGCAACCGGCCGGTTTTATTGTCTGCTGTAAGAGGCGTCTTTGGAGATCAGCACCAGACGCGCCAGCTCCCGCGGCAAGGCAGCGTGAGAAAAGCCTCGCTCAAAAAGTCCTGATCATCTGGCCCATGGGAAAAGAATATCATTCCAATCCCCCCCCCGCTCAGTCCCCCCCCCGCCTTCGGCTGTAGGGATATGGGTAGCTTACCTGCAAAACAGTCTCCAGTAAAGGAACTGGTATTAAACCCATAACCCACGTGCCCGAGAATGGTCAAGACTCCAGGGTGCATCTCTCTCTGTGTCGGTGTGTCAGTGTGTGTGTGTGAGACAGGGAGAGGAAGAGAAGCTTCCTAAACACAGGTGTTGTCCAAGCAGACCCTTTGAAAAGTGAAAAGTGCCCCCCCCAGCTTGATCTGACAGAAGCTGATTGGAATCCGTGCTTCCCAATTTCCCCCATCTCCCCTTCTTCCCCTTCTTCCATCTTAATCACTTACCCCACTCCACCTGTTGAAAGCGGGATCCCTTCATTTCTGTCTACCAAGCACAGACTGACAACATATAAGAGAATGTAATAATAATAGAGCGGAAAAACAGGGAGATGGAGTAGAGGCTGGGCGGGGGGGGGGAGAGAGAGAATTAGGTCGGTGGGCAGCGGGTGGGTCAAACCAGAAGTCCTCTTGGGTGCTTCACCGGAAAGTTCACCCTTCGTTTCTTCATTTCTTGCTTTCTGGAAATAGTTAGGAAATGCATGATGAAATAGAAATAAAACGGTATTTTAATGGCTTATATGTCACGTTGGTGCATGTGGCTTTGAACTGGAGCAATTCTCGTTTCCTGCAGAGAACATGCCACAAATCCCACTTTTGATCACTTCTACGACCTACAATGCTTGCACACACACAGCGCGCACATGCACACAGCCACAAATGGAGTTTCTAGCTCAGCCGCTTCCCCCCCCCCAAACCCCGGAGAAATAAACAAATGAAGAAACAAAGCAACCAGGCTGTCATTTTTAGGCCGCATTCTTCCATGCAGGTGAAGTCTTGGGGTGGGTTTTAAGTGGCTGCCCTGCATGCTGAAGACTCAGTTCTCCTGCTTTCTCTCCTGCTAGCTGCAAAGGTGCGCAGGTTTCTGCGGAGGACAAAATATCCTCCAGATTCTCCTCTTGTTGATGGCCTTGGAATTAACCAAGCTAAATACAGTAGTAACCTTTCACCTTTCAGGCCAGATCTAATACTTGCAGGGTGAGAAGCATTTCTTACCGAGATGTGATACTTCAAACCTGTTGCTTAAGATGCTGGAGTCTTGCTTTATGGGTTTGTTTTGCAAGGCTACTTTCACCCAAACACCAGCGCTTAGAAGGGAGAGAAAACCTAGGAATCCTATAGACCAGACAGCTCTGAAAATCTTCCCTTCCCTTGTATTGAATCTGCAAGAATATCTGCAGCATTCATTTGCACTACATATCTCAGCAAAAGGTTTCTTAAAAGAAGAAGAAGAAGAAGAAGAAGAAGAAGAAGAAGAAGAAGAAGAAGAAGAAGAAGAAGAAGAAGAAGAAGAAGAAGAAGAAGAAGAAGAAGAAGAAGAAGAAGAAACAAAGAAATCTGTTTGCCATGTGGTCCCCCTGCCCTTCTTAAAACATTGAATATTGTATCACACACCTAGAACTGCCAGGGGAATTGCTTCATCGCGCCTACCAGGCAATTGGAAAGATGCATTTTTATGGGAAAGCTCCCATTGGTTCAACAAACTCCCCCCAAAGATTCTTTTAGCTGGTTTTTATCCCCCCCCTTTCTAAATGTCTGGATATTGAGGAAAAAATGGTCCGAATTAAAAACAAAAGAGGTTCTCAACTAATGCCTTTCTTTCTTTCTTTCTTTCTTTCTTTCTTTCTTTCTTTCTTTCTTTCTTTCTTTCTTCTTTCTTTCTTTCTTTCTTTCTTTCCTTTTAAAAGTACATTTTGGAGAACTGCAAGGAGGAAGGTCTAGAAGTTGCATTCTTAAATGACTGAGCCACAAAGATAGTTTTTAAGAACCATACTTCTCCACCTCGACAATCATTTTAATATATAGTCAATGCCTCTTTGTAACGGGAACAAAGGCGAACTATCCGCAGTTCTTCAATAGACTTTAGTTGGGGGAAAGGCAGGTTAATCGAGGGGTTGCATCTAGAAAACAAGCAAGTGTTGTATGTTTGCACTGAATCCAAATGTCTGCATTTTCCTAACTAAATCAAAGGGAGTGTTATTTCTTTTTCTGCTCACTCATCTGAAGGTAAGTAAATTTTCTCTGGCGATCACAAGCTTGGTCAGCAACAAAGGCGCCGCCTGCTTTTTCCACCGTCCTGGAGTGGCAAGTTGAGGAATTTCAATAAATGTGACAAGGGTGACTGATTTGTGAACTAGAAACGGTTGAGCGTCAGAAAATTTATACTGCTCCTATCTAGAGGGGATTTCAAATGCATTATAAAACCCCAGGATCCAAGAACTTCATGCAGCATAGAAGAGACAAAAGCAACTTTGGGAAAATTCACATTTTTTTTAAAAAAAATCTTGAATTAAAGAGTTGAGTTTTTTAAAAAAAAAATAGAAAGGGGAGGGGAAAAACATACGAAGTAAGTATGAAAAAAAGAGGCAACACAACCGCTACATAAAAAAGCCAAGGCAAAAACAAAAGAAAATTGAAGTGCTCTCACCCACCTGCCTTTTGATGGGTGCTACACATGGTTTTCTGGGGAAAAAAAAATCGACCGCCTTATTGCCATTTTCCCACTGATATTAGACTTGTTATTTTAAAACAAGATCTAAACAAGTCAGCACAAACTTTGGGGAGAGCCTTAGAGGTTAAAAAAAAAGAAAGAAGAAAAAGTAAGCGCAAGTGGGAAAGGGGCAAATGACAAAAGGATTTCCACGGTCAAGCCCCTTAAAAAGTTGTTGAGTGTTGTTCAAAGGTCTTCAGCACCAACCCATGAGCACCTTCCCAAGAAAAAAGCAAAACGTAGCACAGGAGGATATCTACCTTTCCAGAACAAAACTGGAGAAAAGCTTTGGAAATAGGTTCCAGCATAAAATTAATATGTTTTATATATTTTTGGTATAAAAAGTTGCTACTCCTGTACGAGCAGTTTGTCAAACGCGATGTCACTCGGCTTCACAATACCTGGGATTGATGAGAGGGGAGAACCAATCAGGACAGAGCAGAGGTTTTGTGCACCCTTAATTGGAGAGGAAGGAGGGAGTTGTAAGTGAAAGTAGGAATAGCGAGGCACCAATGGTCTGCGACGTCGGCCTCCACGTAGCTCCTCCCCTTCTCCCATTCATGGGGGAGGGGGGAACAGTGTCGTCTTTTCAATTCATTTATCTGCAGGAATGATTGCCGCTATCAGTCTCGCGTTCACCGCCCGGCTGAGGAGGTGAAAGTTTCTCCCCAGGAAGACAAACCGCAAAAGACAATATTGTGCATGATTTGCGCCGTTTTTTTTTTTTAAACAAAGCAGGGGGAAAAAGGAAAGTGAAGGGGGGAAAAAGCCAAAGGAGAGGAAAAAAGAGACGAGGGGAGGGGGGAGAGTGAAAGAACTGGAAGAGAAGAGAAAATTGTTCGCTACTTCTCTACATTCCTCTAGCTTCTGTTTTTTTTTTTTTTTTTAAAAAAATCCAGAAAGGAAAGAACTAAGGAAGTTTCATTTTTGTTTTGACTTTTTTTCCCCCTCGCTTCCTCGTCTCTTTCGGCTATTGTTACTTGAGAGCGGGGGTCTCCTGAAGTCTCTCCCTCCTCCCCGCGAAGACCCCGAAAAGTGCAGTCCGAGAGGCAGGAGGGGGGGGGGAGGCGCAATCGGTTTCGCCTGTGCGCGCGCCGAGGTCTTTTTTTTTTTTTTGTACTCTTCTTCTTTTATTTTCGCAGCTTCTCGGCTGCTTCCTCGGCGCTTCCCCCCAGCCTTCTCCCCCCCCCCTCGCACCCGACCCTTTCGCCCACCCTCTCCTTTTTCTCTCTCTGCGTGTGTGTTTTTGGTGCGCGGGTGCCGAAGGGGGAGTTCCTGATGCGGTCGCTTTAGTGGCTGATCGTCGCGCGGACTTTGGCAAGAGAAAGGCTCGGCGAAGCTGGTTGGATTGGCGGCGGCGGCAACGGTAGCTCCGGCAGCGGCAGCGGCGGCGGCGGCGGCGGCGGCTCTTCCTTCCCGTTTTTCCTGCCGTTTGTCGGCGGCTGCTTCCTTCTTTTCTCTCCCCCCCCCCTCCCGCCCTCGCGGCCCCCGATAAATCACTTTTGTTCGGCGGTTGCTGCCGCAGCTGCCCGCCAAGCGGGACAAAATGCTCCTGGACGCGGGACCTCAGTACCCAGCCATCGGCGTGACGACCTTCGGCTCCTCTCGCCACCACTCCGCGGGCGATGTGACGGAGCGCGAGGTGGGACTGGGCATCAACCCCTTCGCCGACGCCGGCATGGGCGCCTTCAAGCTCAACCCCAGCAGCCACGAGCTGGCCTCGGCCGGCCAGACCGCCTTCACTTCGCAGGCCCCGGGCTACGCGGCGGCGGCGGCGCTGGGACACCACCACCACCACCCGGGCCACGTCGGCTCCTACTCCAGCGCGGCCGCCTTCAATTCCACGCGGGACTTTCTTTTTCGCAACCGGGGCTTCGGGGAGGCGGCGGCCAGCGCGCAACACAGCCTCTTCGCCTCGGCGGCCGGCAGCTTCGGCGGGCCCCACGGGCATGGCGAGGCGGCGGGCCATCTCCTCTTCCCGGGCCTCCACGAGCAAGCCACGAGCCACGCGTCGCCCAACGTGGTCAACGGGCAGATGCGCCTCGGCTTCTCCGGAGACATGTACGGCCGACCGGAGCAGTACGGGCAGGTGACCAGCCCGCGCTCCGAGCATTACGCGTCCCCCCAGCTGCACGGCTACGGCCACATGAATATGAACATGGCAGCCCATCACGGAGCGGGGGCCTTCTTTCGCTACATGAGGCAGCCCATCAAGCAAGAGCTCATCTGCAAGTGGATCGAGCCCGAGCAGTTGGCTAACCCTAAAAAGTCCTGCAACAAAACTTTCAGCACCATGCACGAGCTGGTGACTCACGTCACCGTGGAGCACGTTGGCGGGCCCGAGCAGTCCAACCACATCTGCTTCTGGGAAGAGTGTCCCAGGGAAGGGAAGCCTTTCAAGGCCAAATACAAACTGGTCAACCACATCCGCGTCCACACGGGGGAGAAGCCTTTCCCTTGCCCTTTCCCGGGATGCGGCAAAGTCTTCGCTCGGTCGGAAAATCTCAAAATCCACAAAAGGACGCACACAGGTATGTCTCCAGAGTAACCAAAAAAAAAAAAAAGAGAGCGAGCGAGAGAGAGAGCGAGAGGCCAAGCTTCACTTTGCCTTGGCGAGTTCCAAGAGGGCCGGTTCGCAACAGTGTCTTTTCGGGAAGGGAAGAGGCCTCGCGAGTTAAGGAGGCCGTGGCCAGAACGATCCTAGCCGAAGAAGGCGATTGAATTTCGGGTTGAAGTTCAGCTAAGCGAACAAGAGACAAACAGTATTTTTCTCTAGAGTTTTTAATTTTTGATTATTTTTTTTAAAAAAATATTTTCAAATAAGGAAATTCAGAAACGGAGGCTCTGACAGCTGGAGATGGAAGGGGGGTGGGAGTAGGAGTTGAAGGGAAAATGGCAGCGATCTGAATTTATTGGTTTTAATTAATTGGTGTGACAGCATTGCTTTGAGAAATCGGGCTAAATATATAGTTTGTTCATCCCAATTTTTCTTGCTATCATTTTTATTTCTTTGTAAATATTTAATTAGGTGAGCCAATTGTAAGTAATATGAGCTAGGTAGGCTTATGTGTTATTACATGCTAGCCTTGGAAAAGGTTTATTGTAATATATCGTAAATGAACAGCACCTTAAAAACGGTCCTTCCTTCCTTCCTTCCTTCCTTCCTTCCTTCCTTCCTTCCTTCCTTCCTTCCTTCCTTCCTTCCTTCCTTCCATCATACAAGTGTATACAAGAATTGGAAGCTGGCACTATTATCACTTGGAAGTTTAATCAAAGCAATGCATAGGAAGTGAGATAACTGTAAAGTTCTACCAGATTATGCGTAGACATGGGCTGAATAAGGAAAAGGGAAAGTAAACTAAGGCGAGGAGTACCTTTAACAGTGGCAGCGAATTTTCCCTTGCCAGAGACTGCCAGTTTTGCTACAGCAGGTTCACGTCTGGTGAAATCCTGGGGTCTGTTCTAGAAGTGGAAGAAAAGAAATTCAGTAAACATTTCATTTAATTCTCTCGTTTCTCTCTCCCGATATTTCTTGGAGTCGGAATGATCTGGTGTTTGTGTATTATATTATATTATATAAAAATTAGCGCGCATAAACTCCCAGATTTGTAATGCGAAGGTCCTTGTTTATTTTTTCAATAGGTGAAAAACCCTTTAAGTGTGAATTCGAGGGCTGTGACAGGCGCTTCGCCAACAGTAGCGATCGTAAAAAGCACATGCATGTCCACACGTCAGATAAACCTTATCTCTGCAAAATGTGCGATAAATCCTACACGCATCCCAGCTCCCTACGAAAGCACATGAAGGTAAAATGGTCGCTTCAGCTTTTTCCATGCTTCTGAGTCACTCCTTGCTGGGATCTCCGCTCTCTGTCGTTCGCCTCCCCTGTCCCATCACCGACTTTGATTATAACTCACCGCTACGTGCTTTTCGGAAGGGGGGGGGGAGAAGAAAAGAGTGGAGAGTCTCGAGGTTATTTCTTAGCCAAGGGTGCTTAGATCTACAGTGAGTTTGTCCCCAAGGATAGGGCCACTCCTAACAGGATAGATAAAGGGAAAACTCCTAGCAGCTCCCAGGTTCAAAACAACTAACAGCTCCAGGTTTTTGCCCTGAGAAAAAGGGGTCCCGCTCCAGACTCATCTAGGGTTAGGCGCTGTTTCGTGGGGGGGCGGGGGCGGGGGAGGATTTAAAGCAAGATCTAGATGGTGGTGCTTTGAGGGAACCTAGGTGGGCATGGAAACCTCCCGCTTTCTTGTTTAGGCTTGCGTTAAGAGCGCAATCTTTTTATGTGTGATCCAGGCCCATATTTTTCTTACACAGAGGGCCATCTTGTGAAATTGACAGAAGGTAGGCTAGCTGGCAGAGACTTCAGAACTCCGCGTTTCTCTGTGATCAGCCAGCATCCCGATTTGCAAAGCAAGATTTCAAACTTCTCGCGTTTCTCTCCTCCCCTCCCCCACTTCTCTGGCATATAGAGTTCAATCAAGTGAATTCAGCCCAGGGGCTTAGCATTTGCGGCAACTAGGCGAGATAGTGCACAGGCACATTGGTGTGTCAGTTAGGCACCCCCAACTATTTAACTCTGCAGTGTTCATTTTGTGTATGTGTGTATATGCATTTATGTTGTGTGTGTGTGTTCATATATATGCATATATATATATATATATATTCATGTATGCATATGTATGTATGTATATACATATGTATATATGTATGTGCATATTTAAGCGATGTGTGTGTATGCGTGTATGTGTGTATACACACACACACACACAGAGTATATAAATGAACATGCATACATATATCCCCCCCCCCGCGTCAACTTCTTCTCTTTGTTATCTCTTTCTCTATTTTCTAGGTCCACGAATCCTCTTCCCAGGGATCCCAACCTTCCCCCGCTGCCAGCTCGGGCTATGAATCTTCAACTCCCCCAACCATCGTCTCTCCATCCACAGAAAACCAGACCACGAGTTCCTTATCCCCCTCATCTTCAGCGGTCCATCACACGTCCAGCCACAGTACGCTCACGTCAAATTTTAACGAATGGTACGTTTAAACAAACAAACGAACAGGGGCAAAAAAGCGACCTATTTAAAAGACTCAAAAAAAAAAAAAAAATAACGAACACTTTGAAATCGATGAATCTTTTTTGGGGTGTGTGTGTTTTGTTTGTTTTTTTATATAAATAAATAAATAAATCTATCAATCTATCTAAATGCTGCCATAGACCCAGGAGTGAACCAAATCAAGAATTCTCTCTCTCTCTCCCTCTCCCCCCCTCTCCCCTCCCCCCCGTCTGGTTTCCCCTCCCTCTCTGGTCCCTTTTCTGCTGTTTTGTTTTGGTTGGGGGGGGGGAGCAAAGGCTAGGAGAGCAAAACCCAAAGGGTTCTGTTGGGAATGAGAGAATGGCCGGCTTGTGGTGCCATCTTGTCCGTGTGCAGGGCTTTTTAAGTGGGAACCACTGACTGGATCTCTCACAACTGCATGTTTCTCTGGACAGCAGCCTCCCTGTTTTCTGTAAATACAGAAATACTAGCTTACAATGTACTGTTTGATTTTGTAAATAGTTCTACCACGTTGAAATAAGGGGATATGGTGAAACGGTGGTCTTTGCATATACTGGGGGTGGGGTGGGAGGGGGAGAGGGAGGAGGCGGAAAAAAAAGGGGGGGGAAAGGGGGTGGTAGAAGATCAACTATTTGTACTGAATGGCAAGGATGTTCTAGTAAATGTGTACCAAAATGTGAATTACTTTGTATTATTACAGTCTAAACGTCAACCTAACAGAATATTATTGATGTGCTTTTTCTTTTGTATAAAGTGCAAGCATTTCGTTCCAAAGTCCAGTCTAAGTAGTGCAGTAAAATGTTGTTACATGTCCTGTCAAAATAATTCGTATAGTGCAAGCCTGGATCTGCGTGTCAAACTGTTACATTTGTGTATGTAAAGTGATATTAAAAAAAAGAAGAAAGAAAGGAAAAAAAAAGCTATAAGCTATTTGCTTTTGACAAATACAACCACATATTGTATATATTTCCCGAATTCCATATTTATCCGCATGTAAAGGTCTGGTTATACATGTTACAGATATTCAATATTTATGGCTAGAAGAATTGGTATGTACAATTTAGTTTACAGAACTGTTTGGTAACATTTCGTACATTATTAAAGATTCTGAAATCCTGTAATTTGTGGTAGGCATCCTTATTGCTTTGGTTGGGGTGCTGCAACTTAGATTTTTAGGCAGTTAACTTTTTAGGCAGTCACCCCTCTCCCCTCCTCCTGGTCTTCACTTTTCTTCCATGGTGTCGTCAGGAAAGCAGCAACGTGATAAATGCACGTATAGTTTCCCCACTGGCACCAGAGCAGTGTTTAATTAGTATTAGATTAAAACCTATAGATCAAAAGTTTTCATTTGCAATATAATTTAACTAGCCATCATAAGCATAGAATAATATTATTATTTATTGAATTTGGCCTATTGAGATTAACAGAAGGAAATTTCATCTGGAGAAAAGAAGAAAGAAAGAACATGCCCAGAATGTATGCTTGACCAGGGAATTACTACTGCAGTCAGTAAGGATTGAAATAATTTATATGAGGATTAAAACAAAACAAAACATGAGAGGCTTTGGCTACACTTTATTTAAAATAATTAAAGATGGCCACAAGTGACATCTTGTTCTTCCTTTGTAATGATTTCTCCGCCCCTCCCCCCATTTCCAAACCCTCAGACTACACCATCGTTTTGGAACCACCCAAATATAAAGCTTTTCTCTCCCTTCCCTCTATCATGATGCCAACCTTAAAAGCTTCCTACAGAAATGATAGCAAAAATAAACTGACCTAAGGAAGGCTGGTTGGAGTTAATGTACTTTATCTCTTTTGTTTTTTCTCCCCATTTAGTTAAGAAATCTGTTCTACTGGCTGGCAGTAATGCAGTAAAAAAATTATATCTGTGTGAATCAATATTAGTCGTGCATAATGACTGTGGCACAATTTTTTTTTTGTAAAAAAAGATCAGATTGCTTCTCTTTGCAATTTAGTTTGATAGATTTGCAAGCTTAACTTAGTGACGCTTGTAGAAATTGCTAGGCTTTGTTCCTGGATGTAGCTTGCATGATCGCCCCATTAAGCAGACAACATTTCAACAAGACAACACAGATCACAAGCTTGGCTAAAACTCTCTGTGTATCCGCTATCATGTCACAGAGTGAATTACATCTGGTGACCTCTTCATAGTTCAAGGAGGTATGTATGCATGTGTGTGTGTGTGTGTGTGTGTGTGTGTATGCATGTGAGCATGTGATAGGTGTTTTTAAGTTCAATCAATCAATTCTAACTTCTAGAGTGAGAAAGATTTGAGATGGCAAACATCTTGGTATGGATTCATTCATTGTTTCCAGTGCTTAATGCTTTTATCGGTTAACTATTTGCAATACAGTGCTGTAATGGGGTATTCATTGTGTTTGTTTAAAAATAAATGTTATTAGGGGAAGGAGATGCTGTGTTTACTCTTGCTTGAATGTTTAAAGCTGCAATCCTATATACGGTATCCTGGAAATAGTTCTAAATGCAGTAAGGTTTGCTTTTGAACAGAAATGGGCTTGTATTCTTCATTCAGCCAAGATAGGCCTGCACAGAAGAAATAAAGTGCAGAGAGGACAAAATGTGTATGTTTATGCCCATGCACACAAACACACCCTTGCCGTTTTTTCAATAGCAAAGATCAGAAAGCAAGCAGGCCAAGTTGGTTCCCTTGTCTGTCTGTCTGTCTGTCTTTAAGTATGCTTTCTAAAAAATGCTACTCTGGCCATAAACTCATTTAGTCTTTCAACGTGAAGAGCGCCACCTTATAGATCTACAGTAACTGAATAAAGTTCCTTCCAGAGAGCAGAGAAAGCAGAGAACCTACCAATAGAGGCAAAAACACAGAGAACAGCTCCCGAAAGACACATTGGGAATCAACTGAGCTCTAAAGAAATGCAATCTTCTGACAAAAATTAGCATTTTAGCCTTTTAATTTTGTTTTAAATGTAGTAGCTTTGTGCTGGGGATGGCGCTCTTTTCTTTTCTTTTTAAAGGGAAATAATTCTGAGTCAGTGGGTATAGCAATCTCCTCCCTACTCCCACTCTGAATACTCACCCAGATAGTTTTTTTTTAAAATATTGGTTGATTCATGCTTAGATAACATTTAAAAGAGGAATGCAACTTTTTTTTTTTTTGGGCTGTGCATTTCTCAGTCTTTTTCTTCCACGTTGTGTGGGTCCAGAAACAGTGGTTTTATCTGAATTTTATGAGTACTCATAGTGTACTTTAGCCAGTTGATTAGAACATGGTTTCCACTACATTCTGTTTAAGGTTTGTGTGGTTTTGTGTCTGCTTCTGTGTGTGTTTTAAATAATTTTTTATTAACTGGATAAGCAAGCTTCTCAAAATCAGCAGTTAGCCATTTTTCTCCTGCTATACAAGCAAAGACCTTGAGGGAGAAGGTACAGCATGTGTAAAACTATATAGCAGTTTTGTGTTTTTAGATCTGAGCAGGTTTTAAATTTATGCATGCAGGCATGCGTGTATATGTGCATGCATCTGTGTTTACACACAGAGAGGCACACACTTTGTTCTATAAAATAAGAAAACTGTTGTTCCTTATATGAATGCTTAATTAACCGTACCGTGATATAAGGAATCAGGACCTGGCTAAAATCATCATCATCATCTTCAACGACACCGTCATCTTTGTCTGCTTCTTCTTCCTCCTCCCCCCTCCCTTATTTTTAAAGACTCGGTATAAGGATGCTATCGAGAGTTTGCATTAAACGGCCATTTACACTTCTTGCACCGTCTGTCATTGCGCGGTTACTTTTAATGGCGTCGAGAGGTGCATTTTTCATACTTTTCTTCGTGGGCTGTTAGGTTTAGAAAGACGGGAAACGCTGGTTGAGAAATAGGCATTGCTGGCGTCTGTTCAGCGGGAGACTCAGACAATGCACAAGTGGGCTGGTGGAGCGCGCGGAGTCGCGCTTTTGGATTACGAAGGCCGTCGCCTTGCAGCTCAGATGCTGCTGCTGCTGCTTTGCTGTAGCCTTTCCACCTCTGCGAAGGGCAGGACGAGGTTATAAGCAAGGGGGAGTCTTCGACCACCACCCAGATTCCTGGCAAAGGGTCTGGATACAGCCGTAACTGCGTTAGTTTTCTGGGCGATCCCAAACAGGACACAAAGTTCCTTTAAAAAAAAAAAGGCTCGAGATCACCACTCAGAGTTTAGAAACCTTACTTAGCATCGGACCGTATTACTTTCGCAAATACCAGACCACAACAGCTGTGGGTCTTAAAAGTTTCAGAGACGAATTCGGTACCGAATTATATTTCCCGCAATGCTATCAAGCCTTTCTCTCCCCCCTTTTTAAATGGACTTTTGTGTATAGAAAACCAATTATATAACGTTAAAAATCAGCTAAAAACGGAGGAAACAGATAGAAAGCATTAATAGTAAATGTGATTTAAGAGTAGATCCCAAACTATCCTTTTAAGGTTTAGCTGTATTTAAAAAAAACTATTTAATGGCTAAAACATGCTGGAATATTGAAAATTGCAGATGTTGTCATATTGGGAGTAGCTAACTTTTTGCAGATTTCACAACAAGAAGTTTATTAAATTTTGTTTTGCCTTGGTGAATATTTACACCTGGATCTTAAATAAAGTGAAAAGTGACCTCCTGTTAGGATTTCAGTCGTGGATGGAAAATGAAATTGCATTTTGAATATTTTATGGCAATCTCACGGAATATTTGCTCTTTCCCCACACTGCATCTCAGCATATTTATTCTTGAATTTGGATATAAAAGCATTCCTGTCAGAGGCTTTTCTGACTTTTGATGTGAAAAAGAAAAAGAAAAGGTCACAGGGAATGGAAATGAAACATGAACCATCATTTTCAAAGAAATTACTAAACGAGGCAAATTAAGGAGTGATTTGTAGAACTGGTACAACAGTTGGTGCCTTTTAGAAGAAAGTAAAGCATCCATCTTTAATGCAAGTGACCATAACTTTTTCGTCACATCTTGTTCACCTAGATCGATGATGTACCTATTGATGTATCCATAGCATACAGGATTTGTTTGCACTTAGCCATGTGAATGGGTGTATGTATATACACGCATGAACCTCCCCCCATACCAGTGTTTTTACACATACTGGTAGATATAATCTGCATTGTAGATGTAAAAATAGAAGATCTGGAGGCAACTCTTTAATGGCAGCAAAGGAGAAGAAGGAAGACAAAGTAAGGAAGGAAGCTCTAGCATCTTCAAGAAGATGGGCACAGGAGAAGACAAGACAATGAAGCCACCAAACAAGATGGGATTAGGACTGGCTAGTAAAAGCAATGATGGTCAGTTATAGAGAAAGGATTTTGGGGGGAACAGGGTCACTGCTTTAAAGAAGGCAACCATCATAAAAAGTCATGATTTATTCAGGCAGATTTCTTACATTGCCTCACGCTCTTATTTTGTGTGTGTGCATGCGTGCACATAAACACATATGATTTTTTTTTGCAATACAGTGGGTACATTAAAAAAAAAATTAACCCACAGATAATACAAACATTTAATGAGTCAGGAGCACATTCGTGTTCATAAACTTACCATTAACACTCAGTTCTGTGGTTACCTATTTTTTTTCTAATAAAAACTTTTACATTTTTTCCTGTGTGTGTTTCATAGTGCATGATATTTTCCTTTCCCATTTTTGTTTCTCTTTCCAAATCTAACTGTCCATCCCAGACATTTGCCACAATGGGTGCTATTTAGTTTGCACCCATTTTTTAACCTAATATTGTGTACACTTGAATATACCAACATAAAATAAATTATCAGAATTGAGCCTTCTCTATTTATTGTTGAATGTGCCTATACATGTGTGTTTACATGTGCATGTATATATATAACTGCAATCCTTTGACATGATAAAGTCAGTGTTAAGTCTGTCCCTTTCCCTAGGTTCTGTAATTCAGATCTGCTGCATCTTTGCTTAATAAGAAACATGATCGTGTGAAACCAGAGGGCTATTTTTACCATGCAGCTGGAAGCTGTCATCAATTGGTAACATTTCAGTTTTAGAGTGCTAAAATAAAATAGCATGAAGTTTCCAGATGACCGCCCTATTGGAAAGGGGCTTTAAAATAATAGTAAATGAAGTTAATTGCAATATATGTGTATAAAAACACACGTTTTATGCAGAGATCTTGGGAGAATCAGCGAGGCCCAGATCTTTGTGTGTACGACAGTTCTCACTTGTGAAACGCGGCACCCAAGCCTGTTTGAAATACACAGAAATGGCAAGTTTGCTCAGCTTGGGTCCACAAAATTAAGCACTTGGAAGCCACCCTTGTATCAGCGCGAATCTGAAGCGTACGTTTGCCATGAATCTCTTCTAAAGAGATCTCTTCGATGTTATGGCCTGTAGTAAACAATTATATCAGTATATCGTAGGCAGAACAGTACTGCACACCCACCTTGAACGTTTACATTGAAATAACCTCTTTCTTCCATCGAATTTCTAGAAAGCCTTTTTATTTTTAGCGCAAGTCACTCCATTCCGTTGTTTCCCGGAGACGCGCGCGTGCGGGAAAGAGAGGGCTTGCTTTTCACGTGTGTTTGTGGAGCCGAAGGGGATGGCTACGGAAACAGAAATAAATTGCATGGAACGAAACGACAAGAAAAACTTTCTTTTTTCGCAAAGCCGTCTGCTGATTCCCCCCCCCCCCAGATTGGCTCCATCACAGATAAAGGAACCGAAAGGTAAACAAAGAAGCCTGGGAAGGCCAAGAGGCTTTCCTTTTCCCGCTAAGGAGCAATTCTTGGAAAACGAGATAAGACCGCATGTTCAGAAGCCTCGCTCTGCTTTTTTGGCCGCGCCGAGAATCTGCTGGAGCTCTCCAAAGGCAACCCGCGCAGCCAGGTCCCCCCGCTTTAAGTACGCGCACACGGTACCCGGGGCTAGAGTTCGAGCGCGCCGCGCATGCGCCTCTCCCACCCCTGGGCAGAGCTTCCACGTGCTGTTGAATATTTATAACTCAGCACTTCCTAAACTGTCTGGAGAAGGTAACCGCACAGAGCCTAAATCATCGCGAAACCGCTGGCGTGGCTCCCGAAACAGTTGGGGTGGGGGTGGGCGTGGGGGGGGGAGGAATATGCACGTGCTTGTTTCCCGATATCGGCGGTGGTTTAAGTGAGATCGTACGGCAAAAACGGCTTGGCAGAAGGTTCAGCAAACCTTGCTGGCTCATAGCAAACAACGCCAAGTGGCGGGGAGGCGGGGCGGGGAAGGGAAGAGGCTCCCTCCGATGACAGCAGCAGCAGCAGCAGCAGCGCGGTTCTCAAGCAGCTAGTTACGACGACGCTGGTGCGGGCTTCACATGTCCCCTCCCTTCGGTTAGCCAATGATTTCTAGTGCATGGGGAAGATCCATCCATCCAGGCCCGGAAGGGATCTCTCTTCGGGGGCTTCGCTTCTGGTTTGTCTGCCAGACTGCCTCCGGTTGATTCCACGCCTCTCTTCCCCCTCCCCCTCCCCCGACCCTGCTATAGTTGAAGGGGTCTTTCGCGCGCGGCCCTTCAGCGTTGCAAAGGTTTTGAGGTGGGCTCCGTCGAAAGGCTTTCGAAGGTCTGAGGGGGCAAACGCGCAAGAGAAATTAAGTGAGACGTTCCTGAACCTTAATGGTCTTGCCTCGACCTGCTCCCACGCAGGCGACCAGCTCCAGCCCCCTCTCCCCCCCCCCCCAGTGTCTCCCTACCAGGTTGTCTGGTCGTTTGAATGGCAAGGGGCACTTGGCAAACTAGAGCAGGCATCGAAGTGGAATTAGAGGGGAGCCAGAGATCTTGATGGAAGAGATTTTGGAAATCCTCAGAATAGGAATACTGACAACAGCAGCAGCAGCAACAACAACAGACGCCTTATGACGACAGAAAAAAAGAGTTACGTACTTCTGACAGGGTTAACGTGTGGTGTATGTACGTACGCCTGTAATGCAATCCTGTTTTCTCGTCTTTTGTTAGGGGCAGGAAATCGCCCCGCAGGTTACCCGTCGCGAACGCCTATGTTTAGCGGCCTGGCAACTCAGCCAAAGCCCTTGGATTTCAGCCCACGCAGACCCAGGAAAGTCATAAGAGGGCCCCGCCTGGGGCTAAATCTCAAGGCTGTTTTAGTTTCTCCTAGTTCTCGGTTGGGATGTAATGCGGGACGCGGGCGATGTCCCGCCAGCTAGGGCAGTGCAGCCTGGCTTTTTCGCCCTCCGAAAACATTTCAGTGGCCTCTTCCCAAACGTTCCCTCCAATGGCTCAGGAACTGCTCACCTTGCTGAGTAGTCCTTCGCCTTCAGCTCTGTGAATGGGGCCCTGGGACGAGACCCAAGCCTCTTTTACAAGGTGGATCTTTCTCCCTCCCCCTTTTTTCTCTCTTCCTTTATGACAAATAATCAGGCGCTACCTAGATTATTCCCCACCCCCTCAAATAAACAAAACAAACGCTCTCCTTTCTGACTCCATTGGCTTTCAGTTTGGCACCCTAGAAACTTCTCTTCCTGCCTCCTAAATGTAAAGAGGCGCCAAAGCGAGGTTTGTACGAGAACGGTTGATTATTGGATCTTAACTTAAGGACCACTTTCTCTTCTCTAAATACCGTGTTGAAGAAATAATAATAAAAAAATGGCTTGCACTTTTTTTTCTTTTTTCTTTTAAAGTGCAGCTCCTAACTAACAGATTGATTATAGCCCTACAATCTGGTGAGCGTATATAATATATTATTTAGCTGAGAAGGCGAAGGGAGATTGGTGACTTTTGAAAAGCGGAGTGAGACGCGAGCGCGCGCGCGCTTTCACACACCCCGTGGTCACGTGACCGGTCAGCCTCCGACAGATTTACTTTCGTTCAAAAGGTGGGCGAGGAAAACATCCGGCTCCACCATTGTTGAACCTCTTCCTTTCCGAGCTTGTTTACAATTCCTGCCTGCTCTAAATAACTGCTGCCAACCCGCCTCCTTTATTTGCACTTAACTAGACTGATGTTTACCGGCCGCTCCACTTTCCCAGGTGAATTTTTCACAAGGAAGCGATTTAGAGAGCTTTTCCTTGAGCAGAAAACATTAAAAAAAAAAAAAGCCTGGGCAACAGGTAGATCCACGCACCTACAAATGCGGGAAAGCCACCCCACATGCCCCTTGGGGAGGTTTGCAAACTCCCCCTTCCCCGTCGGTTGGCCATCCTATTTGAATAAGCATCTCTCTCTTTTTCTTAGGGAATAAATTAAAAGTAAAAACAAAAGAAAACAAAACAAAATCTACCCAGCCCGCCACAAAAACACACACACACACACGTATCGGAGAGTTTGGAAAGATTTTGTCTACAAAATGCTATTTATTGTCCGTCTTTCCTTCGCCTCACTTGCGCTCTACCTCTTCCCCCCCCCCCAGCATTAACCCTTTTGGCTAGCTGGAGGGAATGTGAAACTGAGATTTGGCCCTGAGTTTAATCTCCCCCGTCTCTCCCGCTCCCTCTCTGTCTATAGATCTGGCAAGGACTTGCTCTCTTAACTCTCAGATCATTGTTCCGGTGGCGGCGGCGGCCAGAAAGAGCAAGGCAGCGCTGTGCTCTCACTTCCTCCTAGCTTCTTTAAAAAAAAAAAAAAAGGGGGGGGGGCATTCCTCGTCCAACTTTTCCTTCAGTTATTCACTCCTCAAGCCCACTGGCAGTCTTTTGCCGAAAACCTACTACACTCCAGTTTTGGTAAGTGGGACGTCGGTCCATTGCAAAGATGGTGCTGCCGAGCTGGCTGCGTGCATGTACCTCGTAGAAGTGTGGGTGGTTTGTGTGTGTGTGTGCGTGTGTGTTGTGTGTGTGTGAATGTGGTTTGATGTCGAACAGAGCCTGCCCAACCCGTGTCGTTTCGCGTCCAGCAGCCCCGAGTTAAACTATGGTGGCGTCTGAAATCTCACTAGAAATCAGCGCTAGGGTTCTTTGCGGGCTCGGACGGACTTTCGGGACACGCAACCCTGAAGCCGGTTGGTGAAACCGCTGTTGCGATTGGGGCGGCTGTTACGTCTGCGTCGGGCGCTGTTTTGTCTTACCTTAATATTTGCTGTTTGCAAAGGCTCGTAATTATACAAAACAGGCAGCTGCCAGCCACGGGTGGCTCTGAGATCATTGGTTAGCATTGCGGAGTGATTTGAAATTTAATGTCAAAAGTTCCCTCCAAGACAACCCATAAGTTTAATAATTATTATGGCGGAAACAAACCCTTAAAACTTTTTACAAAGCATTTACAACACTGTGTGCACCTAGCATTTCCCAGCCTGAGGCACCCTTTTAACATTATGGTCATAAATGGTTTCCGAGCGCATAGGTGATTTTCAACTATAAGGCTGACTGAAATTTATAGGCATTTAAGGGTGAGTCTGCTTTGAATTTCACCTTGCCCCCCCCCCGCGCCCCTTCTAGGATGTATGGAGAAGTGAATCCAACTGCTGCGTAGAGTTGACCTTTGGCTGACACCCCTGGGTGGAAGACACTTTGCAAATGAGGGGTGGAAGAATGAGCTGAATTTCGGTGGTGCTCGGCCAGGTCCCATGACATTCGCCCGAGGCTGAGCTCCCCAGGTCTGGAAGTCCAGCAAAGTTCAAGGGAATCGGAGCAGCTTCTCGGGAATCTCCCTGATAGTCACGAGGGGGAGAACATTATTATTCCTCCGGACTACAGAGCGCGAACAGCAGCCGCGGCGCCTTCAAGTTCACGGCACTTCCCGTTCTTCGAAAGCTTTAGCTTTATTCTCACTGGGGGGAGGGAGGGGGGGAAATAGAGAGCAGTTACGGTAACAGCAGCCTACGGCGCGGTGGTTTTCGAAGCACGAAAACAAGCGCGTGAAAGCGGGTGCTAACAAACGGTGCGACTTTCTTCAGGGGAAAAGGTGACAACACGCGCATTCCTCGAAAACCTTTTCGAGCGTGGGTCTGAAACTGCAGCTCCCAGGGCTATACAAAGAGCTTGGCTAGGTGGGAACGTTAAGGTCGGAGGGAAGGTGTCGTTTCGCTTTCAAAGCAAATGCCAAAAAAACAACACCCCCCCCCCCCAAAAAAATCCCGGCTCCTTTCTCCTTCTGATTGGTTTGGGGCTGCTAAAACTTGACCGGTGTTTGTGAGATGGTTCTTATAAGTTTAACAAAGTCCTGGTACGCATGTCTGTTACGCAGGAGGGGTATTATGTAAAATATGAAGCTGTTGAAAGAGATGCAGCGGTACCAGACTTCCCACGGTCTGAAGGGTGAAGGCTGGACATCAGAAGGCTAGAATATGGCAGTGGGACCTCAGAGGACGCCTCCCCCCCAAGTCTTCGCGCACACCTGCCCCCTGCCCTGTTCAACCCTAGTAAATTAATGAAATCGGGCCAACACCGGCAAGTTCTACAATAGGTCAATCCTTGCGCGTTGCTTTCAATAGGAGCCCCCCTTCCCCCCCCTCCCAGCATTTTGGTCAAGTTTTTCTCTGGAGCCAGAACACGAGTTTCATCAAGTCTATGCTTTCCTGGCATTTAATTAGCAGTGCTCTTCCTCCCAGACTCACACCGGTGAGACTCGCGCCTTAAGCGATGTTGCACAAGGTTCAGGTCTTTTGGAATTGGGAAGGAAAGGCTCCTCTGTAGGTAAGAAAGGTGAAGGAAGGGGCGAACTACCTGCGAAGACCAGGCAGTTTGTGGGATGCCAAAAATCTATCCCCTTGACCAAATTCGGACTTTCCTCCTCCTCCTCCTCCTCCTCCTCCTCCTCCTCCTCCTCCTCCTCCTCCTCCTTCTTCTACACCTTCCTATTTGGAAAGAAATGCCAGCCGTCTAATACATATATTATCCAACCACTCTTTCCCGAGAATGCAGGGATGGGGTCGATCCGTTTCGCCCCAAGCCCTTCATGAGCTGCTTGCTTGCTTACTCCAAGAACGTTGGCATGGATGGTCTCATGATCCAGGAGGATTAGCCGAAGGGTAAAGGATGGCCCTAAGCCTCTAGCGCCCTTTCCTGCGAATCTCCTCTAGAGAAGCTTTGGATTTTCTGTGCTCTGTGAAATGAGAGAGGTGCCTCCCGTGAAAGTTTTGGAAAGTCTGCTTTTGTTGACTCCCCAATTCCCTAGTTACACTGTTTTAGACAAAGCAAATCGAACGTGACTGTCTCTTTGGAAGACGGGCCTTCCAAAGGAAAGGCGAATGAAAAAGATGCAGGTCCAAGAAAAATATATTTAAGAGACAAGCGAGAAGTGCAGTCCTAACAGCAGCGGATTTGCTTTAGCAGACCTTTGCTTCGCTCTGTTTTAAGGGGATTTGGCCCCGGTGGCTGCATTCCGTTGACTCACCTTGGCATTTAATCTCCAACACCGGAGAGATCAACTTGGTTCCCCCCCAAAAAAAGCGTTCAGCCTGGAGGCATTGGAAAAAGTATCTCAAGGCTGGCTAGTCCTACCATGAAACAGTGCTTAAACTACTAGCTCGATGGCCCCAATCTTTTTTTCACGTAGGTAGTTTTAAATAGGCTTGGAATCGATAGGATGCCAGTCTGAATCGAATCTGTCCCTCTGCAAGAATTCAAATCCCATTGACATCGATGAGAATGAACTCTGGAGGCCAGTTAGAAGTGGGACTGTACTCAGGGATTCGGATGGTGATACAGATCTTCCAAAAAATATTTGTACTGTATTGAGAACAAATCCTAAATGTGTTATCAGCCCTTCTTACATCCCTTTTCTTATCTGAAATTTGCCAAATTCAAAGACTTGAATTCAAAAGATCATACAGTTTGATCAGAGGTCACTTTAGCAGACAGAACATAAATGAGTCCGTTACTTTTACAAGAGAAGAGTAGCGTGTCAGAATGGAAGAAATCATGGCAAGTTTAAAAAGTGTTAATAGAGTAACTTCTGCTGCAAAAAGGGGGTTCCAGCTGATAATATCTGGCAAACAGGCACAGGCTGAAAATAAATTAAACGGTTTAAATAACTTAAACTGTTTCAAACCAGGTTTTAATTGCAAAATTTCACATAAAAGCTGATTATAAATCCTTCCTGTCCTATCTGCATTCTGCAGTCTGTCATTTTTTAGGCTGCTTTGTTATCTCTAGAACATTTTGTTAATTAATCATGCCAACATTTTTCTTTTCTTGTCTGGAACACACAGTTTATGGAAAGCAAAATCGCTCAACATAAAATGCTGTTTAAAAGGCTGTTTACTTCTCTCTCATTCCCCCCTCCCACTCCTCATTTCTATTTTAGCATGCTTGATGTAAGGCAGAAGTATGTATCCTAAGGCAGCACTATCACCCTATGGGTATGGTATATCCAGACTTTGAGCAAAAGGATCATTAAATAGGTGGGAACTGGTAAAATGAGTGTGCGTCTCTTTCTGTGTGGGTATAGACAATGTCCTTTAACCTCATATTCACTGACAAACTTAATGTTGATTGTATTAGCATCTGAAAAAAGTCCATATCCATTGCAACAGAATTTCTTTTGCCTATTAAAATTAGGATCAGACAAAAAAGGGGTTGTGTATTTATTGGAAGATCAACTTCCTTTCTTCCTTCTTCTCTTTCTCTTTCTCCTTTTATTGGAGACAACCATTATAACGAACACTGGTCATCCTATAACTCAGAACTAATCCTATTAGTTAATTCTATTGTTTATATCTGGAAACGGGAAGAAAGTATTGTGTGAAGTTATGGATCTGATGCAACACTGATGTCACTGTCCCCACGAAATGTAGAACAGTCAGCTTAGCCTGTCTGAACCAGCATTCTTCCTATTTAATCAATTCTCCTGGCTTTCTTTGCTCTCACTTATTGCTGAATGTTCCTAACTGCAAGGCATAAAAGGCGGAATGGTAGATACATTTGAAGGTGTATTTCCATAGACTTAGGGAAATCCCTTGGATATCCTTTGAATTAATTGGTTTATGGATTGGGATAGCTAAGAGGAGTAACAGACAAGCTCTTTTCCCCCCTCTCCCACACAAAGTATTAACATATTATTAGTAATGAGGTTCCATGCATAGGTTTCTTCCATCCATCTTCCTTATCCTCAGTTGGGACATTCCTGTTGCTTTACTGGGCTCTAGGTCAGATAATAAATCACAGATGCTGGTAAAATGAATTCAGGAATAAGAAATGCTTTTGATGATTCTTCTATTTTCCTTGAACTGAGCATTTAGACTGCAATTCGGTAGTCATTGGTAAAATACCAACAAACCTAACGCTTTTTAAAAAATATAGAGAGAGGGAATTGTCCTGGAATAAATATATGTACTTTATAATGATGATGTTGATAATGATTTTCAGTTCCAAACATTTCAATTAAGAAATATAATTGTCTCCTCTAATGGGAAATGAGAAGTGACTGTAATAAATATTAAATAAATCTCAAATAGCAAGTATACTTAATTCTAATTCGGAAGAACTATTGAATTGCTGTTTACTCAGAAGTAAGTCCTACTGTTTTCATTCTCTTTAGTCAGCATCTTTATGATTCTAATCCTCAATTTTACAGGCCAAAGGAACCCTTAAATAATTATTGGGAAAACAATTCTAAAATCAATATTTGCATAATTTTTAATATTTTTGTTGATTTTTTTCAAAAAAATGACTAACACAGTTATAAAAGAATTAAGGCATGAAAAAGGATAAAGGCTTTGTAGTAATGTTTTAGTTGCATTATCAACAAATGAAATCACATTTACCTACCTTCTTTTAAAAAGAATTTAATAGAATGAATGAAAGGTTGCTAAAACCAAACAATTAACATCATTTGATGTATTTATGAAGAAATAATCTCCATCCAAAATACTTATAATTTTCTTTTTAACGTCATAAAATCAAATTCTGTAATTAATTTCAAAGTATTTCTATATGGTGATTTCATTTCTTACAATCTTAAAATATCCTTTGTCTCAATGATTTCAACAACATTTTCTCAGAATGACACTGAAAGAGTATTAAGGACAATAATAGTTTTTATTTTAAAAATACATATCTCTGGCTCATCTCACAATTGCTTTTGACAAAGGGCATAGACAAAGGAATAAAATATTGAGAGGGATTGCCACTGATTTCACTGGTATGTTGGTGTGTATGTTTTCTAGTAATATTTCATTATTTTCTCCATACATTTTGGATTATGAAATAAAGACAGGCACAATTTTATTTCTTTTTATAATAACAGCAGTAAATTTAAAATATATGTTTAAACCTCTCTCTCTATATATATATATATTTATAGATATGTCTCCTTCTGTCTGTCTGCATATCTGTCAGTCTAAGTACATACACAAACACACAGACATATCTTGGATCCTATATTTTGATAGCTCCATGATGTTATTCATGGGTCTTTGTCCCACACAGAATCTGTTGTGCTTTAAATCCACTGTCAGGAACAAGTTTAAATATGGTCAATAGTATTGCATCATGGCCAAAATTAAATAATCTATGTAGATTATTATAGAATATTAGGTAGAAAAATTGAGATGCAACATCAGGAAGGAAGGAATAACCAATATTTATTACTTCAGCACATATTCTGTTTGGAAATTAGCTGCATTGGTATCAGTTGCACTTCCTTCTATGTAAACATAATCAGGATCAAGCCCCTTCGGAGGACCATTTATTACATACTACTAATGTCGCTACTAATAGATATTATTGATACATTAATTGCATATCAGGGTAAATAAAACTAATAATCCTTAAAGATTGTTATTTAGACTGGATTGTACTTTTACACACTGAATACTTATATAAGAGATTTTATAATCAATGTCCTTAACCATAGGTGCCATAATGATTGCTAAAAATTTATAAAATGAAGAGATACACAATGTATATAGTACCCCATTCCCCAATAAATGTACTTGAATAAATATATACCCACACATTCATTTAACATAGTTTTTATTCCAGATTCAGTATCTGAAGTCATTTTTTTCAGATATGCAGAATGTGGACTTCCTTCTTCTTTTCATCCATTAAAAAACTTGTATGGGACTAAAAGCAAATATTTTTATTAAGGGGCAGTATAATATATATGTAGAGAAAAGAATGAAAAAGGTGATTTTTTTAAAAAAAAGGAAAGTAAAAGAGTTAAGGAAGGCAAATTCTATATTAGAAAGCAGGTTGCATGCAGAATTTATGGGAATAAATTGAAATAATAATAACAGCCTGGTCTATAGAGCGTATTTGCATGTATTTCAATATGTTTTTTCTTTTTTACCTATCTGCTTCTTGCAGTGATAACTTTTAAACCATGCAGTGCAATTTCTCTAAATAGCTGTATAGAAATGATACCATCTTTCGAATAAAGACTGTGTAAGCTGTTTGATAGCTTGCAATTAGGGCAACATTGCATCTATGCTTGGTGTACAACTATAAATCCTAAAAACACCTTCTGTTATTTCTAACGCACCATGCTGTATTTTAGATAGGTCCAAGAATTTTGTTCCAAGGAAACCAAAAATAAGGAAATAATATAAATATTAGATTCTATTGCTTCAGCATATGGCATGGTAAATGTGTGAAGATTTACAAAAGGGTTGTGACAACATGGTGTGCAGCTATGCACAGCATCATTTAATCGTCCAGTTAATAAAGTAGTTTCTCAGTACCTCATTGACAATCACGGATTGCACAACAAGTTTTGGAATGTGCTTTTTCCAACACCCTTATTATTACTTCAACCTCAAATCAAAATCTCATTATTCTCTTGCTTTGAAAATAATATTTATGGCACTTCAAAGGGAAATCTAGGGGAAGACGGAAATGCTTCCTGCAACATCTTTGTTCAGGGTTTTGCCCATGTTTCCCCCTAATAATTTAATCGAGAGCTTGACAATGTTCTTGGATTACATGATGGAACACACATGCTTTTTCAGGGGCTATCAGGAAAAGACTTTTTCTTTTTTTTAAAGACTCAACAGATACTTCTTTAAAATTTATCTTGGGCAATAAGTGGTTATTTGGAGTATATGCAATACATCTGTGATTAACAATATATTCTGCCATGAAAGTGAAACTATTATCTTGGAAACCATACAGGCTTAGAGGAGAATTTAGATTGCCAGGTTGTGACCAGAAGGTTCTGTCTTCCTCTTCATTCCACACGTTGCTTCCTTATTGCTTGTGCCTTTTTTTCTTCCTTGTCAACTATGGGGCAAATAGTGATCTTACAAAGGACAAAATGCTGATAATATAAATAAAGGGAAACTGAGTTGGGGCACAGCCTCCATCATGCATCAATGCGATCAAAGAACAATACCTTTTTCCCTGACTTACATCTGTCTACTCAGAAACAAAGCAAAGTTCTTTTCTTTGAATAAAAGTGCTATAAAACCCATTTGTAGACATAGCTCCCAATATTTGAGGTCATGTCTCATCCTCCTCCCCCATTTTTTTTGCAGTTGCCCAGATTCCCTAGATGCATCCTAATTTACTTGTCTGACAAAAAGCACTGCTGAAAATGTTAATAAAAATAAAGCTTCCATTTATTAATAGGTGCCACTGTGGTGCATAAATATAAATATATATTTGTGTGATTCTCACAATCATAATAACAGGCAGAGCCAAACTAATCACGTAAGCATTGAGTGACAACCCAGTCACTCAATCACTCAACATAAGCAGATGCAGGATATGCTTTAAATACAGGAGAAATGTTCTATAAAGCTATGAGCCAGCACGGAGTCAGGCAGAGGTGAAAAAGCAGCAGTATAGACAAGGCCCAGGAGGGAATATTGCAGTGTAATAAGTAAACAACAAGTAAACAAAAGAGACTGGTTTTCCAGCGTGGAATTTAAAATCCTTATTTTCAAGTTGTACATAAAACAGTTAAATTCTTCACTGAAAGCTCAAGACATAACTTACTTTATTTCAGTGCAGTTCATTGAACTGAAATAAAAGCAATTCCTCTTAAATGACTGGGGAGGGGGAGGGTTGATTCATTTACCACTTTAATTCTTCCTATTTTGCCAGACTTTGGGATGATACTGGAGTTCTGAAGATGGGCAGAAGATAAAGTGATGTTTTGAAGGAATATGAAAATTTGCTCTCTGTATCTTAGTGGAAATTTTACATAAGCATACAATGCTGTTTCATTTTTGCCTCTGGCATAAGATAAGGAAACTTCCCCATATCTAATTATTTATTATGTGATGAAAAAAATGACTGGAACCTTACTAATCTTTAAGAATACAGTTCCAAGCAAATTAAATACCATCAAAATGAATTTTACAATAATCTACATATAACATGATTAATTATCAATTGATTTTGCTAATTTTTTAAACAAATATTTGTATACTATATGCCTCTGGCTAGATTCCATTCAATAGGCTTAATTGCTGAACCTTGCTTAAGCAGATATTGGTTGCTATATAACTCCATAGGGGCAGATACTTATTTCTCAAGATAAATGCAGCCTAATTCCAATTTATACAACAATAGCTCCATTAAATACACTAGCAAGTCATTGTGATATATGATTTCCTACATGGAAACATTTTGTGTATAAATAATAAAGAACTAGAAGATTGGCAAAGGGATTTTCTAATTTATGACAACACACATTTTCTACTAAGAGATTAACCCCAACTTAGAAAAGAAGACTAAGCAACCAGAATGATTAAACAACAATCATGTTATGTTGAAGCACTTGAAACTTCTTCATAATTCAAAGGTTTGATTTTTTAAAAATATTTATCAGATAACTAGAATTTTTTGACAGCCACATACAAGAAATTATAATGAGGGAAAATCTTTCATCACTGTAAATGTTGGATGGGCTTTTAAAGATTGTGTCCCACAATATTTCACATATTGTATTGTTAAGTGAGGAATCACATTACTACACACACACACACACACAAACACACACACACACACACACACACACACACACACAGAAATAGAACTGTATATTTTTTTTAAAAAAGACCATTCATTTCTGCGGTTACAATTTTAATAGCAATAGCACTTATATACTTTTCCATAGTACTCTCTCTAAGCAGTTTACAGAGCCAGTATATTGCCTCCAACAATCTGGGTCCTCATTTTATCAACCTCAGAAAGATGGAAGGCTGAGTCAACCTCGAGCCTGTCAGGATCAAACTCCAGACTGTGGGCAGAGTTAGCCTGCAACACTGCATTCTAATCACTGTGCCACCAAGGCTCTTATGATTTTAAAAACATCAGCAACAAATATTTAATTAAAACAGTTTGGTTTGTATTTTTAAAGAAATGGTTTATTTGGAATACAGTAGATATAAAAAGTCTATACACAACTATTAAGATGCCAAGTTTTTGAGAAAAATCAGGCCAAGATAAATCACTTCAGAATTTTTTCTACCTTTAATATAACTTATAAGCTGTACAATTCAATTGGAAAATAAATTCAAATGTTTTAGGGTAGGGGGAAGTTAAAAAAAAGACATACAATAATATGGTTATATAAATTGCACACTCTTAAACTAATCCTCTATCTTTTGGAGTAGAAGCCTATCAGCATGACACATCTTGCCTTGGAATCTTTGCTCACTCTTTCTTGCAAAACTGCTCTGAATCTTGTCACATTGTGAGGGCATCTCCTGTACACAGCCTTCTTCAGGTCACCCCACAGATTTTCTATTGGATTTAGGTCTGGGCTCTGGCTGGGCCATTCCAAAACTTTGATATTCTTCTGATGAAGCCGTTCTTTTGTTGATTTGAAGGTATGCTTTTGATCATTATTATGTTGAAAGGTGAAATTCTTTTCTATCTTCAGCATTTTAGCAAATGCCTGATTTTGCCAAAATTGATTGATAGTTGGAACCGTTCATAATGTCCTCCACCTTGACTAAAACCACTGTTCCAGCTGAAGAGAAGCAGTCCCAAAGCATAATGTTGCCATCACACATGCTTCACTGTGAGTCTGCTTACTTTTCGTGATACATAGTGTTGTTTTTGTGCCAAAACTAATGTTTGAATTATGGCCAAAAAGTTCAGCTTTGCTCTCATCAGACCATAACACATTTTCCCAATGCTTTTGTCAGACTTGATGTAGGTTTTTGCAAAATGTAGCCAGGCTTGGATGTTTTCTCTGTAAGAAAAGACTTCCACCTTATTCCACAGCCCAGATATATGAAGAATATGGGAGATTGTTGTCACATGTATACAACCCAGCATTTGCCAGAAATTCCTGCAGCTCCTTTAATGTTGCTGTAGGCCTCTCAGACCAGTTTTCTTCTTGTTTTTTTCATCAATTTTGGAGGGATCCCTAGTTCTTGGTAATGTCATTGTTGTGCCATATTTTCTCCACTTGTTGATGACTGTCTTTACTGTGTTCCATGGTATATCCAATGCCTTGGAAATGTTTTTGTACCCTTGTCCCAGTGGTGGGATTCAAATATGTGAACAACCGGTTCTCTGGTGGATGCCACTTCTGGATGTCCGTTCTGGGCCTGGGCAATAAAAAATTAGCTACCGGTTCTGCCGAAGTGGTGCGAACTGGCTGAATCCCACTAAGGCCTTCTCCTGACCGATACCGTCCAACAATGAGATTCCTTTATTACTTTATAAACTCTTTTCAGACCATGGTATTTGCTGTAAGAGGCAACTGAGTAAATGTCAGAAAAATCCTGGTATAACAGGTGAACTTTATGGGCTTGATCAGTGTTACTTTAATTGGTGGCAAATATGTACTGACTACTATTTAACATCAACTTGAATGCGATTGGTTAATTCTGAACATAGTCATATCCCTACTTATAAGAGGGTGTGCACACTTATGCAACCTCATTATTGTATGTTTTTTTATTTTTATTTTTCTCTCTCAAAGATTTCAGTTTGTTTTTCAATTGAATTATATAATATAATTATATTAACGGTGGAAAAAAAATTGAAGTGATTTATCTTGGTCTGATTTTTTTTACATTTCATAAACCTGGCATTTTAACAGTGGTGCATGGGTTTTTTATAATCCGCTGTAGCTATAGACCACATTTCTTAAATCTAATTCACCCTTGTCTCTAAAGAATGTCTTTGACCAAGCTTATTACAGAGTTAGATAAATAAGTAGATAGAAATTATTTGTTTTGAGCAGATCATCTAGTGTTTTTTTTTGTAAACTCATGCAATTGTGTGAATGAGTGAGGAAAAACTTCTAAAGCATTTGAAGGAATGTTTGGAGATTGTGAGCAGAAGGATAAAGGAGAAGGAATTATATCTGAACCTAGAAAGAGTGGAAATGATAAAATGAACTGCGTCTACGTCTACGTCTACGTCTGTGTCTGCTCCTCCTCCTCCTCCTCCTCCTCCTCCTCCACATTTTGCAGAGTTTCCTGAAATTGGTGTTGATTGTTGAGACACAGGTTAATTGTTACTGACGATGCTTCATTCATTTTAAATTAAAATAAGATCCTTTTCTTCTTCTAGACATCACACTGATCCATTTTTCCAGGAATATTCAGTTTGCCCTCTATGGGGCAGATTGCAACTAAGATATTTGACTGCTTTATATTGAAGCTCTATCAAGTCCTGAAAACAATTCACCTATGTTGCTATATCCCATAATACAGTTAAAGTTGGACCCTAGGATAAAAATTAGACAGCAAGATATAAACAATCCAATGTGACCGGATGTATAAATACGGTCATTATAAAAAATACATTATTTTTTTCATATAACTTGGTTAAATTTTCAAGAATTTGAATTTGAATTCTATATAATGCAATCAGAATGATTCTAGTAAATAAATACAACATATATAGAAAAAGAACAAGATTTTTTTTATTTCATCATGTATTTTTCCATAATTCTGATCACTCCTCTAAGTCAATGTAAGCTGCTAAAATCTCAAGAAGGTTAAATAGTCATACTACTCTTACTTTTTTCCCAATCCTTAGTTGATCCTTAGTTCTCATGGATTCTGAAGGTGATTGAAGAACTGCTTAGTTTAAAAATAACTTAAAAACACAAATACATTTTTATTTATATAGAAAACCCACCAATTCTGAAAAAACAATTACTTTTCTGTATTGTCTAATTTTGCTGAGAGATACAGATTTATAGGCACCCAATTATTGAAACTAATTAATATAATTATATGAAATAATTAATGTATGAATTCCACACATGTTACTAGTATATTACAATAGCTTCTTAAGTTCTTGCTATTAAAAATAATAATGGGGGTTCTGTGAAGCTTTATCCAGGGTTTGATGGCTCTTAAAAACAGTAGTTGCTGACCTAACATTCTCCATATGGGTTGAGAATATAACTCCTAGCATTTCCAACTAACACAACCAAAATCCAGGGTTCAACTGAGAAAATTTAAAAATAGTAGACCAGAACATCTGTCCTCATTCTTTTACTACTCAAATATATAGTGATAGAGCCACTAAAAGAAAACACTTGAGTGATTGAAATAGTTGCAATAGGATATAATAATATGCGGTAGCATACAAAAAACTAAGAAATGTAAAATTATGTAGCAATACTAACATACCAAATCAGGCTTAACAGGAAGTCATAGCAAATGGCTGATTATTGATACACTAGTGTTTCTCAACTTCAGCAACTACAAGCTGTGTGGACTTCAACTCCCAGAATTCCTCAGGCAGCATTGCTTGAGTTGAAGACCATACAGTTTAAAGTTGCTGAAGTTGAGAAACGCTATTATGCTCTACATGAATTAATTGTAATTGATACTACCCGTAACTTAAATTTCTTTTAGGACCTATTTCACACATAGTTCTTGATTCCATTCCCAAATGCTCAATCCTACGTGAAGATGAAGCATGTTATTTTTTTTTTTTTAAAAAAATAGGTTCCATTGTTACCATTTTAGTACACTGTATTTATTATAATCTCTTCTTTCTACAAAGTCATTATAGTATATGCTCTGTAAAGACTTTGGATAATGATGGTGAATTTTCATACATATTAGACAAAACATATAAGAACAGAATGATTTAAGCCCATTATTTTTCAGAATTAATAGTCACTACCTAGTAAGTGTTCAAACGCTCCTCTTTATAACCCAACAAACTTATTTTTACAAGTTGCTTCCAAAATATGTAGCTAGCTCAATTAATTGCTGGAAAACTCATACACCAAATGTTTCTATAAGGAAAGATAGAAGCTAACACACTTCAGGATTATTGCCTTGTTTTCCAAACAACATCCTAAGGAATTACTCATCTTCTCCACTGCTATTTAGTTACAACAGCACATTGTCTACTGCTTCTCTTGAATTCCAGAGAGAACATAAAAGTTTTCAATGTATATTTTTATCTTCATTAAGAACAAACACAACACTAGGTTTAAAAAATACACACAAAAGAAGATGGAACCATTTCAGTGCCACAAGCGAGACATTTTTATATAAACCTCAACTGAATTAAATCATTTGGCGGGCCATACTTCTTGCATGATAGAGCACATGTTGAGTTAAGAGTCATTTTTACAAGGTTGTATGGAAAGGGGGCTAATACGATAACAATTTTTCAGGGCCTGACCTTATCGCAGTTGTGCACTGAGGCTACAAATTGGACACTTGCAACCCTATTACATGGAAATAAATTGGAAATGACATATTATTTATACAGATGTATACATGCCTCCTGATATTTGGAGGGAAGAGCATTTAACTTTTATTTATTGCTCTAGTAAAATATAATTAAGTAGTTGCTACCTTGACATGGCAGGATGGCAGGATACAATAGCATTGCTTACATATCTGGATTGGCTTATTACTTTGCAGCTAAATCAATTCGTCACAAAGGCAGAGAAGACCCTCCTAGAAAGCAGTCCAAGACAGACCTACAAGCTATTTTTATTATGTTTATAAGAAACAGGTTGATACCAAACACATCAATATTTGTTAGAAAGCAAGTCCTATTATTTTTGATGGAACACATTTTAAAACAGGCTGAAGTCTTCTGTACATTTAGTTAGGAGGTCTCATTGGATTCAGATAAATTGTATTTCTCCCTTTACATTCTGCGAGTTTTCATAATTTGAACAGTTGGAATCAGACCCCCTTTGTTATGAGATATAAAATTATCTGATTACAATATTATCTGCAGCTCATCCCCAGTGAACCAAACAGTATCTATGCTGGCATGTTGTAATCCCATGTACATTTATATGTGAGGAAACTCCATTGAAATTAACAGGATTTATTTTGAAGAAACAGCATTTGCCTGTACAACATTTATTGTTCATTTTATTGTATCTGCAAATCTAGGGTTGTGCATATTTCAAAACTGACTCTGGAAAAAACGTTTTGCACTTTGCCCCAATGTACGCTTCACAGCTATTAATTACAGAAACTTGACTTTTCTGGCTCCATATCAGTCTGAATAAAGATGTCACTGCTTTATGGAATAATCTATAAAATTAATGTGACTGTTAGCCTCTGTCACCTCAAATCCTGACCCCACATAATTTAAATCAGAATTGTGCAATGTTGCATCCTACTTTTTTTTTCTTTTTGCAGTCCCTGAATCTTGTTTGACAATGTCAAGGAAATGTATCACCCCAAAATGTAGCATTTTAGCAACAAGAACCTGCTCAAATCATCCCAACCCTATCCAAAAGTCCTAGCCCTGTCCAAGTGGGAGATGAAATTCTATACAGTTTGGATCAGGAACCCAAAGCCTATGGCTTTCAGGAACTTCTTGCAAATGTATTAGAGGTAGTCCTTGATTTACAACAGTTTGTTTAATGACCGTTTGAAGTTACAATAGCACTGGAAAAAAGTGACCTACCTTCTTATGGTCACATGATCAAAATTCAGATGCTTGGCAACTGATTCTTATTTATGATGGTTGCAATGTCCTGGGGTCATGTGATCCCCTTTTCTGACAGCAAAGTCAATGGGGAAGCCAGAGTCACTTAACAACTGTGTTGCTAACTTAACAACTGCAGTGACTCATTTAACAACTGCGGCTTAACAACTAAGCAAGAAATGTCTTGCTTAGCAACAGAAATTTTGGCCTCAATTGAGGTCGTAAGCCGAGGACTACCTGTGCTTTATTTCCCAAAAAAACTGCTTATCCCTGATGCAAATCTAAAGGCAAATAAATCCATAGATGCTGACATGCTGCTGGCTGCCTTTGACCTGTACTCAGGGTCCACAGCAGCCTTTCTCAATTTTTTTACCTGGAAAGAAGCCTTGATATAATTTTTAGGTCTTGATAGATTTTTGTTGATCTGGACTGATTTTTTTTTTTTGCAGTATGGTTATTGATAAGGGATAAAATAAGAGAAGAAAATATTTTTTTAAAATTAAAGTACCAGAGAAGGTGTTAGGTCATCCAAATTGTTTATGCTATTCCTGGAGGGACGGGGGTAGTCATTTTTATATATCTATTTTTTCTTTTCTTTATTTCCATTTCTTTTTCACTTTTCATATTTTCTTTAGATTCTGTTAGATTTTGTAAACTTTAACAAAATTATTGTAAAAAATAATTTTAGCCCTTAGGAACCCTTGAATAAAAATTATTATATCTATAGCTAATATTGCACAGCAGGCAAAATTAAAAAAAAAAAAACAACCCAGTGTTTGTGTCTGTGTGCATGTGTGTGTGTGTGCATGTGTATGCATTTGCACATGTGTTTTTATATGGTTTGTAACCTCTGGTACAAGGTTTACAGGAGCTATAAAACCAGCATTGCTTCCTTTTGTTCTAGAGTCATGGCTAGTATGATTCCTTCTCGTAGAGTGAAAGGGGAAGTGACTTCCTGACATTTGCCATTCTCAGCTTTGAAGAAGGTTCACTCTTCCGAATCCATTGCCCAAATAATAGAATTAAGTTTCCATTTTTACTTAATTATGTTTTTATTCAATGAACTTAGTTGCTGAGGCTGGCAGAAGATACTTAATCATAAATTAATCACACAGACTGGGCTCATGTAACTCACCAGATTTAATATAATTGGCTATGTTAATTCACGGATGTCATGTGAATATAAGCAACCTTTTCCCTTTTCATCTTACTACTGACTTGACAAGCTAAGTTTCAACTACTGACATAGACCCTAAGTTACATCATTCTTTAGTGCAGAGGTTCTCAACCTTTCTAATGCCGCGACCCCATAATACAGTTCCCCATGTTGTGGTGACCCCCAACCACTTATACATCAGCCTTGTTTGGTGACCCCCGTGAAATGGTCATTCGACCCCAAATGGGGTCCCGACCCACAGGTTGAGAACCACTGCTTTAGTGCCTCCAGTATCTTTTTTTGTTTTGTTGTTTTAATGTCAGGGCTCCTAAACTCTTGGATGTTGTATTTCTGAATATAGAACTGCAGATGTAGCTTTTCCCATTTACACATCTTGATGGCATCAGGGCAGTATCTGGGTTTCTTTCAGTCATGTAGTTTTTGTTCATACAAAGTGGTCTCATTTCAGATCTGGAAGATAAGGACAGATGCATCACTGTCTTGTTATGTAAGAGAGGAGTCAAGACTGTCCCATCCAAATGCTGCCAAATATGCTTGTCAAGCACAGTAAGTAAGCTATATGCCAGATATCTTCCTAGTAAATTGCTTTGGCTAAGGAGCAAACAATATTTAGGAAAGAACTGTCAAGACTTGATCAATGACAGGTTCTTCATTATATAACAAAAAGGGGCACTTCTTCCTCTTGGGTCAAATGTTATGTTTGTTTTATTAATTTAATGGCAACCTTCAGTCTGATTCTCAGAAACAGGCTATAGAGGAAATTGCCTGCCATCTTCATCAATTAGGGTTGCCTCACCTTGTTCATAACATCTCATGAACTGGTTCTATGCAACTCCCCAGAGCATCTTGTTCTCTCTCTCTAATTCTAAGTGAAAAGGAATGAAACAAGAATCCATCTTGTCACCTATCCTTTTCAACTCCAATAGATTCCCTGGTGCAAGTTTTGTCTGAAGTGAAATTTCAAATCTCAATGTCTTTCAATGAACCTATTTCAATTCTTTTGCACGTGAAGGAAATAGCCTTCTTCTCTACAGCTCAAGTGGGCTTCAGGTATTGTCTTCAAGCACTAGCTCTCTTCTATAGAGAGAAAAGTCTTCAAAACATAACAAAAACAAAAACTGTTATGTTCTCCAAAAGACATGCAACTTTCCACCACTCTAGAAAATTGATGATATCTGCAATGATCAGTCTAATGCATTCAAAGAGCAGAGCCTTTTTTCAAGCATTGCCATTAAAAATGAACAATTAAGGACTGTTCATATAATGTTGCAGCTACTAAAAGAGCTTGGACATATAATGTTGCAACTACTATTCGGTGTTATGCAAATCATAATGGTAATAATCATGTCCACAGCTGCAATAAAAATCTATAGAGCAAAGGTCACGAGCCTTTTGGCTTATGGCACCCAGATATATAATTACCATAATTTGGCTGTTCTGTAAGCCATCAAATGTAAATGTTTAAGGACCTTGCTGTGAGTTCCCAGTGTGTTCTCAACCCCTTGCTAAGACAGAAATTCAGTTTCACTTCCACAGAGAATCATACGTAGCTTTGCTGCTTGAAATTTGGGTTGAAACTAATTTTCTTTGAGAGTTTCTTGACCTCCTTGACCCTACAAGAGAAATTTACATTATGGATGACAAAAATCGATTAGAATTTAAATGTTGTGGCATATCTGATGAACAAATGATTTCAGTTCAAAAAAGACTTGCACGAATTGAAAAAAAATAGTATTTTCAACTCATATTCTGAAAGATTTAAAAGATATCCTAACTTGTTTAGGTTTACCTTGGTAACATTTTTCACCTGATTCACAGAGTAGCCCTTTAATATTTTTGGTTTAAGGTTTTGCCATTTAACAAGGCTGAAAATTTTAATAAATAATTTTCTGCAAAAGTATATTTCTCCTTGCTTATTGGAATCTGAATATATTCTGCATGTACTTCTTCACTGTACACTTGGCACAAGGATCTAATAACTAATAAAGAAGGTAGGATGATCACGAGAAAAACACACACATTGAGGCAATACCTTTATGAAGAGTTACATGATATTTACAGACTTATCTGATATGGGTTATAAATTCTGGGTGACCATTAGATTTAACAACGTTTCTCTACCTCTTTCCAGCCATCTAGTGGTGATCCATATTTTGATAGCTCATCTATATGCTTAAGTTTCATTTCAAATTTTAGGTCATAATCAAGATATCTTTCCATAAGGAAAGTTTTAATTGCAAAGGACAGAAGTGGGTAAGATGAATGGATGGAGTTGTAGGGGTTAAGGTGCTGGCCTAGAAACCAGCCAACTGTGAGTTCTCCTAGGCTGGCAGATGTTGGGCTGGTCACTTAGGCCAACCCACCTCAGGGGGTTATTGTTGTTGTGAGTAAAATAGAAGGAGGAAAGTATGAGATATGTTTGTTGCCTAGAGTTACTTATATAGCAATAAAGGCAAAAAGCTAAAAAAGATAAAAATCAATCAATCAAACAAACAAATAAATAAATTTGGGGTTATTATTTGTTTAGTGAAGTTGGAGTCCTTCCTTCCTTCCTTCCTTCCTTCCTTCCTTCCTTCCTTCCTTCCTTCCTTCCTTCCTTCCTTCCTTCCTTCCTTCCTTCCTTCCTTCCTATTACATTTGGTAGTAATTTTACTGCTTCAAAAAGATAGAAAATCTAAATCTAGCATAGTTAGTGGGAGGCTTGTGGCCTTTTTTTTTTAAGTGAGCATAAGTTTGGTCAGTGCTGTGTTAGGCATAAGAACCAAGGTTCTTGAACTTGGCAATGTTTCTTCTTCTATACCACTATAAAAAGTAGGGTTCCATCATTGCACCCAAGCATCCATATGCAATTGATGATGGCTAGACTATGTGGTAGTGATCTTATATACAACATTGGACCCAAGATTAACATAATCATGGCTTCTTCAGTTTGTCCAGTTTTCTGTGCTCTTTTGACACATTGAGCCATAAATTAACTACACTCTTTCATTTGTTCAATAACATGATTATTTTTTTGGACATCAATATGTTGTGGAACATAGCCAGACATTCTTCCCTAGAAAACTGATCCAAATTTGCTGTTTTTCTACTGTGAAAAGCAGTCCAGGAAAAAAGATCAGTTGGGTAATAGGGTGAAATGGCCAAGGTTTTTCTGGAGTTGTTTGTCTGCATGCTGTGTGCTGATCATCATGGTGACCATTTGTGATCTGGATTATTTTCTCTTCTAACTGACAGCTGATGATTTTCTATTACCATCATTTAACAAAAGACATCAGAAACTGAATCTGGGTTTCCTAGCTGAACTTTCTTTAAAGGTTATTGCCATTACCTGGACTGGTTTGATAATATAACTCAGGATTGCTTGCACTGAAATGAAGATTAATATACCTTTTAGAACTAGAAATAGGACATCATTTATTTCATATACAGTACACAACATGGCATGCATCCATCCATTCTGTCTGAAATAATTCTAAAGTGTTTAAACTTTCACAAAAATTAAGATTATTTTTTTAAAAATCATAAAACCTCTCAACCTCTCAATAATTCAGCAGCCTTCAATATACAGCACAGATAACATTATGTGCCAAATGTCTTCCATAAAAGCTCTGTATTTAGTTGATTCCAGAAGGTAGACAAAGTAGGGCTCCATCTAATTTTTACTGGGGAGGGGGTATTCCAAAGGCCTGGGGCTATTATTGAAAATTATCTACAAGCCTCAACTTCTTTCAGCTCCCAAAAGTAGTACTTCCTGGCAAGATCAAATTGGTTGAGTGTCTCTAATGGAAAAACGTGGTCTTGAAGGTAATTTGGTGCTAAGCCATAAAGGGATTTAAAGGTTAAAATGAGAAGAAAATTAAGAAGCCAATTGGTAAGAAATGCAGTCTCTGAGGTCCCCATTAACAAATGCTGACTAAAATGGGTGGCTATAAGGATTATAAGGAAAAGTGTAAAGTCAGTTTTGGAAGTAGAAAAACACCAGAAATTTGGGGAAAATAAAGTATGTCCATTAATAATCATGCCAACCTTTTGTGATCTAATATTTTATGAAATGCAATGTATTTAACCTGGCTTATTCACTTATTCAAAGTATAATTTAATCATTAATTATTAATTAAATTTAAAAAGTTTTAAAATATTTCTTTTGTGTCTTTTTTTTTGAGCCTAGTCAAATTTAACTAATTTCTAGTTTAAAAGTCAAGAGTCAACAAGCCCCAAGCTAATCAGACCTTGAATCCTATTTCTTTCCTTCCTTTAATGGTAGAATTCTCTCATCTATTTGAGAGAGCATAAATGCATCTTTTGTCTTGCATTTGAGATATGTCTTCTGTGTACAGATTCTGTAGTACTCTTGTGCTCTCACTCTTCAATCTTCTTATTACAAGTTAGTATAAAACATTTTTGGAAATACAAACTGGCAGTATATGTATATCTTATATTAATGGATTAATAATTCTAACAGGAAACATTTTGTTAGAATGTCTTTACTCTTCATTTTCTTTCTTTCTTTTTAAACAATACATATGTATACAAAACATAAATGTCTTGAAGAGGAAAATGAAAATTAAGATCCTGGATTTTTTTTTTCATTTTTCCAAGTCTTCACACTTCTGTAATGGTTTGTAGAAATGACCTTGGGAGACAGGAATAAAAACCACAGCCTAGGCAATGGTCATGAAAAAGGTATCTCAATCCACAGAAGGGTGGGAAACAACCTAAGATGAGACCTTTTTTAGTTCAGGGCGGGTACGGGTACCACCTGTGGTACATTGGCACCTGGCAGGTGGTATGCGACCATCCTAGAAAAGTGGTAGCGGGGGAGGGGAATGAGCTGAACCCGTGGCAGCTGCAGGGCTGTTAGGACTCAGTGGAAGCACCAGAATCAGCGCCAGGCTCCAGCTGGAGCTCAGCGCTGATCCTAGCGCTTCAGCTGAGCCCAGAAGAAGCACCGATCAGCTGGAATGTTGCAGCATCTCCAGGGTCTTGTGATTTACATTCAGATGCTTGGCAACTGATTCATATTTATGATGGTCACAGTGTCTCAGGGTCATGTGAAGTGACCAAAACCTGCTGCAACCACCCAGCAGATGAGGGAAATAAAAACCAACCCCCCCACCCCAGCTGCCAATCCTCAGCAGAAATGCTCACAACAATGAAAACCTCGGACAGGAGGAAGAGTGCCGCCGGGTGGGCAGGCAGGTGTCTTGCTTGGCTGTGCCTTGGGGGGCACTTTTTTACCTATACTTTATCACTTTTTTCCTTTTTTTTGTCATCAAGTTTTTGACACCTTGCTAGGTGACTGGTGGTACTCGGATGTTGCCATATCCTAAAAGTGATAGAATGGGTAAAAAGGTTGAAAAGCCCTGTTCTAGTTTTCTGGAAAGTTAAAGCAAGGGGAGGAGAGCTGCTTTCAGACTTGCAAGAGTCTGTTACTGTAACCTTGCAATAAAGGTAGTGTTAGTACTCACAGCTTGTATTTCTTGTCTGGATTACCTCCAAGGGCTGACATCAATCTTGCATACTTCCACAATAAAATCAAAATCCCTAGAATTTACATCCTGCTGAAAATTCAACCACCTAATGTGCATCTAGTTTGAATAATGATGGCAAGGAATCATTCTTGGGTGCAAAAATGAATTTCTGTATTTGGTGTTCATGTTTTTTGTGTTCATGTTGCCTAGCAACCAAGAGGAGATAAAAAAGTTTTGGCTTGAGCTCTGTATTGCTTGCTGCTCTTCTTTTATTCTACAGTAAACCTCTCCATATCTGATAGTACTTAAAAGCTGCTTTGAATCTGTCTCACACATATGTTATTTATGACAAGAAAAGTTTTCCAAATTCTTAACTTAGTTGGTTCTATCTACTCACTAAGAGATGTTCAACTAACAAAGTACACAGATTAGTACTCTAGTTCTTCACTGTTTTCAGCAAGAAGAAAATGAAAAAGAGCACTTTCAATACTTTTATATACTTTTCAAAGCAGGCTTTTCTAACCTGGTGCCATCCAAATTATCATTTTTTCTTTGTTTTCTTTCAGGAACAGCTTTAACAGTTTAATACACACCTTTTGTAAATCTTTCCAAATCATGTTTTTGATTTATTATTGGCATATTCCCTTAATTATTAAGATTTCATTTTAAAATCTATTATGCCATCTTTTTCCATGTCACTCTTATATTCTGGAATTTTAAAATCCAGTTTTGGATCTACAACTTCTTTTTCCACATCATTTTTATAGTCCCATATTTTTTTAAAGACCAAATCCACATTCAAATCAGCCTCAGTCTCTATTTTTTCTATTTGTTCTATATTCTCTTTTATAGTATCAGACAACCTTTTAAATAATTTTGAGTATATTGTACTGAACAGCCTTCATTTCTTCAATAGTCAAATAGTATTGTTCCATTGTATTAATGGGTTGCTTCTTTAATTATATCTAATTCTCTCTGGTTCCCTCTAGTCATCCTTCAATGTCCCTTCTTATCTGTTTATCACTAAAACTTTCCCACAGGAGGATTTCTTACAGATTTCTTAATTTCAAAGTCTTCATATATTCTTTTATAAAATTTTAAATACCCCACAGCAAATATTCTTTCAGGTTCATCTAGCCCAATGGTTCTCAACCTGTGGGTCGGGACCCCATTTGGGGTCGAACAACCATTTCACGGGGGTCGCCAAACAACGCAGTCCACCATTTCCCCCCCCTTTTCCTTATCTGTGCTACTCCCTTTTATTCTATTGGCTTTTGAAAGCCAATAGAATAGACTCTCTTGAATAGAGTCTAATTCTATTGGCTTTCAAAAGCCAATAGGAATTGTCCAGGCTATATCTGCCCTGCTGAGCCCGCCAAAAGTCCCATTCTGCAAACGGTGCTGCACCAGTTGAGTAGACCTCAACTTACAACCGGTTGGGGGGTCGCGGCATTAAAAAGGTTGAGAACCACTGATCTAGCCCCTTAACTTTCTAAAATCCACATTCTAGTCCTCTTTTAGTGTTTTCCAAAAACTAAAGCTTTTATTTTTAATTCTTAAACTTACATGGAGCTTCCTTCATCCAGGATAGAAGGAGATTCTCCTGGCATAATAAGACTAATCTTTCAAAAGGTTCTAAACCTCTAGTAAATCAATAATGAGTAATTTCCTAAATTAGTAAAGAGAGGGGATGAATCCAGTATCTCTTTAAAGGTGCCAAACTGTGACTTAGGCAAAATGTTTTTTCTTGTAGTTCTCAGAACTGTCAAACCCATTAGAAACTGTTATTTTACAGTCTCCTCAAAGGGAGATTCTATATGGAACAAACCTATGTGTGAACTTTGTCCTTTCCTTGATATGGAGAAGAGTTCCAAGGATCGGATCATTCACCAGTTCCTCTATTTGCTGTCTTCAGTCTGCCATTCCAATCATGGAAGTGCAAAAACCAAAATTGTTATGTCCTGGGTCGGCAGGCACAGGCTGCAGCGATTGGCCCGGGCAGATCATGTGGATGCCCGGGACAAGAAAGGCTGCTCCCAGCCTTGCGTGCACACACATAGCGGGAAAAGATCCTTTGCAATGATTGGCCAGCAAGGTATTGTGCAGGGGGCTATAAAAGGGGGCCACACCATTTTAAAATCTGTTCTGTTGGTGTTGCAATAAAGGAGAACTGTTGGAACTTGTTGCTTCATCTCAGTGCCTCTTTTCCTAAAACAGAACAAAAATGAAGCCTCATAATAATTTTCCTGAAAATAAGTATGAACAGATTTCAGACAAACATTAAAAAATGTCACATAATAACTGTTACACTGTTGAGATGGAAGAATTATAATTCAAATTATCAGAGAGCTGAGTGTCAGGGCTTTCTTCCATTTTAACTTCTATGAAGTAAGTCATAGATTTACTAAAATTTTAGTATTGCTTAAATATTTTGCACTGTGGACTGTAAAAGACATGAACCTATAAAAAAAATAAAGAACTAGGCTGAATCCTGAAAATTGTTATGACCAATTTTATTTAAGTTAAACCAAATTGTGTTTTACCAGTTTAACTGCAGAGACTAGAGAATGATATTTTCTAAGTAACGTCTTTCAGTCTTGAGTTAAAATATGAATTCATCAGATATTTTCAAAATAATTTACTTTTTAAAAATCCTCCAGTTTATTAATACCTCATCATGCGTATTTGAAAGCTACAAGTCAATACTATGCAGTTTCCTAAATAAAATGCACCTTCATAGCTTATAGAGGTAAATTGAAAATGAAATTTGTCAAAAACGTGATTGATATCTAAAAGTGTTTTGTTTTCAATGACTGGCACTGCCAAGTTACAACCATCTATCATCTAACAGGTAATTAACTATATTCCTCATCATGAGATTTCAATCCTGCTGTTTCATTATTGAAATACCACAAATCAATAAGCCTCTGAATCTAGATAGAATTCCTTGTCATGGCCAAAGAAAATGCAATGTGACTCTAATATGTTTGAGGAAAAGTCAATGAAATGTAAAGCTCAACATGTTAAGGACACACATTTCTGTTTTCTTTTTGGAACATATTTGTAGGTTTCAAAAATGCTTATTAAACCTTGTAGCACTCAACAATCATTATCTTTTTCACAGATTTTAAGTGAGGTGGCGCAGCAGTTAGAGTGCAGTACTGCAGGCCACTTTAGCTGACTGTGTTCAGCAGGTCAGCGGTTCAAATCTCACCGGCTCAAGGTTGACTCAGTCTTCCATCCTTCTGGGGTAGGTAAAATGAGGACCCAGATTGTTGGGGACAATGTAAATATATACATTGCTTACTGGTGTACACCGCTTAGAGAGTGCTTGCACTTAAAGTGGTATATAAATCTCATAAATAAATAAATAAATAAATAAATAAATAAATAAATAAATAAACTGATAGTCTCTAAGATGCATGGGAAGCATGTACTATGTCTATCCTATCGGTCTCAATTTCAGCAGAAATTAGAGGAAAAGTTTAAATACATTGAAATGGCATATTTGAAGTTGATTAACGTCTAATCGTTATTTGCCATTTTCTTGTGCTTTACACATTTAGATAAAATAAGGAATAAGGTAATATTTATTGGACTACTAATTATGTGAAATAGAAACTGGACTGTGTCAAAAGGGTACAACTGGCTTACAACATGAAGCTGTGCAAAGGCCCTCCTATCCATGATTACCACTTATTCCTTGAGTATAAATTGTGAACCTATAAAGAACCCAGATTGCACACTGTGTCTATCTGGAATAGTGCCACCTCATTCCTTTGGCAGCCTTTTTTGTTTACCTGGAGGAATTTTCAAAGGGAAAGGAACATCATCTTCATCAACAACATCTTCATCTATAGTCATATATATAAGGATTCATAGGATAATTGGCCTACTATTTTTTGATTTATATAGTTTCTTTTCTGGCAAACCAGTCACTGGTGCTTTACGAAAATATGCAAAAAAGGTATAATAATATTAATGGCTTTTCAAGTAGAAAAAAGGACAAGAACTTAAATCTGAATTGATGTCTGCCTCTGTCTCTCCACTAGCTGTATGACTTGTATACTTATTTATTGTGTGAATAAATGGATCTCTATTGCGCTATATTTGCATGGATCACATACTTTTTATCAATACAAAAATTAAACTGGACAACCAAAACAAGAAATAGATTTAGAACTATGTGACATGAAAGGGGGTCTATGGGCAGAAATGGGAAACTCAGTAGATATGACTCACATAGAAACATGACAAGGACAATAAATACATTTAGAAATCATTGTTACACACTTGTTCTTTGGTTTATTCCAATTTCTTTCTGTAACTTCCTTCTTCAACTATTGAACCATTTTGTTCCCTGCCATCCTACACCTATCAGCAGGTTGTCTGCATTGCTTATACTTGACCTTTGCAATTACATAATTCATAAAACACTTTCTCTCTAGGCAACCACTAGGATGCTAAACATTTCTTCAATAGAGCGAGTTTGTATAATGCTATATAATCAGGATATTTTATCATTTGAGTTACTACTTTTTACATTTCCTTTGTTTCAAATAATTGCAATTTCACCCAGGGCTCTGAAATTTTGTGCGTAAATGAAATTACATCTTTTATATAAACAGAGAACTGTGGCCAGGTTTGAAACCCAGCAAGATATTTATTCAGAGAAAACGATTATAAAAAGGTTCAGGAGATGTCCTTCTTTTTCTTTCTCCTATTTGTGTACTTTAGACCTATAGTACAGATGATTGCACATTTTTATGACAGGTTTGTTCTTAGGATCACAAGAGTTGAAGAAATCAACTAGTTTTTTGAAAAGCCCAGGAATCAGGAAAATAAATATTATGGAAGAGGTCAATAAAGGTTTTTGCAACTAATAGTAGTGCAAAAATCAATTTATAACATCTTAAACATCCTGTTTTCCTATTTAGCAATATGTTCATGCATAATTATTTTATTACTGAATTAATTTAAAAGTTTTATATCAATAAAGCGATATGATACAAGAGAAATCAAAGATTTCCTAAGTCAGGCATGTAATATTATTTATTTAAGGTAAAACAAGAAATGTAGTCCCTACTTCAAGAGATCAGAATTTTCCAAAAAGTTAAGGAAGCTTCTGAATCTTTTTTTTTTTTAAAGAAAAATATAACTTGGATAGAAAATTAATATCAGGCCAGCATTTGAAATACTTTATTGAACTCTTGTGGTCATATCCTCTGTGAAATTGGTAGTGAATTATTTCTAAGAAGCATCATTGAACAATGCTATTTATATTAAATTCCACATTAAAAATGGGAATTTCCTATATTCCTATAATAAAACAAGAGTGATGATAATTAGTGTAATGAATTAAAGTAGAAATAGCAATAGCACTTAGACTTATATATTTCACAGCCCTCTCTAGAATCAACATATTGCCCCCAACAATCAGAGAAGGCTGAATCAACCTTGAATTCCTGAGCAGTTAGCAGTGAATTAGCCTGTAATAATACTGCATTCTAACCACTGCATCACCATGACAATACATTGTTATATTGTATACACAAGGGCCTGTGCATCTGGAACTAAGATGTTATGATCTGAGTTCTATCCCTTCCAGATCTATTTGTGATGTCTCAATGCAAGTACAAAATGGCAGAGTTTGCATCACAATATTGTGATACACATTTAACATTTATTTGTCCCCTAACTCCTTGATTCCCATGAAGTGAATTTTTCAATACAATCTCAGAGCTTACCTTGAGTGTGATGAATTAGCTGCCTGGATTTTTTGGATCCCATTAGCAAGAATCGTTAGGACAGATCTAGGAAAAATAGAAGACAGTAAGTTTTAAAGCAATGACACTTAATGTAATACTACATGAGTGAAATTTTACATGCTTTGTTCCATCATAACACTGGAAATACTATTCCACTTGTGAAAAAACTTATGATCCAATGAGAATAAGTGTAGGGTAATAGTAGTAAAATATCATAATGCTTAAAAATAAAATTGCACTCCAAAATACTGATATCAGGCCTGATTCAAGTTCATGTTCATATTTATTTGTGTGATTTGAATTGTTTGCAAATGCTTTACTGAACAAGTTCCTGGTGGGACCATATAGTAGAGTTCTACCTTTTCTCTGTTTTATATATTTCTTCTAAACAGTTTGGAATAGCCATAGAGGAAATAGCAAACTGATTTGGATGGATTATGGAATGTATTTCAGCTTTAAAACATTTTTAAGTCTCAAATGGTAGAAAACACAAAGGACAATAAATGCAGTTCGAAATGAGATTTTGGCAGAGAAAGCACTATTCATGGTCTATTAGTTGGCCATAAATTACTTGAGGAAAGTTTGGGAGACAAGTAAATAACCAGTGAACAAGAGACTTAGTTTGAGGGAAGCACATTGTCTTACCCATATATACTCTAGAAAGACAGGAATTTGTCACAGAAAAATGGAAACAGATTGTAACAGGTTGACAGGCTGGGAACAGAGAAAGACCCACATAAACTTCATTATACCTTCTTTCACCAGTTTAAAGTGGTCTAACTTAGGGTGATCTATTACAATGGGGTGGTAATGGCACATAATGCTACAAGTGTGAGTATAATATTGGAGCCATAATGCTGTCAAGGACAAAGAGAAAACAACATCAATGGAAGAAATTGGAGAAACTGCTTATGAAATGACCAGTTTGAAGATACATGGGGCTCTAGCTGCTTTTCAGCTACCTGGAAGACCTTGTCATTTCTTCCACCAATCTCCTTTTTAGAAAGTCTATGTTTCTTCATGAGCCATGGTTTCTATGTCCCCTGATTCCCCATATTCGTGATTGCACTCTGAATCTACTTCACTGTAACTAGTTTCTTTTAAAAGAGCACTACTTGATGTGACCAAAATATTTCAGATACTTGTTTACTCAGAATTCTCACAGGGTTTAATTTGTTTCATTCAATTTAAGAAGGCTTACCTCGGAATAGATATGCATTGAATAGCACTATTAATATAATGTAATTCAGTGGTGGGATTCAACTAGTTCACACCAGTTTGGTAGAACTGGTAGCTAATTTTTTGTTGTCCAGGCCCAGAATGGACTTCAGGAAGCAGTATCCACACAGAGAACTGGTTGTTCAAATATTTGAATCCCACCACTGATGTAATTGTAGATCTGAGAGACCTCTGAGGGTTGGTTTCCTTTCCCAGAGAGGCGCTGGGCATCATGTTCACTTCTAATAAGATGGGTGGCACACAACTCAAATGAATGAATGAATGAATGAATGAATAATAAATATTAACTTTGTGATGCTTGAGAAGTGAGGAAATGCGACACAAGATTCCTTTGAGATTGGATTTCCTTTCTATAATGGTATAGCAATTATAATTAAGAAGACTGTGATGAAATTATCTGGGTTATCTGTGTGGCTGAAACCCAGAATTGCAAGCTAGCAGATGAGTTCCCCTAACTTTATTAAATGCTATATGACAACACAGTTAACCCTTCAGTCTGCACTGAGGTTTACATCTTACTTCACTGTCTCCTTCCTTCCTTCCTTCCTTCCTTCCTTCCTTCCTTCCTTCCTTCCTTCCTTCCTTCCTTCCTTCCTTCCCTTCCCTTCCCTTCCCTTCCCTTCCCTTCCCTTCCCTTCCCTCTCTCTCTCTCCCTGCCCCCCCCAAGCAAGAATGAGCAATCCATTGAAATATTATGATTATGTGGCTAAATTTGGTAGCAGTGTGATTTTTGGACAAAAATAATAATAAAAATAGGCATGCTAAAGCTCTGCTTTGCACAATATTCTATTCTGCATTGAACTTCCCCAGGTGCCTTAGCCCTCTCCCCCACTACAAGCCAATAACTTCATCCATATCCCTCTCAAGAAGTCGCTGCTGATAGTCTCAGAGGACAATTTATAAACAAAAACTAATTCTCCCTCAGCCCTGAAGAAATGCTGCCTGCCCTTGCTTCAGACAACATTAATGTGGATAAGACAGTTGCATTTTAGGATGAACTGATATAAGAAAGGAGTAAAATTAATTCATAATGTAAAATAATATAAAATAAATGATAAATGGAATCATATGGTTAGATAGTCAAGAAATTCTAAATGTTTTTTTAAGAAATAAATCTCTGGCAGATGCCTATTCAAACGAGTTTACTGTTAACATTCACAGAAAAATTATAAAAGAGTGACGTGTGGCACTGATGATTTCTTATTATATCTAACAGCAATGTACATATCTGGTATATGACATCCTTCCATAAATCCTAAACTTACACGGTATGCTAATCCTTGATTCCGTATTCTTTTTTTTTAAAAAAAAAATGATTATACCCTGCTGCTATGAGCAAAGGCATTACTAAAATCAGTTTTCTATGCTTTTCCAACAATGAAATGCAAGGCTGCACGCCAGATAGCCAATACTTACCATATGTTAGAAGTTAATCTAGTAGACTTTAGTCACTGGTATGATTTCTGTAACTAAAAATCTCTCATTTTTAAAGCAGTAACCACAGTCTCCTTTATTATTCTTCCTCTAGCAAACCATTAGAAAAATGTTACTATTAGACAGAGAACAATCTCCTGATACCACTCTGGCTTATTTTTATGGCTCTTTCTATGACATAATTCTAGCTAGATAGGAGGAGGGGGGGGGGAAACCAGCATTTAAATCATTCATGGAAATTAATATAAGCTCTCATATTTATTCACTGTATTATGCAGAGCAGCTTTAAGACTGACCTAGTATATTGCAAGTTTTGTGAAGCAATTAAGAAGGATATTACCTTATGCAGTTAAAAATTAGAATGCATTACAGAGAACTACATATTTCATGGCAAAAAGATGAATATATATAATACGTTATCCATAAAGCTGGCAATTAATTGTTATTAAATTAATCCTATAGTCTTTTTAACCCTAGGAACAAAATTGCATTGATATCAAAATATTTAGGCATGCCTAATACATTTCTGCAATGAAGTTGTAGAAATATGATATGGATCACAGTATGAAATTAATATCATTTTGAACTGAAATAATAATATGGGGATATAATTACTAGTCTCAGTTTTTATGCTTTATATGGAATTTGTCTTACGAAAGAATCATCATGGGTTTACTTCTTCCCAATAAACAGTGGATGACAGCTAGATCCCAAATACCTCTATACTTATATTGGCCCTGATCCATTTTTAAAGTAGAATTATAGTTTCTTTCCATATACATACCAGTCTCATTCCATGCATACAATCTCATGAGAATTGAAAGCAGTGCCTTAATTTTTAATATGAAATTAAACAACTTCTATCTTTATTTTTTTTAGTGCAAGCTCCAGCAGATGGCCCTACCAGCTTGCCAGCTACAGGTAGTCCTCAATTTATGACCACAATTGAGTCCAAAGTTTGTGTTGCTAAATGAGACAGTTGTTAAGTGAATTTTGCCCCATTTTATGATCTTTCTTGCTACTTGTTAACTGAATCTCTGCAGTTGTTAAATTAGTAACATGATTGTTAAGTGAATCTGGCTTCTCCATTGACTGTGCTTGTCAGAAGAACACAAAAGAGGATCACATGACCCCAAGATGCTGCAACTGTCATAAGTATGAGTCAATTGCCAAGCGTCTGAGTTTTGATCACAGGACAGTGGGGATGCTGCAACGGTCATAGGTGTGAAAAATGGTCACAAGTCACTTTTTTCAGTGCCATTGTAACTTTGAACGGTCACTAAATGAACTGTTGTAAGTCGAGGACTACTTGCATTTTATAATTTCAAGGTCACAGGCAGTACTGGCTGTCAGTACTGCTGAGAGTCAGATCTCCAATAGTGATAGATTTCTGCTCCTCTCATTAGTTAGCCTTCACACTTTATCTATTGCAAAAAAAGTAGATCAAGGACACATCACATAGAATGCATCACTTTTTTAACAGGAGGATTTAAAGAAGAATGTTGATAGTATAATTCTCCTTTACAACTATTTCTGATCAGCTTCAGAACATTCTTGAATAAAAGCATGTATAGCCACAGGAACAATAAATATGTTGGTTTTCTACTGGGTCAGACCAAAGATCTATGCAAGTAAACTATGTTTCCAATTAGGTGGATATTGGAAGCAGGATACGTGCTTTAGTATCTCAACAACAGGTAGCTGAACAATAATATAAAGGGGTTACAGTTGTTCAGACAGAACTGGTGTACTATTTAGGGCTTCTCTTGGACTCTTGGTTCCTGGTAGAACAAGTGAATGGTCATGGCTAGGAAGATCTTTGTACACCTCCATCTGGTGTGCCAGTTGTGTCTGTTATTCAGTCAGCCTGCTCACAGGCACTCAGGCCATGGTTACTTCCAGTTTGGTATTGCAACATGTTTTGCATGGGTCTGCTTCTGAAAACCACATAGAAACTTAATTGGTCCAAAATAAAGCAATGTAAATAAGTAGGGGTGAACCTTGGTATGCCCATGCAATACTGGTATTTTATGAGCTGCACTGATTCCCTATAGAATTCTGGATGCAATTTAAGATACTGGTTATTATCCATAAAGCATTTCTTGACATAAAGCTGGATGGTTTGTGAAACCATCTGTCTTGAACTATCTTGAACTGCTTATCTGATAAGATCTAGTAGGACGAGCATGCTTTGGGTCCCTTGTATGAGACACTATCTCATGGCAGAACTCAGGAGGCATGTCTTTTCAATCACAATACCTATTCTATGGACCTCATTCCTACTCTTTGAAGCCATTACGGTTTCTGCTCATCACTACCTTGTATAACAAAGCACTATTGAAGAAGCACTATCTTTTGTCTGTCCTCAGTCTCTCACTGCTGAGCTGTACTGGATAACTCTTCTATTATTGTAAGAAAAATGAAAACAATTTCCCTCTGTTCACTTAATTGTATCGTGCATAACATTAACATTTTAATTGCTCTTCAAGGAAACTTTTAATAGTATCTTGATCAATTTGTTGCCCTTGTTAACCTGTTCTTCCCATCCTGCCCTCTCCCTTGCAAAACATTTTTTTAAGTGTTCAGCCAAAACCATGTGCACAAACTATTTTGCTTATTTATTTATTTAGTAATCTGGTTGTTCATCTCATATAAGTGAATCTGGGTGGTATACAAGGATCATGAAAAATAAAAGAAACTCTACTACAGCAAGATAATTCTCAAACTTATCATTCTTGCCCCAGAAGAATATTTTTCCATCCTGAATTTCATTAGAGTTGCTATTGCTATAATCCTTATTTGTTAATTCAGCTGTATTAACTTAACCAAATAAATAAATAACCTAAAGCATTTTAAGATTGTCTTCTGGTTTCACAAACATAGATCATTAGTGCAGCTTTGCAGTCTTGAATAAATAATATTAGACATTGCCCTACAAACTTGGAAGTAAAAAGGTAAAATCAATACATGAAATAAAACAATGTACATTCAGTTAATATTAATATTGTGTTCATGCAATACGTGTTTGTAATTGCAATTTTAGTACTGTAGGCTGAAATCCCTCCATGCTAATGAGATGAATTCCCAGTTCTAAAAGATATTTAGTTCCATTCTGAATTTTTTTTATATAGCATTCATCTATTTAAAAATATTCCAGAGTATATATAATGTGGTCTTTAATATCCTGAAAATCAAATCAGCAAGTAAAGACAGATACATGTCCATGTAATTTACTAGAAAAGTATAATTAATACATTTTTAATATTTTGCATAATTTTTGTATTATTACCATTTGAAATCTACTTGAGTTCATGGCCAAATATTCTAAATTAAAAAAGTGATCTCTTTTTCACTTACATTCTAGATATTTTTACGAAAATATGCATTCCACAAAGTAAGAAATAAATTTCTACTTAACACGTTATATGTTGATTATATTAATAACTTCTTTGAAAATTGATCTGAATGAGATAATTTTACTGCTTATAATAATATCCATATGTTATTAAATATGTCCTAACAATCCATATAATAACTATAATAATTAACTGCCAAACATTTCAATAGCAATTTACAAGATGAGGTCAAAGTAGTATTCTAAATACAAGAAAATCAGACATTTGAGATGTATTTCATCTAAATGGACCCAGAACAAATTTCTTTGTGCTTGGTGGGGCTTTCTTACCAATAAATGCATCATATAATAATATTATCATTGCTTAAAATAAGCACTGAAAGTCACAATCACACGATCCATGTTTTGGACTTCATAGGAATGGTTAATAGTTCTTAAATAAGACTATATCATGTACAGCTATTACCATGTAAATCCTAAATTTTTGTCCTTTCTAGAGCAATCTTTATTAGAGTTAGATACAATTATAACTGAGTTTATATAAACTTCTCCAAGTTATGGAAGGCTGGCATATCATATTTAACAGTACTACACAGTGCTAATGGTTTGTACAGAAACCTATTTTTCACTATTTAATTGACTAGAAGAGTTTGATAAGAAAGTCAAACTATTAGAAAACGCTACTTAAAACTTTGAATAATAATTGAGTGGATGCATTTACACATTTTTGACATTATTAAAGCCAGAAAAATATTGTACATATTGGACATAAACTTAAAACTATGGTATGCTAGATATGTTTCTGATTTCCATTTCCAGCCGGAACTTTGACCCACCCATAACCATCCCCTTGTGAAACATTAGCTAATTATAAAAAATAATCCATAGCTGTTCTGGGAAGAGGTATTTTACTATTCTTGATTGATAATAAAGTTTATCAAATAACGATGCCTTTATTTAAAATCTAATTTAGTTCAACATTGTCTACTATAGATTTCCATTCTTTTCTGGCTTTGCAATCCATCCTTCTTGTAGCCATATAAATACACAGATAACAGAATAACAGAGTTGGAAGGGATTTTGGAGGTCTTCTAGTCCAACCTCTGCTCAAGCTAGAAACCCTATATCATTTCAGAAAAAACTGTTGTCCAATCTCTTCTTAAAAACCTCCAGTATTGGAACATTCTAGCAAGACTGCATAGAAGAGCAGCAAAGATGATTAGGGAGGCTAAAACATATAAAAAATGTTTGCTGGAATTGGGTATGTCTAGTTTAATGAAGAGAAGGACAAGGGGGGACATGATAGCAGTGTTCCAATATCTCAGGGGCTGCCACAAAGCAGAGGGAGTCAAGCTATTTTCCAAAGCACCTGGAGGTAGGACAAGAAGCTATGGATGGAAACAAACGAAGGAGAGAAGCAACCTAGAACTAAAGATAGATTTCCATTAACCAATGGAATAACTTGCCTCCAGAAGTTGTGAATGCTCCAACCCTGGGAGTTTTTAAGAAGAGATTGAACAACCATTTGTTTGAAATGATTTAGGGTTTCCTGTCTGAGCAGGGGGTTGGACTAGAAGACCTACAAGGTCCCTTCCACCTCTGTTATTCTTTTATACCCACAACTTCTGGAGGCAAGTTGTTCCACTGATTAATTGTTCTATCTGTCAAGAAATTTCTCCTTAGTTCTATATTGGATATCTCCTTGATTAGATTAATAAAGCAACTTTTGTTCTTCTTATTAAATAACTATTAATTCTTTTTACCATTTAATCTTCTTACATCCCAAATCTTTTATATGCCATGGTCATTGTGAGATAGGTCCACAGATATTAACTTGCCATTTGATCAGGAAATGTGGTCATTTGTTTGTGTGCTATCATCGTAACTCTAGAACCAGGACATCAACTTTTTTTTTTGGGGGGGGGGGTTCATTGTAAATTCAGACAAACACCAAACTACCTGTCCTAAGTTAAAGACTACCACTTTAACCCTATCTTGAATTCCCTAAACTGACTCTGCTCTCAAAATGAAAGGGGATAGAAATGCTTTACTTTAGTTTCATCTCTAGAAATGTACAGGAAGGTATAACATTTAATGAATGCATGTTATCCTAAAGATTAATTTTAGGAGGGAATTGCCCAGTTTTTGCAACTTTTTTTACAGACTTGTTGAAGTTATAACCATCAAATTACATTGACAAAGCAAGCTATGATTTTTTTAAAAAAGTACTTACATAAATATCACAAAAGTACATATTAATATCATCTAGATGTCAGAGAGTGGGAGGATGAATAGTTTCCTAAGAACAATCCAAACAAAATGTACTAAAAGAATGAGAAAATTAAATACAAAGCTTATAAAATATTAAACACATTTGATGTCAACACTTTAGTACTTCTCAATACTTACAGAACATATATCCACATTTATGTCTTTAATTAAAATGTAGATTATGGATAATTTCATATTAATCATCAAAGATGATTAAGGGACTAGAAGCTAAAATATATAAAGAATGGTTGCAGAAATTGGGTATGTATCGTTTAATGAAAAGAAGGACTAAGGGTGATATGATAGCCCTGTTCCAATTGCTGCCACAAAGAAGAGGGAGAAGATATAAAGCACCTAAAGGTAGGGCAAGAATAAATTGATGGAAATGAAACAAGGAGAGACCCAACCTACTGTAGAATTAAGGAGAAATTTCCTGACAGTTAGAACAATTAACCAGTGGAACAACTTACCTCCAGAAGTTGTGAATGCTCCAACCCTGGAAGTTTTTAAGAAGAGACTGGACAGCCATTTGTCTGAAATGGTATAGGGTTTCCTGCCTGAGCAGGGGGTTGGACTAGATGACCTCCAAGGTCCCTTCCAACTGTTAATCTTTATTCTGTTACTCTGTTATTGTGTTAATCTTCCACTGGATAACAATGTGATTCTGTGTAATAAGCAATCAACATTATTTTCTATTTTGTAATAACAATGGAGGCAAAAATGGTTGTCAGTCTTATTATTGATCTGGGGAGTGACAGAATCATATGTACTACTTACTGTGTGAGGATGTTCTTTCTATCACCCTCCCACTCTTGAAAGAAGCCAAGACAATATTTAATTATGCCTTACATATTTTACATCAACATTAGAATGCCTCAGTGTTCTCCTTTGATTGGATAATACTGGCCCTATGCAATCCCTAGCTCATAGTTTAAGTAGCCTAATGGTGATTCCCCACTATACTGCAAAACAACCAGCTTTGGCTTTCACAGAACCAATGTATAAATGTTATTGTGATTGCGTCCTCCACCCCACTTTTGGGAAGATCTATTAACATGTTCAGTCCAGCCTTAATCAAACACACATTTCCTCTAATAAAATGTTGGTAATCTTGGCAAAATAAGAAATGCAGGATATTCATCAGTCATCATTATATCTGTTTCCTACCAATGAAAATAAATTTGGTTAGCTACTCAAGACAGACAGAAAAAATCAAGCAACATGTTACTAGTCATTATATTGGTACAGCAAAGGGTGATTTATGAAACTCGTCTATTGAAGAATTTTTCTAGGATTCACTGAGATATTAGCTGTGCAACCACAACCTAAAATATAGATCAGATACATGCCGGCACTTCATGCAAGAAAGATTGTTAAGTAGGTATTCTACATTCTTGAACAAAGTTGGTTAAAGTATTTAGTAAATGAACTTTAAGTTCTATTCATTCCCTGCTCAGAATATACTCAGAAGATAGTATAAGATTGCATATGTAGCCATTGATTAACACTTGTGAAAATCCTGTATGTTATGAACAGCATGGTAAAAATATACAATATAGTAGTTTGGCAGTATAATAGCAAACTAAAAATATAATTAGGTAATAGAAGTCCAGTCAGGAAGAAAATGCAAATGAAAATTGGAAATAGTATTTCAGGGCATTTAAAAATCAAAATGTATGAGGCTCCCATATAGCTACCTGATATATTATTTCTGGTTTTTTTCTGGGCTCAGTAGCATGTCCTTTTCTTCCACTATTCCTTTTCCCCCAATGTAATAGTTCTTGCTTTCTTCAAAAATATTCTTAAGCTCACTTTCCCACTGCCATCTATTTTTCTTGCTCTAACAAAACCTAGGTATTGATTAAAAATATGATATGCTCTTTTTCTGTTTAACCTTGTGCACTTTTGGTTCTCTTCTTTTGATATCTCTCACTTGTAAGTTCCTTGGAGAATGGAAATAATACTGTATATTATAAATTAGATAAAGGCAGAATGACACATATAGAAAATCAGAGATTGTAACTGAACCATTAAACCTTGAAATTATATCTAATATGACAAAAAAGTTGCCCAATAAATTTACATTTTATCCACTATTACTGAAAGAATAGCTACTGCTATTGCATTTTTTAAAAAAATATTATTGTTCTTTTTGTTGCAGCTGCTGCTACTACCACTGCTGCTGCTGCTATTAAAATTAAGCAGAACTAATTAAACTTACAATGAAACATTATAAGAGCCAGCCTAGGAATATGAGAAATCATATGACAACATATATGCTGTTGTACATATTTAATATTAAGGGAAAATTGAGAATGAGATCACCTAGAAATGGTTATCAAACAGGATACCTGCAATTATAATGAGCACTTAATATTGTTTTTTATTATGAGAAAAGAATGAGAAAATAAAGTCATGAATATGGCATGTGGTCAAAATCAACAAATTCTGCAAGGGTAAAATGGCATATAAATTGTAACATTACATTAAAAGTAGGCTTCTCTTGTAATCATAATTGTAATTTCATCATAATAATAAATAATAGAGATTTATTATTTATATTATTTGAAGTTTTCCAAAGGACTAAAAATATTCAAGAGATAATTTTGCCAAAAATAGCCCTGTAACTTTACAACATTGCTTTGTCTACACTTGATTTGACGGGCCTTAAATGCATGATTGCCAGTGTTCCACTTAAAGCATAACTGTAGCTGTAGGAGTTCTAATCATTCCTGGATGGCTTATTTTCACATTGCTGCTTTTCTGATATTCCCTTCTTTGGGAAATCATATAGATAAATGGGTAAGTTACGATTAAATTAGTCAACAAGCTGTAATCAACAAATTGTTCTGACCTTGTTTCAGACATTGTGTCCTTGAAGCTAAAGGAGAAAACAAAAGAAACTTTAAAAAGTTTATATATATATATATATATATATATATATATATATATCCTTGATAGCTGCAAAAAGGTCTCATTTGATGTGACATCACTATTCACATCCATCCCACAAGAACTGACTGTCTCAACAATAAAGGATTTATTACAACTAAAGGGATTGCGAAGTCAGGGTTCCCTTAGGATGGAGGACATTGTCAGGTTATTACAATTATATCTAAAAACACGCTTCACGTTCCAGGACACAATATATGAGCAGATTAAGGGCACGCCGATGGGATCTCCCATCTCGGCGGTCATCGCCGAGGCGGTCCTACAGTGCCTGGAGGCTAAAGCAATGGCTGACTACCAACCGGAGTTTTGGGCCAGATATGTGGATGACACGTCCGCCATTATCAAACGAACGAAAAAAACTGCCTTTATGGAAAAATTGAACGCAATATTCCCAGACATACAATTTACGACGGAGGAGGAAGCCAACAGCAGTTTGGCCTTCCTGGACGTGTTAGTCACACGCCAAACCAATGGTGCCCTCCAAACGACAGTATATAGGAAAGCCACTCACACTGATAGGCTACTGCATTACACAAGTAATCATCCAGCAGCCCATAAGATCGCATGCGTTAGGACGTTATTTGCACGCATAGACATGCACTGTAACACTAAAAAGGCCAAGCAAGTGGAACGTGCCCGCCTCCATCAGTTGTGTAGGTGGAATGGCTACCCAACCAGCTTCATCTGAAGATACAGCAAACACCAAGAACCCCGCAGGGCATCGGATGACCCAGGGAAAACATCCTGGACAACGACACTGTATGTCCAGGGAGTAGCAGAGGCAACAGCGCACATATTAGCGCCTTATAACATCAAGTGGCTCACTGACCCGACCAAACACTTCAGATGAAAGCGATACATCCCAAGGAACCGCTACCAAAGGAAGAAAAGTCATCGGTCATATACAGGGTACACTGCAAGGATTGCCAATGTAACTATATGAGGGAGACGGCCAAACGGATAAAAATCAGAATACATGAACACATATTGGCCATTAGAAGGCAGGAGCAGTATTCCCAAATATGGATGCATATGGCATCCGGGCACTCATTCGATTTCAAGGGAGCAGAAGCCATCACCCAGGATGCCTCCAAAGGAGGATGCCTGCTGAAGGAGGCCTGGCTCTCCAACATGGATTCAATCAATTGATGCATAGAATTGCCCCTGGCATACCAGACATTAAAAATACATGAGGAGCAAGTCAGGAGGCGGATGGCACTTACCAGAGGCAGAACCAGAACCGGGGAAGGCAGCCATCTCATGGCTAGGCAAAGAAAGGATTTGGAGGGAATAGGGACAATAGGGATGGATGGTGAAATATTGGAATCACGGATGGATGGATGGGGTGAAAAGGAGGGAGGAAGTGAGCATGGTGAAGAGTCCCAGGGGGGAGGTGACAATGAGGGGACATTGGGAATGCCGGACCTGACCGTATGACCCAAAACACATAAGGCAGGAATACCAAACAGGACAGGGTTAGCCAAGAGGGGGAAGGAGTGGGAAAGGGGTAAAAAGGGGGGGGAGGTTGGATAGTCCAACTGACCATAGGCAGACAGGTAGAGAGACAGGACACGATCGTGCGCACGCACATCCAGGTGTGAAAGGAAATTGGGGAAGATAAGGCTAATGAGGATGAGAGGGGCTGAGCCTAAGAGCAAGCCAATAGGCATACCCACCAGTTGTGGGCAGATGGAGCAGAAGGATGAGGCAAGATGGAGCATGTGCACACCTTGGGGTGGAGGGAAATCGGAGAAAAAAAGACTGACAGGAATGGATGATGGCAGGCAGGAACAGCGTGCAGACCAATGGGCCAGAAAGGAAGGGAGCTCTGATGGCAAGCCTTTTGGAACACTGCACAGCCTGGAATGAGTGAGAGGGAGCGGTTAGAGAGCACACCGTCAGCAATGGTGTTGGGAAGGAGGAGATTGACAAGGATGAGAGAGGGGAAAAGTGTGGAATTAGAGTGCAAAAAAGAGAAGGCGGGGCAACCAAGGCAATTACAGTTAATCAGGAAGGATGGCCCTATTACATGGGCAATGAGTAAACAGTTAGACCAGCAAGATGTATAAAAAGAATCTCCCCACCCCCTGAGCCCCACTCTGAGGACGCTGGCAGGAGACCAGCAAAAGCTAAGTTGTTTCTTTTAACATTGTAAATAGTTGTTTTTATTGTTTTTTAAATATTTTTTTAGCAATAAACAACTGGTTTATACCTCTCCCGGAGATCGAAGATTGTGTTATTGAACAATATATATAAACCTCAGAAAACATATATATATGTTTTCTGAGGTTTTCGCGGGTGTTTCTATGTAGGTCTTTGGTTATTCGGGTTTTCTCCCGCGTCAAATTGGAAGTGTCTTGGCGACGTTTCAACGAAGTCTCATTCGTCATCTTCAGGCTGGTGTTTTCGGCTTCATGCTTCTAGGAGCAATGGGTGATCGTAGCTGTTTCTTCCTTTTAACTGCCAGTGGGGGTATGAACTGATTGGGTGAGAGCCTGGCTGTGTTCTGATTGGGTGGAGGTGTGTTTTGATTGGTTAGAAGCTTGGCTGTGCTCTGATTGGATGGGGGGTTGGCTGTACTCTGATTGGATGGGGGAGTGTTCTGTTTGGGTGGGGGCTTTGTTGTGCTCAGGTTAGTCTGAATTGCAGGGGGATGTGAGATGCTGAGCTGCATTGCTTTTGTTTGTCTTCACATTCGTGGTCGTGCCTCATCTTCATGGCGGGTGTCAATTTGCTTCATGTATGGATTGAAGGGTTTAAAGTGGCTAATGATGCAGCTGTGGTCTGGCTTCTGGTTTGTGGTCGTGCCTCATCATCGGTGTGGGTTTGGGTTTGCTTTTTGCATGGATGTTTGGTGGTGACATCCTGTGTGGTTTTCATGAGTGTGGGTCTGGTGTCCTTCTTTGTGTTGGGGACTCGTTTTTCAATAAGGGCTGGTTTCCACATGGCTGATAGGTGGGAGGTTTCATCTCATTTATTCATGCTGTGTGGGCATTTTTCTATCTCAATGGCTTCTCTAATTATTCTGTTATTAAAGTGTTCAGTTTTGGCGATAGTTCTGGTCTTTTTAAAGTCAATTTCATGTCCTGTGGCTTTAAGGTGTTGGACCAGGGAAGAAGTTGGTACCTCTTTTTTGACTGAGTTCTTATGTTCTTCAATGCATGCACTTATTCTTCTGTTGGTTTGTCCGATGTATGTGGTAGGACAAGCGGTGCATGGGATTTCATATACTCCTTGATTTTCTAACTCAATTTTGTCTTTGGGGTTTCTTAGGATGGTGGATATTTTTCTGTTTGTGCAGAATGCTATCTTGATGTTATGTTTGTGGAGGATCTTGCTGATTCTGTCTGTGGAAGAGTGGCCCTATCACACGAGCAATGAGCAAGCAGTTAGATCGGCAAGGGTATAAAAAAAACTTCTCCACCCCCTGAGCCTCACTCTGAGGATGCTGGCAGAGGATCAGCGAAAGCTAAGTTGTTTTTAACTTTGTATATAACTGTTTTTATTGTTTTAAATATTGTTTTAACAATAAATAACTAGATTATACTCTTCCCGGAGATCGACGATTGCATTATTGAACTCAAGGTGTGCCATGGTTCCAAGAGATGGTGTTAATGTCCAGGGACTTAAGAGAGGCTTTTAGCATGTCTTTGTATTGCTTCTTTTGTCCTCCGTGCAATCGTTTTCCTTGAGACAGCTCACCATAGAAGAGCTGTTTAGGGATGCGATGATCTGGCATCCTTACAACATGGCCTGCCCAGCGCATCTGGGCTTTCATTAACAGAGTGTAAACTGATGATAGGCCTGGAGAGGACATCTGTGTCTGGTATCTTATCCTGCCATCGAATCCTCAGAAATCTACGAAGGCAAGTCATGTGGAAGTAGTTCAGTTGCCTAACGTGCCTCCTGTACACTGTCCAGGTCTCACTAGCATACATCAGGGTAGTTAGCACTGCTGCCTGGTAAACTTTAAGCTTAGTAGCAAGGCTTATTCCATGGCGGTCCCACATGTTAGTCCGCAATCTGCCAAATGCAGAACTTGCCTTGGCAATTCTACAGTTGACCTCATTGTCAATTATCACTGCACGGGAGAGGGTACTACCAAGATACGTAAATTGGTCCACTGCTTGCAGCTTTTGTCCCTTTACTGTGATAGTAGGCTCTTGATATTGGGCTTTTGGAACTGGCTGGTACATCACTTCAGTTTTCTTTGTGTTGATGAAGAGGCCAAAGTTGTCACAAGCAGCTGCGAATTTGTCCATGCTGGCTTGCATTTCCTGCTCCGATCCTGCATTAAGAGCGCAGTCATCAGCAAAGAGGAAATCTCGTAGCACAGTCTCCTTTACCTTGGTGACAGCCTGAAGTCTTCGCAGGTTGAACAATTTCCCATCGGTTCTGTACCTCAGATTAACTCCCACTGAGCTGTTCTAAAAGGCATCTGACAGCATGGCTGAAAACATCCTGCTAAACAGGGCAGCCTTGTTTATTGCCGTTAGTGAGAGGGAAGGCCTCTGAGGCTCCACCGTTACTCTGAACATGAGCTGCCATGCCATCATGGAACTGCCATACCATCAGAATAAATCTGTCAGGGCACCCAAACTTCGACATAATGCACCATAATCCTTCACGACTAACTGTGTCAAAAGCCTTGGTGAGATCCACAAAGGTGGTGTATAGTTCACAATTCTGCTCCTGACATTTCTCCTGGACCTGTCAAACTGCAAAGATCATGTCCACCATGCCATGCACTTTGCGGAAACCACACTGTGTCTCAGGTAGCATGCCCTGTTCCAGATGGTCAGTCAGGCAATTTAGCAACACTCGTGCAAAGATCTTGCCTGCGATGGAGAGAAGTGATATTCCTCTATAATTATCGCAGACTTGTCGATTTCTTTCCTCTTGTAGAGGTGCATAATGGACGCATCTTTCAGTTCCTGGGGAATGGAACCTTGTTTCCAGATAAGATCGGAACAACTGGGTAAGTTTTTCAACAAGCACAGCACCACCAGCCTTATATATATATAAAGAAATATATAAACTAAACAGGTTATATTAGGAAATTGTGGAAAAGAAGTAGATCAGGTTCTTATATGGTTATAAGCAAAGAGAAAATGGATTTAAATCTTAGTGAATTTATTAGAAATAAATAATGATTTCAGATATAATACCATCTCATAAATCTACATTATATCCGGACTTTAGCCATTTCCACACTCTCACAAACCAATGAATCACACCCAGATTGTTCTCCATCTCATCTCATTGGCTTTTTTGAGCTAACCAATCGGGCAGCACAGAAATCAGCAATCAGATTGTGTCTCACCATCGTCCTAAATGTCCTAAACTTGTTTTCATATGATCTTTTTTTAAAAAAATTGCCACTGTGAGAAAGGCTGCAATGCCACGCCCTTACTCCACACACCCTACTTAAAAAGACTAAAGCAGACATCATATGATGCAGTGCCTTATCCCTGCACAGAAGGAGGAAAGATGAAAACTCAAGAGGAGGGTGAACCGAGACCTTCTCTCAATGGGTCAGAGTTCCAATGTTTCAGTTGTAGAACTCTTGTTTACAGCTAGGTTTTCTGCAGTGCTGATGAACCAGAAATTAATCGTCTCTATAGCCCAATGGTGAAGATAGAATGTGATTATACAAATACAGAGCCCACCCTGGAGTAGTGCAAATGCTGCATTTGGAGGAGCCTTGAGTCATATTTTGAGGACTAATTTAAATCCCTCTGATTAACGGGATTAATTAAATTCCATTAATTCTGGATCTAGTGCAATACATTTATGTACCATTTCTTTCACAGCAGATTAAAAACCTCTACATTACTGAATTAAAACATTTGGAGAAAAGAAACAAAGCCTACATTGTTTATAACGTCTCTCCTCCTACATATTTCAATACAAGAGGAGATTATGTTATCTTTCTTTCTATGTTAAGTTCTGTTGTGCTCATAATAGCAAATTTCAATTATATGCACAGAAGATTCTCACTTTCTACAGGGAAATGTAAATCTGTCATATTTAGTATGCAAAGAAGGAAGAAAGGAAGGAAAGAAAGAAGGAAAGAAGGAAGGTAGGAAGGCAGGAAGGAAGGAAGGAAGGAAGGAAGGAAGGATGAAAGATTGTCATTGCTTTGAAATGAATAGCAAAATCTATGCAAGAAAATGTTTTGTTTGCATAACCTTCAGCCTTAAAAAAAATACAGTATTTATTTCCCCTCATACCACACATCTTGGGAAAATATAACATTAAGCATAGTATAAATGTAATGGATTACGATCATATATAATACATAAATAAGATACCAATAAAGAAGAATATTTGTAGCTCAGGTTGAAGTAAGGGGTCCTTGATGTTCTCTGAGCTCTCTGAGTTCTCTCTCTTTTTTCCTTGCAGACATTTCATTGTCCAAACAAGGTAACATCATCAGTGCTGCTCATTACTGTATATGAAAACCAATGAATAACATGACATAATGTGGAGATATCAAACATCAAGATTAATTCAGCTTGTATTTCATTCATAACAAATACACACTTGACTTATTTCTAGAGATATACCTCTTCCCTAACTATAACAACCTCTGATGATGAGCACAGTAGCTGGCAGATCAATTTGTTTGTAAAAAAAAATTCTTGGTACTTTGGACTCCACTTGTTCAGGGTCTTTGAAATGGACAAGATTCTTCTTCCTCTTTATGATAATGAAATTCTGCCCACTATATCTAAAGATTCCTTGTGTACATGGTGGCATTCCAGAAAATAAAGGGAGTTTAGGTCAAAATGGGACAATTTGCTGCAGCCAACTCACCGCTCCCTACTCACTATGGCCAATTCACCATGGCCAACTCACTGCAGGACAACTTGCTATGGATCAATTCAACAATTCAATTTAATTATTTAAAATAATTTAAAAATTATTACAATTTTTGTCATTCATTCATTTTATCTCTCCTTTTGCCTGTTTTCTTTAATGATTTTATTCCACCATTTTTTCATGGTAGTGTAACTCTTGTCCTGCGGCAAGTTGTTCCACAGCAAGTTGGCTATGGCAAGTTGTCAAGCAGTGAGTTGGTTGCGGTGAGTGGACTGTTGCAAATTGGTCACGGTGGGGCATTTCCTGATTCAGAAACAATAGAGCAATAGAATCAGAAGTTAACGCCCTGCTTCCCTCTCTAGTAATACCAGCAGTTTACAGACAACTTTCTCTTGCCATCAAGGACTGGAATATATAGGGCAGTTCCTGGACTCAAAATACTTGTTACTTCTGATATACCATAAGACTTTATTTAACATTTCCCTCCTAGTCACCTAATCATTTTGAAACAACTATTGAATGCAAGTAAAAAATTAGCATCTTTTGATCATAGGTGCAATTAATAAATATTTCTTAAAGGAGCTCAATTATGATTACATTATATTATAATTGATTATAATCAATTATGATTATATTTTTATACAGATATTATATTTAAGGGATGAGTTAGAACTAATAGGACAATAAATGTGGGCTATTATGGATTAAAAATGTTATTTTTGTTTTTTTCATCAGAATGAATTGTTTTTATTAGATGTTCTCTTCAGCATTCCTTCCCTCTATCAACATTGTTTGTTTTTTGTTAAAATAGCACCATGAAGAAGTAAGGTCAAAAATGTTGATGATAGTTTTTAAGGTCACTATAATTTCAACAAATCTATTTACCTAGAGAGAATCTTAATGAAAGATTAAAGTGTTTTGCATTTAAGAAAAGGAATTAGTTTATTTGCATGGCATTTCTATTGCCCATCACATTTTCAAATTGTTCTGGAATTTGTTTTTATAAATATCAGTGAAATAACTTAGCCAATATTCAATAAAAATGGGGCTACGGCAGCCCAATTATATTTATTTTATTTGAATGTTATACTGATATTTATATGTGCTTAATGATTAGTAATTTAATTACCACAATTATTTAAATAATTTATCAAATAATGATTGGATTTATATTTCATTGTATACTATTGAATTTAGCCTTCATTAATTCTGTAAGATATAAGAATGTGATGTGACTATTTTGTCAAGGAAACATTGTCTCTTCCTGATACATTTCTTTGTATCACAAATCCACAGCTATATTTGTATTTTCATTATTTTGTGTAGTAACATTTACAGCAATCCATCAGTTTCTTTCACAGAAAATTCCTTCATGTATATGGTCACATTCTTGACAAATGAAATTAAATTTCCATGGAACAAAAAACCATTGCAATATTAGTTAAATGTGCTTCATGTTAGGTAGCCTGATGGGGCTGAACTGTTTTCATGATAATATTCTTGGCTGTGCAAATTTTCCACATTTGCATACTCTTTTAAAGTTTTGCATTTATTTTGAAAAAATATATAACTTTTTTTGGCTTGGTTTAAAAGTATCTTGTGAGTGCTCTCATAAAATGGCCGTTATAGGAAAGTTTGCCTACCCATAAAATGGCTGCCATGGTAGCTATGGTTTATCCCAAAATCCCTATTATTAAAATTTATTAAATTTTATATTTAAGTTAATTAACTTAAATTTATTGAAAAATTTCCCCCTCCCTGTTCTCCTGTATTGCTTTCTATTGCTTCACATTTCATCTCCTTTTTTGCTTTCTAAGCAGGTAGCACATCTGCAAAACTCCTTTGAGAGACAACCACCTACCATTTCTTATTTTCTATGAAAGTTTATAGAACCTTCACCCCAAAGGCATGGATAAAAGTAAAGATGATGCTATAGGCTGGCATTCTGTTTGCAGTATGCCACTTTCCCTTAAGACAAAAGAATCTAAAAAGAATTTAAACATTTGGGCCAGGGATTCTGGCAGGTGCCAAGAGGAGATTCATGGATACATTGGTGCCAAGCAGAGCACATTACTTACCTTTTGCAGAAAAGCATTGGGTAACGATCTGCCATAGTGATATTGACCTCACCAACAGGCTTGCTTATTTTGTAGGGCATTGTCTCAATGAATGTTCAGTTGGCACACTGGCATGTAATTCTGAACCATAAATTATTAATGTCCCTAGAAACTGAGATAGTTATGCCCATAGCTCAATGAAGCTCTATGAGAAAACATTTTAGCAAGAATAAACAGGGGCAAATACTTGGCTATATTCTGTTCTCCAGAATCCAGATGAGGTCAGGTTGCTGTAAAGTTATTCTGCCCATTTATGAGTTAGTAATGACATGTTTTGTCAAATTTTTATTTTATTTTATCCAGAAGTTAAAATACAAACTTCCCCCTCCCAAAAAACCCAAAAACATAAGAACCAAAGGACAAAACAAAAGAAATGTGCATTAAAGAAAAAAAAATACACATATTCCCCACCAGTGGAATACTGGTAAATATATTTCAACACTAGTGGTTTCCCACCTTGTGAAACAGATCTGCAATATATAAGCTTCTACAACTTTATTTACCCAAACAGTTTGACCTACTATCTATCTAGTGAAAAAAAAGTTAACAGATATTCCCACCAGCAAAACTAAACTTCAAAGCCTGCAATTAAGCAATCTGTTATTGTAATTAACTTACAAAAAGTCCACAATGGCTTCAGATCCGCCATTACCCACTGCGGTCATTGTCTCTGGTCCATCCAGCTCAAATATCCTTAGCTGCTTCTTAATAATAAAACTTTCCCTTAAAATTATAACTAGCATTAATATATAACAATATTGAATTAATAATAACATAGACAATTTATTGGCTGCTCTTCTAACAAAACTTTCGCAATACGATCTACCATTTAATAATAATAAAGTTTGAAAAGATACACGTATGCAATCTTAGTACATTACATGTCTATTTAGGGTTTTTTTTTCTTCAGAAAAAAAAACAAAACTTAAACCAAATCTTAACTGAAGTTTAGTATCAGAATCAGGAACCAGATGAAAGAGATTAAGGAATTGTATCTAGACATTTTACAGTTTCAGAAACACAGACTGGTAAAGTCTTCATTTCCTAATAATATGTCAGTTATTCCTATTTATCCATTCACACATTTAAAATTATTATCCAGTTATAATTCATTTGATTCTCCATGTCATTTTCCCTACTCAGCTTGGCAAATAGACAAAAATGGATCTAAATATACTTTGGCAAATTGTTTTTACATGAAGTCAGTTTTAAGGTCATCAGCCATAACTGCTCAAAAATGCATACGTTCTGAGAATATGACAGTCTAATCATTCAAGATTTTATAGGCTGGTAACTCTAGAAACTTGAAGATTGACAAAAACATATGTTAGCTAAGTTTTATTATTAACGGAATATGAAATACAGTAAACTTCTGCAGAGATATGCATTTATGAATGTATAAATCAGTAAAAGCAGTTAAATATCTCTATATCAATATTTCTAAAATATACTAGTGAAACTGATGTAATAATTTGAAGATGAAAACTAAAAGATTACATGAGAATTTAAACTATGCTGGGATAAAAACCGCTGATGGCAAGGATAATCTGATGCACGTTAGGTCAGAAATAAGACCCACTGAACTCAGTGGAATTAGTTATAGGTGAATTGGATGGGTTAATTCAAATAATGAATTCATGCTGCTTTTCATTTTTTTGTGAACAAAACTTCATTCTAATTGGTTATTGAATCCAGTAGGAATAATCCCCTGCCCTGCAATCACTGACATTCACCACCATTTTTCCTTTCAAAGTTCACCAATAGATTTATGAATTGGAAATTACAGTTGATGGGACAAAAAACAATAGACTTTTTAATTGATGGACCAGTGGACAGCAAAAGAAGGGTCCAATCCTATCTTTCTCCTTAATGAAGAAAAGGAGAAGAAAAATGGCAGAATTGTAATGTTTGTCTTTTATTTTCTCTTTCCAGTCTTCAACCAATTTAGAAGAAGAGGAATCTGTCAACCATAGTAAATGTGGCCTAACAGAAGATCAGAACTCCTTTATGAAGAAAGTGGACAAAATAATTGAAATCTGGAAAAGAATTAAGGCTGCAGTCCACAAAAACTCTGAGTTAAGGACATGATTGGCAGATTAATTATTAAAATGGCTTTAATGGTGATGTTGAGGTAACATCCCCAGCATGCTTTGGAGGACTACTCAGTTTCAGTTGTGTAGAAGAATATTGTCCTTCAAGAGGAGTCAATAACTAGAGATGGAATGGGAAGCTGAGCTTCATTGCCATTGCTGCTCAGTATCTAAGCCACCTCTGGAAGGCAGGAACATGCCCTGTCAGAACGACTGATCTATTTATTCCTTCACTCCTAACAGATTGTCTTTGCAAGCTCTTAAAATAAGGACATAAATGAAAGTTTCTGTAGCTGAACTATTTATTACTGTTCTCTCTCTCTCTCTCTCTCTCTCCCTCCCTCCCTCACACACACACACACACACACACACACACACACACACACACACACCCCCCTATTTATCTGTCTTATGAATTAGGTTGAAGAAAGATTACTGTGACAGAGTTTGAAAACCTTTTCATTCAGGACTACTTTGTCTTAAAAATATAACCTAGTAATCTGCTTGACTACAGCTAAAATATTAAGTAATTAGCGGTTATAGTCATGAATATTATTTAAGGTTTGCAAGTATAATTTATCATTAAGCAAATGCATATCTCATGTCTTTTTCAACAGTTTGTGGTTGTTATCAAATGCTACATGTAGACTGGATTTGACATTTTTGTCCACCTTTTAAGTCCTTCCCACAGACCTGCAATAGGCAGATGTTGTTTGATGACATAAAGATCTCATTGCAAGATGTAAGGTGTTCCAAGTAAGGCTGCAACTCACTGGCAGTGAGAATTCCATCCATATATTATTCTCTTCTCTGGTTTAACTTTATTTCTTAGTTATAATTATGTTTTGCCACAGATTTTATTATTGCTTTTGTTGATATTTTTTAATTGAAAATATGTTTTTATTATTTAAGTTGCCCTATAATCATAAGTATAGAAAAGTCTACATACTGTTTGCATGAGATTGTACCTCATGTTCCATTCGACCTGAGTTCATGGATTTCAGAATGTTCCTTGAAAACTGGAGCTTTGATTTTCCATGATTGTGATATGTTATAAGCAAATATCTATGTTACTTATAACTACAGTATTAAAAAATGGGCATATGTAGTACTATGCATCCTCCTTCACTATAGGTGAGCTTATACAGCAGCTAGGGGCCTATGCAGTATTTTCCTTTCATCCTACTGTTATTGAAGCAAAAGAGTACATGCAACTAAAAGGTCACATTATAAAAGTAGGATAATGAGGAGACACAATAAGGGTTCTCATAATGTCAACAGCATGAAAAAAAATCCCACTTCTATAACAGATTATCTATAAATGGTCTTATATTATAATTAAGAACTAAAGCAGTACTCTTTTCTTATATTCATATACTTGCTTGGCTTTGTTTTCAATTTGCTGCAATGTAATTTGTTTTATATCTCATCAATCAGTCAAACAATCTAAATTTCTATAAGATGAAGCTCAGTTTCACCAATTCAAACTTCTGTGTTCTTTAATTCACAGAGAAAAATACTGAAGAATCTGCTGTATTACATTCCAGTTTTTATCATTAGTATATGAAACCACAACTGCCTTCTTTACCTCCATTGGTATTTTTGTAATTATTACACACACACACACACACACACACACAGATATAATCCATTGATTATAGTGATGAAAAGGTTCTCATGGTTTAAAACTGACTGGAAGACATCTAATCAGATAAAATAAGAGTTTTGCATACATCTGACAAAAAGTTACAGAATTTGATCAGAATAATGTATATTAGGGTTTAAAAACTAATGCAATACACAAATTACATTATAAATATCTGAGATATTTATAATGCAATTTGTATATTGTGTACCACCACTTTGAGTGATAGTTAAGGTACTGGCCTAGAAATCAGAAGACAGTGACTTCTAGGTCTCCTATAAGCATGAAAGCCACCTGGATGGGTTTAGGCTAGTCACTTTCTCTCAACCCAACCCACTGCATAGGAGGCAGGAATATTGAGTATGTTCTGTGCCTTGAATTGACCTCCCACCCCCCAAAAGGGCAGAGTAAAAATACAACAATAATAGTTGTATCAATAGTAATAGGCCCCTTGGGTGCAATCTTAAAACAACTGGAACACTATTTGAACATAATTGATATTATAAAAATCATCATCAGTCAATTGCAAAAAGTCACTTTACTTGGAACAGCTTACATCCTGCAGTGATACCTGTAACATCATCAAACATTCACATCTGCCCATCCCAGGTCCATGGCAAGGACTCGAAAGGTGGATAAAAATGCCAAATCCAGTCTGAAATCTGGTTGACTATTTGATGAACTACAGTAACATCACTTGCAGATTTTGAGTTTCTAAGATTTCTTAATGTTTTAAGTTGCCCAGAGTTGCTTCAAAATGAGATGGGGAGGGGGAAATAAATATAATAAAAATAATTTGCAGCTCCTGTATCATGGTTGCAAAATCTAGATGACCAATACTTGGCAGGAGGAAAAAGATACAAAAAATGTTAACTCTTTGCTGCCATTCTTGCTCATTCAAATTGTTGCAGCTCATGTGTGCTAGCCCTAAAGTTAACAGAACTTCTGCTATTGAATATGAAAACAGTGTGGCCATTTCATTTACAACTGACATGAACTTGAAAGTAAGGCATGAATGATGGAGGGAAGAATAGAAAGAAGATGTAAACCTTGAGAACTGGGTAAAGAGAAGGAAGGCTAGAGAGAGAATTTAAAGCCACCAACATTTTGAGTAAGTACTTCTAGAAGCAACATTGACTAGTCTACTGGATGTGGTCTTTTTCTAAATCTTGATTGTTAGTTCTCTTAACTAGAGCAAGGATTTACTATATGGTTAACCTCTGTTTTCTGTTTTCTATTTTCAGGCAATGGATGATGGAATTCTTTCCTGCTCAGAAAATATTCAACAGCAAAACCCTGTATACACAAACTTGATATATGCTAAAAATCATAATATGCATAAAATATAAAAAGTTGCATTTTAAACAGTTAATCTTGTATTTCCTGTGAAAACTTATGAAGATATATACTGAAGTGTTTTTTTTTTACATATTTTGCATTAATTCTTATATTAGATCCTTTTTGTTTTCTGATAGCCTGCTGTTGTCTTTTACAACAGCAGCAGGTTGTAAAAGAGTGAGTAAAGATTGTGTGTTACTTTGGTATCTGTTTCTACTTGGAAGGCTAAAAGAGAGAAAAAAGAAAGAGACAAAAGTTTCAATTGTTTCTGAGTTATCATTGTGTTCTCATTCTTTTAGTAAATTCACATAATAATATTTGAATAAAACCGGAACAAATTCTACTTGAGAACTGCATGGAACTAATGAGGAACAAAGAGACCATGTTACACTCTTTGCTGTCAGAACAATGGTCTGTTGCTGTTTGATCTTTTACTTGCAGTTGATTCCTTCTTTGCCCAAAGAAGCAAGTTATATTATGGTTCAAAGTTCAGTTCATTGCTTCAACCCTGACAACCTTTTCTGCAGATTTAAACAGTTAATAAAGGAATCACCATTTGTCTTCCACATACTGGACTCTACTAATATTTATCTTAGAAACAATGAAACCTTTTTTGTGTAGATGCATGAGTCACTTGGAGGTTTGTACACAATGTTGTGTGTCATTGAAAATTCTAATCTCAGGTCAAGTTTGTATTTTCTTTTATATTTGATTTGGCTCCTGATTACTAATAATGAGCATCCTTTTAAATTAACAGTAATCAGTGCTTTTTTTCTAAAAAAAAAAAAAAAAAAAAGTGCCGGAACTCACACATGTCATACAACCCGCCTTGCCTACTCTACAAGGTTCCATCCCAAAAAGGTGCCAGAACTCTGTTCTGGCCATTCTATGAGAAAAAAAGCCCTGACAGTAATACTTGTGGTTTCACTTTTAAGATTGTATGAAATAAAAATAGAGGATCTCCTGAAACAAATATATGAATATATAAGTGTCTGTATATGATAGGCAGTTCGCTGTTTAAAATCAGATGCTGTTCTGTTCTTGAAAGATTCTGGATCTCAATTTTTTTTTTTTTTAAAAAAAGAACTAATAAATTAATAGTAGCTTTAACATCTGTAAAATGCTGGATATCCCTTAAATTATTAATCACATTTCCAATCAAAATGTGTTTCTTTCATCACCCTGGTATTTTGCCTTTTGAGACTATGATCTTCTCTGACTCTTTGTTTTTCAATACCAGTAACTTTAGGAAAGATTAGGCTAACATCAGTTAGTGAACTTCTCTAGCTGATTGTGGATCAGACTAAGTCCAACACCAACACTTAACCACTACAGCAGGTTAGTGTATGTGTGTGTCTACATCTACCTTCCAGTCTTGCTATGCTACCTCATTATGGTGATTTATTGGGGGATGTTCCTCAGAGAGGTGAGTAAAGGATGCCAAAGTATAAAATACAGGAATGTACTTTACTAAGATGTAATTGACAATGAAGTATTCCTCAGCTCATGGCACTCAACATGCTGCTCAGAAAGAGTTCAGAATTTTTCAGAATATTAATGGAGTTTATGTTATGGCTACAACATTCAGGATGTCCAGTTGCTGATATTGCCATGCAGGAAAAAAAAATCTAAAGCTGCAAAGAAAGAAGGACAGCAGGAACATGGATTATAAGAAGCATCGACATAGGAAAGTTCAACATAGTAAAAATGAAATGAATTGTTCACATTGATACTTTATGTTTAAAGTTTAATCTGAAATCAATAGAAAATGCCAAACTTGGGAAAGAAGAAAATGTAGTTGGACTGTATGACCTAGGAAACAGAAATGAAAGAGGAAAAGAGATCAATTTCTGAAAATCTAATGATTTTTTTTTTTTGCTAACACAGTCTTCATGTAACCAAAACAATGCCTACATACATACATTTACAAAAATCAAATTGACCATATTATTGATGCAACAATGTGGAAAAGCTCATTTATAACAGCAAATACATTACTAAGAGCTAAATGTAGAACAAATCACAACCTACTCATATGCAAATACCTAGTTCAAACTAAAGCAGAAGATCAAGGTCTGTCAGCTTTTAGGATATGATCTTGAGCTTATATCTACCATTTTCAAGCAGAACATTAGGAATTGTTTTGAATTTCATTAATACAGAATCATTATGGATTGAAATAATAGTTCTCCATGAATGAATGAAAAAGAAACTGCCAAAGCTAAGAAACAGAAGGAAGCTATATGTCAAAACCAAGAGTGGAAATCGGGAGAAAATGGAAGTCCCTGTTAAATATAGATGGATTAGTTTATTGGTCTTGGAAAAGTTATTTTGTACTACACATTTAAATAAAAAAATAACCTTCTACTTTGAGACGTACTCTGTTTTAACCAATGACTGCTTTCAGAAACAATGTTCAGTTCACGAGGAAATCCAGTCTCTGACAGTACATCTGCAATGACTGCTGTCTGAAACTATTGACATTCAGTGAGGAATGCCAATTGATTGTACTAAGATATATCATAGATTAAAATTAAGTATTTTAGATACTATTAAGTATTTTAAATACTTACTCCTGTATGGAATAAGTATATTATTCCTATATGGTATAGGAATAAATGAGGTCAACAGCTTATTTCCTTATTAGCTAGGTGCCTGTAAGGAGGTGCCTCAAACATTATGTACATCTTGCTAAGGGATATAGTTTAATTGAATGGACATCTCATGAATATGGATAACTAACTATACATTTTCCCACTAACAAAATATCGCTGCTTAGGTGCTGTGAAAATACTGTTTCTTGATGTGATATTATAACAGATGTGATAGCTAATGGAAAGATCTTTGAATATTGCACAATTATTTAACAACAATTGCACTTTTTATTGCACATACAAGTATAGAAAGGCCTGAAGCAAAATTATAATATATTAGGATTTCTGATTTATTTTGTAAATAGGATGTGCTCCAGTGGTTTTATATGTTTGAATATATTTCTAAAGATACTGAATTCCAAGTACAATGACCATGGATATAATCATTATTAAAGTGCATGATAAAAAGAACATTTTGAATTATTTTGGAAGGAAACAAAATCAGTTATCTTACAGTAAACATCTTTCTCAGCCTCATTCACTTTTCCTCAAAAATTAATAACAGATCAATACCTAGAATCGTAATATTTGGGGAACCAAATTCTTTTATTTTTTAATAAAACATTAATAGTTCCCTGCTAAATAAGTTGAACTGTATAAGATGACAATGCGGGTGTATCCTGAGATAGGCTTTCACACAATACTTTTTAATAATATGGAGAAAATATAGAGTTGGTTACTAGAATAAACAGTAATCCTTGCTAATGGTGAAAGTAATACTGATCAGTTTGGGCATATTTTGACAGTATGCTACAAAGTCTGGTTTTATCTGAAGCATATTGATGTTATTCCAAGCAAGCTAGAATCATTAGTCTGGAGACTATTTTCATATTTTTATTATATTATTTTATTGTATCATTTATTTAGAAGCACTATCAAGAAAAAAATTAAAAACAAAAAAAGATAAATTTACAGACTTTTTAAATCTGAGCAAAAACTTTCAAAGTTAACAGATGAATATTAAATATATCATTTAAATATAATTGAATTATATTAACACAAGTAACCAATATAATAAAAATAATCAGTCATAATAAATAAGTTTCTCTGTAATTTGTTTTAAAAATGTATCCTTATTATAACAAAGCAGGCGAAACAAATATTTTAAAACCTTATGTAGAGAGAAACTCAAACCTTGGATGACATACAAGTCCATGTAGAAAACCAGTCTCTAAATTATTTCCAGGCTAAATTATATTCATTTTTAAATACAAAGTTATTTTTCATATCAATGCATATTCTCCCAGCTTAAATAGAACCATATGTAATTTTCAATAAGAAGCATACAATAACCTGCAACTGTTATATACAGAATCAATTCCATGCAGCAGTTGTATAGAAATATAAAGAATTATTAGCAGAAAAACAACTGGGAGAAAAGAAAACTTGATATTTAAGATTTGATAAATTCTATGTGAATCACCTTCCAAAAATGTTGAACTTTATAACATTGCTACCAAGTATGAAAACATGATCCAACATTTCCAACAATGTTTTGGATACAAGTTATTTATAGGTTTTTAGGGTTGGACTGGTTCACTGATGTCATGTAGATCAATGGTTATTCGACTTGATGCAGTGAGATTCAATCTGTTACAACACTAAAAGTCTTCATTGTGCAGTTGGTTGGCCAAACTGAATACAGATTCCTGGATTAGCTGGGTCAGGGATACAATCCAGCTCTTGGGATAATAAATCTTTGTATGTATAGTAAAGAGTTACAATGTTTATATATATAAGTAGTGCTTTAAAAAAAAAAAGGTGCCGGAATTCACACACGTCAAACAACCCGCCTTGCCTACCCTACAAGGCTCCATTCAAAAAAGGTGTCGGAACTCCATTCTGGGCGTTCTATGAGAAAAAAAGCCCTGTATATAAGAAGGCCCATTTTGTGACAAAGAAATAAAAGTTGAGTACCTTAATAGAGACAGAAATTTAAAAAAAAGAAAGTGTGAATATGATATTTAACTTATGAGAATGGAAAAGAGAAACTAGGATCAATAATAATGGATGATGACTAAATGAGGATTTAATATAAAAATAAGTCAACAGTATGAAAGAAATACATTGGAATAGTTTGATCATACAGAGAGAATAAATGAATATTGAAAAATAAATATATGAAGAAAAAGTAAATAAGTCAATAGAAAAATAAAATTGGCATGTGTTTCAATGCAGCTGATGAAACTCTTCAAACAGAGAAGTAAGTTTAAAGAACAAAAAGCAATGTACATATAGTAGTATGTAGATGTGTGGAAGCAATGGAGATTTGTATGGACAGAAAATTATAGACAAGTATGGTGAATTGTATTGGCCTAATCTAGTTTTACCTATGCTCCCTTTTCTTTTTTTTAATCTTATAATTTTAATTTCTTTGGTTTACTGTTTCTTTACCTTTTCTACAGTATATTCTATAGAACAGGACTATCATGCGAGTATGTACATATGTATGTATTGTATTGTGTTTCTGTGTTTAGACTTTTAGATCTTAGGGCTACTACACCTGAACTGCTAAAATCCACAGACTTAGTTTTCTGTATTTCTTTAATGTCTGGATTTCTACAGCAGTGATCTTATTATATCCATAAATAATCATGCAGCCATAGTATTTCTAGCATTGTAATATCATGTGCTCATTTTATTTAGGAAGCACACCACTAGTAGCTTTGAAATATTTTTTTTTGTCCTGAGATGTAGGATAACAAGCAGGCTCTCAAGTAACTTCATTTCTTCAATTGTTTTATTATTTTCCTTTCTTCTTTCCTTTCCTTTAGATCTGGACTGTGGGCTCCCTACCTCCTGAACAGGAATACACATATGCTTCTAATAACAAGAACATAAAAAAACCCCTGACCTTCCTGAATTCTGACAATTTTCTTTGCCAAACACACACACACACACACACACACACACACACACACAGAGAGAGAGAGAGAGAGAGAGAGAGAGAGAGAGAGAGAGAGAGAGAGAGAGAGAGAGATAAAGACAGAGACAGGCGGCCAGCCAACCAGCTAGCCAGAAAGACAGACAAACAGAGAAACCTAGAAACAGACCCTTATTCATTGTATGCAAACAAAACATCTACCAATGTTGTTTCTTCTCAAATGATGCCTGATAGACTACTTTCCTTCAAGCTCAACTTCATGGAAGGTCTCTTCTGCATCATTAGGCATTATTATTACCCTACTTTAGAATATTTTTAAACAATTTTATTTAATCCTATTATCGCATTTATATATTTTTTTCCAAGCAGGCACATATAAGCCTGAAAGTAAGTGTCCATTTGGTGAGATTTTGTTTTGTTTTGTTTTGTTAAGTAAGCTAAGTGTGTGTGGATGGTTTGGGAATTGAAGTAGGAGTTGACTGAAAACTAACCAAGGGGTGATTGTGTTTTTTACATGCATGGTTCTTTCATAGCTATATTTGCTCTAGGAATCTAGCAGAATGACATTTGTACATTTAAAAGTACAAAGAAGCAAGCCTAAAGCTTATATTTAGCCCATGTCTACAAAACTTGCAGAACATTAAATCAGCAGAATGAAAGGCAAGCAAACAGAAAGGAAACATAAAAATGAGCTGGCTACTTCAAGGCACAGCTACAGTAATTATTTTGGTCTTTTGCTTACGGGGGTACCAACTGTTTACAATTTACTGGCAAATTGGTTATTGGCAAAGCTGGGTATTCTCATTTTCCCTCCTGGTTCAGGAGTCAAAAACATATGCTACCTATCGTAATGAACTCGGCTAAGATTTGAAGTTATCCATATTCATGTCACCAGAAATGTTTACGCAGGAGCAAAATGCTCTGATGTCCATATAAATCAGAAACATCTCAAAGTTTATATTTCCTTATGCTTCTTTGGCATTGCAAAGCAGAAAAATGTAATTTAATTACAAACAAAAAGAAAAAAATTGGAAATCATTGCTCTTTGAAAATAATGCAAACCAATGCAAAGTTTCAGCATCCTTCAAAGATTTATAACCTATCAATAGATATAAAAGAATATAGAGATATATTGTATATACCTTGCATATTTCCCATCTTCTCTGCATAAATTATACATTCATTATCATAATTATAATTTTATTTGTAGGTTTCCACAATTCTTTTCTTATAAAATGTAGCTGTGCAGTAATATTTGCAATTTTTAAGGAAAAAACCCCCACTTAGTTTTATACTTATTTACATTCTGCCAAGATTCTTAACTTGTCCAGGGTCTCTTAATGTATTTCAGATGGAAAAGCTTCTGCTTTAAGCAACACTGTTACATACAAGTACTTGTAGTACTGTATTTGGGTACTGAACAACATTTACTGAACAATGGGAGCAAGATTTGATGGGCTAGCCATTTTTGTGTTTGACACTTGATTAATAATTGCCCAATGATTAGATGAGTAGCCTCCATAACAATAGAGGTTTCCTTATTATACCCTATAATGAAAGAGTCGTTCTTGTGATGTCTGTTTCTTGACCTGACCTACCTTGAATGGTGGACAAAAAGGATCAAAATAAGCACACGTTGCCCATTTTGTATGATCCTTTTTGTTACCCACCAAAGCAGCCATTGTATGCTCAGATATGAATCCTATTTAAAAAGGATAAACTTGTCTAAAACACTTTGTAGTTTCAGACCCACCACTCTTCTGAGGCAATAAGTCTGGCATTGGAAGATCATGAATCTGAGATTTACTCCAGATAAAAGAGATAAGAAGATCCCCCCAACCTCACAAGGAACTGTTTGTGAAGTGAGTAGGTGTTGGAAGGGGAAGGGGGGGAGCATGAGGTGTTCCAACCTTAAATAGTCCTGATTCTTTATGGGATACCCTTAATACTGTTAATAATTTGGGATACATGTAGGAATGTAGGTGACAATAGCAACTCTCTAAGTATGCCTAGACTCTTCATTATTCTTAGACAGATACATTGATTAGCTATTGTGAAGGTATCTTATATATTCAAGAGAAGATGCAGTAACTGTTTTAGTAAGAATAAATCTATCCATCTCATAGGCATCATAGGCTTTGTTGTTTAGTTGCTTTGTTGTTTAGCCACATCTTTATTTTAGTTATGTGGTCTCTGTCTTCATTATCATGTTCATATAGTATATAATGTTATTGTGTTAGCTAACACGGAATCTATAGTTAAAATGCATAATATAGAGTGGAAATGGGAGGGAGGGACATGTTGGAGTTAAGTATTGGATTTTTGCAGCTAGTATATCTCCAGGATATGTGAAAGGGAATTCAAAGGTATGCCACTACTAAGGCTGGAACTAAGCTACAGCTTAGCTACAGTTACAGTTAAGCTGCAGCTAGATAAAGCTAGATTGTTTGCTTGGTGGTTATCTTATTATGTTCAACATACATTTTATGAATACATATGACACTAATACCTTACTGCTCCTGGAATGTTCTGCTACTAAGACAAATGGTAAAGCCAAAAATTAACATTATGGAGCATTTATTGAGGCTACTGCCCCAGGAGACAGCTCCTATTATCTCATACAGTCCTGTGATGACAAATCAGATATACCTTCCCATATACGGTAACCATACAAAAGAAAATGATTACTAAATAATAAAGTCATAGTACAGTCTTAGATAAAGCATGGATTTAGATAAATAATAGTGCATAAATACACATTTATAAATACATACTATAATTTAAACACAATCCATCTATTGTATTGGAGAAGACTATCATTAAGATGTCCTATTTGTATACTTAAATTGTTTCCAGAAATTTGCTGTTGATAGGAAATTTCAGTGAATGCTTGAAGATTGTCCTATATAAGTTTGTTATGCATAAAAAAAAGGTCATTTTATTTTATTTTTTTTCAAAGGAACAACTGCCTTGATTCCTTTTCTTTCTGCTATACTTCTCTGTTGATGATCTTTGTATTAGTTGGACTCTATACTTTCCACATCCAATGCATCTGGAAAATATTCAGTTGTGAGCACTATCTGGACAGTAACATAGATTCCTGAGGGAAAGGGTCCAAGTTTAATTAATGAGAAGGAAGGTAAGACTATTAACCTCATGTAGCCAGATTTCCAATATCTTTTGTCTTAAGTATCCTTCTATTTTGATGACAGCTCAGAGAGGCAAGTTTTAAACAAACTGAATATTGAACAAGACAATGATTCTACTACAAGGCAATCAGTCAAAACCCTGTTTCTTCATGTATTCAATTGTTGTTATCTTATTTTGGTTACAAGACTGCCTTTAACTATGTTTTCCCAGCAGCTGTGTTTAGGGACTCTCTGCTTACTAATGTGTCCCCTTAGACTGTTATTATCATTTATCAGCCAAACATTCTTTAGGCTCTCAATGTACAGAATGTCCTGTGAGCTCCCTGCGATCCCATATATTTCAAGTGCTTTACTACAGTGTGTACTTTTTTGTGGACACACATCATGACTTCTGGATTTTATCCTATTAAAAGTTGGATATTAATGTTTAGATCATAACAATCCTAGGTTTTGTTAACAGCAGGCATGTGTCTTGTGAAACATCTTATATAAAAGTGATTACGATTTTTTTAAACTTCTGGGCTGCTGTTACTCATTTATTGATTTACCATGTTCATTGAAGGAAAGAGTTCTATACATTTATAAGTAATTCTGCACATGCATTTCATCAGATCTCTTTGCTTCCACTGTGATAGTAGAAGCTGGTTCTGATTATAATAATCTTTTATTTGCAACAATGAATTCTGTGTTCTACATAAAATCTAGTGATCTATGTACTCTTTGCTATGCATGAAGAAGCAATTCAGGGCAAAACAAACAATAAAAATCTAAGCTATTATATAATGCAGAATGATTAAATTGGAAAAGAGAATGTATTGCTGTTTCACCAGCTTGAGAAATGCTTCTATTCTCCCAAATGTTGCTTGGTTGGACCTTCCACATAATATTGATTAAAATAGACAGTGAGATTGGGGATTCAGCAAAATAAAAGCAATTCTTTATCGGGTGCACCTTCTTGTTAACAGTGACTGAGTGAAATAGTGCTGTCAGTTAATCATTGCACATGTATCTAATACCTTGGGGCCATCTGCCCTTGGTGGGTTTATGTTTTTTTTAAGAACTGTTTTTCTAAAGGCAAGGGAGATGGAGTGTGCCAAGACTGGACTGCAGAAACAGTGGACTCTTGTTTTACTCTCTTCCATTGAGAGATTTCTCACACTCTGATAAGTGCAATATAAGAAGCTGGCAGCAAAGGCTGTTGCTGCTTGGATGCTGGGAATGGAATGCTTGTGGCTGATCACATTTTCCCTGGAGTTCATGTACAAGCATGTAGTGCATGTTGCAGTAAATGAAGATTGGCTATTAACTTCCTTTGCATATTTTATGCATCTGTGTGTTTGTGGTCATGTGTATACGGTTCTTGAATAGGCATCAAAGGGCTAGAAACTTAATGTGTATTTTTTTTTTAAAAAAATTACATCTGGTAAGGATGGGACATAATAAAGATTTTTTTTTTTTTTAGCAAAGGGACCCCTGCAACGGCAGTCATTGTGGTTCCTTTGGAAAAGGAAAAAAGATTCCTGTTGAACCCACTGTAGAGAATCATTTCAGCCAAAAGTATTATTTGGTCAGGGCTGCATGTTATATGGATTTCTCTTTTCCTGCCTGCAGCAGTCCTGATACTTATAATTCTCCACCACCATCAGAGAAGGCAGCTAGTATGATTAACCATGAGTACTGATATTTTGCCGATGCTACGACAGAGAAGAAACAATACCGACATAACATCATACCAATGATATTAATACTCCTAACCATGTCTTGAGATGCATTTGGTGTAGTGCTTAAGGCACCAGGCCAGAAACTGTGAGACTATGATCCTAGTCCTATTTTAGGCATAAAGCCAGCTGGGTGACTTGGGCCAGTCATTCTCTCTCAACTTTAGAAGTAAGACAATGGCAAGCCATTTTTGAAAGCCCACTGCCAAGAAAACTGCAGGGACTTGTCAAACACTGACATGAAGGAATCCATCACATGGTATTACCAGGTTGGGCATCATTAACTGCAGTGATTTTCCTACTTCCTTGTCCAACTCGTTGCCATCTTTCCTTGCTCCAGCTTTGCTTTTCTATATATATTTTAAAAAAAACTGCACTTTTAAATATAATATTTTAAATCACAATTATTCCCACAATCATTATATTTCATGTTCTCATCATCTGTTGCAATTATTTGGCTAAGTGGGAACATTTAAAATTCTGGGATCATATTGAGGAGAGTTTCAGACAATTGCTGCCAAAATGGACATAGCTACTTCCACAATGTTGCCAAGAAAATGGTTGAATGACCATGCCTGTGAAATCATAAAGATTAAAACCCATTTTTAAATAGCTACTAGCTATTTCAATCTCTTTCATGAATATTTAATATTTTAAAACCAATATTAGGTTTAATAGTATTTTTGCGCTCTCTCTCTCTCTCTCTCTCTCTCTCTCTCTCTCTCTCTCTCTCTCTATATATATATATATATATATATATATATATATATATATATATATATATCAAAAATACTATGCATAGATATGCTTTTAGTATATCTATGGATAGTATATTTTCCCCATAACAGTAATGCTATGACTGAGACTAGATTGAAAAAGAGCAATTGGCTTAAAGTCATCCAATGAAACCCAGTGGCCAAAAACTAGAATTTGGATCCCATGTTCCTAGTCTATCCCTTAACTGCTACACCACATTAGCTCAATATGTTGCTTGCTGTAAAATCCAAGATTGTTATTATTATGGCAACTTTTAATGATTGACTGGTCCCCAATTTATTGATCTCCAGTCATCTTTAGAATAACTGCATATGGCAATTGGTCATAATCTGACTAATTTTGGGGAGTGGTTACTATATTGGAGCATTTAAAAACCTAAGTAATTTTAAAAATGAAGCATGCACTGAATCTGCCTTGTTTACTCAACATGATCCATTCAAATATAGAGATTTCTGAAAGGAGAATATGGGATCCATTTTAATACGTTCATTTTGGAAAAATGCACAATCTTTGGAATTTCCAAATGTTTGGAGATTTTTATGAAAACTGGACAATGAATACAGTCAGGGAAATAAGCATACAGCCCATCAGCCTTCAGAGGTATGGTAACAGACACAGAGGGGAAGAATATGTAGCCCTCCAGATATTGCTGAAGTGCATGTATAAGCAGGTTTATGCTATCAGTGAGGGACCTGACAGTAATTTAGGAGCTATGTTGACTGGAAACTGAAGCTGAAATCAGTTTCTTTGGCACGGATCATTTATGTCATCACAGAGTACTTGTGTTTCATTTCTAGTTTAGCTAGTTTGGAAACAATGTATGATATTTGACCTTAATGGGCCCTGTGCCATGTGAGAGTTTGTATCAGGATCCCCTGTGACAAACTTGTTTCACACTAGAATGACTAGACATCAGAAATGACTGAAAGCAAAAATATGTACATCCTGCTCTTCCTGACTAGGTCTTTGCCTCTTGTGGAACTAAAGTTTTGAAGCATTAATATATACTAAGAAGACTTTTGGTCCATGGAATACATTAATTCCTGACACAAGTGTCCCAATATAAATTATACATTTAATTTACATCCCATTTCTGATCACTCAGATCAGTTCTTGTATCTATTATCTCAATTATTTTCTCACCATAGAATTCAGCCTCCTCTTCAAAATCAATTTCCCCTCCATTAATTACCTAGGCTTCATTACTCCCCTAAATTAAATTAAAAATAAATAAAGTATTACAGCTACGGTGTGCAATTCCTTTTGAGATGAGCTGAACTGCTGTGGTTTTTGTTGTTTCTTCCTTTTCTGCTTTCTTCTCTGTCATTTACTTCAGAGAAATTTATTTATTCAAGTTCTATAGCCAACCAACTTGACCAAGATGTTTCTTTTGTCTTTCCCTATTCTCCCTCTTTCAATTTAGCTGAACATTTGTAAACTCTACATTTCTCCTATGAAGGAAAACAATGTGAGTTCTATTTCTTTTCTAGGAACATTACACAGAACAAAAAAGGCTAAAAAAGAAAGAAAGAAATGGCATTACTTTTCCAGGGGCATTTAAAACCACACATCATGCAGATAGAAGTAACTCAGTTGGCTGGGATTATCCTCATTTTTCATACTGAAGCATGCTACACTCTACCACAGTTTTCTAATAATACTCACTGTTGGTAGTTATTGCAAAATGGGGGTCTTGTCTAGACTTTAAGTCTTAATTAAAGAGATCCAGAATTATGAATATACTGATCTGGTCTGCATAGAAAAATCCTAGTTCTGATCCTAGGAAATTCCCATTTGGAAATCTGTGAACAGAATGCTATATCAGTAACAGCTCAGCCAAGTGCACATACAAAGGTCAAGTAGAAATGCTGTAAATAGGAAGCCAAACAACCAACCAATCCTCCTTACTCTGATGTAATTTCTAAAGTAAGTACTTTAATTTATTATTGCAGTGCTTTTCAACCTTTTCACAGATTGTACCACTTTTAAGACATGACAATATTTGAATACCTAGCAAGGTGTCAAAAACTTGATGACTCCCCAAAAAGTGAAAAATGTGCTGGTTTTAATTTCTTCAGTGGTGGTTCCTTTGTTGAATCACTTTCCCTTTGCCCTGACGAATGTATGATAGATTTATCAATATTTATTAATATGCACTAGTACCTTGGTGGTCAGGTGTCTTGTTGGCCTCTCTCTCTCTCTCTCTCTCTCTCTCTCTCTCTCCTCTCTCTCTTTTACAGCCTCTACTCTGTTGATTCATCTGCTTGTCTCACAGAAGCCTCTTCTCTCCTTTCTTTCTCTTTCTCCGCATTGCTTATCTCATAGAAACTTCTCTTCATCTCCATTTTTCTTTCTCTGTCCCCTTCTCTTTCCCTGTCATTTTTTTTTCTATCCCTCTCCTGTCAAAACCTCATCCTTTTAAGGTGTTCTGGATTGATATTGTGGCGTGATAGGTGCAGGAAGATGGGGCTCCATCTTCCACGTTCGATTTTGCCCCACTGGGAACCTTAAAAAGGGTCAAAAGTTGTCCCAAAGAGGCGATAGAGAAAGAGGGACCCTCATTGATCATGGGAGGATGGCAGCCCTTCCGTTTGATCTGAGGAAGCCCTCCAAACCAGCAGGGGAAAGTTCATGATGAGACCAAAAATAACACAAAGGAGATAAAAGAACAATTTTTAATCTAAATCTACAAACTCAGAAAAAGACTACAAAGAAGGAACTAGCCACCCAGAAAATAGAAGGAAAATCAGAGGAGGCAGATCCAAAGATGAAGGACCTAAAGAAATGAACTAGCAGACACACTCAGACAAATGAAGAATTAGAAGACAGAGATCATATTGGAAATGGAAAAGATATCTTACCTGTCAAGACCTCAGAACACACCTGAGGATAAGAAAGAAAAGCTGATTGAATGGAAGATATAGCTGTAGGAGAATAGGGGGAAATTGGAGAAGGAGGGAGGCTGTTTAATGAATATCAATGGGCTGAGCGTCCTTCCAAAAATACTTTAATCAAATTGTCTTTCTTTTTCCAAACAATATACATAAAAATAGAGGAAGAATTACTTGATGATTCAAATGCGTTGACTTGGAAAGTTAGTTGGCAAAGAAAGAAAATTAGAGTAAGACTAAAGAAAATACAGGTTTTGACCCATTAGATGGAATATTATACCATTAATCAGATGGCTGAGAATAGGTAATTGTTAGAAATAGAAGTATTATTATAACTAGAAAGATAGGATTTGCAACTATAATATTATATTTTGGTATGAGAAGGGAAACATGAAAATGCTAAGAGGGTTTGTATAAGGGAAGCTTTTGGTTACACAAATATAACTTATTATGAGAAATTATAAGCGAAAGAGACATTTTGAACACTGATGGGAAATTAAAATTTAAAAATAAAGCATGAAAAACAGGATATTAATTGAATAAATGGATATTAAGTGCAAATGCAATTAAGATATATTTTGGTTGGAAAATATATTTTAAACTGACATTATTGATATTATTAGGAAACCGTAACAAAGATGTTGATATTCAATTGTATGTGTATTAACAGCAACAAGAATTGTATTTGCCTAGTGTGGGAAAATGTGTACTACTGGAAGAAGAGAAGAAGCACTGGATGGTGTAATATTGGGTCTAGATTGAAGAAATTAATATGTACCACTGAATTACTAATGGACCCAGATAACACATTGTTTATTAAGTACTTATGATTGTAAAACTAGAAAATTAATAAAATATTTATAAAAAACCCTCCTCCTTTTATATCTTCTCTTTCCCCTTTCCTCCTCTTCTCTTCTGGGTGACCATTCTTTAGAGCTCAGGGAGACCTCCAGCATTGGTCACTACCCCAGTCTCACTCCCCCATGCCATCACCCACTCCCCGGCTGGCCATTGCACATAGCACTGATCAGCTGGAGCTGCATGTGCACCGATCCTGGGGCTTCTGCCAAGTCCTGGCAGCCCTGTAGCTCCAGCTGACTCTCTCACCCCAAGGCCTATCTGCTGCTCCTGGTGATAGCAGAGGCTGCTGGAAGCTCTGATCAGCTGCCTACCCTGATCCAGGGCCCCCAGCAGACCCCCAGGTGACACTGCAGCTCCAGCTGACTCTGGAACACCAATCCGCTGGAGCCTCTTGTGCCAATCCTAGGCCCTCCACAGAGAACCAGCTGACTTTCCCCCAGGCCTGTGCAGGACTGCCACCACTTCAGCTCATCCTCCCCACTACACTTGTCTAGGTCACATACCACCTGCCAGGTGATGAAGTACCACCAGTGGTATGTGTATTACCAGTTGAAAAGCCCTGCATTATTGTATCTATATCTTGCTTTTTATCTTTTTACTGTGGTTCTGATTTTGGGAGTAGAAATGTTTATGCACCATACACTTATTATCCTTTGGCAATGGGAAATCTAAGTTGGTGTTACATCAAGGGCAAATGGGGATGAGAAGCATGCCTAAATCATTAACAGTGCCTATTGTAAATATTTTCTCCCATACTGTATATTTCTAAAGTACTATTTCACATTAAGATAGGATTATGTTTTCATTTCAGGCACATTCGAAAGTGGTTCTTAAATATATCCCTACAATGAGTAGAAATTGTGTTTGTAAAAATTGAGAATTATTTTGTTTTTGAATGTAATCATCCTTTTAGATATTCTATCCATTCTTAATTCAGTGAAGGACAACTCTTCTTTAGATTAAATGGTGTTTCTTCTGACTGAAGTTGATTCCTAGGTAATATTTAAGATGGCTAAATTTCTTGTGTAAGCAAATAAGATTAGGGTATTCTCTATCTCTTTCTTCTGACATCTCATATGTATATTGTTGGGATTAATGTTACAGTACTTGGTTACAGTAGGAAATTAGATCCTTATGTTTAGGAGAAAGGAAGACATATGGAAGTTCTGCTAGATAATGATTGATACCTATATTTTAATTGCAATTTGATTCTGTGACAATTTGGATTGAATAATGTACTTCTGCCAACAATTTGTGCTCAATGTTTTCATTACAATGCCCTATTATAAAGATTAAAAATATACATTATTTTATCTTTATGTTCTGCCTTTTTTTCAAATAGACAACATAATATCATGAAATAAAATGCATGTGCAATCTTAATTGTTTGACTTTGTTTATCCCATGGAGAAACCAATACAGCACTTACAGTAATTAAGATATTTTTTCTGGTCTTCTCATTTTGTTAATGATATCTTATTGAAAGCTGAGCAGTAATTACTGCCCACTGAGGTACACGCTCCAAAGCAAACTAATGGCCAATGACCAATAATGATTACATTAGTAATTATCTCTTATGAAATATAAGCAAACAGGAAAAAAGTCTGAAATTAAAACCAGTATGTTTGAAGCTAAAATTGTTTATCTTATTAAATAGTACTAAAATTGTATTTGCAATTCATCGGAAAAATATACAACAAGCTGTTTTTCCCAACTGAATGCTAATGCTTTACTTTTTCAATTATATCTCAAAAAATATTTCTTTAACCCACTGCCTAAGGAACAATTGAAAACAACAGGTGCCAATGTTCAATGGTGAAGCTATTGTTCGCATTATGAGGGATATAATATTCTGGATGTACATTTTAGAATATTTAAATATATGTGTCCCAAAATGTACATTTTCTTGTCTCATTAATACATCTAAATAATACAATATTCAATTTCTTTCATGTAAGAAAGAATATACCTCTCAAGAGTAAACTAAATTGAGGTAAATAGTTTGAGAATAAAATAACTTTAGAAGGCAAAACAGTTTTATCTACAGTATTTGATAGGCTACCGTAGCTTCTAGTCCTCAAAGCATCAATATGTGTGGAACCACATAAACAAATAAAAGTGGAGGGATGGTATTTGCGTCTAATTTCAATTTTATACAAAGAAAATGTTCAGTTCCAAATATCTTATATGTGATACTGTTATCTCTAGGGATGCTGCACATGTTTTGAATCTGAAATGTTTTCAGCTTCAGACACTTCCAGAAATGTTAGCACTACCTTTTTCAAACATGAAGTAATTGTTTCAAAATTGAAACGGAGTGTTTCAAGCTCAAATCTGAAATATTTTGCATAATCTTTTAAATAATAAAATCTTTAGGCATAAAAATGGATTAGGGTAGTTGTGAACTGTATTGGAAGATCTTAAATTTGATCTCACACAACAGATTCTGGAATTCAACAACACAATAGATTCAAATGTCCAAAACAAAATGACTCTCTATCCTGATGCTTGTGACTCAGCTACACAGGAAGTAGAATTATGTAGTGCTATAGGCAGAATGAATTACATATTTCAGCTACACAAAGAAACCAATCCAACTTTCATCTCCATCAGAGGCCTCCAATTTCTTTTAGTGATCATTTAATCCTACAGTATCTGCTGTTTCCATTCCTTTATCCAGCTATTACTTGAGATATCACCTATTTAGATCCATAATTACTAAGTATACTCAAGCCTTTTGAGAGGGACTTTTTGAAAAGCTTTTTAGAAGCCCAAATATGTTCTGGCAACTGGGTTGTCTCTATATATTTGCTTGTTCTCTCTCTCTCTATCTCCTTCCCTCCCTCTCCATCTTTCTCTCTCTCTCTCTTTTTCTCAGCAGCAGAGAAGATGTGGAAGAGGGAATGACATTGACCAGAGGCTCAGGCAGAACCTTTTGGCTTCATTCCTCAAGTCCTCCAGATTTAAAGATGGACGGGAGGAGCCTGGTTTGGCAGCAATTTGGAGAGACAACTGGGCATTGGCCAGGCAATGGTCAGACTGGGGCATCCATAGAATGGTGGGCATTAAAATACTCAAGGAAAGAAAGTTTTTCTCTTTACAAATAAATATGCCTCTCTCAAAAAACCAAGCAACTAATTCATTCCCCCCCATCCGCAGCCAACACCAATTAATGTTAGAAGCACATTCACTAAATCCCATAGACCAGTGTTTCTCAACCTTGACAATTTTAAGGCATGTGGACTTCAACTCCCAGAATTCCACAGCCAGCAATGAGGGAAGGGAAAATGCTGGCTGTGCAATGCTGGCTGTGGAATTCTGGGAGTTGGAGTCCACATGCCTTAAAATTGTCAAGGTTGAGAAACACTGCCATAGACTATCATTGAGGTTTATGCCCTCTCCTGGAATTGTCTAGACCAGAACTTCAACTCCCAGAGTTCCCCAAACAGCTGCCTGGAGAGTTCTGGGAGTTGAAGTCCACACCTTTTCAAGTTCCAAGTTTGAGGAATGCTGGTCTAGAAGCTTTTTGGCATCTAGTAAAATTCCAAAACGTGCCCATTCTCTTCCTGCTAACATTCCCTTCACAGTGACACAGGATGAAGACTGCCTGATGATTATTTTTTGTACTGTTTGTTATAAATGTATGTTCTTTTGGCCCTCTTTTCTACACACATATACCATGGGGATTTGCTCTTATTAAAAGAGAAAACCTAGAAAAAAAAAACTCTAGGATGCAAAAATATATATAAATTAAAAAAATAAAATAAAACCTGGATGTGTTCGAGGCTTCTTTATATCTTTTCTACAATTTAGTAGCCATTTGGAATGCATATCTTAAAGAAAAGTTCAGATTCCATTTCAGATTCCATGCAAGACTGCCAGAAGGGGAGTTTTCCCTAGCTTGAGCTATGATAGGCACTGGGCACAGAAGCTCAACTAAGAACATATAGGTGGACAGGGAAAAACACAGCATTTTCCCTTCCCTCAGTAACATCCACATGCTGGAAGACAGGGCTCTTTCTCCATTTCTACAATAGCCTCCATCATACATTTCTGTATGCTCTGTTCTGTTGTCCTTCCACTGCTATGTTGACCTTTTCATTTAAGGTGAAAATCAGGGGCAAAAATAACAGCATTTAGGATTATATACAGCCCCAAAGCCCTTTATAGCACTCTCTGGGCAGTTTACAATGTAAACAATATTTGCATATTTTCCCCAACAATCTGGGTCCTCATTTTACCAACCTTAGAAGGATGGAAGGCTGAGTCAACTGCGAGCCCCATCAGGATCGAACTCCAGGCTGTGAGCAGAGTTTGTCTACAATACAGCAGATGATGGAGTTTGCAGTTGAAAACATCTGCTGGGCACCAGTTTGGGGGAAGGCTGTCTTGGAAATTCTTGCAAAAAATATTTTGGCTGTGGGAAGACTACCTTTACTGGTTTTGCCTTAAATTCGCCTCTGAAAAGGTACATTCTGTACTTGCTGCCATTGCTATTTATCTCAAGAAACAAGCAACATCAGTTGTTCAAGTGCAGTTATAAATCTGAAGTAATTGGAAGCAAAACCTGATACTACAAAGTCAAATTTAAGCCTAGCGTGATGTGTTTGTGCCTTTATATCTGGCAGCAAATTTGGCCCAATATATTTTATTCCTTATTCGCACCTTAAATCAGATTTTCAAAGGCTCAGCTGAATAAGATATGCCTCTGTAAAGTATGTTTTAAATTAGGAGTGGTGGAATACTGTGCTTTTGATTCCAGGATGAAATGTATATCCCCTTGGAACAGAAAAAAAAAAAAAGCTTCTATTGGCTTCAACTCCTTCTCTTCTCACCCCCACCCTTGTCAAGAATTTTAGGATCCAGCAAAAAGAATTTCTGAAACAAAACCCCCCTTTTTCATCCCAACTTCTTCTGGGTGGAGAGAGATGGTTTAAAAGGGCAAGCTATGTTAGACCAAAGTGTTTCTATAGGTTAGGGAAAGAGCTGAGTTGCTTTAGGAGGAAAAGAGGTAGAGTAAAAGAAAAAAGAAAAGAAACCCACAAGGCTTCCAACTGGTTTTAATTTTATTTGTAATGTTCATGGGAACCAGCCACACATGCTTGGCTGAACTCAGGACTTGGATTTTTGGCAGGTTTTTTTATGACCCCATTTTGGCAAGTTTTCAAGATTTCCAGATTGCTTCCATTATCTGCAAATAAGCACGAATCACTAGTTTAATCTGAGTGGTCTGATAAAACTCTAATTAGTGCTAGTTAAGAAGGAAAATAAAAACAACGTAAAATATTATGCTGAGTTCCACTGTATCTCTGCAGTAGACAAATATTTTAGGATATTTCTGTGTAAATATACATACAATATATTTAACTGCTCTTGAGCTAGCACAGCAGCATGGGAAAGAGATCCTTACTATGTGAGAATGAAATCTACTCTTGTTTTAACTGTGTCTCTCATGAAAAATGGCAACAACTACGCTACACATTTTGGGGATTGTTTGGTAGCAAAGGTCTACATATAAGTCTACTCTAATATTTAAAAAAGTGTCCCATGCCTATACATGCATGATCATCTGTTTTGTTTTACATTGCATGATTCAATATTTATTTTTTGTTAAATATATTTGCTGCCTAACTTGCCATAACTTGCTACAATAAAAAGGAAGAAAAGAGTGTAAACAAAATGTAAGTAAAATAACAGAACAATAAAATAAACAATAAAAATAAAACAACGAGAATACATCAACGTGATAATATAAAGATGGATAGGTGGACAGCAAAGAGCAAGGGGAGGGAGGTGGAGTCTGCCATCAATTATGCAGCCACTTCCAATGTAGAACTCTGCAATTTGGTCCCAAGCCAACTGGTAGAGCCAAGTCTTTAGGGTCCTATGGAAGTATAGGAGGGTGGAGGCAGAACTTATCCTAGAGGGTAGGTTGTTCCAAAAGTTGGTTACTGCAACAGAGAAGGTTCTACTTCTGGAGCTTGATAGTCTGAGTTCTGTAACCAATGGGATCCATAGTAGACCTTGCCTGCTAGCATGATTAGGACAGGCTTGTCCTAGCAGGATGAGACAGTTTATCAGGTAGCCTGGACCTCTGTCATTAAGGGCTTTAAAGATCATAACCAACATCTTGAACTGAACTTGGAAGCAAATCGGTAGCCTGAGAATTTGTGGAGCAGAGGTGTAATATGGGCCATCTTAAAGACTTCAAAGACTGCTCTTGCTACTGTACTTTGTACCAGCTGAAACTTCTGAATAGATTTCAAGAGTAGCCTGATGTAGAGTGCTTTGCAAACGTCCAGATGAGAGATGACTAGGGCTTGAATAAGTGAATACAGGGAATCATGATCCAGAAAGATCACAGCTGGTGCACAAACCAGAGCCATGCAAAAGCTCTCCTAGTCATGCCAACCACCTACTCTTTAAGCAGGAGATATGAGTCTAGAGAAATCCTAAACTGAAAACTCCGTCCAGAACTAAGGATGACAAAAACTTGGATCCTGAGGCTCAGTGCACCCAAATCCACTCAGTCTGCCCTCTCACAGCCTCCAGGCACTGTGAGAGGGCAGAGTCAGCATTACTCAGGTCACCAGGCACAGAGATGTATAGCTGAGTACCATCAGCATAGTAATAATATCTCAACCCATGATGGTGAATTAAATCACCCAACAGCTTTATATAGATTTTAAACAGGAGAGGGCAGAGAGCCCTGTGGGACATTATAGTTATATAATAACTATATTAAGTCATTATAAATTCCCTGGAATAAATTATCACAGTATACTGTATGTACAGTATGGCATGTACAATTAGTCTATGACAAAATTACAGCAAACCAGCTCTGTCCTATATTCAAATCTGTTGTGTGGTTTTGTCCTATAATCATATCTTGGCTAATTGTGTCAGCATATTGGCTAGCCAGCCAACCACTAACTATTTCTCTTGCAAAGATGGGACAGAATCAATAACAATAGCAACCTCCAGATGGCAGTTTCCGTGACTGCTTTCAAGGGAATATGATTGGGTGCAGTGTGAGTGGGAATCACATCACAAGAAAAAGGCACCAATGAATGTAGAAGCTTAGGTTATGGATTCTATATTGATCTCTGCCACCTGGACCAGATTAACTCTTCTGCTCTATCATACAGACTGATATCATCCATCACACTGCTGTCCTCCTCTGGTTTGCGGGTATCAGCTGTGTTGAATCAGTGAGCTAGATGTTCTGGGCATTTTCTGCATGGCATTTTTCCAAGCATTCCTGATTATGAACATTCCACCTGCTACCTTGATTATATATAAATGACATTGGGGTGTCATTTAGGTGTTAAGATATTTTACATGAAAAGAGTTGATAGAATGGAACCCTAGTCATATTTACAAGGATGATGTAAATCTCATTATTTTTGCTAAAACTTACTGACTTATATTTAATGAGGAAATCATGTACCAAAATTTGAAAATGATTGCTCACACAGAAGTTTTTCTATCTATAAAATTTAGATCTTCCTTCCTTCCTTCCTTCCTTCCTTCCTTCCTTCCTTCCTTCCTTCCTTCCTTCCTTCCTTCCTACTTCCTCTTTTTTACTTGCAAAAAGACACTCAATTTTAAATGGGAGCAACAATTTTTTACTTTCAACATTTTATCTGAAGATAAGAAATGCATTTTAGTTGTATATATTATATTCTGAGCTTTTATTATCCAAGCTGGAATAACAAATGAAGGCTTGACTTGTCATATCCAAAGGCCAGCCAAAGATATCTTCTCTCCAACAAAAAATATACAATAACAGTATGCACACCTATTTCTTTATGGCATTCTGATATGACACTCTTGAATTCTCTCTTTGCCTAATAGTCAGGGTGGCTTTGTTCAATATGCACAGCACATGTGGCTAAGACTGGAGCAGTAGCTCAAAATATTCCAGAACTTCTCCATCTAACTGTATGCTGGAACTTGTAGGACAACAGTGTTATTGGGCAGGCAGAGCTGCAGGATTCTCGGTCATTTAAGTAGCACCGGACTGCTTGTTTTGGCTGATAGGCACTAAGAAGTTGTCACAAACCTGATTAACGCCTATATATCGAAGCACCAATAGAGCTGCAACTGAACCATAAAGTAATAAGGGAGCCTACCCAGATACCTGAGAACTATCAAAACTTTTTTTTTTGTTCCAAGTACACTTTGTGTGTCTATGTATTCATTATATAGATTATAATGGCTATTTTTGAACATGCCATTTCAAATGTCAAAATACCACATTTTGACTATATGTTTCAAGGAGAGAGAAGTTGGAGTCTAATATTTGTAGGCAATGCTCTTAGTGTCAGACTTCTTGACCTGATTGAAAGATTGAAAATTTACCAATTTCAAAACTTATCCAAAAGTCCTAGTACTATCTGTATCTGTGAGAATGCATCTGGGTCTCACAAACATTCTTTGAGAAGAAAAATGACTGATTGCTGCAACCCAGGACTTTGCCTAGAAGTGTATCTGTTTGCCATGAAGATAATCTTCAGGGATACAAATCATCCTGATAGATTAGAAACAGTAATGGGGAAGAAGCAGATTACTTTTCCTTTGGGCAAAAATGTGTTTTATGAGTAGACATTACCTACTCTAGCAGCCTTTTTGCAATTACATAGTCTGTTCATAGTCGATTTGTGAAAGCACCCACAACATATTCTCAAAATTCAGAATAAAACACTAGCCTATTGTTGAGACATATAATTTGACAATTGAATTACCACTTTTATTTTACAACAATTGCCCAAGCATGAATTTAATATTTAATCATGCATTATTTTTTCACTCATTTAAATAGGTAATATTCAAATATGATTTTGGAAAATATCCACTGAAATTAATGATAATGTTTGAAGCACTGAAGCAAATTATTTAAGCACTTTAAGCACTTCTAAAGCCAATTTTAAATGTTGCATTTGTGCTAGGAAAAGATTCTGGAAGTCCAATGAAGCTGATTCAAATTCTCTTTGGACTTGCAGTGTTCATATTTCTTAGTGATGTTTGGATTATTTTTTGGTTATAGAACACCATTTCACCCTTCTGTTCTTTCTGAAAGCATTTCAAGCTTGGTATTTGAGGGCTGGATGGATCATGTTTTCAAGGGCATTTGTTTCAAACTGCAGTCAAGGATGGGGCCCATAACACAGACTGCAAGGATCCACCTAGAATTGCTTGAATTAAGTCCTTGCACCTGGATATAATTGTTGCACTGCTGTGCTGGGGTTTTCTTAAGCTACTGGTAAAACAAATTAGCTCATTTTAACTGGCATCCAGTAGAGAAGCACACAACTCTCCTCATAGAATGTTTTTCAAATAATTATTTTTCTATTGCCAGCCTTAGCTTATGAATATTTTTCTAAGACTGAGTGAAATTTTATTTGAAAAAGGAAATGGAGGAGGAGGAGGAGGTGGAGGAGGAGGAAAAAGAAGAAGAAATCTGATTGTAAACTTCAACATTAGCACTGTTTAGATTGGGATGTAATGTTTGTGTTGCTTAATTTTAATTTCACTCCACTCCCCAACATACACACACAATACTTCCCCAATTAAAAAAATACCTGTCAGATAAAAACGCACATAAAAATCTAAGGAAAGCAAAAGCAGTCTGCAACATGTAAACTCTGGTATATATGATTCAAGAATATGAATTTGTTTTTTTTTTCTAAGCAATAAGAATTATTTTTTGAGGTGGATTGTGATAGAAAAGGACAAAGAGTATTCATCATATATGCCTTGTAAAGTGTCATAAGGTTTAATTTTGCCTTCAGTATAGCTCATTGAATTTAATTTGTATATTTCTGAAATCCATCAAAATTAAAGTTTTCAATCACATTTGATATGGATTGTCATGTTCCTTAATTCATGATTGCAAATTGAAAGGTCTTCAGAGAAGAGAATAGGAAAAAGTATCCCTATACATTTTAGAATACATTTTCAGGAGTTATTCTGTAAGTGGGCTAGCACTTTAGAGATGGAATGAAATTCATGTTGAGGTTACAGTTACAAATCAGTTTCACATGGGCCCTGATCTTTGAGAAAGGGTTGCTGGTGGATAGGTTTCCAATCACAGGGCCTTCGACTTGAAAAGATTCTCAGATCGCATATAACATTGTAGATGAAACTCCTGGAGATGATGTACATAGGGTTGGGGGGGGCATCAGTACCAACTTTATCAGTTTTATTAATGATTCAGTCCCTAGTCATTTCGTTGTTGGAGTATTGCAATGTGCTCTATATGGGGTAACCTCTGAAGAGCTGGTGGAGAGAGCGGCAGTACAGGCAGTTCTTGGGGCCCCAAGGGTACCCATGTAAAACCGCTGCTCTGCAAGCTGTAATGGCTGCTGGTCTGCTTCTGAGTGCAATTCAAGGCATTGGTAATATATTTAAAGATCTTTATGGCATGGGTGCAGGCTACTTGAAGGACCGTCTCATCCCAATAGGATTGGCTCACTCCATTCATGCCAGCAGAGGAGACAAGCTGCGGGCCCTGTCGGCCTGAATATTCAGCTGGCAGAGTCTAGGAGAGGATCATTCTCTGCCATTGCACCTGCTGCCCACTGGAGTGAGGTCATCTCTACCCCTCTTGACCTTCTATAAAAGCCTAACACCTGGCTCTGCTAGTTAGCTTGGGGCTCCAATGGGAGAGCATCACAGTGGAAGTTGATAGATTAACAACAGATCCTACTTCTCCTCACCCAGCTCCTGCCCTCCCCATCTTTTAATTGGGCCACAATATTTGGGTCTTCACAATACTACCGCCCAAAACACAAATCATTTTATTTATGTCTCTTAGCTTTTGTATAGTTTTTTTATCTTTTTAAACTTGTAAGCTGCCCATAGTTACCCTGTGGTAAGATGGGCGACCAATAAAATTTACAAACAAACATTTAAATAGAAATTCCTGTACATAGGTTAAGAAATTTAGATTACTTTATCTCTCTTTTAATTTGAACCCTGTACAGAAAGAGCAAATGTATGGAAAAAAAACCCAAGATTTTTTGAACACATTTATTTATTATTATTTTATTTTTAAAATTTATAAGCCGCCCCACTCCCCAAGGACTCTGGGTGGCTAACAATAAAAAACACATAAAACATAACAGAACAACAGTACAAAGACAATCATCCAGGGGTCAGGTTTTATAAACCTCAGGCCTGCCGGAAAAGCCAGGTCTTAAGTAGCTTACGGAAGACCAACAGGGTGGGAGCGGTCCTAATCTCCGGGGGGAGCTGATTCCAAAGCGTGGGCGCCATCACAGAGAAGGCCCTCCTCCGCGGCCCCACCAAATGGCACTGCTTGGCTGACGGGGCCCGAAGAAGGCCCAGCCTGTGGGATCTAACCAGACGTAGGGAACTGTGAGGTAGTAGGCGGTCTCGCAAATAGCCTGGTCCTGAGCCATATAGGGCTTTAAAGGTAATGACCAACACCTTGAATTGGACTCGGAGACCAATAGGCAACCAGTGCAGCTCACATAAGTAAGGATTTATAGTTTATTTTGAGCTTAGACTCATTGGTGAACATGCTGGAGGTCCTTGTTTCGGAGATCAGAACGACCAATTTACCTTGGTTTATGCAGAAGGTTTTCTTGTAATTTGTCATAGATAGAGATGAATGCATAATTACTGGTTATTAATTCTTTGTTTGTGTGATTCCATAATAATTCTGCAAATATTGCTGTTATTCCAAGTTCCTGTGGTAACATGCAACTGCTCAGAGTCACTATGAGTTGGGCGGCATATAAATTTAATGCATGAATATTGTTATTGTTATTATATGACCTAAATAACCAGAACTTAATCTTAAACAAAGTACCTCCTTTTTCAGAATGGTCACATTCCTACATGTTCAGGGAATTTCATAGGCCATAGAGTACTGTGGTTGAATTTTTTCTAGTACCTTTCAAGTAGTAAATGCTTTCTGCCAAAATTGTATATTCTAGGGTATTGGACCACAAGTCTCCTGGCATCCACAGTTATTGTCCATGCTGGGTGTGAATAGTGAAAGTTGTTATAAACACTCTTGTTTAGAGAAGGCTGCTGTTCCCACTTTGCACAAAAAATGGAAGAGGCATTGTGAAACAAGCTGGAACCTGTTGCCTGAAAGTGTTTTTCACAAAATGAATAACTAAATAATTTCTGTTCATGATGTAATTATAGAATTAGCCATAATGATTCTACAGGGTATACTTGAGCATCATTTTGTTGCATAAATTCTAACAGCTTAAAAGTAGCAGTAGCAATAATAATAGACGGTAGCTTAATAATTCTTAGGTCCTTGTTTAGGACTTGAATTATTAAGTTTCTACCAGTCTTAGACTGTGAATCTAACCATACATTTCACACAAACAATAAGTGGTTTTTGGTGCATAATGGTGCCTTGGAATGTCTGCAAGAAATTCCATTTGCTTTAATATAAGAAATAGCAGGTCCACAAAATAAACAAAGTAATGGAAAATGAAGATACAAAATTGCTCTGGGTTTTTAGTATTCAAACGGACAAGTACTTGCTACATAAGAGCCTATATTCAACAATTGTTGAGAAGAAGGAAAATAAAGTCTGGATAGAAGACATGGTAGTACCTGAAGACAGTAGGATAGAGGAAAAGACCTGAAGGAAACTACAAAATACAAAGACCTGCAAATAGAAGTAAAATGATTGTGGCAAAGCAAAAATGGGTCAAGGACAACTCACCACAGCAACTCACCACAGCCAATTCGCCAGGACCAACTCACCATGAGACAATTTGCCATAGTCAGCTTGCCACAGGACAATTTGCCACTGGACAAGAATTACATTAATACTGAAGAAATGGTCTAATAGAATCAGTAAAAAAGGATGCAAAAAGGAGGGACAAAATAAAATGTGAATGACAAAAATTAAAATATTTTTAAAATTATTTTAAATAATTAGAATTGTTGAATTGTCCCACAATGAGTTGTCCCACGATGTTTTGGCTACAGTGAGTTATCCTATGGCGAGCTGGCCACAGTGAATTGTCCAATTCTGTGCAAAGGTAGTAGCAATAATAATAGCCACCTTGTGTGCAATCCCCAAACATCTGGATCACCACTTGAATACTATCGGCATTGACAAAATCAATTGCAAAAAGAGCTTTAGTTGGAACAGCTTACATCCTGTGATAATACATTTAACACCATCAAACAACAACATCTGCTTATCTTAGGTCATTGGAAATGACTTGAATGGTGAATAAAAATAAAAATCAAGTCTAATAATATGAGCATCTGCATTATCTTTTAAAATATTTTCCATCAGTATAAAATATCATTCAAAGAAAAGGATGCTGTGGGAAGAAACTCCTTCCCTGTTACTATACTATGCCAACTAGAAATTAATGATGGGATGTTCTATTGTGCACCATTATCTTCCACTTCTTTTATGGTCACTTGGTACTGTTCAAGTAGTAATTTGGTTACTGCATGCATTATGGGGCCCAGAACTTAAGATCTGAGGTCTAATTCTAGCTGTATCTGTCTGGATTACTATATCAATCAATATTTAGGATCTGCTAGATTTCAGGTTATTTTTATCTGGTCACTATAAGTCACTTTAAGAGAGACATTATTTTAATTAATATTGTTAAGGAACAATTTATAAAATTACTAGTTCTTACCATAAAAAGTATATGTGTTTAAGTAATAAAATAACAGGAAGGAATCATGATTTTGTAGATGATGGAGAAAGAAAATAAAATAAAAACTTATTTTCTCCATGATAGATAGACCCAAAAAACCAACCACATGCTTATTCACTACAAGTTCCATGTTGCAAGCCAATAAACTCCAGATGCAGGTGCAGACCCTTCAGGCATGTGACCTATTGCCAGTGACATCTGAGAATACACAGGTTAAAGTTAATACACATTGACATTAGAGTTTATCAACATTTTAGGAATATAGACTAAAATTGTAGACTATAAATAGCTGATTGAGATATCCCTAGGAAGTGGTATGACTTTTATCCCACCATCCCAAAAGTTTCCAATATTTCTTCCTATATTTGTTCTGTGAATATTATATTGTTTATCACACATCATATTGTAAACTCATAAAAGTTTTCTGCTCAATATAAACTCAGTTCCCTCTTCTCAGATTGTTTATTCATGGAAAGTACTAGCCAAGTGACTTTATTTACAATATACTAGTACAAATGTCTTGTTTTGCTTTCCTAGAATATTTTAAATGAGTAAAGCTATTCTAATAAAACTGGAGTGAAATAATAAGTGTGTTTAAAATTAAACCCTGAAACCGCAATCAGAGTTTTAATTCAACCCAAATTGTGGCCATAGTTTAGTGCAAATCTCTCTTGGTTGTAGGTTGAATATGATTTTCATGTCTACCTAACAAATCTCAACAAATCTGTGGATATGGCATAAAACCTGAGACTTTAAACCTTACATAATGTCTGTCTAGCTGGGTCACAGCAAGAATAGTAGTTAGATATCTCTGCTTTTTGTAGGACTGTTAAATAATATTTAACATATAGTCACTGAAATACCACAATAATTGTTTGGAAAAAAATGCAACAAGAATCTCATTTGCAGTTTTATTTTACTCTTTGACATCTCTAGTGTCAGGGCTTTTTTTTTTCTCATAGAACACCCAGAATGGAGTTCTGGCACCTTTTTGGGATGGAACCTTGTAGGGTAGGCAAGGTGGGTTGTCTGACGTGTGTGAGTTCCGGTTTTCAAGGTTATTCAACTGGATTTTTCTATTACACTAGACAGTGTAATAGAAAAATCCAGTTGAATAACCTGGAAAATCTTTGAAATCTTTAGCTATTTGCAAAGCTTTGATGGGCAAACTGTATGTCTTAAACTAGTCCCAAGTTGTTCTTGGCTCCAAGGAAGTTATTAACTCACACATCTGCCAGTGTGCTCTGACTTCCTCTGTTAAACTTTTTCTTGTGAAAGGAGAAATAAAAAAGAGAAAAAGGGAAAGAGAAAACAACCTGGCAATTTATGCATTGCTGCTATGCAGAACTCAACTGAAAAAAAGATATCCTACTCTGACTATAAAGCTGTAGGCCTGCACCATGAAGGTACGTAACATGACAATATTGCAGCAGCATTACTAAATTACTTGGTAACATCTAATTCAACTAAAACTAAAGGATTCCCGATGCTGGTACATCTTCATTGATGTATTAAACAGATATAATGGATGTGAACAAATTTGCTCCTTTGCCCATGAGTAGTTGATAGTAGTAGTCACATGTTGGTAATGCAAAAACTAAAGATGATTTGCCAACTTGAGAAATTTTGTGCAGCTCTTTAAAAGTTTTATTCTGCAACAAGAAAAAGAAATTCACTGATTGTGCACATCTTATAATCTGAAACCTTAAACAGTGTCAAAGGTATTGATAATGAATGACTCTTGATCTCCAGTGAAATATGTTATTGATCTTAAAACTACATTTGCTATTATCAACTACTCATGGGCAAAGGTGCAGATTTGTTCACATCCATTATATCTATTTAATATATCTATGATGTGCCAGCATCTTATGCTTTTTCAGATCCTTGAACATCTATAAATGCAAGCAGCATCTGTGTGATTTCTTATTGCTTCCTTGGGTCTCATATATGAAACTTCAAATTCTGTCTGTAAATGGGAAAGAGCAGCTTTAATACATGAGTTTTATCTTATGTGATTGTAATCCTAGTCCAATATTTATAAAGAATTAGTTTCCAGTGGGAAATTAAACTAATCTGAAAAGCATAGTAAAACACAAAGTACGTACACTAGGAGAATTCTTACAGTGTTGTCTCTTCAGTGCTGATTAATAGAGACAATAGTAAACATAAAAAGGAGTTACTTCTATCTCTTTTAAAATCAGAACAGGTTTTTATATGGTAAACTCTTGTGTCAAAACTTGTAATTTAAATTCTTGTATCACAATGTGAATAAAACCTGCATATTCTTGGAACTTCATTTAAAATATTTTCTTTCATTTAGGAGACAAAAGAACTATACAAATATAAGTACAAATTTGTTAATATTTAAGTTTTTGAGTCTTAGCTCAGTTTGCATAATTTCTAAATTGGCTTAAAATATTTTGCAAAAAATATTTCATGTTAAATTGTGCATGTTTTTTTACATGTGTCTCCTAGCATATATAAATTTGGATTGCTAGCAAAGAATTAAGGGAGAACTGGAATAGCTATTTCGAACTCTTTAGTTCTTTTCAACCAGACATACCCTTCTGAGATTTGAACTTGGGCTGTCTGCATGTTAGGCAGGTGTGTTAAACCTCTAGGCCACAGGCTCTTTCTCACTTTTGCCAGCTGTGTTAGGGAGGGAAGAAACAGGAGAGGAGTTATCTAGAATGCTGTATGTTACACCCTGTTGACCCAAATATGGGAGAGAGAAATCTTTTGCCTTGTATCAGTTCAAACTAGAGCCATCCACAGGCAGGTATATGATGTCACAGTTGTGACTGCTGCCTGTGGATGGCTCTAGTTTGAGCTAATACAAGGCAAAAGATTTCTCTCTCCCATATTTGGGTCAATTTGGTTAAAATACTGGATTGGAACAGAGAAGCCAAAAATCAGTCTTCCTTTAATCATGGATGACAGCTGGGTGATATGGGGGCAATCACTCTTTTTCTGCCCTGGACTGAGAATTTGAAAAACATATTTCTGCACCAGCATGGTAGATTGTGGTCCATAGCTTTCAGTGAGAAGAATTCACCCTATAGTGATTTGACTGGGGCTAATAATAATAATAACATGACAATTGTAACAATAATGTATTACTATGGTAAGGACACAAATCCTCACTACATTTTTCTAGTGTTTTGTACTTCTGATCACAGCACCCTGTCAAACATCTCTCCAATTCATACTACACAAATCTATTTTTTTTTAAAAAAAAACTTGTTCTGCTCTTTCTCATTTGTCTCAATCATCTTACTTTCCTTACCTTCAACCACCATCCTTTTTTATTTTTTATTTTTCCCCACTTGTGTCTTTCTTATCTCCACATTCTTTATCTTGTCTTTTCCTATTCCAAACTTCTTGCTTCTTCTTCTTTTTCCTTCAGGTATTTCTGCCACTGGCTAATTTACATCCACCTTTCCTTCCTCTATATCTGTTCCACCTGAGTTATTCTTCATCTTCCAATTTCTCCTTTCTCTAAATTATATATTCTTATTGCCCCATCTTTAATCTCATGGTCCTGTTGGGAATTCACTGTCTAGTAAGTTTGTTGAGGACAGACATTAGGTAGGGAATGTCTATGGAGATTCTCAGTTATCCAGGTCATGGTTGTCTCAAAGGTGCTTTTTTCATGAGGCAATTGGACTTTCTTATTTTTCTTTTAAGATGTTTTGTTTCTCATCCAAGAAGCTTCTTCAGCTCTGGATAGTGGGGAATGGCAGAATTTATACTCCTTGCAGATAGCTGGTCTTTTACATTCTTTTAGCGAGTCGTTGAACCCCCTGGAAGCTTACCTGTGTCATCAGAGTCAACTGAGTAGTTCAAATGGGTGTGGAACCTTCTTGGAACTGTTGAAAGGATTGTATTGTAGACTGGAGATAGAAGATATCATATCCCCCCCCCTCTCCCATTGGGATAAGGCTGTTCAATTTTGACATTGATGGCCTTTTTGACCCCTCTTTCAAACCAGAAGTCCTCTCTGTCCAAAATGTGGGTTTTGCTATTTTCAAAAGAATAGCCTTTGTCTTTTAAATGCAGATGGACTGCTGAATCTTGTCCTGATGGATTGGTCTCCTATGCTGTGCCATATGTTTATGAACTGGTTATTTTGTTTCCCCAATGTACAGATCTGTACATGGCTCACTGCATTGTACTGCATATACCATGTTACTCAGTTTGTGTCCAGGTGTTTTATCCTTGGGTGGACAAGCTTCTGCCTTAGTGTATTCTTGGGTTTGAAGTGTACATGTATGTTGTGTTGGCTGAAGATACATGCACGCCTCAAACCCAAGAGGGCACTAAGGCAGAAGTTTGTCCACCCCTGGATAAAGCACCCAGATACAAACTGAGCAACGTGGTATATGCAGTACAATGCAGTGAGCCATGTGCGGATCTGTACATTGGGGAAACAAAACAATCACTTCATAAACCCATGGCACAACATAGGAGAACAAATTCATCAGGACAAGATTCAATAGTCCATCTACATTTAAAAGACAAAGGCTATTCTTTTGAAGATAGCAAAGTCCACATTTTGAACAGAGAGGACCACTAATCACCTTTGGGGATTAGGAAGGGAAGTATTCCAATCTATCTGATGACTTCCAGATTAAATACAACAGAGGTCACTGGCACAAAACTCAGATGATGTCCTCTATAAACATCATGATGGTAATCTTCTACAACAAAACATGTCACACCATGATGTGTTAATAACCTTGATTTCTTTAAGACAGATTTCTTTAAGATTTGTCAACAAAATGCCCTACAGATATATAGACTAGAGCAAAAGTAAACTTTCATGAAGTGAAGGCTATTGTTTTAATTTGTTGCATGTTATATGCATGCTTGGAAATGTTGGAATATTCTAGTGCATTCAGCAACAACAATACAATGGGAAGATTGATTTTTAATTTTCATTTAAGGAATTTGAAAAAATCTTTTTCCTTTTCCTTTTCCTCTTCCTTTTCTTCCTCTTCTTTTTCCTCTTCCCCTCTCTCCTTCTCCTCTTCCTTCTCCCCCTCCTCCTCCACCTCCTCTGTACTTTTTGGCTGTTCAAATGACTGTTATAAGCATGTTCTTTCAGAGATGTAAATAAGCCAATTACTAATTTAGGAAAAATTGCCAAGTAACAGACAACAAGATTTAAAAGTAAAATAATCTGCTAGAAATTATGAAAAATGAATACATAAAATCTGAATCCAAAATGTAAAACACAGCAAATATGTTTTAACTTTAACCCATCTCTGATTCCAGTTGGGATGGTGGGCCAAACCAATATCCTGCTAGAGTATTTAGCAAGGTGGAATTTGGTTTCTTGATTCAATCCGTCTCATACAGATTTTGGGAAGGCCCTCCTGTTTTCTTTTAGTAAACTTCTGCATTATTTGTGACCCATGACTATACATAAGGTAAAGAAGTTATTATGTTCCTTTCAAAGTATATAATTTAAGAGTCTTGTAGGACTGCCAACTTTTTATATGCCAATATTCATAAACTGAAGTAGCAATTGCCAAATAAAACAAGCTAGGAATATACACTCACACAGGCATACGTGCAGGGGACTGAGAAGTAAAAGATGTATGGGGCTCTTTTCTTCAAGAAAAATATTGCAGCTTCAGAATTTCCCCAATTCATAATGTGTCTTTTACTTATGCCAGCTGATGATAAACTTTCTCTGGAACAGAAAGCAACAGGATTCCTTTTTTGCCATAGTAGCAAAATACTGAAGGTACATGAAATAAAATTGGACCTATAAGATTCTTGTGCCAAGATTGGGTTCTGTAGCCCTACATACCAGGGATTAGCCACCTCTATTCTGACAAGGGCCATGTTCTAAGCTAATTTGTGGGGAGTTGTTATGGTTGATTTTATAGCCAGCCAGATGTTTAGAATGAATTTGGCATTTTATCTACCTATCAAGTCATTCCGAAGGACCTGGGATGGCAGTTGTTGTTTGATGGTATATTATTGTTAGGTTTTTACTGCACCTTTATATATGTACATATAACATATGTATCTAATGCTGATGCCTTCTTTTTTCTCCATAACAACCCTCCATACTGAAATAAACAAGAACTTAGCCAGTGCCAAAAGTGGGTGAGGAGATCTTATCTCTAGTATCTTTTCCTTTCTGACACCTCTCTTTATATCTCATAAGCAGCAGGTGCAGGGAAAGAACAGCTTTAATCAGAAGTAAAAACTAATAGTTTTTCCATATAAATTGAATAAATATATAAATATTTTGTGCACAACTTATGCATTTAGGTTAGAGATCACATAAAATTAAATTGTGGACTATGTACAATTTATAGAAACAGATTTTAATCTTCCACTATACTCATTCAACAGTAAAATAGCCTTCAACTCTAAGTGGGGTTTACTAGTGAGTTTACCACTAAGGCTGTGGTCTTATGAGCACTTGACTTAGACTTCTATACTGCTTCATACTGCTTTTCAGTCCTTTCTAAGTGATTTACAATATCAGCATATTGCCCCAAACAATTTGGGTCCTTGGAAGGATAGAAGGCTGAGTTAATCTTGAGCTGGTCAGAATTGAATTCCTGGCAGTGAGCAGTGAATTAGCCTACAATACTGCAATACTCAAAAATAATAACTTTGAGACGGATCTCAGAGTTCTAGTGGACAATCACTTAAATATGAGCAAGCAGTGTTTTGCAGCTGCCCAAAAAATCCAGTTCTAGACTGCATTAACAGAGGGATACATTCAAGATCATGTGAAGTGTTAATACTACTTTATAATGCCTTGATAAGACCACACTTGGAATATTGCATCCAGTTTTGGTTGCCACAATGTAAAATAGATGTTGAGATTCTAGAAAGTGTATAGAGAAGAGCAACAAAGATGATTAGGGGACTGGAAGCTAAAACATATAAGGAACAGTTGCTGGAATTGAGTATGTCTAGTTTAATGAAAACAATGATTGGGGTGACATGATAGCAGTGTTCCAAAATCTCAGGGGCTGCCACAAAGAAAAAGGAGTCAAGTTATTCTCCAAAGCACCTAAAGGCAGGACAAGAAGCAATGAATGGAAACAAATCAAGGAGAAAAACAATCTAGAACTAAGGAAAAATGTTTTTTCAGTTAGAACAATTAATCAGTGGAACAACTTGCCTCCAGAAGTTGTGAATGCTCCAACACTGGAAGTTTTCAAGAAGAGATTGGACAGCTATTTGTTTGAAATGATATAGGGTTTCCTGCCTGAGAAGAGGGTTGGACTAGAAGACCCCCAAGATATCTTCCAAATCTGTTATTCTGTTCTGTTCTGCATTTTAACCACTGCACCACCATGGCTCAGTATATTCTACTGTATATTGAGTTGTTTAACTTCTAAATAACATAACTTCGCATTATGAATATTCTTATGCTTCTTACGTTTCAGTAATGAATATGCAGCTAGAAAGCCACTAGTGGGGAAATCAAACGATTCAATATTGTTGTTTGTTGCTTTCAAGAGTTCTGTAAGTGAACCAGGATAACTGTTGGAAAATGCAGGATGTCATTATTACATAGACCTGCAGAAAAGAAAGAAAATAAATTTTCATACATTTCATACGTTTTCATACTTTCTATGTTTATGACTTGTCTCCTCATCTTCTTTTTTCATACTTTATTGACACAAAAGTTTTAGTAATCTGGGCCACCAGGTAATTTGCTGACACACTATGTAAAAGGAATACTACATAGTCTTTGATACATTTTCTAGGTTGGAATATATTCAAAGAGTAGACTAAGAAATGGCAGCATATCTTAATAATAAACTAGAGTCTTAATAGAAACCTCATACAACTGATTTGCTGTCAGCAATCCATAACATATAACAGAAGTGCACTATATGGAGAAGGCTCCATCTATGGCTTCAGTACAAGCTGATGAAAGAATACTATAATTTTACAAAAACACAGTCCGCTTACCAAGTATGCAGTAGAATCAAAATAATTGTGTAAAATCATTCTTATTTTTTCTGAGTTTAAATTCAGCAACTTATTTTATCCATGCACATCTCTGTTTGAAATTTTTAATATTAACTTTCCAATAAATAGGAAATTGCAGTACAGACATCTGACTGAATTTACAGGTTGGATGAGAAGCATCATCTCTCTGAAAATATCATTTTTTCAATGTACTTCTTTAACCCAAAAGTATTCAAATAAGAAACTGAAATGTCTTTTCTATCTCTTTGCACTTTTTATCTTTCTCTACTTTTTATATGTTCCTTAGTTTGCATTAGTCTTTTTCCTTTGTATTGCAAAGTGTACTCAAATTATTATATAGAAAGAAATTGTCTTCTATCTCAAATCAAAATCTTAAACCAGTGGTATGACATTGGCATAAAACAATGATGGGGAACTCATCAAATTTGCAGACGACACCAAGCTGGCAGGAATAGCCAACACTCCAGAAGACAGGCTTCAGATACAGAAGGATCTGGACAGACTTGAACACTGGGCACTAACTAACAAAATGAAATTCAATGGTGAAAAAAGCAAGGTTCTACATTTAGGCAAGAAAAACCAAATGCACAAGTACAGCATAGGTGGCACCATGCTCAATAGTATTAACTGTGAGAGGGACCTCGGAGTCCTAGTAGACAATCACCTAAATATGAGCCAGCAGTGTGCTGCAGCTGCCAAAAAGGCCAACACAGTGCTAGGCTGCATTAACAGAGGGATAGAATCAAGATCACGTGAAGTATTAATACCACTCTTTAATGCCTTGGTAAGGCCACACTTGGAATACTGCATCAAGTTTTGGTCACCACGATGTAAAAAAGATGTTGAGACTCTAGAAAGAGTACAGAGAAGAGAAACAAAGATGATTAGGGGACTGGAGGCTAAAACATATAAGGAACGGTTGCTAGAATTGGGTATGTCTAGTTTAACGAAGAGAAGGACAAGGGGAGAAATGATAGCAGTATTCCAATATCTCAGGGGTGCCATAAAGAAGAGGGAATTAAGCTATTTTCCAAAGCACCTGAAGGCAGGACAAGAAGCAACGGGTGGAAACTAATCAAGGAGAGAAGCAACCTAGAACTAAGGAGAAACTTCCTGACAGTGAGAACAATTAATCAGTGGAACAGCTTGCCTCCAGAAGCAGGAAATGCTCCAACACTGGAAGTTTTTAAGAAGAGACTGGACAGCCATTTGTCCGAAATGGTGTAGGGTTTCCTGCCCGAGCAGGGGGTTGGACTAGATGACCTCCAAGGTCCCTTCCAACTTTACTATTATTATTATTATTATTATTATTATTATTATTATTATTATTATTATTATTATTATTATTATTATAAATGCAATTCTAATGTACCAATGCAAGCCCAGTGCTCATTTTTTCAAAAATGTTGTCTCCCCCCATGCCTTTAATTTGCATCTTAATTCAGGCATTTTGATCTATCCATCTACCGCAAATTGCCAAATTCATTGTAAGGGGTTGACCAATCCAAATCACAACCATTAACTACTAAAATTCCCAGGATTAGCCAATTCCCGGAACAACCTGATCCCAAGATATGCCAGAGAAATTCACTTGCATTTGCTGTCCTGGGATCTTTTACTACTCAGCTAGGATCACCAGTTTTCCAGTTAAGCTGCAGCTTCTTTTTAGCTTGTCAATCTATACATTTTTATACTTTTTAAAATCTCTTTCTCTACTTCCAGTCAGCATCTTTAGAATGGACTGTTCATTTGATTTTTTGATTGTATTGGGAATTAATTTGTTTATATTGCTATAATGTATTTTGGAATGTAAGAAAATACTGGAATAATATGAGTTAAGGATGTCTGACCAATGAGATTCCAAATTGTAGAATTCTAGTCTCATAATAAACCTAAGGATGATTTCTAAAAATTCTGAATTTTGCACAGGCATATTTTTCTTCAGGCTGAGAGAGAAAATAAGCAACTAATCATAAGGTTAGGGCTTATTTCTTAACAAATCCATACACTAAATCTATCTTTTCCTTCAGAACTCCCCTCCCTGCCAAATTATAACAGTGCTATGCTAGAAGAAGCTTTGATTATATGACCAATTGTTTCGCGTATGTTTTTAAACTGGCTTGTAATTGCTAAATTAATCTCTCCAAGGCATTAAAAGCTGATTTGCACAGATCTGTACAAGAGAATGGGTGAAGATACTGGAAGGGAAAGCAAAGCACTATAGCTAAATTGATAACATGTCCATTGCAACAGCAAATATTTGCTTATAGAGTGTCTTGCAGCCCTGGGAATAAGCAAATATCAGCAGCAGGACTCACAAATACAGAGCACTGGTATTAGAGGCTGTCAGTAAGTAGTATGGTGGCTTCAGGAATTGAATTTCTCTTGCCAGAAGCTTTGTTTCAGCCTATGTAAGAGGCTTTGGCACGGTATCAGGCCTCTGGGGAAGCCACTTAGCAGAGTGGGGATTATCCAATGGTTCACTACAGTTTGTGCTTCTCATTTCATGGCAAAACTTGCTTCCTGTGTCATGAAGGCATGTGCACACCCTCTACTTCATTTTTTTTTTTTGCATGTGCTGAACATATGCTCTTTCAAAGTGTGAGCAGGGGAGAAGAGAGAGGGAAAAAGACTTTAATGCATATGACTGAATGAATAAAAAAATCAAAACAAAAAAAATCTCTAGAAATCTTAGACTAATGGCAAAAATGCAGAGACGGGTAATTTGGCCAGCCTAAATAATACTCTGAAATGGATGTGCTCTGCTTTGACAATCCCATCTAAAATGCAAATGAATTATGCCTGACTATAATAATAGCTGCAAGTGTTACATGATTCCTCCCATAATATTAGGTTTACTCTTAATGAGTATTCCCTAACACATTGCTATCAACTGGAGAAAAAGGAATAAAGGGAGGGTAAAGAAATGAAGAGAAGAGAATTGTGGATGTACTTCCTGTCTCTAAAAAAAAAAAAAAAAAAAAAAAGGAATGGAGGGAGGAAACTGAGATTCTAAAAGCACTTCATATCTATTTGCGTTTCTGTAAGAAAAAATGTTTGAGTACTTTAAGGAGGTTTTGATGTATTTGGTTTTCTACTGAGTGCTATTTATCTTTTGAAAATTGTGTTTAACTTTGTGGGATTTTTTAAAACAAAAACCCTGATGAATGCTCTGAGGGATGTGTAGTCCTACACATAGAAATCCTTAGAAACAATAGTAATTGCTTTCTAAGCTCTGCTCAGGCAATAAAAGAGTGTTGGTTTCTTACGTAGGTCCAAATGCAGCAGCTGGATTTGACTTTATGAACCATGAAAATTAGTTCCCATCTGGAAAACGAGGTTGAATAAAGATGAACAGTAAGACTATATCTAATAAAAAGATATACATCTTCTACTTGACATTATTTCATAATGAAAATTGGGGAGAAAGAAATTCCAAAAGATAAAACTAGTCTAATTTCAAATATTATTCCATGATATAGGAAAAAACTATGGAGAAAGATTGGTAGCATTGTAAACAATTTTTTGTACTTCTCATCCATGGTTCACAAAGCTCTTCTTATTCATATGTAATCAATATCACAAATCAGGGATGTAATTTTCAGTGTATTTTAATGTAGCCCTTGATCTAATTTGTAAAGATCTTTACCAGAAAGCAGTTTGAATTTCAGATAAGGGCAATCCTTATCCTTAATCAGGGAGGGAGGGAGAAGTTGGTAGGGGCAAAAAATAATGATTTTGCTTATTTATGTTATTCCCATATACAGCATATTGTCCCTGAAAAAATCACACCTGAAGAGAAAAAAAAGAGTTGCTGATCAATCGATAGCCAGAATTTTCAAGATTTTATATGGCTCAATATAGATTGGGAGCTTCTGCTTTGGGTATTTTCATAGAAAGCTTGAAAATATTTAAATAATTTTCAGTATTCAGCTATAGCAGGAGTAGAACAGTTCCATATTTCTTGTTTTAAGGTTCTCAGATATATAATATGCACAATGTTTTTGCATATTAATAACCTAAATGACATGCTAATTGTGACTTTTACCTTGATTAATGTACTATTCAGTTTATTATGTGAACCCAGAAAATATTTTTATTCAGTAATCAGTTAAGCACATTGGGTAAATATAGCCGATGTCCATGAAGAATGAGGAGTGAAGAATGTTTCATTAATGGACAGTCAATTAGAAAAGAGCCATGGAAGATTATTCTCATTTGTGATTACTACTATAAGACTGTTATATGTACAAAAATGGAAAGAGTCAGAAACACCCAAAAGAGGGGATAGGGTTGGTGAAAATGATAGACCTAGAAGAGATGGCAAAGTTAACTTGTTTAGAGAAAGGTCAACAGCTACATTTATCAGTGACTGAAAATCCCAATGCACTTTTTGTTTGAAAGGAGAGAAAAAATAATATTGTGAATTATGGGTTTAACAATTAGAAAATGTTGCTTATGGAATGAAAAAAAATTGTAACAGAGAGAGAAGGTAAAATATGAATGCATTTATAAGCACTCAACAAGATCAGAAGTCACTTCTTTATAATCTTTTCTTTTTCTTCTTTTCTATTTCTTACTTATTCTTTCTTATTTTCTTTGTTTCTTGTCTAACACATGTTTTTATCTTGCTAAAAATTCTTTAATAAAAATATTTTAAAAAAAGAGAATAAGAATCTTTTGTTCATGTATTGTGGTAGAAAACACAAAGGCAACACTGTTGATATTACCTAGTTGGGAAATGAAATGTCTGCAAGAAAATAACCAAGCTCAGAGAGCACCAAGGACCCTGCAGAAAAGTTTTATTTGGGAGTAAGATTGGAAACCTGGGGCACTGCTGCTTCTTTCTCCCTATTTTGGAAATTCCTAATCATTACATAGAGTAGTATACCCTACCAAAACTGAGTAGAAGACTCCATAATTAAAAACATAAGAAAAAAAAATAGGAAAGTTGGGAAGACAGAGTTGAAATGGAATTGGGCAAGTTAAATTGAAATGAGAGTGTGTGTACTTTACCCAGGATGTCCAATCTTGGCAACCTGAAGACTTATGGACTTCAACTTCTAGAATTCTCCAGCCAGCCAAGGTTGGACAGTCTTGCTCTATCCCAATCTTTTGTGAACAGCTTATATTGACTAACAGTTCAACACACTTGTGTTCATGTGATAACACAATTTGCAGGACTTACAAAATAAATGGCCATTAGTCAGGACCAGTGATTCAAACATGATTTTTTTATAGAAAAATTCTAGATCCAAAGCCAGAGAAAGAACAAAATAAGGAAACCCACACTATATCCCTTCTAAAATCATCCTGATAATAATCAAAACATTTTAAAATGTATGTTTTTGGATCTTAAATGTTTTTAAAATAAATATCTTATTTTGTCTTTAAATGTTTAGTGCTTTAAAATGTTCCCTGTGTACGTATTCCATAAGATATTCAAAGACAGAGCTATTGGTTATGCACAGTTCTTTGAATTCTACATTTTTCATTATATGATACATTATATAAAATGATCATCATACATAGACACAGACATATCTTGAGTACAAACACAATAGATGGTATTATTCATGTCAATATCTCAGGCTCAATTTTCATTTAGAATTAATGATTTATCTTGCAGGACAGTGAAATAAAGCAAAGATTATAAAATATTTTGCCAAGTAAAAATTCTATACATGTGGTGGCAATATGCATTTTACTATCACTATTAATTCATTTCTAGAAAATAATCCTTGATCAATGTCTTTAATTTCTATTTGTAGAAAATCATATAATCCATATTCCCTGGTACATATATTATGATAAAGCCAGTTCAAATGAAATTTGAAAGACTAATCACATTGAGAACTAATTTCTTTGCAACTGTTTATCTCAAACCAGCAATAATTCTATCAGCATAATTAATGCAAAGTGGACATTTACTGTATGTGCTATTACATAAGTTAGGTTATAAGACAACAATATTCTTCATTCTTTTTGATACTAAAGACAAACAGAGCTGCCTTCTATGAAAACTTAATTTCAGTCAGTTAAACCATTATTGGAATTTTTTAGTTAAGAATGTTTTATGTCACATAACATTTTTATTATTAATAAAATCTGTTTAATAACTTTAATTACCTGAACATTGTGAGCATATGAACAGTATGTTTGCATGGGATGATCTATGTATATTTTCTGCTCTGAAACAAGATGGGAGACAGAAACAGTCCTGTCACCAAATTCTCCACTCCCTTTAGAAACAGCTGATGTCTTTGTCTGGCTGACTGTAAGGACGTCAGCTAAATGGGCTCTAGGAAGAGGTAAATATTCATGTATCTGTATTTCTTCTGCTCACTCAAGGGGAGCAATGGTAAAAGTCTTCAAATGCCGACAAATACAATTTAGCTTTGAAGGCTGCCAGCAATTCTGCAGTAGCAAATCCCATTTGTAATCAAAGGGTGAGTCATTAGCCTTGACATTTGAGAAATGAAGATTACTATGAATTTATGAAAAAGATTTCCTAAAATGTTTCCTTAGCAACTGCCAATGAGAAGCCTGAGGCATCTCTCTCAGGTCCCTAGGCTGAGTAAGGCTGCCAACAGAGGAACCGATGGTTTTCTTTCTGATAGTAGTTAAAGCAAACAGTGCTTTAACTCTCAAAGTCTGCTGCATCTTTCTACCTATAAAACTTATCTTAGAAAGAGAGATTGAACCCAGTGTGAATGTTTAAAATGAAGGCATCAGTGTTTTCATATCTTGACCACAGTAATCTGTTGCAGAAGGGATCCACAGCCTTATGGCTACTGTAGCCAGGGAGTAGGAAAAATATAATACCAAATGTGATTAGCATGTAAAATGACTAATGCTCATTTTTAGATTATGCAAAGTATCTGCCATTTGGAAAAAAAGTGGGGCTCATTGCAAATCAATATCAATAAAGCTGCTATTTTTTAATATTTTCAATAAAAATTGGATGTATTTTCTGGCTAGAAATGCATAAAAGTAACTCCTGCAAATTTCCATCAAAATCATGAGAGTTGGATCAACAAATAACTGTATTAAGATAAAAGTTGTTTTCTTTAGTTCCCATTCAAATTGTACTGCATTGAAAAAATTGGGAACAGTAATACTCACTCCTTACTAGAAGCAAACATTATGACTGCTTAAGATTCATATTTCCAAGGCAGGAAACATAAAATGTGGTACATTCCTAGTCTTACATTTGAGAATACAAAAAATAACATAGACAATATGGTAGCAAAATTACCTTGCATTTTTTCACTATGTAAGATATAAAGGGCTTTAGAGGCAATTTAGAAGAAGTATGTGTAGCCAATTGGCAGTTAACTGATTTTAACCATGGTAAGCCGAATTTAAATCGGATCAGCAATATCCTCATGGGACTTGGGTGAGTCATTACCTTTCTATCTCTATTCCCCAAATGATCTTTTAGGATCCGTAACGGCCAGGTTGTTGGAAAAATGTAAAATGATAAAAACCTCGCAAAGTAAAAGGGAATTATAATGGATAAATATTAAGATTACAGGGACTTAAACTATGGAACCCCTTTATAAAATTTCAGCACATTTTTAATTCTTTCATTAGATTCCTTCCTAGACACAGTTTACATGTGTAACCCAACAGATCTTTGTAATGCTAGGTCAAAATGCTGTTATAGAAGCACACTACTTTACATTGGACCAATGGCCTTGTGGCTCAAAATGCCATCTTGAATTACAGCTTGAACTGAACTGAGAGCTTCTCCAAAGAGCGGATGTAATATGGCCACTCTAAGGAGTATTGATAAGAAAGCTGGCAGTCTCACCAGCTGATGTTTCTTCAGGACCAGGTTTGGCAGATCAACTCTGATTAGTAGCAGCTGCAGTTTCAGGCTGCAGGAGCACTATGAAAGTTGCAAATACATTCCAGATGATAAATGCAACACAGATTTGCAGAAAGGAAAATTAATAATTACTGTCCTTTTTAGTAAAATACAAACTTCTATAAATGAATGGGCAGCCAAAGAATGGGCAGTCCCTATTTTTTTTTTAAAAAATGCAAACATATAAATGGTACAAATAAAATACGAACACCAGGAGAGTATAAATATAAAAATATACTTTACTAAAAGCTGCCAAGCTTTCGTTTGGAAACTCCAAACATCATCAGGGCTAAGGAGCCAGTAAACAATGGGTTACTTAAATGGGTTTTGCCGGCATCTGCACCCGGCTCATGGACTGCGTCACCGGTCCCGGCCGGTTAATTAGTGTTCCAGATGTTTCTTTATTACTCTCCTTACGCTTCTTTTCTTTTCACCCGGCCGGGACCGGTGACGCGGTCCATGAGCCGGGTGCAGATGCCGGCAAAACCCATTTAAGTCATCATTGTTTACTGGCTCCTTAGCCCTGATGATGTTTGGAGTTTCCAAACGAAAGCTTGGCAGCTTTTAGTAAAGTATATTTTTATATTTATACTCTCCTGGTGTTCGTATTTTATTTGTACCATAGACATGCCCAGGAGTCGTATTTTTATGCAAATTTTTCAAACATATAAATGTATGCGGTTATTTTTTTTCCATGTGGAAGACTAGTTTTTTTTTTCTTTTCAAAGGAAGGAAATTTTTCTGAGGATTTAGTGTGTATTACTTGAATGGAGCCTTTGCCATTCAAAATGGCTGCCACATTATCATGCCAAAAAGCAAATAGTTCCACCTTACACAATATTCTTAGGAGAGTTTTGCAAAGCAGCCATAAGTGGTTAAAATCAGCTTAAACCTTCCTAATGTTAAATGTTGTTTGCATCCTTTGTTGATTCCTCTTTTTGAAAAAGAAAACACAAGATTTCTTCTATCTTCTCTTTCTTGTTGTGTAAGGAGAGAATGATGATAGTAAGAAGGCTTCTGAAAAGGACTTGGAAAAGGGTATTTATTTTGTTTTGTTTTTCTTAAAAGAGAACCAAAATAGGGGATGATCAAGTTGAGTAGGGACTTTGAGAGAAAAGAAAAGACTAATAACCAGCTTCTAAACCACAAGTTTCTTCCATAACAAAAGAGCAACAGGAGGTAGATAGTGTGTGTGTTTGTGTGCCTATGTGTGCTGGGGGGGGGGGGAGAGTCACAGCCTTGAGGTGTTGTCAAGAAACAATGGCTAAGGAACGTGAAACATTTCTTAGTACTGCCTGCTGTATGTTTTTGTTAGATTGCTGAAGTGCTTGAAGTATATAAAAAAAATCCACCTTCCTTTTGGAATTAAGGATCATGTACCACACTGGGAACTAGACTCCAAGCTGAATTTAAAATCAACTTTACTTAGAGCAAATCTGTCTAGATAAGATGTGCCTCAATTAGCTCTGCATAATATTTTGAATGCCACCCTCCAAACCCCTCCCAAACATATCTTCATTAGCTTTATGTAAGAACCTTAAAGAGAAAATAAAATATCCAGAGTAACCAAATAGATACATTATCCTAGGAAGAAGACAAACTGCCAAAACACTATATTTTTGAAATGACAAAACTGCAGTGAGTTATACTAATTTCAAAATAATCTTTAATTAATAACATGTATTGGGCAATACTTTGATCTTGATAACCTATGTACTTTTGTCTCTGGTCAATGATGTTTTGAGATGCCCTCAATGATAATGATTTGTCTATGTTTTTATTTTTATTTTTACAGTAACCTGGGATTGGAGAAATAATTCTTCAAACACAGGACTGTTTTCTAGTAATTCTTCAAATAGAGGAAAGTACTGTGTATGGAAAGATAGATGTCCACTCAACAAACATAGCTACACATTTCATTTGTTTGCTTGATTAGAAACTCTTTGAATTATGGCTGTGAACATGGAGGTTCTATTTTATTAGAATGGCAGATAGTCACATTCATATACCCACTTGCAGACCAAGTCTGTGTAAATCATGCATATAGTAATATATTGAAACAGACAGTGATGGTGAACCTTTTAGAGACCGAGTGCCCAAAAACTGGCCCCGCCCCCACTCCACCCCCAGCCCTGCCCCCACACCACCTGCCCGCAGGGCCACTCACCGTCTCCAGGACCTGCCGCAGATCGCCCAGGCAGCCCAGCAGTGCCATGGCAGCCACGCCTCTGCCCGTGCCCCGCAACATCAACTGTGCATGATGGGGCAGGAAGACAGAGTCTTATCTACGCTGCCTGGCTGCCATGTCCTTGGCTGTACTGCTCCACGTGGGCCACACTCGGGGGCGACTCTACTCCAGGAGGGCTGTTGGTGAGGAGGGGGTCATGGGGGGAGGCAAGGCTGGGGCAACAGCATGTGTGCCCACAGAGAGGGCACCGAGTGCTGCCTCTAGCACCTGTGCCATAGGTTCGCCGCCACTGGTCTAAGCTTTGATTAAAGGTATATTAATTTTCAACGTGTTGTATCCCTGCCACTGTTTTTAACATTTTTCATACTAGCAAATATACGATAGGTTTAATAAAACTGCACATTCAGGGTTAAGTCAGATGGATATAAACAATTACAAATGTATGCACTTAGGGTGTAACAAGATACAAATGCTGTTGGCATCTATTCTCTAGGTCTAGGATAACCATTATCCACAGAGGAGACAGAGCAGGAAAACTTTGACTTTAAATCTGTATTAGTTTGGCTCAGCAGAAAAGAAGGGAATAACATACAAACTCACTTCTGTCATCAGATCTACAAATAGATGCAGCACTACCAACAATGGAAGATTATGCTGTTCATAAACCAACCATTTTGTTCTGACATTGCTAAAGTGATCTAACAACTGTTTTTTGAAATGTAATATTTTAGAAGGCATGATTTGTATCTGATCCTCTTTAAATGGTGCAGCCTGTTTTTGGATTTGAAAATCTAGATATTTTCTCTGGAACATGAGATTATGACTTAAATTATAAAAATAACACCGTAAACATTCTCCTCAAAAGAAAAGTAGTCAAAACATTATAGATTTTATTTATTTGTACAATTAAATGTTAACTATTCCCATTTTGTTGTTCTAGGAGGTTTATAAACATTGAGTTTAAATTTCAGTGTAATTATATATATATATACATCAGCATAAACCTCTAAAGTAATCCTTTTAAATGTAAATATGGAAGGGCCAATCTCAATATCAACATAATGTCCCTTTGTAATAAAATCCCTACCACAGAAGAAAGTTTAGCTGAAGATGTTAAACATATTTGTGACAGGATGTGTCTAAAGACGCCTTTTTGAAATATGTTTAGTAGTGGTGTTTTTAGAAGTAAAGCTTCTCTCTTAGTCTGTTTTTGTTCTGGCTAATGCAAGAACATTAGCAAGAACATCTGGCTAAGATCTAATTGTTTAGGCATGGGATGCCATTGGCCCTCCATGTGTTTTTAAAATGCAACTGTTATTAAAATGCAACAGTGCCTGCATTCTTCATTTTTACTGCTCTTTATTCTTATCCTGCTCCTTTATCAGGGGATAAAGTTCAGTATTTAGAGATATTGGATTCTTGTGCTGTCTGAGATTGATTGCTTTCTTGCAGACATTTCATTACCAAATTAAGTAATATCATCTGTACTAGAAATGAAATGTTTGTAAGAAAACAAACAGACAGCACCAAGGATCCCACAGTTCAATGCTGAGCTATAGATATGCTCTGCCATTAATACTAGATGGCCACAGGTTATATTTTCTATTTTTTCATAGCTATATGCAGTTTTTTCCCAATGATACTTCCTACATGCATTTTGCTTCACAACCATATGCCAGTATCAGGGATTAGTCCCCAAGTCCAGAGATTTCCTGGGCATCTTTCATATAAATATTAACATAAAATAGTTAGCTCTGACCATGTATAGCTTTTGAGATCAGTTAAGATTAGCCAATTATGGGAACCTGCAGCCTCACACAAAATCTCACTTCTTCTCAAAGTCAGATCAATGAAAGATTCCTATCCATTAGCATTTATAATATTCATTGTGATCTATATAAAAATTAGACTATGGGATATGTCTTATATTTAATACAAATTCCTGATTAGGGGCAGAGGGACAGCTCTTGAACATGGTTCATTCAGAGGGTTCCTCTGAAAATTGTTCATTCATTAATTATTGAATTTCTTGTTCTGCTTGTATAGTTGAAAGACAAACAGAGGATGACAAGGAACAAAAGCAGAAAGGGGCCCCTGGTCACTACATCACAATGCCTGTTTCTAATAGTGACTTTGCTCAAATATCAATAGCCACAGATACATTTATAGCTATCAGAAGAGAAAATCTCATATTGGTTTTTATCTATGTGAGACACTTTTGGTTTTCCATGGCATCCCAGCTGTAGCATCCCTGTAGGATACATAATAAACATTCATTTCCTTGAAAGAAATTAAAAGAGGGGAAAAAAGAATCAGAAAAACAATGCTTACAGCATTTTTAATTATAAATCTCTGATATGTACCAAGCTGCATAATAGCGAGTTATCATTTTATACGAATGAGATCAACTTCTTCACACACCCCAAATTATAATAGTGGTCTGGGTAGATTAGCTACACTGTATTTACTGTTATATTTGGGAAAATAAACAGCATTCACATTTCAGACATAGAGATATGGTATTGTAAACAGATAAAGAAAAATCATGGAAAAAAGAGGCTGAAACATTATTTTCTCATGTTCCTCTTCTCCAAAAGTTAAGTAAACCAGGCTCCCTGCAACCTCATATTCTCTGGATGTGATAAGAGTACAAATCCTGCTATCCCTGTCTTTTACTGGGGAAAGTTGCAATAAACTCTTGACAACATGAAATGAAGCAGAGATCAATGGAATGACTGCTCATTCATATACAAGCTAGATGCAATTGGATGCATTAATGACTTCTCCCATTGATATTGTAATTTTTCTTGTATGTATTGAGATACATTCTCATATTGTTGGTTCCAGAGGCTCTTGATATTCCCAGATTGGGATCATTAGAGATGTTTTTCCATGCTAACCCATATGCATTGTGACTGTGTTGGTTACATAAACCATTCTCTTTAAATTGAAAGCCACTGATCACTAAAGAGGTTGGACCTTGAGCTTAAGACCTTGGTGACTGACTTGATTAGTCCATTTGAGTGAGAATAGGGCAACACAGGGGCTATGTTAATGGAACTTAAACAATAGGCCATCACTAATCAGAGACCTCAAGGTTGAAGGGAGGTTAATTGTTATGCGGGTGGCATTTGAAAAGAAGTGTTGACTAGTGTAATGCACTGTGGGACTGTAGCATTTGAACATGCAGCCTTAAGGCCAGAGGTTTTGTTTAGTTTCCCAATGAAATTTAAAGCTACATTATGCACTTCTGTAAACAGCAGCCTATACACCATGATTCTTTGATTCAAAAGAAGAACAATTACTAATTGATAATACAAAGAAGCCCCAGGATTTGGAATCAACATTCAAATTCCATCCTGGTACAGAAACTGATTTTTTTTTTTTTAAGAAAAGGAAACTTAAGAAAATGGTTCAGATGGATCATAACTATAATTTAAACATTGAAACACAAGTTTCTACTTATACACTTGTAAAAAATTTCAAAAAACATCAAGTAATGGATTTGAATAGAATTGTAAACAACATCCATATTAATTCCATCTATACCATAAAGTAAGGGAGTTAACTGCATTAAGAAACTAAATGTTTGTCTGACAATATGCAATGTTCTGAAAAGAATTGGGATACAATACTATTAACAACAATCACTGGACTCACTGAAACTTTTCATATACTACAATAAGCTGTACTAAAAAAACCAGTAAGCATTTAAATCTAATAAGTAATCTCATGTTATTAGCATATGAATATTTAATATTTATAGAGTGATCAGTGTTTAATATACTTCCCACATGTACTATATAACATGAACATACAGAAGCTTGTATAATTGATTACAAATGCATGTAAGCAATCTGTGTAATGTTGTAATAAAAAGGCTAATGTGATTTTAAGATGCATTCATAGAACAATAATTTCCATAGTAATAGTCCCATTTTTTTCAGTAAAGTGCCTGACCACAAATGTGCAACAGGATATTCTTTGTAGCATTATGGATATCACATTATTAAGAAGACAGACAAATTTAAATGGCAGAAGGCAGTGAATATGGGCATTGGCACTGAGTAAAAGTTGAAGAATTTTAATATGTTTAGGCTGAGGTGGATGTTAACTTCAAGAATCTATATACCAATATGCAATATTCATGCATGCTTAGGCTATATACAGAAGTACACCCAAATAGGAATGGATGTAGATCTTTTGCTACAGAAGAAGCTCCACTTTCCCTATGTTTGCTTCTCAAAGAGCTGATCTATCCAGACAAATATCCAGTGGTAGTTGCTACTAGCCTATCCATGCTTATGCAGAGAATGAGCCAAGAAGCAATTTTTATATTCCTGTTGTGATGAACTTGGAAGGAGTGGACAAGTGGTTTTATGACTGACACAAGGGCCCTATGCAAATTTAGCTTCTGCTATTACAGGTAAGTCCTCAGTTTATGACCACAATTGAGCCCAAAATTTATATTGTTAAATGAGAAATTTGTTAGGTGAGTTTTGCCCCAACTTTACATCTTTTCTCATCAGATTTGTTAAATGAATCACTGTAGTTCTTAAATTAGTAACACAGTTGTTCAGTGAATCTCATTTTTCCATTGAGTTTACTTGTCAAAAGGTCATAAGAGAGATCACATGGCTCTGGGACCTTGCAACCATCATAAATGTCAGTCAGTTGTCAAGCATCCAAATGTAAATCACGTGACCATGGGGATGCTGCAATGGTCATAAGTGTGAAAAATGGTCCTAAGTCACTTTTTTCACTGCTGTTGTTACTTCAAACAGTCACTAAATGAATTGTTGTAAGTTGAGGACTACCTGCACTGTAAATGGAAGAATAGTCACTTTCTGAATGAAGTTTAAAGAAGATGGCTCATACGTCCACAATGTGGCCTTGAAAACTTATCTGATACTATATTATTGTTGCTGTTTTTATATCTTTAACTGCTTTATGAATTGCTATCATATCTACTACCAATACTAAACATTCTCAAGAGTGTCCAGGTTATGGAATTGTGAATGGCAATGAAACACAATAGTGGAAGATGAAGATTTTTTTCCCAGCTGCTTTTTTTTTGGGTCCCAATAATGGCTATATCTTCTAGAATTTTATTTTCTATATAACGCTAAACTTCTTTTCTTCTGAGATCAATGCTCCAACCAAGCTGGGAAATTATTACCATACTTCCCTTCTTTTCAATGTTTAGAGATATTCTACCTTTGCTAGCATCATATTTTTGGCAGCCAAGTTTTTTTTTCCAGCAGTTCTTCTACATTAGTTTATACGTTTAAAAAAGTTAACCTCTCTATAATAATCACTGGCACACTTAGAGAATTTTGAAAATGTGGGAATGCTTGTATTCACGCAGGATGCTGAATCACATTATTGATTGTTCTGTTTTAGATTAGTGTGTTGTCAGTACTTAAACAAGAAAGCTGACCGCTAAAACTGAAGCTCATGTTTTAGTATGCTCAGTGAATCCAGCTAATTGTGATTCATTTTGTAAGTTTCAGTTAAATATCACATAGCTCATGGGACATTGGAATCAGACTTTGTGTGTATGTGTATGTGTGTGAGAGAAATATTGATGGTATGTGGTGTACAGGTCTATCAACCTAATTGGAATGGAACTCCTTATTGAAAGACAGGGTCCTAGTAAATTGGAGATGCTTTGGGAAAACAACAGGAAAATGAATCTGGCCTGAAAATAAATTTGTTTATTATTGAAAACTGAATGCAGGATTAAATAAAAGTTTAGCATCATCCTGCAAGGCTCTTCTTTTGTATTTACAAGTTTTAGCCACTCTCACCTCTCAAATAATTAGTTTTCCATGAGTACTGAGCATCTCATTAAGATGTTTGAGGAGAGGAATATTTTTTCTGAAGACATCTTATACTTAAACAAAACAAGGCACAGTTTTCTCAGATCTCTCTCCCTCTCTCTCTCCCTCCCTCCCTCCCTCCCTCCCTCTCTCTCTCTCTCTCTCATATACAGGAGTTGCCATTTCTGCTGCAAAACAACATATGTTAAGCCTAAACCATCACAAAATGAATGATGTCTCTAGCCATATGACCATAACCTACGATTTAAATATCAAACTGAGATTTCCATTATATTGGATTTCTCTCTTTTTTTTTTAAATAAAACTTATGTTCCCACGCTGTCATGATTAACAGCACTGGACTGAGTTTATTAATTTATGAGTTTAAATTTTATCTTTTTTTGGGGGAGGGAGAGTAAATTTAAAGCATGTAAAATGAAAATGAGGATGGCTAAAATTTAAAAATGCATCCCATATTAAAGTGTATTAAATTCTACTAAATTTTAATACACTTATTTGTTTCTTTTAAACAAGATAGAAGCATTTGACTTGAATCAGCATTTTTAGTCAGCAATTTTGTATGCATACACACTTTTCCTCTTTGGCTATCAGTAGAGATTTATAATGAAAAAATATAACACATGATATACATATATTTTCTTTACAAATCTTGTTATAAATAGTCTTAGTTATTAATCAGACTTCCCCAACCTGGCTTGAAGATGAAGGTTATAGAACACATATAGAACATGTTGGAAAAATCTGTTAGAAGAAGATGAAACTCTAAGGTGGGGGAGGACTTTGAACTGTGGGGAAATACGATGTCACTGGCAGATAATTATTTTTATCTTTCTGAAGATTATATAAGTTAAAAATGTTACCTTATGTTACTTCAATGTGGTGATCAGGTGGTGGAAGGATCAAAGATGACAATCTTTTTGATTATTTTTTCCAGTAAACCACAGAATGAATGAAATAATGTGGAACAAGTTTAATCTCGATTACTAATTTAATAATGTTGATATATTTAAAGTTATGTAAATAGAGCAAACAATGATCTAAATATAAAATAAATATAAATTAGTTGGGCATAAAAATCTGATCTTTCTTTCTTTTTTTCCAAGATGCTTGTAATGCTTGATTGCAGCATTCTCAAAAAATATGGCATTTTGATAAAAGAAGGCAAACATACATATGAAAATCAACCCTTGTAACAGAACAATGTAAATTTGCTCCTAGTTTGTAAGCAAACATTTTATTCAATAGGCTTGACAATGATTACATGTTGGGAAGATGGATGGGGATATCATAACTGACCAATAATCATACACTTGATGGCTTTAAAAAGGATTTAGTCAAATTCACAGAGGACAAGTCTCTCTACAACTATTATCAAGATGGTCATATAGACAATATGGTTATGAGTACCAGTTTCTGGGGAGGAATGAGAATGCTATTGTATGCATGTTCTGCCTGTAATCTTTCCAAAAGCATCTGGTCACTCAGTGTGGGGAAAAAAGATGCCTCACTAGATAAAGCATCAATCTGACTTTGTAGTGCTCTTATGATTTAAGACAGTGGTTCTCAACCTTTTTAATGCCGCGACCCCCAACCGGTCGTAAGTCAAGGATTACTCAACCGGTCGTAAGTCGAGGACTACTCAACTGGTGCAGCACCGTTTGCAGAATGGGACTTTTGGCGGGTTCAGCAGGGCAGAGACAGCCTGGACAATTCCTATTGGCTTTTGAAAGCCAATAGAATTAGACTCTATTCAAGAGAGTCTATTCTATTGGCTTTCAAAAGCCAATAGAATAAAGGGGAGTAGCACAGCTAAGGAAAAGGGGGAAAAAATGGTGGACTGCGTTGTTTGGCGACCCCCGTGAAATGGTCGTTCGACCCCAAATGGGGTCCCGACCCACAGGTTGAGAACCACTGATTTAAGAGATATGGGATCATATTCAAATACTGATTCATATTCCTGTTAGGCTTTGTACCAATGAAGAAAAAAATAACCTAAATAAATCAGTGAGTGCCACCACTGATAAAAAAAAAGAGTATCTATGTTCAGCCTTAGCAATTATACCTTGTAGCACATTGTTTGATTGTTGCTTAGTTACTAATACAAAGCTAAAGGAAAAAAAATGATTTGACTACAGTCTTGAAGTTCTAAAAGATACTTTATATAAATTAGTATAATAATTTTAATACTGTGGATATATATTTATTTTTCAAAATCACTGCTTATTGCTTTCTTTAAAAAAAAACCTCAAAGAATTTTACAATAAACTTCACATCATCAATTACTGCAACATGCGTTATGATATTTTATATTCACTTTTGTGCAAAGGGTGTCAGGAATACCCCTTCCTTCAAGGATGAATTAACCATTGCTAGGACCCAGCTACATGTCATCTCCTGGATGGCCTTAACCAACCAGTCAGGAGAAGTAGGGATATAGATCACGGGTGGTCCCTTTTACCATCCCAAGAACCCTATCACTTCCTTAAGTCTAACAGGATCAAACAGTTCCCAGATAACTAGGTTATTTATTCTAGGTAATGGTCAGGCCTCATCAGAAAGCCTCCCATTTACTTTTATCAGTTTCTAGAGGCAGACTAACCAAATAAGTCCTGTTTCCCTGCAGTGAAGGGGACAGCATAAGAGAACCCAAAGTCATCACAGTGTGATCCTATCACAACAGAGGAGACAAGGATGTTTGGTGTGTGGCCACTGTTTTATGTTGCGTCATGAATGACTTGGGATAGGCCCATGGTTGCCATGGTGGCCATGAATTCCTAAGCTACCTCCGAGGCCCATCCCAGAGATGGCAAATTGAAGTTTCGCAAGACCATAAGTCTGGAAAACTTCACAGCAAACCCTCCAAAGATGGTCTCCAGAAGTGCAGTAGGGAGGTTGCTGTGCAGCAGGGAAGTTGGTACAGTAACAATAATCCTGATCCTGCAAGCCTAACTTCAGAAACAGTCTTACAACCAGTAACTTTTGAGTCTGACAGACTTTCTGTTTCTTCCCAGGCATTTCAACTGGTACCATACTGTAAATATGGCCAGGCATATTTTAGAAAGAGGAACCCTAGCTTCAGGGTTAAGCCAGGTATTAGTAATACTTGTCAGTCAGCCTCTCTTCTGTAATGAGGTCATGAAGAAGAGGGCCTTTATTAGTGATCAACCCAGTGGTGGGATTCAGCCAGTTCATACCACTTCAGCAGAACCGGTAGCTAATTTTTTGTTGCCGAGGCCCAGAATGGACTTCCGGAAGCCTCATCCACACAGAGAAGTGGTTGTTCACATATTTGAATCCCACCATGGGATCAACCTGACATTAAGCAACTAAAAATCTAGGGCTATTTCACTCTGCTATTTCAAAGCCCTAGGCCTGAATACAGACGACTGGAATATGACACTAGTTTCAAACATCTTCTCCAGGAGTGGCTTGTCTTCTTGTCTTCTATCAAAAAGTCCCATATATATCATTACCCAAATTACCCAGCCCCAAGCCCCCCAGTGTCTTCACCTTTCCGTAACTCTGGTCTTTTGTTTCCATTGGCTGGAGGTCCGTCCATTCATCCATATGCTTGAGGCATCCAATAGAGGTAAGTCTCATGGTCCTTCAGCTCTGACTCTCAGCACATTAAGAACCATCTCACTGCATTATTTTAACTGGCCTCTCCAGCTAACCAGAATGATGGTGTTTAATCTGCTTCTCCTATCTTCCTGATACTCACATGAGTAAGAGAGTGCTCTATATCACATGCAATCACCCCCTCATCCACTCTCGCTCTCTTCGTTCTCTCCCCATCTCTCAGAGAGGAAAGGCAATTCCTTTATGGACAGGAAGGATATTTTTAAAAGTTCAATGTTCTTTATTGTAATGTATTAATTGTTGGCTTCTTTTGAGAAGGGGGTTGTTAAAAAGTGATGCCCTTATGTTTGTTTATCTAAATGATATATGTCATCTTTTCAGGTGGCATATAATTTAAACAAACAAACAAATAAATAAATAAACCTTTGCATTTTATTGTTGAGAATAACATATAGTACTTTAATCTGTCTGTGAGTAAATGGACTTTGTAAATTGAAATCTAATCTTTATTTCCAAATACTGAACAATATAAGGAGTATATTTTAGAATTTAGAAGTCTTCTAAATACATGCATTCCCATTATATTAACAGCACAAGGATATGAATATGGACCATCCTAGTCCATATTTATCTTCTTGAAAGAAATGTTCAAGTCTAACACCAGCTGCCTATTTTAGTGTTAGAAGTTTTCCCCTTTGGCTGTTGTTGATTATATTTGTTTTTCACTGTAGCTTCCAAGTTAATAAAACACTTCAAAGAGGTTCTTGGCATCCAGCTTGTGAACAGCCCTTTTAAAATCATCAGAAGTATTCACTGCTTTACACATTTGCTTCAATATCTCTGCTGATGAACTTATCTGTGTAAGCGGAGTCTAAATCTCCTCACTGCCATGAAAATTGAGGTATTTTAGTAACAAGTACAGAACCACATTTGTGATGCCATACAGCTTAATTTTTTTAGATTTGCAAGTTGGGTTTATGGGTGGGAATTATTGTTAAATATAGGAGATTCATGAACTTTCACAGGGGTTTTTCATTATTTTCACAAGTTATACAGGAATCCAATTCTGTGAATGAAACAGGATATATTTCTATTAAGACCAAAGAAACAGCAATGTCACAATGCCAGTTTTAACCAGAGTTGATTGTTTAATAATAATTAATACTAAGTTAAGGAGCATTTATCTATAGAACCACAATTTCATATATAATGGGATTATGATAGTATATTGGTGTTCTGGAACAAATGGTTTGGATGATCACTGACTATTATCCAAAAGGTTTCCTACAAGAAGTGGTTGACTATGAACAATACTTAGGACTCTACAGATTGTTGAATGGATAATGAAGATTGAAGATTGAAGAGAAGCGTCATCTTAAACTGCTTTATGAAACAACATTGTATTGCTTATGGAACTAAGTCATATAACTGCACTGGTACAACTGGTAAAAGCAATTCTTAGGTCCACTCTCAGTTCTGGAATTCAGTCAACTTTGCATATGTGAATAAACAACATATGAAAGTAAGCAAATGAAGTAGTGTGCTTTGGAAGATTTAGGATGAGATTGATTTTGCTCAGCCTCTGCTGTGGCTTTGAGAAACAACATTAGAAATTCTTGTCACAGATGTTTCTTTCATGACACTGTACAAAAACGGTTTACTGCTCTGCTTTCATCTTTTGGGAAAACAAAGGCAGCTTTACCAAATGTGCTAAGGGATTTCTCTTCACTGAGGCCATAATAGCCTGAACAATCATGACATTTTCATAACTGATTTTAAAGACCCTCTTCGTGAATATACAGTGGCATTTATCCAAACTGTGTGCCTTGAAGGCCCCACAACATTGTTTAGTTCAGTGGGTTAAAATTAACCAGTTCTATGTTGCAGAATGAAGAAGATGAAAGGGTTGCATACCATGCACTGAATAAATGGTTCACAGTGGATTTGAGTAATTAATCACTTCTAACAATAATAGCAAAACTGCCATACTATTTGACTCTGAGTTTCTGCTGTGGGTTTTTTTTCTCTGAACAACGAATACTTGCAATTGGAAATCTGAAGTATTTTTGATATTGCAGTAATTCTTTCATTTGTGTTATAAAACAAAGAAGGAAGTTATATATAAATGTAAAAATTTGCAGATACAGAGTTTTGCTTGTTTTTTTTTAAAAAAATTATAATTATACATATATGCAAGTAACCAAAATAATGAAAAATAATAAATGTGTGATGATATCACAATGTAATCTCCATCCTTTCACAATTGTGTCTCAACTTTGAATGCAAATATGTAGATCACTGTGTTTTCATTATGATGTTACAATTGCCCACAACTATGCTTTTAGGAGAATAAAGCCATAACTTCATCAGTCTTTCTATGACTAGCATCTTCCATATATGTTGAAATTATTGCAGTTTCTGGAAGTCCCAGCTGATATTCTTAATGCCTCCAGTATTGATATAGTTAGCATCTGTTTCTTTTAGGGGACTATCACATATACAACCATTGGATTCTAGATGATGAACAACTCTTTTAAATGGAAACAGACATGAGATTAATGTTATAAAGCATTTAATACTGATGGACTATTCATACTATTGCTACCCCGAAGGTGCTTTTTAAAGAGGCAACTGGACTTTCTTGTTTTTCTTTGAAGACATTTGACTTCTTATCCAAGAAGGTTCTTAAGCTCTGACTGGATGGTGGAGAATGGAAGGACTTATATTCTTTGCAGACAGCTGGTCATTTGCATTCTTTTAGAGAGTCATTGAGGCCACTTGGAAGTTTTTCTGTCTCAGGGTTACCTGAGTAGGGTAAATGGGTGTGAAGCCTTCTTGGAACTGCTGAAAAGACTGTAGTGTGGAGCTGTGTTTTTTGCAGGAAGTTTTCTGCCCTGTGTCCCTTCACTGTTAAACACAGGCACAGTCTGTTGGAGCTGAGTCTGTGTTGTCTGCATCTCAAAGTGCAAATGGTTCCTGTAGTCTACAATATTTCTTGAAATTCATTCACACTCCTGTACCATTCAAAGGGTGTTCATCTCAAACTGCATGCTAAAAGTCTATGGATATTTTCAGTCATCCAAGTCACGGTTGTCCCAAAGGTGCTTTTTCAAGGGGCAAATGGACTTTCTTGTTTTTCTTTGAAGATGTTTCACTTCTCACCCAAAAAGCTTGTTCAGCCCCTGAATACTATTGCTAGATATTTTCATCTTGTGATGGAGCTGATGGCCATTGACTACAGCATGTAGATTCAGCTTTCAGTAGTTTGGGGCAAATGCAGATCAAAATAATAAAGGTGGGATAAAAAAATAAAGAAAAGAAAGAAATATAAGCACTTGTCATTATTCGGAAAAACTGATTCCTTTCATTCTTCAAAAGCAAACAAATTTTATTTAAAATGGGCTTAGCCAGTCTTTCACTAGACTATTCACAAAATCAATTCAGGTTATCAAATCACTGATTTCATTGCAGGAAAATATTAATATAGTTCCTCAAGGTCCAAACTGGTAGGTGGTAGATACCAATTCTCCAAATTTAATATGAAAACTTAATGTACTTAATGTATAGTACTATAAGCAATTTGGTATTTATAGAAATATCTGTCTAGTTTATCATCTAAAAGAAGGTGTACAAGTGATTTTATAAGTAAGGTGTTTTAATAAATGAAAATATATAGTTAATGACATTTGAAATAGTTCTGAAACTGTTCTGCTCTATGGCATTAATCATATTTAGTTCTATTTAACACTATTAGTCTTATTCATCTTCACCAAATGTGCATTAGCTTGGTTGTAAAAAAAATCCTTCTCAGTCTTTTTCCTGTGACAAGATTTTCCACTGATGGCCATTACATTCATTTGGACAGGAGTGCCAGAAAGAGAGCACACATAATATGCTCATGGCTATTCCCCCAAATGTGCCACTTTTCCTCAATAACTGAATGGAGCTATTATGCTGAAGTCACATAAAGTCACCATTTCTTTTATCAACATTTCCAATAGTCAGCCTAAAAATTATCCCTAACATATGTTATGTTGACCCTAGCATCAATAGCTTCTTGGTAGTAGAACATGAAACAATAGTAATAGTAGTGTAATGATCATCATCATCATGTAATTAGTTGATTGATGCCTCAGCATATTACCCCCCCCCCCAAATATTCTTAAGCTAGATATCTCAATGTGTCTAGCAGCAGGACCATCCCCTATTTTTCATCTCAGTTCATTTCGGAATTCTGATAATCATAATCATATTTATGTGCAGAGTCAGGATTTTCCTATTTTTTCCTAGATTTCTTCTTGGATTCAGTATATGTCTTTCGTTAAATTAAGCTACGTTGAGGCTAAGTGAAGAGGTAAACTTTGTTTCCATGTGTCCTTCATCTCAGAAAATATACCACCAATTTCATCAAAACCCAACAACATTATTAGAGAGAAGTCACATGGTTTTCTCCATAAGTGATCTCCAGAATTCTGGGTCTTTGAAAAACATTGCATATGAAAGTGTGCATGGGCAAGCTTAAAAACCTGCACAAATTACTGGACTTAAATTAATTGCAATTAACTTATTCTTATGGATTTCATTGGGCCTGCCAGACAGGAAAGCTATTCCCACTGATTTCAATAAGATTTCAACTTTCTTCCCTGTGGACATGGGTATTATTGTTTATTTATTTGTATTTCATATTTTTAACTGCCCATATCCTGCCCATTGTTCTACTTATATTGGTAATGTCTAAATTGCTAAGCACTGTAAGATCCAATGTGAATAGCTGCCATTGGATAGGAACTAGCATATTTTGAAGTGGTAAATCTTGTGCCTATTTTCTCAGGTGTTTCATTCAGGGAATAAGGAACCAACCAGAAGAGTTCTGTAGATGGCACAGCCCCATCCAAATATACATACACCTTGGATTCGACACAGATGGCTGGAAAAGCATAGCAAAAGACTGTGTTATAAATGAGGCATGATTACAAAAAGGTTCACTGTGACTATGAACTATATGGGTGTACCAGTTCTGCTGCCAATGCCATCTGACAGAAGCCATAGTAAAGGAACATTTGCCCAGTGGCGGCTGACAGCAGAGTTTTCCACTCAGTCTCCATTCAGCAATAGGCACCTGGCATGGCATGCAGGTTGCAATGTTTCCTATCCTGTGTTGTCTTTCTGTACTGTTTGGGGAATTTTAATTTTTTTAAAAAAACTTGTTTTGTTAGTATATGACACAGAATGTTGCATGAAGCTTCCTCCCAAGATACTGAAATGATTTAAAAAAAAAAAAATTGTTCTACCCTGAAAGGGTGCTGGCATCTGACAACTGATGGAGCATTTAGCTAGCTGGGAGCTGGCAAAAACCATCTCAACATGAACAACAGAAGTGACATCCAGCATTAACTGGTGCAAAACAAACAAACAAAGAAGCTGACATATTGCTACTGGCAAACTAGAGAGGAGGTTGGATCATTAAATCAAAATCATTAAAAAAGCAACCACTACATTTAATAGACTTCTGTTGCACAGCCTCCTCTTTTCCAGGCACTGCTGTTTCTTTTAACAATTTGATGCAGAATCTGTACTGAAAAAAAGGAAGCTGAAATGGTTTTGATAGATACGGCAATAGCACACAACAAAAGTCTGGGTCCATTTCAGTTTTGACAAGAGCTTAAGAAGAAAGATTTCTGGCTGCTGAAAAGTTTTTCAAAAGGATAGTTCAGTTTTTTAAAAGGCAATAATTAAACATCCCCATAATAATTCCAGACTGGTCTCCAGTCATTGTCTCATCTCACCATTTTAGTACTACTATAATTTGTTCTATAATTGGTTACAATTTTGCATGCATTTTAAAGATGGATGGAAAATGGCCATCTTCTTTGCAGATAGTGGAACAGCCATTTGGAAAACTATTTTTTGGAAATAAATTCTTCAGCAGTTTCTGAGGGAATAAAAAAGAACATTCTCAGAACGTCCTCTGAAAAACATTGGTCTCCATCATTATGAAAGAAATATCACTAGATGTTCTGATTTATGAAGAAAATAAGCTAAAAGATGAAATCTGAAAGCTATAAAGAGGAACCTACTGAGCCTGTCAATACAGTAATATGAATATAACCAGTAAGCAAAATAAAACATGGATAGGTAAGTTGCTATTTTTCTGTTCTACTGAATAATGTCTTTTTAGCATAGCACTATACAGTTCTTTCCATATTTTTTCACGTATACTGACTTAAGGAACACTTCCATGAAGGATCTTTTTGCCAATTCAGAAGTAGCTCATGATCTGTCCAAGTCATAGTATCAATTATGCATGGGACTTAGGTGATTTATTGCTGACTCAGTTGTGGTATGTCTGAAACCACAGCAAAGCTTTCCCTTTTACTTGAAGCTGCAGCTCTGGAGAATTTGTGAGTGGTTGGGTCTCTCATTGATGGGAACTCATGCCTTACCCTTCTTCCTGGCTCTTTTTACCACCCCAAATGTAATCCCTGTAGCATTAATCCTAACGTTTTCAACATTTTCAAGTGTCCAAAATATGTAATTGAAGGTTTATAACGACAACAGTCTTGCTTTTGAAATTTAAGCATTGAATGGAAGATAACAAAGAAGTTTAATATTTAAATTCACACAGGCTGAGAGTTCCCAATCATATAGAAATACATGTATTATGCCTGCAAGACCTTTCCAGACAATTTGCTTGGTACCTAATTCCTCAACTGCTGCTACTGCTGCTGTCTTAAAAATAACTTACAATTGGTAATATTAAGACTAGGAATTAGAGGGTGGATGGTGGCAGGCACCCAAGTCATGAATGGTTTAAGAGAAATATATGTTTTTCCATTCTGGATATTTTTAATTTCTTTTTGCCATTTTGTTCTACCAAAATGTGGCCTATGGCCTGACGAAATTTGCATCCATGTGCTACATGCTGACTTTGATGTTTATTGGAATATATCTCCCTTCCCCCTCTCTCCCCCCCCCGGGTCACTTTCCTCATATGCATCCAGCTGTCTGCTGCCACCCCGTTGGTTTCCGAAGTTGCTGTTCTCCCTTCCCCCTTTCTCCCCCCAATTGCTTTCCTCATATGCATCCAGCTGTCTGCTGCCACCCCATTGGTTTCTGGAGAGTAGCAACTCCAGAAACCAACAGGGTGGCAGCAGACAGCTGGATGCATACAAGGAAAGCGATTGGGAGGGAGAAAGGGGGAAAGGAGAACAGCAATTTCTGAAACCAACGGTGTGACAGTGGACAGCTGGGTCCATACGAGGAAAGGGATTGGAGGAAGGAAAGGGGAAAAGGGAAAAGCAGTTTTGGAAACTACCAAGGGAGAGCAAACGCGTGCCCTTTAAAAATAAAACAATTAAAAACAGCAAGTGGACCAATGACCAGGTTGAAAAGCCAGGCGCAAAGCCAGCTAGTAACATAAAGAGAACTCCCATTAACTTGCTTTTATGCTCTGATGATGTCGGCAGTGCTGACCGACGAAAGCTCAGCATTTGTATTAAACAGCTTTTAGTATGATATTATCCTGGTGTTCAAATTTATTTATTTTATCGCGTGAGGCACCTGGTCTACCAAATATAAATCAGCCTGTTCTGCGTTTCACTCCAATCTAGGAGCACGTTTTGCAGGCAGACCTCATATACGGTGAACACTATAAATTCAAAATTTTGTGGCTGACAAAGAGTTAGTGGGAGACTAGTATAGCTAGTATAGACTGAAATAGCTATACTAGTCTCCCACTAACTCTTTGTCAGCCACAAAATTTTGAATATATACATACATACATATATATGTAGGTCTTTGGTTATTCAGGTTTTCTCCCGCGTAAAATTGGAAGTGTCTTGGCGACGTTTCGACAAAGTCTCATTTGTCATCTTCAGGCTGGTGTTTTCAGCTTCGTGCTTTGAGCAGCAATGTGTGGTCTTAGCTGTTTCTTCCTTTTAACTGCCAGTGGGGGTATGAACTGATTGGGTGGGAGCTTGGCTGTGTTCTGATTGGGTGGAGGTGTGTTCTGAAGGGTTAGGGGCTTGGCTGTGCTCTGATTGGCTGGGGGAGTGTTCTGTTTGGTTGTGCTCAGGTTAGTCTGAGTTGCAGAGGGGTTTGAGATTTTGGGCTGCCTTGCTATTTTTTGGCTTCGAGTTCGTGGTCGTGCTTCCTCTTCATGGAGGGTGTCAGTTTGCTTCATGTATGGATTGGAGGGGTTTAAAGTGGCTAATGATGCAGCTGTGGTCTGGCTTCTGGTTTGTGGTCGTGCCTTGTCATTGGTGTGGCTTTGGGTTTGTTTTTTGCGTGGATGTGTGGTGGTGACCTCCTGTGTGGTTTTTGTGAGTGTGGGTCTGGTATCATTTTTTGTGTTAGGGAGTCGTTTGTCAATAAGGGCGGGTTTCCAAATGGCTGCTAGGCAGGAGGTATCATCTCGCTTGCTCATGCTGTGTGGGCGTTTTTCTATCTCGATGGCTTCTCTGATTATTCTGTTATTAAAATGTTCACTTTTGGCAATGGTTCTGGTATTTTTAAAGTCAATTTCATGTTCTGTGGCTTTAAGGTGTTGGACCAGGGAAGATGTTGGTTCCTCTTTTTTGACTGAGTTCTTATGTTCTTCAATGCGTGCACTTATTCTTCTGTTGGTTTGTCCGATGTATGTGGTGGGACAAGTGGTGCATGGGATTTCGTATACTCCTTGATTTTCTAATTCAATTTTATCTTTGGGTTTCTAAGGATGGTGGATATTTTTCTGTTTGTGCAGAATGCTGTTTTGATGTTGTGTTTATGGAGGATCTACTGATTCTGTCTGTGGTGCCTTTTATGTATGGGAGGAGGGCTTTGCCGTTTTCTTGTTCTTTGTCTTGGATTTTAGTGGGGGTTTCTTTTTGGATTAGGTTTTTAATCTTATTTCTATGGAATCCATTGGATGTTAGTACATTGGTGAGAGTGTGTAGTTCGGGTTTTAGGTGTTGTTTGTCAGCTAAGCATTTTGTTCTGGAGATGAGTGTCTTGGCTACAGAGTTGATCTGTGCTGGCTGGTGGTGTGAGAGAGCGTGCAGATAGCGGTTTGTGTGTGTTTTCTTCTGGTAGATGGTGTGTCCTAGGGAGCCATTGGATTTCTTGTAGACTAAGACATCCAGGAAGGGAAGTTGGTTGTTAGCTTCTGTTTCCATGGTGAACTGTATTTTGGGGTGTAGGCTTTTGAGGTGTGTGAGGAAGTTGTCCAGTTTTTCTTTCCCATGTGGCCAGATTATGAAGGTGTCGTCTACGTATCTGAGCCAGAGTTTGGGTTTGTGATCCGATTTTTCTAGAGCTTGGGTTTCAAAGTGTTCCATGTAGAGGTTGGCAATGACAGGTGAGAGGGGTGATCCCATGGGTGCTCCTTCTGTTTGTTTGTATTTTTGTCCATTATAGATGAAGTATGTGTTGGATAGGCAGTGGTTGGTCAGATCTAAGATGTGTTTGGGGGGGTTATATTTGTTTTGAATAGCTGTCAAGGCTTCTTTGATAGGCACTTGGGTGAAGAGGGATATGACATCGAAGCTCACTAGTAGGTCGCTGGGCTGTAAGTTTTGTTTCTTTATGATCTCTATAAACTGGAATGAGTTTTTTACGTGTGAGGTGATGGATTCTGCATAGGGCTGTAGTTGTTTGGCGAGAAATTTGGCTAGGTTTTGTAGAGGTGAGCCTATGGAGCTGACTATAGGTCTGAGTGGGGTTCCTTCTTTGTGTATCTTGGGGAGACCATAGAGTTTGGGGCATCTGGATGATTTCTCTCTGGGAATGATTCTTTGCTGGATCTCTTCGCTAATGGGGGAGGCTTTTATTTTGGATCTGGTGGTTTTTTCCAGGTAGGTGGTGGGATCTGTATTTAGGGGTTTGTATGTGGAGTCTTGGAGTAGGTTGGTTAATTTGGTTTGGTAGTCAGATGTGTTCATAACCACCGTGGCGTTGCCCTTGTCTGCTGGTAGGATTATTATGCTGGTGTCTTCTTTCAGGTTACGTAGTGCTGTCTGTTCCTCTTTGGGTAAGTTGCTTTTGGGTGGCTTGCTGGTGCAGAGGATGTTGGTGATTTCGAGTCTGATTCTGTTAGCATCGTCGGGGTTGATTTTGGTCAGGCTGGTTTCAACTCCACATATAATGGTTTCAGTGGGGATGTGTTTGGGAGCGACTGCAAAGTTGAATCCTTTGGAAAGGACATTGGTTTCGGCTTTGGTGAGGATCCTATCTGAGATGTTATGCACTGTTTGTTTCATGTGTGGCTGTGAGGGAGGAGGGGTTTGTTTCTGGCGTTCTTGTAGTCTTCGGAGTTTGTTGGTGTGTGTATCTGTCTTGAGGGTGGTCTGTGTTTCGGCTCTCCAGACGGCGAGTTGTTTGGATTTGTCCCAAAGTGCGGGGTGGATCTTGTTGCTGAGTTTGAGGTGGAGTGTGAGGAGATCTTTGTTAATTCGGTCTAGGAGGAATCTTTTTGTGTGAAGTTCATGTTTGGGCATAGTTCTAAGTTAGGAGAGAAATCAAGCTACAGATTTTATCCAGCTAGAAATAAGGATTCTCTTTCATATCTTTTTCAGACTGCTGTTTTGTCCCCACATTTTGTACATTTCATTGTTCAGAAGCATGACCCAGGTAACATCTTGGTCAAGGAGCCCATTATATGTCTATTGCTTGCCTTTTCTTCTCAACTAGTGCAGACATTGTATGAAATAAAATATTATCATGTTTAGCTGTATAGGCAACTAGCAATAATTTATTGGAAGGATGTTCTGCAGATACATTTTCCAATTGCTTTTACTTTCCATAAGTTCTTTATGCTGCCAAGAATGAGTCACACTCAGCTTTCAGAGCATAAATCAGTGAAAGTAAATTGATGACCTTATGAGTGCTTTATAGAATCCAGGCCACAGAATCAACCATTTTAATCCAGTTTTGGACATACAATGCCTCACTTCATAGCTATTACTGGAAAAAAGGGTGGGTGAAAAACAGAGAAGTCTCCAAACCCTGAAGAAGTTGGTGCCAAGAATATTATGTACTTGGGAATCATCATTATCTGTTGGGAACTTATCATGAAAGGAGATATTTTTGATGGTAAACTTATTCATCCATAAAAGCCCAAATACCAGTTCATTAGTCTGAATACTCAGAAAATATCTGTACAATTTATAATTATTTTGCTGCATAGCAAGACTATTGTCAAAGGCACATGACCTTGCTTGGAATGTGTATTTCACTGTTCTAATGTTCTCTTTTGCAAATCATATCACAAGTTCTTGTAGAAATGATTTTATTCTTTTGCTAATCTATCCAACAAATTAGCAGTTTAATCCTACAAGTAAAGTATATATCCTTTTTCCCAAGTCTGAAATAAGGCCTCTGTTCTCCCTGATGTCTCTTTCCTCTCCTAGCTAAGCTTTATCTGTTTTCATGCAATTCCCAATCTAAAGTCACCTATCCAGGTCACCTGAAGAACTGTTGTAGGATTTGGATTTGGCTAGTCGAAAGAAAAGAAGGACACGATAGCAGTATTCCAATATTTGAAAGGCTGCCACAAAGAGGAGGGGGGGGTCAATTAATTTTCCAAAGCACCAAAGGGCAGGAGAAGAAACAATGGGTGAAAACTAATCAAGGAGAGAAGCAACCTGGAGTTAAAGAAAAACTTCCCAACAGTGAGGACAATTAACCAGTGGAATAGCTTGCCTTCAGAAGTTGTAGGTGCTTCATCACTGGGTTTTTTTAAAAAAAGAGACTGGACAGTCACTTGTCTGAAATGGTATAGGGTCTCCTGCTTGAGCAGGGAGCTGACTAGAATACCTCCAAGGTACCTTCCAGCTCTATTCTGATTCTGATAGCCAGTTTTCTTCCCAATCCACTGCTAAAAGCAAGCCACACAAGCACAGAAGTATGCAAGGAAAAATATCAATGTGCAACATTTCTTAATTAGGGGTTTAAATTGTTTTTAAAAGTATTTGGTAAAAATAAAAGGCCTGTTACTTGCAGTGATGGCTACCCATGCCACTCTGAAGCTAAGGCTAGAGGAAGAGTTATAAATTAAAAAAAAATAAACATCACTGTGTATTTATGTGTATGTATATGTGTGTGGGAGAGGAGAGATGATTTTGTTCCCATGACTGTATTGGATAATCATTTTCAAGCAAATTCTATCTGTAGTCAATGAAAACATTTTCCTACATGTTATTTTGTAAATATTTTGTAAATATAACTTTCCTGAGTCCCTGTAATCTTCAAAGACATAATGTTTTGTTTTTATTAGTAACTTTATACAACTAATGTAAAATATCAGGAAGAACAAAGAACAGATTTTCTGTGTTTCTTAGCTATTATTTCATTCCAACTAAATAAGAATATTTAAAACGGGAACTGTAGATGAGTTATTTATATGGAGGTTAGAAGAAATACCACTCAGTGCTTTAGGACCCCTGCAGCCTTCCATGGATTTTACCAAAATATTTTTGTAGATACCTATTGTTTTTTTTTTTAACTTAAAAATATGGCAGATGTGAATGAAATGGATAGGTCTTTTTCAAGAGAAGGGAAAAAAAATCAATTTCATTGCTCAGCATGTAGCATTTTTTTTCACTGTGTTTCAAATCTGCTGTAAAACAAGATCTCTCCATGTCTTTTTAATCGAGAAACTTAGCATGATGAAAAATCACAAGCAAATACTAGAAGATGAGATTATTCAGCTGTCTAGTTTTATGATGCTGTTATGATTTTTTTTACTTTGTTTATCCTGTGATTTCTTCTTTTTAACAAGGCTGCTTCAGCAGTAAAACAACAATACATTTGTACAACTAAGCTGTATTACCCATTACAAAAGTAGCAACAGCTGGACTGGATATGCTACAATTGAAAAAGAGGAAACTCCCACAGTCTTGTGTGATTCTGAATCTTAACTGATTGAGGCTTTTATAGGCTTTACCTACTAATGGAATGAGAATGCAGACTATAAGAATATTTCAGCAATGGAATGAAAACCATATAGAAACAGTCTACATCTTTATGGATATATTCAAATAAAGGCTTTATAAGCAGTGGCACTTTTCCAATTAATTCTGGGAATGTGCATTGATAACACTTATCAATGACCTCTCTCAGGCTCAAGGTGCCTATACCCTGGCACCCCTTGATTCTCTCAGTGGCTTTAAATATCATTGATCATGGTGCCCCTCTGGGCAGTCTCAGAAGGCTGAGACTGGGGGTATTGTATTATAAGATAAGATAACATTTTTGTCATTTTACTATGGGCACATTTCATTAAAAATGAAATTCTGTTGCTTGCTTTCAAAAATGTATACATAGTGTTTATACATACATGACACACATATAAACATGCTATATACTTACACCCTTACATATAAATGCATATAAATATTAATCACTGTCTATCTTGAATACATAACGGAAGGAGGAACCTTTAGAGTTCACAAAGTTAATACCGTGTGGAACAAAACTGTGACTGAATCTGGATGTTCTGCTTCGGGTACCATGAAGCCTCCTCCCAGAAGATAACAAGGAAAACAGGTCATGAAGAGGATGTATAGCGTCCCAGACCATCTTATGGCATTATGGCATTATTCTTTTACCAGAACACATTCTACTCAGTGTTGGGAGGGAGAAATTTAGTGGAGACCCATGACTTGTGGGGTTCCTCAAGGTTCCATTGTCTATCTACACCTATTTAACATCTATATCTGCTGGCAGTTTGTGTTACCAAGCAATAATTCTGTAGAATTCCAATAGGTGTCTTTGCCAGCAGAATCTGAAGATGCCAGTGCAAAGACTGAATCTTGCTTTTTTGCATGCAAAGCATGGGCTGTCCTACTGAATTCCAATCCCTCCCTCCCTAAAGCTGCCTTACAGTATATGTTTTGTTCCATTCAGTGAGTACTATCAATCATTGTGGGACAGTGGCTTTCTAAGTTGGAGAACTTTCTCTGCCTCCTAACTTTAGATCTTCTAAACTGGAAGTGCCAAGGCCTGAATGTCAAACACTCTATATGCAAAGCATAACTCTGCCCCTCTGCAGTTTTCTCATTTTCCATTCAGCATTAATAGTACAAAAGAGTGCAGGGCATTATCAATATGAAAGCAGAAATAATGTGATTGGGGATGTGTGGATAAATCTGGACTTATTTATAATCGCCATTGGTTGACTGCTATTCTGATTCACCAGAAGCTTTTAAATGCATTTTAAAAAATCCATACATTTATTTGCATTGGTTTTTGACAATAATATCATTGTTAAAGCCAACTAAAACATTTTAACCAGTGGTGGGATTCATATATGTGAACAACTGGTTCTCTGTGTGGATGCTACTTCTGGGCCTGGGCAACAAAAAATTAGCTACTGGTTCTGCCAAAGTGGTGCAAACTGGCTGAATCCCACCACTGATTTTAACCTAGCAATCTTGACTGATCTCAAAAATGAAACATGTTTGGATTTGGTTAGTATGTGGAGAGGAAACTGCTAGGTAATCAGGCTGTTAGTAGACTGAGAGGTAGAAAATGACAAACCACTTCCTTTTGGTGCTAAAAACATTGCAAGAAGTGCACAAGAAGACAGCAAATGTAATCTTTGATACAAAACACCCCTTTAATATATTTGTAATTACTGCCTTGTCGTGGCAAAGGGGCTTGAGTAACTCAATGAAGCTATGAGCTATGCCGTGCAGGGCCACCCAAGACAGACAGGTCATAGCAGAGAGTTCTGACAAAATGTGATCCACTGGAGAAGGAAATGGCAAACCACTCCAGTATCTTTGCCATGAAAACCCCATGGACAGTACCAAAAGGAAAAAAGATATGATGCTGGAAGATGAGCCCCTCAGGTCGGAAGGTGTCCAATATGCTACTGGGGAAGAGCAGAGGTCTAGTACTAGTAGTGCCAGAAAGAATGAAGCTCAGCTGTGGATGCATCTGGTGGTGAAAGGAAAGTCCAATACTGTAAAGATCTTTTCTCCATAGGAACCTGGAATGTAAGATCCATGAACCAAGGCAAACTGGACGTGGTCAAGAGATGACAAGACTGAACATTGACAACTTAGGAATCAGCGAACTAAAATGGACAGGAATGGATGAATTTAATTCAGATGACTATCAGGTATACTACTGCGAGAAAGAATCCCTCAGAAGAAATGGAGTAGCCTTTATAGTCAATAAAAGAATAGTAAAAGCAATACTGGGATGCAATCCCCCAAATAACAGAATGATCTCAGTGCGAATACAAGGCAAACCATTCAATATCACAGTAGTTCAAGTCTATGCCCCAACCTTTGGTGCTGGAGAGGATGAAATTGATCAGTTCTATGAAGCCCTACAGCACCTTATAGAAGCAACACCCAAAAATGATGTCCTTATCATCATGGGGGATTGGAATGGTAAAGTAGGAAGCCAAAAGGTAACTGGAATAACAGGCAAGTTTGGCCTTGGAGTACAAAATGAAGCGGGACACAGGCTAATAGAATTTTGTCAAGAGAATACGATGGTCATAGAAACACTCTTTTCCAACAACCCAAGAGACGGCTCTACACATGGACTTCACCAGATGGTCAACACAGAAATCAGATTGACTATATGCTCTGCAGCCAAAGATGGAGAAGCTCTATACAGTCAGTAAAAACAAGACCAGGAGCTGACTGTGGTTCAGATCATGAGCTTCTCATTGCAAAATTTTGGCTTAAATTGAAGAAAGTAGGGAAAAGCACTAGGCCACTCAGATATGAACTAAATCATATTCCTGATGAATATACAGTAGAGGTGACAAATAGATTTAAGGAATTAGATATGATAGAATGCCTGAAGAACTATGGATGGAGGTTCGCAACATTGTACAAGAGGTAGCAACTAAAACCATCCCAAAGAAAAAGAAATGCAAGAAAGCAAAATGGCTGTCTAAGGAAGCTTTGCAAATAGTTGAGGAAAGAAGGGAAGTGAAAGGCAAAGGAGAAAGAGAAAGATACACCCAACTGAATACAGAATTCCAGAAAATAACTAGAAGAGATAAGAATGCCCTCTTAAATGAACAGCGCAAAGAAATAAAAGAAAACAATAGAATAGGGAGAACCAGAGATCTGTTCAAGAAAATTGGAGATATGAAGGAAACGTTTCATGCAAAGATGGCCATGATAAAGGACCATAATGGCAGGGACCTAATAGAGGCAGAAGAAATTAAGAAGAGGTGGCAAAAATTACACAGAAGAACTCTACAAGAATGAGCTTAGCATCCCTGATAACCACGATGGGGTGGTCACTGACCTCGAGCCAGACATCCTAGAATGTGAAGTGAAATAGGCCTTAGGAAATCTGAGCAACAACAAAGCTAGTGGAGGTGACAGTATTCCAGCTGAGCTATTCAAAATCTTAAAAAAAACGATGCAGTAAAAGTGCTACATTCAATTTGCCAGCAAATTTAGAAAAACAGTGGCCACAGGATTGGAAAAGATCAGTTTACATTCCAATTCCAAAGAAAGGCAATGCCAAAGAATGTTCAAACTATTGCACCATTGCACTCATTTCACATGCTAGTAAAATTATGCTTAAAATCCTACAAGCTAGATTCCAGCAGTATGTGGATCGAGAACTACCAGAAGTACAGGCAGGATTTCGAAGAGGCAAAGGAACTAGAGATCAAATTGCCAACATACACTGGATCATGGAGAAAGCTAGAGAGTTCCAGAAAAACATCTACTTCTGCTTCATTGACTATGCAAAAGCCTTTGATTGTATGGATCACAACAAATTGTGGCAAGTTCTTAAAGAGATGGGAGTATCAGACCATCCTATTTGTCTCTTGAGAAACCTATATGCGGGTCAAGAAGCAACAGTGAGAACTGGACAAGGAACCACTGATTGACTCAAAATTGAGAAAGGAATCCGACAAGGCTGTATTCTGTCACCCTGCCTATTTAACTTATATGCAGAGCACATCATGAGAAAGGCAGGGCTAGATGAGTCAAAAGTTGGAATTAAGATTGTGGGGAGAAATATCAACAACCTAAGATATGCCACTCTAATGGCAGAAAGTGAAGAGGAACTAAAGAGCCTCTTGAAGAAGAAGAGTGCAAAAGTTGGCTTGAAACTCAACATTAAGAAAACCAAAATCATGGCATCCGGCCCTCTCAATTCCTGGCAAATAGATGGGGAAGAAATGGAGGTAGTGACAGATTTTATTTTCCCGGGCTCCAAGATCACCTCAGATGGGGACTGCAGCCAAGAAATTCAAAGACACTTGCTCCTGGGGAGGAAAGCTATGGCAAATCTAGACAGCATACTAAAAAGCAGAGACATCACCCTGCCAACAAAAGCACATATAGTCAAAGCCATGGTTTTCCCAGTTGCAATGTATGGCTGTGAAAGTTGGACCATAAGAAAAGCTGAGCACCAAAGAATTGAGGCCTTTGAATTATGGTGCTGGAGAAGACTCCTGTGAATCCCTTGGACTAAGGCATTCAAACCGGTCAGTCCTAGAAGAGATCAACCCTGACTGCTCTTTAGAAGACCAGATCCTGAAGCTGAAACTCAAGTACTTTGGCCACCTAATGATAAGGAAGGACTCACTGGAGAAGAGCCTAATGCTGGGAAAGATTGAGGGCAATAGAAGAAGGAGACAACAGAGAATGGGGTGGCTGGAGTGAAGCAACAGGCTTGAGCTTAAATGGACTCCAGAATATGGTAGAGTACAGGAAGGCCTGAGGAACATTGTCCATGGGGTCGCAATGGGTCAGACACGACTTCGCAACTAACAACAACAAAATGCATATTTCTCTTGATACTTTTTTTGTTACCAAATTTCCCTGTTACAAGATTTTTAAATAGAAGATTTCCTTTTGGAAATAAAATATCTTTTCAGATAAATCTTTGTAAATGTATGTCAATGCCAGGAAACTATGTTCACTTACGACGCCCTCACCATTGTAAATTCTGCTTTGCTGATCATTCATTCATTCATGTATGTTATGCCACTTATCTTAAACAAGTGATTCTGAGTGGCTAACAACAATTAAAATATTCCAGACATTACAAAGGAAAGGTCAGGAACAACAACAACAATAAAATTAACATTTAATTTCTGGCTGCCACCAGTCTTTCTGATGCTACAGAAGCAGTCTTAAAAAGACCTTAAATTGTATTCTGCATTTGCCAATTACTGGTTTTCATTCAGGGATAATCTTGGACAGTTACTTTTTAATATGACTCCAAAACATATATCTTCAAATCAGTGCAGTTTTGAAATGGAAGAGAAACAGCTTTCAGAATTCACATTTTCTTAAAATCTAATGGTTCACCTGCCTCTGCAGTAGGAATGGTAAGATCAGCAATGTTGTGCAGATTAAGCAATGAATGAAGAAAATACACAGTCATCAGAGAGCTGGAAAGCAGCCTTCTGAAGTATTCCACAGAAGAAGAGCAGCAGTGTTTCCTGGCAGTTGACTTACTGAAGCATCAGAACTATCTTGCTTTAATAGCATTTTTTCCCCCACGGGAAGGCACTGGGAGGTTAAAAATTAAAAGTGAAGACCACTGTTCCCACTTGCTATGATTGGGGTTGATCCCTCCTATCCTAGCAATAACATTAACTAAGAATGCACAGCATTGTCCTTGCAGACACAACCTCAAATGGGAATAAATTTGTAAATCAGAAAGCCTTTTTCATGAAAGCTATTTTGTGAGAGAGTCTACAACAGGCTTTTACACTTCCAAATATGCTTATTCAACATAGCTGTGCTTGATACAGGTGTCTACACTGCTCCCCTCATTCACCATACATTGTAGAAGAGCTTGGAGAAACATTTCTGATTGAGCAAGTGACATTAAATTAAAAGCTGATCACCCAACATTTCTTTCTGACCAGCTCACTTATTTGCAGTAGGGAAAGGCAAACAAAATGCCTGTAGTTCGGTCTTGAGTGAATAATGGGACCTGTGAATAATGGGACCTTTTTGAGAAGAATATTAATCTGTATATGTGTATGTGTATGTGTTGGTTTTATATACTATTGTATATGGATATACAATAAGAATCAGATATTTTTAATTATAACATGGAACAGTATTTTATTCTCATCTATGACAATTTTTCAGTGAATAATATTTGTGTCATATCTCAGAAAGATAAAATCCAACCCCCTAAAAGAAGCAACCAAACAACCAAAGAAAAAGTTAAATCTTTGTAGTAACCAGGAGCTCAATTTTCATTAGAGTAGCTATTTGGTAATTAGTCATGCACCATAAATCAAGTCCCCAAATCTTCTCTAGGTTTTTTAATTGAAAATTATTGTTTCTTGTCTGAATGTGTAGCAGTGTTAGAGCAGTATTAGATGCTGAAACCAGCATAAACAGTTTGATACAGTCAGAACTTGATAGATCATTGCCCTGGAGCGGTATGTAATGATGGAGAGGCTGCACATTAAAGATTCCTTCATCAAAATGCAATAGAAAAAGGTAACTGTGGTTCACAAACCAACTTTTGGACTTTTCTAACTACTTGAGAATCATGCTTTATTTATGCAGTAAGTTCCTGTAAATAGTGGAGATTTACTTAGAGAAATTTACTTTCACTAATTCAGTTTCCAGATTAGCTATAATCTAATTTAACCATCCTAATGTGTTACAGATAATATTAATATAGCTGTAGATTGGAATCATCTTCTTACCTAGGAAAAACTTTCTGATAATATTAGCCAGAAATGGAATCTCAAGGAAATGTCAACCAGAAAATGTACCTGTTTCTTCTATTCAAAAATACTGTGTTTCATCTCTTCATCATGTCTGTTTCTATAGAGCTTTCTAGAAAAGATAATAGTATTTATCTCTGTTGTGCATTTGTTTCTTTGGGTGGTTTGGGCAGCAATAATCCAGATAACTATAAGATGGCAATAAAAAGAAATGAACTCCTTTTGTGTGTGTGTGGAAAATCTAATGATTTTCCAAATATTTGGACCCTGATCTAACAATCCTATTTTTCTAAGACTACTGAGGAAGTAAAGCCAATCTACCATCTTTACCACACTAAAGATAAATAAGCAGTTATAGTTGATATAGACCTGAATATTGAAAAACAGATATGAAATTAACATGACAGGTTTTAATATGGAAATCCTAAAGAAAAGTGAGCACAAAAAGTTAAGCTAACATTGCAAATGTATCAAAAGAGCCACATTTTTACTGTGACTCTGAAAATATCTACAGTACAACTCTTTCTTAGGGTCACACTGAAACCACTTGAACACCATTGGTACTGATGAAATTACCATCAATCAATTGTAAAAGACAGCTTTACTTGGAACAGCTTGTATCTTGTGATGATACACTTAACACTAACAAGCAACAACATCTGCTTACGTCAGGTCCTTGGGAAGAACTTGATAGATAGATAAAAATACCAAAGTCAGTCTGAACAACTGACTGGGAATATGATGAACCATAATAATAAATTGTATATGTTTATACCTGTTTGCTGAGCCTGAAGTCCCTTACTGAAGAATAGAAAAAATGAGTTTCTTCTTTCAAGTATTCATCTAAAATCTATCCTTCCTTGCATAACTCTGAATTGGATTGGATTGGATTGAACTGAATTGAATACTTTATTTGGCTGAGTGTTATTAGACACACAAGGAATTTATCTCTGGTACAGAAGCACTCAGTGTACATGCAAAGCAACAGAATAATACTAATAACACCAATTAAAAGGGGAGTAAAAAAGATAATAAGGATAAATAATAATACTATAGCCATGCTACATGGGTTAATAGACCTTACACAGCACTAAGAAAATTAAGTGTTCAGCAGTGATGGCGTGAGGGAAAAAACTGTTCCTGTATCTAGCTGTTTTGGCATGCAATGCCCTATAACATCGTCCCAAGGGAAAGAGTTGAAACAGTTTATGTCCAGGATATGAGGGTGTCTACAGATATTTTCTCAGCTCTCCTTCTGACCTTCGCAATGTACAGGTCTTCTATAGAAGATGGGCTGGTAATTGTTCTTTCTGCAGTCTTAATTATCCATTGGAGTCTATACCTGCATCAGACCAGAAAGTTACAGAAGTACAAATAACAGACTCAATAATTCCTCTGTAAAACTGGAACAACAGTTCCTGGGACAGTCTTGAGTTGATGCAGGAAGAACATTCTTTGGTTCAAATGTTAGGTGTCCATTTCAGGTCCTGGGAGATTATAGAACTCAAAAACTTGAAGGACTCTACTGCTGATACCATGCTATCAAATATAGTAGAGGTGGTAAAATAGAAGGGTTCCTCCTAAAATCTTGAAGTAAATCCAGAAATAGCAGCTTGTCTAGAACATGGTTGCACAAATAATATTATATGTGGTAACACTAAATAGCCTGGGCCCAGGTTAACTGTAGCACTGCCTATGTCCATAGTCTGTTCCAGATTCTCAGATGACATTTTTCAGGTTTCACTATATCTGTATTAACATCAACAGTAAATTCTGCTTTTTTCTATCATGACATCTTCATTAGGAAATGAGCTAATGTTGAAGATGAAGTAGTCTTCCACATTATTCTTTTAAAAGGAAGCTGAAAGCCAACCTGTTTATCAAGGCCATTAATTGAATGAACAAATGAATGAATGAACGAACGAACGAACGAATTAATGAATGAATGAATTTATTTGCTGCCCATCTTATAGCAAATGACTCTGAGTGTTGTGTGTGTTGTGTGGGTATAGTAAGTTTCCCAGAAATATATCAGAGTGATGGAATATAAATGTACTAATAAATAGAATTATCATGACAAAGAACATTGGATAGGAAATGGAAAGAATGAGGAAACTCTTGGTCATCTGTGATGAAAATGAACTATTCAAATATCATCTTTCTAAGGCAGTTTTGGCAGATTTTTCATTGATAATTTTTGGAAAGGGGGTTCCTCAAGCCAAATGGGTTTCCTAGACTAATTCTCCAACATCAATGGAGATTACACAACCGTCTAGTCTGCTTTCCTTGCTCATAGATCATTTAGATTCAATGGCTTCATCAGAAGATAGTCTTATTCCTTTTAAATACTGCAGAGCAGAGTTCAAACTGTTATTACTGGTTATGGAATTATTGTAAAAAAGCAAAGTTAACAATGTAATTACAAATAGATAGGATTTTAGATATGACATTAGATCTGGAAAAGATCTGGAATATGCCTCGGTTCCAAATATGATCTTATAAAGAAGAAACTGCTGAGTTCATTCTGCTTTATCAGTTACCCTAGATATGTCAACTCATTAGGATTTTTTTAATCTTCTGGAATGGCTGTAGAGCAACCTGGAAAAGTTGTTTTATGTAAACATACTTACATTCCTATGGATCTGCACATATCCATCAAAACCTTTATTCTGTTCTTGATTTCACAGGTGCTTATGTAAAATAAAAGCATTTCTTTTTAAATTTGAATTATCTTTAATTATTTTAAATTTTATTTTTAATTAAAGCTTATCTCTTCCGCTGCTTGTATGATTTGATCACCTCTTTTCTATATACATAACAATTTGTCCAGTTTGCTCCAAAAAGGCAACCCAAAGCCATTGTTCTTTCTTGATTGTTGTTCCTTGTCACTATTTCTTTTACTATTTTTCAAAATACAAAATAAAGACAAGTACACAAAAACATATAACAAAATTAAGCAATGCTTAAAATTAAAGAAAAAATTATGGAAACAAACTGAGGGGAAAAACCCTACTTTAGCTATTAAAACTATGAATAGTCACTGGTAGTATTAGTAGTATAGTATAAGTAATGCAAAATATTATCTTAAGAGATCACCAAATGTCATAAAAGAAGAAATATTGCTTGTTACAAGATGGATATATACAGTACACATTTCCAAAAACCATTCCTTAACATCTGGCCACTTTGCCAAATTCTCTCTTCTTTCTCTCTTTCTCCCCCTCCCCCCCTCTCCGCCACCCAATGCTCAATACAAATACAGTTCCTGATAAAGAGTTAGACTTTGGTATATAATTTAACATCAAAGTGTCAAAGATTCACAGGATTATATTATATGGACCAATGGACCCTCACATTTGTACCCCTCCAACAATGAAAGTCTCATACGTAACTTTTCAAGCACCCTTTTTTGGGGGGGGGGAGTCCAAAACACACTAAACACATTTTTTAATAAATCAAGTTTAAACTCAAATCAATGGATACCACTTAAACTTTTTAAGGATATGAAGGATATGAAGACTGATGGCACTTTAATGGTGTTTCTAGTTCTTTATTCCAAATTTTCACATCACTGAAATGTCCACTTTAAAAATATTCCTGTGCTTTCAATAGAGATATGTTATGGGTTTTACTTCTGCCATGAATTCCATTATAGGAACCCATCTCTGATGCTTTGAAATGATCAAAGGGTCTGGCTCATATTGAGCCACTAAAGCAAGCTCAAGTTGAAAATATTGCCACTGTCAGTGTTGTGAATCAGAAAGACCAAATCCAATTCAAAGAGAGGAAAAATCTTTAAAATGGTCATGAAAGAGAAAGAAGACACAATTTACTTTAAAACATGGGGAAAATTTTATTATTGGTTAGAAACATGCTAGAGTGAGAAAAGGTTATGAAATTTAAAGAGATAATTGATAATTTGTATTTATATTTCATGATTATTTGTATGAACTTGTTCTTATTTCTTCTTCCTCTTCTTCCTCTTTGTATATTTGTAATCTTAAATAATAATAATCTTAAATAATATGGTAAACTATAATTAATATGTAGTATATTATTATTTTAAAGTGATTATAATTAATTAATATTAAGCATTATTAAGTAGTGAAATGAATGAGATTTATTATTTGTTATTTGTTATTTATGTGATTATATGGAAAGTTGTTTAATAATAGAGTAATTATTAAGATTTAATATATAAACCCGGACTGGTAGACTCGCTGAAGCGATGTTATTTTGTGGGATTAATCCCACTTTTGTGTTATCCCTTTTCCCTGGTCTAACCTTTTTGTATGTTTCTCGTTGTCTTACCCTTTTTGACCCTATCTCCTTATTACCTTTACAAAACTCAATAAAAATATTTATTAAAAAAATGGTCATTACATAACAATTTGTTTAGAATTATTAAAATTATAAAATCATGACTCAGAGCTTTCATTCAAACTTTCCTGTGATGGAAAAATTAAAATAATAAAATAGCTGCAAAATCTTCTCCAACAACCCCCCTCCATCCTTTTCTTTGCCTATCCTGCCTGTCCCCTCTCTCCTCTTTTTCTCCTGTTTCTCATTTTCCCCTGCTAACCCCCCCCCCTTGCATATGTAAATTGGGCTAGCTGTAAATTAATGCATAACCGAAACATGGCTATTTTTCTGCTGCCAAAATAGCCTTTTAATTCTATTGCAAGAAGAACAATGAAAAACTCTTACCTAAAAAAAGCTCATCTAGGAAACAGGGAGTGAGAAATCACAGATATTTCATCCTGTGGTGTCTCAGTGGTTAGAAAGCAGTACTGCAGGTTAACTCACTGCTCACTCCAGGAGTTCGATTCTGAGTGGCTCAAGGTTAACTTAGCCTTCCATCCTTCCGAGGTCAATAAAATGAGGATTGTTGGGAGCAATATGCTGACTCTGTAAACCACATAGAGAGGGCTGTAAAGTACTGTGAAGTGGTATATAAGTCAAAGCACTATTGCTATCCTAACCAAGGGCACATGCTTGATTGTCTCAATATTCTGTTCTCTTAACAGTGAAATTTTTGGCAGCTTTGCTTCACAATAGAAAAATATATTTTCCTTTGTTTAAACACTTAACTCACTTGCACAAAAGGTGCCTATGAATCAGCTCCTGCGCCTCAACTCCCAAAGGTATAAAATTTTCTGGCTTTCTATTGTTCAGGTTCCCTCTTTTTTGCAAAGCAGGCACCCATAGATCACTGAATAAAGGCTGGCTATTTCTCTTCAGCACAGTGTTCCTTTCTTTGGCAAAAAATCCATGACATTTCCAGTTGAATGTTTTACTACCTATTTTCAGAATAAATTTTTTCCAAAGAGTTCATTATTTATAAGCTTCATTATCAAAACATTATCAATTGTTGCTCCAATTTGGTCCAAAGATTTCTTCCTGCCTGAAATTCTGGAAATAAGATTTTTTTCTACATATTTATTGCCATAACCACAATGGAAATGAATAATGACTTTCCAAAATACCCTATAAATATAATATTCCCTTACATTTCATTCCACATTGTGATGTTTGATAAAATATAATGATATATTTACAAATCAGATAGATTAAAATCCCCTTCATAGAATAATCTCAGTTCAACTAAAGGAAACCTTGATGGTCTATTATTCCTAATACATTTCTTCGGTAACCTGAAACAAATATTTATTTGGTATTAAAATAGGAATACCCTTAAGGACATACATTAATCACAGGGCAAATTTTATCTTAATAACTTTTGTTTTACCACAAGCTAAAGGGAATTTTGACCCATGTATTTACATCCAATTCAATCTTTTCTAAGAATACATTTATTTCCACAGAAATATTTTTGAGTATTTAAGTCTCATAACTTTAATATAATCAATGGAGATTACAAAATATAATTCTTTGCATAACTATATTAAACTATTAGAACCCAAGGGAACTGAGCAAGATTTATCTCAGTTTTTAAGTTTAATCTTATAGCCAGAATATTTTCAACAATACTATACAAAATACAATCTATTGAACAAAGTCCCATGGAAAACCATACCTAACCATCACTTGCTTAGAAATCTCTTCTGACAGACTGATGCTAGTAGATGCAAACAACTAACTTCAGTTTTATTATTCTTGTCCATTATTTATCTTCATTAAAACACAAAATGCCATTGCAAATTAAAATCTTTGATTAAAATAATGGGGAAAGAAAGATCATGTTTATGTGAAAAGGCTATGTTTTGCATGACAAAATTCCAGGTTCAATTTTTGCAGTTCGAAGTAGGTCTGGAAAAGCTGTTTTACCTGATATTCTGGAGAGTTTCTGTTAGTATTGTGAATTACTGGGCTGAATTGGCTAGTCATCTGACACAATATAAGCCGTCTTCTTACATTCCTATTTCATTCAGTTTTTCTTCTTAGGAGCAAAATTATATTATAATCTATTCTAATTTAATCAGCATTGCTATATGCATACCTATTTCATTTAACCTTTGAAATTTATGAAGCTTAATCTGTATGACACACTTTAATTTTCATGAATCATGGAACACAATTTCAACAAGCAATTTTAGTGATGGACCAACATTAAGCATAGGCCAAGGTCCATCACTTGTCCCCCCTGTATAAATAATTCTGGAATATTTCAGTCAAAACTAGGTTCAGGTTATAAAATATTGGTCGGTCTGTCTATCTGCATTAAAATGTGCCTAAAATGTTGTTGCTGCTGCATCCTGTTCGCTTGCTTGATACTCTGACCATTTCTGAACCCTTGGTTTCTTACAGAGAGGAGGGACTTGGAAAGATTGTCATCTGATCTATGTAAGAAGGCAAAGGGAATAGTTTTCCCTTTAATAGCAGTCTTTCTGCTTAACAGTTGGTGGGAGATTAAAATGATCTAGGTGGAGATGGTGGGTTAAAGGTCAAGAGACACCACCATCTTTTTTCTTCCCCTTTATGTCAAAATAGAGACAGGTCGTTAAACTTTAGAAATAGTATGTTCTTTCCTTTCCCTCTCACCCACAAAATATTTAAATCCATAGATGCACTGATTTTATTGTAAATTCCGATTCTTCGGGAGGACTGCACCCCTACCAAGCTACTGCTTGGCCTGAACGGTTGTCAGGTTCTGACATTTTGAGTTTCAGCCATATTAATTGCTGAATAAAGGCTATAATCCTCTCTCTTTGAAGCCTGGGGTTGATTTTTAGGCAGAACTTCAAAAGCAGCACACAACTGAAATAGACATATTTCCAACCAGCACTGAATCAATATGATTTACCCTCTTTGCATCTGTCCACATGCATACCCTGAACCTATTTGGTTATACACAAGAATGATCTGATTTTACTGTAAAACAATCTAAGGAGAGGTTTTACAATCTTTAGCATTTTACTTGAGACACGATGTAGCCCTCAAGAACTTTCCTTGGTGCATTATAAAGTATAAACTCCTTTAGCATACTTGGCCTAACAATGAAAATAATGTTTATAATTTGGGTTATTTTTAATTCCATATTCACAATAAAACTGCAGTCTAATTAGAGTCTTGATGAGATTAATGAATGTTTGAACGGCCAATCCTAATATTGTAAATTTTGGAAGCATTTTGATTAAATGTGTCTGTGAGCAAATACTATTTTTATGCAACCAGAAATATATTCAATATATTAAATGTTTCATTTAACTTAGCTGCAAAGAAGCCCAATTCGACCCAGACACCCTTGCCATAAACTGAGGGAGGGGGCAGAGAAGAAAAGAAGTAGTGAATTGTGTAGCTAATATGAAACTCTTGATTGGCACCTAACTATTCTCATTTCTCAAGCTTGAATTATATGAAACCTCTCTCTTACAGGATTTGCCAACTGTACTCAGTTTTATGTTTGAGAAAGATTAACAGTATTTCAGATCAAAGGCGAATCCTGCTGCACAATCTTAGGAGATTGCCATTCACTTCCATTATAGCTCATTTGCACAACATTTTCTTGTAATATGAACCATTGTTTTGATGACACTGATTTGACGTCAAGACAGGGGCCAGATGCATGTCAGCGTCCAGATCAGCTGAATTCAGGGTTACTTGCTCGAAAAAGACTTGAAATAAAATGCAACTGTTACTGTTACATTCAAGTCCTTTTTTTCAATTTAAAGAAGAAGAAAAACCTTATAAATGAACTGGTAAATACATTTTAACCATGCTAAGTCAGTGTTGAAAAAAGGAAAAAAAAGAAAAAAAGGAACTAGTGAACAACTATGGTAAACCCTGCTCTAATTTTTTAAAGCCTCTCTCCCTCCCTCCCTCCCTCCCTCCCCCCATCTGTGTGTATGTGTCTGTATATCTATATATAATAATATATTTCTTTCAAAATAACATTTCATCTAACAAACTTGAGTAACAAATAAATTATTTTGAAAATTTATTATTGCCTCCTATTCACTCACGATGAGTCAAGGTGGCTGGTAGGACATTTGTATCTTATTTCTTTTTCAGCTATGGAACTTCTTATACTTTTGACAAAAATAATGAAAATTTGACTGTGAGATTGTTTCAAAGTTTTAGTAGAAAGGCAAGTCAAATGAATGCAAACAATATGTAATGCATGTGTACTGAGAAGAAATTTTCATTACAATACCTGGCTTTTCTTACTAGATGTACATCACTTCACAGATCTAAGCATTTTTAACTTTCTGGCTTTAATGTGCAAATGCACATTCTTCTTTGTTGAATCTGATACTATATGAAAAAGTTGAAAAATATTTCTTGATGTTATTGAAACTGAAAATTCCATATGTCTGAATATGTAATCATGTTTGTGTAGTGGTGGTATTATTGATTTGAAAATCATTTAGCAATCTATTAAATCAAAATCTGTATAACACATATCTAATGTGATATAAATTGAAGAACTCCAGAGTTTATCAAACTGTATCAATTGACAAACAAACTGGATAGCTAATAAGTGAAATTCTAAAAGGAGGTTTTCTCCCTTAGAAAGACATCTATCACCCCAATTATGAACTATCAGGTTCTTTTTGTCTGATTCGAATTGCCATCATTGCCATCACAGCAATGGCTTGTATGTGTGCGTACGTTCGTGGCATATGTATTAATTAGTAGAGTTACTTTTAATGGAGCTTATTTTAAAGAGAAACAGTATATTGCACGATTGAAACATTTACAGCAATAAAAACTGCTTTTAATATTGGCAATGTAAAATTGAGGTGCCTAAAACAGAATCATTCTATGTACTTAGAACGTAAGCAGTAGGCCAAAAAGCTAAGCCTGCCTAGTATAAATTTGTGCAAAATCACATATTAGTACATTAAAAAAACCTTAAACCTGTTTTTATGTTTATATAAGTATGTTTTATGCTATAACTGTCAAAATGAAACTTGCCTCTGAAACTTTTGGAATACAAGGAATTAAAAGCTGAGTTATCAATCTCTGCCAAGTGAGTTTCATATGAAAACATTGACATTTAACTCTGACATCAATTGTTTGCAACCTAGCAGCACTTTGTGAGACTAAAAAAACTACTTTCATAATGGCTTCAAATAAAAGAGTATTAGAAATGTTCGTGTTGCTCATATATGGAGAACTTTTAAAATATAAACATCAAACTACTGAGATTTCATTCCCTTATGTGGACTGAAATGTGAAATTAATGAACAATAGCGCCCTCTAGATTTGGAAAAGCAAAAGAAAAAAAAAATAGACAACCCAGTTCAAAGAAAGGTATTTTTAAAATCTATTTCTGTCCATTCATGGTTTTCTTTTGGGCTCTTAAAATGCTAAAATAGAAAACTAATAGGTATGTTGAATTATAGACTTATATGGCACCTTAATTTTGCTTTACTCATCTAACTAATTTGTCATACAAGAGACAAACCATTGTACATAGATAGGTTTCAGGAATATCTTTTATAAAATAAAAGAGGTAAACTATGGAGGAAAAATGATGATTTATAGAGACATTTATGATAAAAATATCATTCCTTGTTGCATTATTAAAAATTCTTATCTGTTGAATCATAAGAACAAAAATAAATAAATATTACTTTGTCATTTTCTTTCCTTAGGCAAGCAACTGGACTGAAAAATAACAGTTTTACTTTATATTTGTACATAGCCTATTATGGCATATATAGTATATTTAAACAATTATATAGTTTAATAATTTCTTTAAGAAACATCACAACACTAGGAATACTGTTTTAATAATATTTAAAAACAATGGAAGAAATTATTTCATATCTGAGTTATAAATGCAGAAAATGTTTTTAGTAATTTCACTATTAGTTTTATGAAACATAATTTTAAGGGCTTATTAGGTTTTGGCTACTAGCTTTAATATTTATATAAGCATTACAGTATTTTAGATAATTAGATTTGCATTCATTAATATCTGTATTACACAGTTTGATATTTAAATGAATATCAAATTGCTGTATTCGCTTTTTTTAATTAAAGCAGTTACAAAAGTCATTTGCTGTATTTTACACAGAAATTCAACATATTTTGTAGTTAATTAAAGTTGTATTCATATCTCAGAATAAGCCTTTTCAAACCCGATAGATTAATTTTGTTTAGAAAGTTTAAGGACACATAAAAGTACAAAAAAGTTTTTGCACAACTTAAAAAAATATATTTGAACCTTTTCATGTATTAATTCCCAATGAATGCACACATCACAAGAACTTTAACTGTGCATTAAAATAGCTTTTTCTCTAATATTTTGGGAAAATAAAAAAGCTTTTAAAAAGAGGAATCAATATTATTTTGTGAATCAAAACCGATTAAGCAAGGTAAAGTCTCACTGCATTGAAAGCAGTTTCATCTTCTAAAAGCAATAATTCTTTGTTGCACTTTCTACTCTGAAGTAACTTAAAATTACCCCTGTGAAATGACTACAGCAGGGACAAAATTTGTAAAAGTGCAGCGGTTCTTAGCAGCACTCCTTTCACATTTGGGAGCAAATTAAAACATCAAAAGAAGGCTGAAAATAATTGTTCTCTGTTTTCTCTTTGCTTGTGACTTCTATAATCATACAGGCTGATTTACAAGTGTAGACTTCAAGGTTGCTCAGTTTCCTGCAGCGTGGAAGACTGTTACTTTGGCATTCTCACTCCTGCCCTTGTAATCACCACTCAGACACTGTGGCTTGGTACTTCCCATTCCCAGTCTCTTGATTGAGCAGCTCATTCTGTGCTAACAAGGTGTCCAAGGTATTTTGAATAGGGTCTACAGTCAGGGGGAAAAATTGTTAATGGTGTCACCCATTAAGGAAGGAGGCACTACTTTTAAGTAATTTGCTAACTGTCCAAATTACTTGTTGATTTCTGCCTTCTCTGTTTCCAGGGACAAACCTATTGGAATGGGAAAATTCTTTGGAAGAGTTAGGGAAGAGGTGTATTATATTGTTAAATGTAAATTATGTTACTAAATCTGAAGAAGCCTGGACTGTATAGGCTTATCTGAATACGTATACAACGTTTGAACTCTAATTTGTTCTGGTTTTAATACATATATTTTTATTACATAAAAATAACATTGGGTCTATATTATTTATTTTAAAATACTGACTGTGTAGGTGTATAAAACATACATGCACTGAAATGGAACTGTTGGGAGAAATATATTATTATGATTAAAAAGAGCATAGATTATACAATGTGAAAGCTAACTTCCAAAACATCATGAAGCAGTGAAGAACATTTCTGGATGATGAGAAAAAAGTTGCCAGCCTAGTAAATTTCATTTAAAAGTTTAATAATAATTCAAAAAATGATAAACTGTCATAAATAGGTCAGTTTTATTATCTGTAGCCAATGTTATAAATATCACATTTCTTGGAATTAAAGCAGCTTCATTGGCATTTAAGAAAAGGGGCGAATATATTAAAGGAAGTTTAATATTCCCTCAGAAACATAAATTGCAAGGAATATAGTTTCTATTCAGATGGAAGTGGGTTCAGATTTCCATAAGAAGTCGACTTGTTGACTTGGAAAGATTTATTCAGGGAATGTTTAGACTTATTGTCCTATTTCTACACTGACGTTACAAACAGATTTACAGTTAATATTTTTAGAAAATAAAGAAATAAATCAAGTGTAAGAAGTAGAAATTGTACATTTAAAAATATTATCTAGCAAAAGGCCAGTTTTCAATAAAGAATTATACCTAAAGTAATCCTGTTTTTTCAGAAATGTGATTAGAGATTTTCTTCCAAGAATGAATTTAATGTCTCCCTCTAAAACTTTTCAGTATATAAATTTAGCATTGGCTATGTAACAATTTGGCATTTTTCTTGTATGCTTTTTATCAGAGATAAAATAACATCTTGAAAATGAAGGAATTTAGTTATTTATTTTTACTTTTATTTCTCAATTGTCTGATTCTAAATGTACTTTATGTAGAATAATTTCTACTATAATAACCAGTTATTTGAATGTAATGTAATTTAAGATTCCATTTGTGAAAAAAAAATTAAGTTGATAACAACAGACTGTCTTAAATCTTGTTTTGGTGCCACCTGTTCCTAAAATGCTCTGTTAATAATCATTTGGATCTGTCTTTGAGTTTTTCTTTCCGATATTATGAAAATAATTCCCAACAATATTCTTTAAGAGATACCCAAAACGATAGTGGGGGGGCATTTAAAATGAAAGCTTTCAAAGTAATTTAATAAACACTGGAAATAAGTCATTTCAAAACTACCCATAAATATAAATTCTACATTAAACATTTTCTTTGACATTCTCAATAAATGTGAAAACTGGAAGCAATAAAATGCCATTTAAATTTGTTAGTTATTTTTTTAAAGTTTCAAAATAAAAATGAATTTTAAATATTCTATATTTTGAAATGATCACTCATGTTTACTTTGGCAAATTCATTTTCACTGTGCACTTTTCTGAGAAGAGGTTGGACAATTTTCTATTTTGCTGAAAAAAATCTTATCATTTATTTTATTTTGTCATTAACAGATTTTCAAAAATTAATACCAATGAAAATAATTTCAATTAACTCTTTCTTTCCAAATTGAATTATCAAATACAATAAGCATAGGACCTTTTATATTACGTTTTGATATTTCAAAGTATACATTAGTGCACATGCGTAAGTAAATAATGTTAGTTAAAACCTTTTTTCTGGGTTAAGATAAATCTTTGCTGAATGATAAATTAATGGCTATATTTCACATAAGTATCAATATATCTATTGAATAAATATGCTCTTTAAAGGAAATGGCAGATTTGGGACTTTTACATAATAAAGGTTTTTGGTACCATGCTGTAACTTGCTTCAGCTAATTAGGAAATAAGTGAAGATAATAGTTTCTTTACTGGGAGACAATTTCCATATTCAATTCACTAAATTTGCTTTTTCAGACAAATATTTCTAGGATTTTAGTTTAATCGTCTAAGGTGTTCATTCTATATATCATTTTGTGAACTTGCAAACCTCCAGATATTGCTGATACTCAACTGTTAGTTTCCTTCACCAGCAGGTTCAAAATCCTGCTTGGGTAATTTTTTTTTTTATTCCAGCATATCAACAACAAAAAATGCTAATAAGAATCAAATCCAACTTGTCTTACTTTCAAGAAAAATCTTACTTTTGAAAATTATAAGGTGGCTGGAGGACTATGTCATTTTTCTTTCTTTCTTTTTTCTTTTGATAGTAAAAGTGCTCCATTCAGAAAGGGAAAGGGCTTTTTATGGAACCTCCCTGGAATATCTATGTGATCACACATTTTTAATATATGTTCCAAAGAGGAAAATCTATTCTATGAGGAATCTTGCTCTGCATGGCAGGCAATAAAATGGAGCAGATTCACATGACTAAGCATGATATATATATTCAGTTGGAAATTAGTTCCATAGAAATAAAAGAAGTTTATATTTTATTATTATAGAATCATATTCTAAAACATGTTAATAATCTCACATGAATTTGGTGCAAAATATGTGTATTTTTAAATGTTCAGTTCCTTTATCAGAGTTAACCAAAATGGAATGCCTGTATTTCTAAATCTAAGTATTTTTCTCTACAACCCTTATTGTTATTTAGAAAGAAGAAAAGAAAACCAAATATACAACATATGGGAAACATACAGGGCAAAGTGTGAGTGTAAGTATTATTGTTGTATATAAATCTTTCTTGACGTTTTTCTCTTTTCTATATGCCATATAGCTATATTTTTCTAGAGTTTAAAGACATATAAAATCGACAATTAAACCTATTCCTGTTCATAGGCAAAAAGGATTATAATATTTTGCATTATAAGCCAGTAATCATTCTGGGGGAAAGCATCCTTTGAAATACGAACAAGCACTAACAGGTAGAACAGTCCGTGCTGTGAATTTCTCTTCAAGACCATAAGCAGATCTCCTAGAAGAAAATAAATCTCCCATGTTGAATTTCCATTGGCTGAAAATTGCTGAAGTCACTCAAGAAAGGAGTTTCTTTGAAATTTGCAAAAAAAATTGATTTTCATACTACACTGTTTGTTTTCTGGAATCAGGGTCAGGATGGGATTTGTCTTTTATAAAGTTCACAAAAGAATGGAGCTGGGATAGTTGTGCATCATCCTCCTTTTTGGTGGTGGTAGTTGTGGTTACTAAGGAGCAGTGTGGGATATATTTGACCTCTAATCTAGCAATAGATGTTGTCTCTACTCAAATGCAAGCAGTATCATTACTATCTGATATAAAACAAGCAAATATAATCCTTTCTTTGCTTCCTTTCAGATGGAAGAGAAGGAGGAACAAGAGCAAAAGCAGTGACTGGTCCCAAGATTACCTGATCTAGGTGAGCTCGAGGTTGGAGAGGTATTCCTCAGGTTAAACTATGAATGACTTAATCTGCATCCCATTAAGGCTATTTTTATATCTACATGGGGTGAGGAGTAAAGTGGGTAGTGAAGTTTCTGGATAAAACTTTCAATATTTCAAAAATTGTGCGTTCTTCTCTTTTTGGGTAGAGCACTGTGGAAAATGAGTAGAGCCATGTGGAAAATGAGTAGAGGTAAGATGGCCAAGTAGCTGCAAAAGCTAAATTTGATTTAATTCAATTTAATTAAAGGCTGTTAAGGTGATTACACTTGATGCATTTCATTACTTTCTTTTCTGCCACTTTAAAATTACAGTTGGGGTAGAACTTTTGGAAGGTGCTTCCATGTACTTCTGGACCATAACTTTTCATTTTTGGGATGAAAACAAGAAGACAAGAAAATGCCAAAAAATGTCATTTACTAAGCCCCTTTTGTGTTTAAAACTGCTTTCATGTTTTTAAAACAAACAAACAATTGTCAATCTGCATCAGACCTTCACAAAGCTGTGCTGCGTTGAATCCCTGCGATATCAGCTTTAGATATCAGGAGGAAAACAAGCCCGTCAGCAGTCTGCATCTTCACCACTTTATGAATTGATTAATCCCTGCTAATTTTACCAGCAAGGAGTTTCCCATGATCATGTTTTACCATTTTTATTAAGATGGAAAGTGCTATTTTCCTGGCTCCATTCTGGCTCTATAACTGTTCATGTGCTACTTCCAGGTATATTTGGCCAAAAGAGCAGAAACAGACTTACTCTTAGCGCTGCTGTTCCACTAGCTGAGGACAGAGTGCTCTTATTAAAAATTGTTTCCTTTTTTTAATCGATACCCCTCCTTTTTAACTGCAACTTGTCAATGGAGCTTGTTTGGTCATAAATTTAGAAGAGTGCTAGATCTGTATTCAGAAACAGTCCAGTTGATGAGTTGTTGTACAAACCTATACTTGTAACTGTTTAGGAAACCAGTCCACTGAACAAGTGGTTAAACAAAACATTTTAAGTACTGAACTATATTCAACCAATTGATAGTAGTGACATGATAGAGGTATTCCAATATCCAAGGGGCTGACACAAAGAAGAGGAGATTAACTTATTTTCCAAAGCACCTTAAGGCAAGACAAGAAGCAATTGATGGGAACTAATCAAGAAGAGAACCAACCTAGAACTAAGAAGAAATTTCCTGACAGTAAGAACAATTAATCAGTGAAAAGACTTGCCTTCAGATCTTGTGGGTGCTCCTACATTGGACATTTTAAAGAAGAGATTGGACAACCGTTTGTCTGAAATGGTAAACTTTTTTTTCAATGTTTCTTATGTTAAAATAATAAGAAAATATGAATATATTCCAGCTCAGGGGCTGGAGCATAGCACTTTAACATGACTTTCTGAATTTGCAAAGCTTTAAAAGGGTGCTCCATTTCAATGAATGCTTGGGCAAAGACCCCTGAAAAGTAATGCCTTCTGCTCCAAGAAGAGTAGTAGTTTCATTGCTTTCTTTGCCTCATATCTGAAGCCTTCAGAGTTTCATAAAAGCTTCTTCCAATGGAATTTGCTTATTGGAACTACCAGTGAAATACTGTGTTTTTCTATGATCCAGTGCCATTTGAAATTAATTTGATAAGGCTTATCAGAAGATCATTGGAAGTAGATAGAAATATTTCACTAGAAATAAATCAGATGACCACTTCAGGGCCAGTTTGTCAGAAGTCTTATGTTGTTCTCTCAAAACTTCTATAGTCTCTAGAAAACAGGGACCTCTGAACCCCTCAATTTATTTGCTAATAAAGATTCTGAGCAATGTAGCTGAAAGGAATTAAAGTTGGAGGAGGCTTTTTTGTTACAGATTAATTCTTTTTGGACATAGTTGTTCCCAACAGTATGCTTTTGTCCATGTGTTCTTCAGCAGTTCCAGAGTTTAACTGTCTCTCAGCAACAGCTATTTAAAAACACCCAATTCAAGGTATTTTGACTACCTTGAAGAAAATCCAATTTAGATTATCAAAGGCTTTCTTTGCATCTAAAACTTCAATTTGTTTTTGATTATGTTGCTCCAAATATTACAAAATATCAAACAGATTACTAATATTATCCTGTAAATGTCTTTTAGGTAAAAACTCACATTGATCCTCATGAATAAATACTTATTTAATTATTTTATTTATTTATTTGACTTGTGCACCGCCTATTTTGCCTAGAGGTGACTATTCTTGCAAAATTATTTTCAGTCTATCAGTTAGTAGTCATCATTCACTAATTATATTGGCATAGTTGATTTTCTCAAGTGAAACTCTGTCTTTTTTAAGATATTAATGCTGTATTGACCTCTTTCCAATCCTCTGCATGTTTCCTCCCTGTAGAATATAGTCTGTCATGTTTTGGAAAAGTTGTAAAAGTTCATCCTCAAACGATTTATAATAAAAATGTAATAATCCATCTGGTCCAGACAGCTTTCCTAGTTTAATTTTTTTTAAGTTCAGAAACTTTCTTTACCCCTACTATAATAGGTCCATTCATAATTGGCCTCTGTTCCTCAGTTCCTCAATAATTCTCAGTAAACTTTGTTTCTTTAGATGTTCATCTATTTTCTCTATGTTTCCATTATACAAATTGGAATAACATTGATGAAATGGTTTTTGTATAACTATATTGTCTATTAATACAGCATCTCCTTTTTGTTGTTGTTGTTAGTTGCGAAATCGTGTCCAACCCATCATGACCCCATGGACAATGTTCCTCCAAGCCTTCCTGTCCTCTGCAATCTTCTGGAGTCCTCCTTTTTGTAATTTCAATATAATTTTCTTTCTTTTTTTCTTTTTGTAATTTATATGATAGCTACTTCCTGGTTTATTTGCAAACTCATTTTTTTTGCTTTATATAATTTGATTTTTATTTCTGTTTCTCTTACTGTTAACATTGTCATTGTAAAAGCTTAATTTACTGAGAAATACTTACCTTCTCTAGATATTTATTTAATTCTTTTTTTGTCTTTATTTCATCAAAATGGCTTGTATTTCATCTTGACTCTTCTCTTTAAGTTCATGTTGTACAAAATAATGTTTAATAAAAGCTATATTTAAGCCATTCTTAAAATATTGCTTTTATCTAAATTATTTTCAAAAAATATTTTGATTTCTTTTTATAATCATTTGCTATTGCTTTCTGTAACAACATTTCATGTAGTCTCTATCTAAAATAATTAAATTTTCTTTTATAAACCATATTCACAAGATTATGATCCAAAAATGTCTTTGGTAATATCTCCTCTTTAGAAACCTTGTAATCAAGTTCTTTGAAATTCAAATCATGTCAATCCTTGAAAAGGTAGGTATACTTCTGAAACTGCCTTTTTTCTAGTAGTGTATTTCATTTCAGTAGAGGACCATATAATCCATTAATCAAGCATGAATTGACAAACATTTCAGCTTTCTTCTGGATTTTAAAGCCTAATCTGTGAGAGCAAGTAGCACTGAAGTGAATGGACTTAAACTAAAGAAGCATTTGGAGTTAAAATTCATGAATGATTCAAGAAATTAAAGGGTTAAACCTTTTAAATATGGAACTACAAAATTAATGGAGCAGTTTAATCTATCTCAAGATTTAATGAAATACACCACAATTTAAATTGCAATTAAACAGAGACATGTCTATGCACATTGTGTCTGTTTGAAAGAGCTTTTTTTTCACAAACTTGTTGTTGAACTTAAAAACAAATCTGCATTGTTTTCTAAGCAAAAATATCAAGTTACCGATTAAATATATTAAATATTAAAAACAACAATTTTGAAGTACATGGAATAAAATAATTTAGCATTAAATGCATAAATATGAAAAACAATGTGTGAACATACTACATTTCCAGTTTATTTTATCAGGATAGATCTTACAATTTACTTCTGCTCTATGCATAAAACCAAAAAGATTCTTCAAGATCATGTACTAGTACTAATACCTTGTGTATAATATTCTATGAAATATGTTATGCACTAGGTACAGGTGGCAAATCTGAATTATTTTCTATATGGCTTGAAATAGTGTCTTACTATTTAGTTGGAGAGCTGTACAAATCTTGTGAAAAGTGACAACAGTTTGTTCAGGGATTCTTCTTTTTCCAGATATTTTTAGCACAAGGAAGCAGTAGGGTCAATGGCTGCTGCAGTAATGAAAGAAACTCCAGAATAGTTTAGTTGGTCACAAATGAAAACCTATGTTATAAAGATACAGAACAAAATAATAAATCTGGTAAGGTCCCGTTGATCAGACTAGTCTTCACTTCAATACTTCCAAAAAAAAAACCCCGCACCCCAGAACCTATTGCTTCACTAAGAAATGATGCATTCATATAATCATACAGTGGGCATGTATCTTACCAATCATCTAGTCTGATTCCCTGTTCAGTGCAGGTTACTAAAGCATGTTAAAGGGATACTTCAATCTTTGTTTGAAGATCTCTGCTGAAAGGAAATATAATACCTCATGTGGCAACCTATTCTACCATGAGTCAACCTCATTTACCAAGAGGAAATTCTTCCTAATGTCTAGCCTGATTTTATTTCCTTGCTGTTTCAACCAGTTGCAACCAATTGGTTCTGCTTCTGCTCTCCAAAACAACAGAAAACAACTTTCCTTATGATAACTTTAGAGATCTGACTGCTATCATATCTCTTCTTCGGTCTTCTCTGGATAAGCACATCCAGTTCATTTAATCATTCCTTCCAACACTTAATTTCTAGTTCCTTAAGTACCTTGGTAATCTTCTAAACTTGCTATAGTTTCTCTATCTTTTTAGATTGCAGAGTATTGGATACAATATTACATTGGGGAAGTTACCAAAGGAGATTTGAATAGGAAACTTACTTTCTGGGAAGTGGTCTTTGTGCTTCTGCCAATATTACATTTACTGTTTTAGCAGCTGCATCATGATTGGCTCACGTGCAGCTTGTGACTATTGGTACACCCGGATCTGCCAAGTTAGAGCTGCCCCATTCTGTATCTATTTATAATAGAATAGAGCTGGAACGGACCTTGGAGGTCTTCTAGTCCAGCACCCCATCTCAGATAAGTGACTGTCTAGCCTCTTTTTAAAAATTTTCAGTGATGGAGTGCCCATGATTTCTGGGGGTAAGCTATTCCAGTGGTTAATTGTCCTCACTGTCAGGAAGTTCTCCTTAATTCCAGGCTGATTCTCTCTTTGATCACTTCCAACCATTATTTCTTGTCCTGCCCTCTGGTGCTTTGGTGAATAACACGACCCCCTCTTCTTTGTGGCAGCCCCTCAAATACTGGAATATTGCTATCATGTCTCCCCTATTTCTTCTTTTCTTTAGACTAGCCAAACCCAAGTCCTGCAGCTATTCTTCATATGTTTTAGTCTCCAGGCTTTTGATTACCTTAGTTGCTCTTCTCTGAATTTTTTCCAAACTCTCAACATCTTTTATGTGGTATGGTGACAAAAATTAGCAGTGGTATTCCAGGTGTGGTCTTACTAGGGTTTTATAAAGCGGTACTAATACCTTCTGTGATCTTGATTTTTCTATATTTCTCTCCAGATACAAGACTTTAGATTTCTTCCTGTTAAATTCTATCCTGTTAGTTCAAGACTCTTTTTGAGTCCTCTATTTCTCCTCTAAAGTGTTAGCTACTCCTTCTGGTTTTGAGTGATTTGCAAATTTGATAATCATCTCCTCAATCAATCCAAAGTCTTTTACTCTTTTCTTGCTTATCTTGAGCTGCAACTCTTTCTTTGAATTGGTGGCACTGCATTGATCAACACATAACTGGCTACAAGAAATATGTGATATGATTACCTATCCTTTGAATGATTTTCTCCAATAAGGAATTTTGTATTTGTCCGCATTCAATTTCAGATGGTATTTTCAGTTTATTTCTCTAACAATGTGTTTTTTTCTCTTTTAGAGTATTAACCAATCATTCAGTTGTGTATTATCTGATATATTTTTCCTCCACTTCAAATGATTAATAAAAAAAAGGGCACAGTTTTGTGTTGTGCACCAATTGTGTCCTTTCCAGGATTATTGTAATGTGCTTTACATGAGGCTGCCTTTGAAGAGTATCCATAACTTTGAATTGGTGCAGAATGTGACTGCATGGAGAAGTCAGACTCGCTTAACAACATGTGTTGCTAACTTAACAACTGCATTGATTCCCTTAACATCTGTGGCTAGAAAGAGTATGAAATGGGGCAAAACTCACTTAATAACTGTTTTGTTTAGTAGCAGAAAGTTTTGGCTTAATTGTGGCTGTAAATCAAGGACTACCTGTATAACATTTCTTTTTTAAAAATCTGCCCTTCATCCCTCTGTTTAGATTATTTCTGACCAGTTGCATAATCACTATTTGTAGATAAAGTAGTCCTTGATGAAACAAATTATGTACATCAATTCCTCCAAGCTAGTCTGACCATCTATCAATACCATCTGCTAATCACACAGCACTATGATTTTAAATGGTTTTCTATAGTGTGGTGATGCTGAGAAAGTGAAGAGCAGCAAATAAACTCATTTAACCATTAGCTTTGCTTAATATGCCATGTATGCTCTACTGTAAATCAGTATACTACTGTCCGCCAGCAGAAAGACACAACAAAAGATTTAGAGAGGTACGATAGTGATTGGCAGCAGAGATAACAATTTGTTTGCTGATGTAATTTTTAAAGAACTTGAGAAGGACTGGAGACCACTTTAAAATAACTGGGTAAAAAACCATTGAACTGTGAAAAGCAAATGTAGAATTCCAATTCTGCAAGAACTATTATGCCAGAAAGCTTTATATATCGTAGCATGATAAGCATGGGTAGTGCTAATTTCAGTTAGTTTTTTGTGGTTTAGCAAGTAGTGCTGAGTGTATCCATTGGTTAGCTTATGATTAAGTACAGGTGTATCAAACTGCCGGCCTATGGGCCGGTTTCATCATACCAAAGCTGCACCCACGCCATTGCCAGCAATGCAAAAAGAGTCACATTATGAGTTGCATTATGAGTTTACAAGTTGTGGTTTGTAATGTTTATTAACAATCTGCAAATGCTACTCAGTGACAGGATTTTCTGAGTTCCCTACAATCAGAAAACATTAAACTATAACTACACCAGGAAAGTATTTTAAAATATTCTTATATATTTATTAAATTTCAATACCTTTTAAAACTGAGTTGAGCAACTTCCTTCAGATTATAATAGAATAACAGAGTTGGAAGAGACTAGAAGAAGTCTTATAGTCCAATCCCCTGCTCAGGCAGGAAATCCTATACCATCCAGACAAATGGTTGTCCAGTTTCTTCTTAAAATTCTCCAGTGTTGGAGAACCCACAGCTTCTGGAAGCATGTTGTTCCACGGGTTAATTGTTCTAGTTAAGGAGAAATTTCCTGACAGAACAATTAATCAGTGGAACAACCTGCCTCCAGAAGCTGTGAATGCTCCAACACTGGAAGTTTTTAAGAAGAGACTGGACAGCTATTTGTCTGAAATGGTATTTGTCTGAGCAGAGGGTTGGACTAGATGACCTCCAAGGTCCCTTCCAACTTGATGATGATGATGCCAGGAAAATTTTGTTTAATTCCTTGATTAGTTTTTCTCAATTTTTTCTTGTACTGGCTTCAGATTAGATTGAACCCCTGTTCTTTGTGGCAGTCCCTTAGATATTGGAACTCTGATATCATGTCACCCTTAGACTTTCTTTTCATTAAACTAGACATACCAAATGTCTATAACAGTTCTCCATATGTTTTACTGTGGGCCAGTTTTGGAATTTAAATTGCATGCTAAGATTAGCACTCTAAAAACCAGGTGGGATTTGGACAAAATCTGAATTTGATTTAATTAACAGGAAATAATTAAGCATGATCAACATTATTCTTCATCTCTTTAATTATTTTATCCTTCTATCATATTGCAGAGTATTTTCCTCTGGAGTCTCCAGATGCATAACTTACTTGATACTTTAATAAACTATTTTTTAAAAAAAACTTAATAAGTAGATGATAATTCTCTGAAATGGTGGTGGCTGCTGTGGGGGGAATGCCAACTAGGGATAGTCAGATAATTTGAATGGCATATTTGTTGTCTATCAAATTGCCAAACTAATAAATTCCAGGGACAGAAATGCTCTGCCCTTATGATCTATCTGTTGTGCTTTTTTCTAAACATAGACCTTATACTCTTCTGAAAAAAAAAATTAAACTATGTGTAAAAATAGTCTGACAGCTGTAGAGGAGTGTTGGATGCAGAAGGCAGATGTTTTTCTGTGGCTTCTGCCGGGACATCTTCTCATCCATGTTTATGACTCTCAGTTAAGCTGTTTATAAACATAGTTCTAGTCCTTTTCAAAATTAGTGCTAAACTGATGTCCAAAAAGCTCTGTAGAATTTTGGAAAAAAAATGATCACCCTGATTTCTTTGTCCACAAACCATGATATCCCCTACCATGATTATATAAAACTTCATAGAGATTTTTATTTTGTACTCAACTGGCATTCAAAAACTACTTTCCATCAGAAATGGAATTAGGTGGAAGATTCCCTTCAGTTGGGATGCAGTTTTTGGTCTATGCAGGGCCTCTACCATATTTCAACATATAATGAATAATAATGTGCAATGCACAACATTTTGCAGACTTGTAACTTCAAGAATTGGGTGATCCTCTGCATTATCAACATTGAGATACTACTGTATTACCCAGATAAACCAGACAGGAAACAGAATTAGATGAACCAATTCTACTTTATTACAAGGTACATTAACAGAATCTGGCAAGTCTGAAGGCACAAACTTTCTGCAGCCATTTTTAAGTACTTAGGGTAGGTCCTTCCTAAATTTCTTTTTCTGACTTTTAAGGCTCTAGGGGTTCATCCCTCTCTTGTCTAATTATTTCCTAGGCAGCCTCTCTCCCCCATCCCCCATACCCCAAGGTCATTCACACATTCCATTAGAACTGCAGAGCGCTGAATACAACAGGTTTCTATTTATAAAGAAACTGAATAACTGCATCACAAAGTACATGAAATATTGTTATAATTAGAGTATGAGTACAAAATTGCTTATGCAAGATAATCCTATTTTATTATTTGTTTCAGTCTGGATGCATTTCACTGTCATCATATTATTTATATATATGGATCTTGTCTCATTAGTTTCTACTTGTTCCTTTCAGGTAATAAGCACTAGTAGCTATGCTACAGATTAAATTGTTAATTTTTGCTGAGGGAAAATTAATCTTTGTGCCAATGATAACATTCAGCATATGTAGTTTAATTCAATAGACTGTTCTTTATTATTAAATTCAGTTTGAGGTTGAGAATGATTGAAATTATCTCAAGGGTATATTTTGTATAAAAATAACATGAAGTTGAACTACTAAAATATCAGCCATGGTTGAGTGATATTAACCACATGAAAAAAAGATGTAGAGAGCATTCATATATAACATGAAAATTAAGTATAAAACCACATGCATGTTTTTTTTAAACTTTGAAATGCACATCCATCTTTTATAAAGTCTTATGTTACCAGTCTTAAAATGCAATGGTATACATTGTGATTTAGTTTATGCAATTTGTAAGGCTTGAAGAGAAGATAGAAATGAATGCTATTATAAATTGGGGAAAATCTGAACAATTACTTCCCAGAACACACATTACTGATTTTTTAATCAAAGTATGCTAACTTTTTTTTTTGCAGTCATGTACCATGGCACAGTGAGGATTTTTGAGCTAAATATATTAAGTATATCTCTGAATATACCTTTCTTCCAATTTTTTCACTGAAACAGAACATCAGCAGCTATGATCTATTTACTTTCCTGGAATATCAGACCTGACTTTCAGCATTTTTCCAAGATTTAACACATTTTCCCCAGTTTTATCTGCAAAATACTAGACATTTAATGAGACTTGCAGAATTGCCCAGCCATCAAGGTTGAGAAACACTGGTTTAAATGAAATCATGCCCTCTATTGTGACCTATATTCTCTCAGCTCCATTATAGTCTACATATCATAAGATGTATCCTTCTGTCCTGCCCTGTATTCAGATTTACAGAGGAGCAATGTGTGATCGTAGCTGTTTCTTCCTTTTAACTGCCAGTGGGGTTATGAACTGATTGGGTGGGAGCTTGGCTGTATTCTGATTGGGTGGAGGTGTGTTCTGATTGGTTAGGGGTTTGGCTGTGCTCTGATTGGATGGGGGAGTGTTCTGTTTGGGTGGGGGCTTTGTTGTGCTCAGGTTACTCTGAGTTGCAGGAGGATGTGAGATGCTGAGCTGCATTTGGCTTCGCGTTCGTGCCTCATCTTCATGGTGGGTGTCAATTTGCTTCATGTATGGATTGGAGAGGTTTAAAGTGGCTAACGATGCAGCTGTGGTCTGGCTTCTGGTTCATGGTCATGCCTCATCATCGGTGTGGGTTTGGGTTTGCTTTTTGCGTGGATGTGTGGTGGTGACATCCTGTGTGGTTTTCGTGAGTGTGAGTCTGGTGCCATTCTTTGTGTTAGGGACTCATTTGTCAATAAGAGTGGGTTTCCAAATGGCTGGTAGGCGGGAGGTATCATCTCGTTTATTCATGCCGTGTGGGTGTTTTTCTATTTCAATGGGTTCTCTGATTATTCTGTTATTAAAGTGTTCAGTTTTGGCGATAGTTCTGGTCTTTTTAAAGTCAATTTCATGTCCTGTGGCTTTAAGGTGTTGGACCAGGGAAGAAGTTGGTTCCTCTTTTTTGACTGAGTTCTTATGTTCTTCAATGCGTGCACTTATTCTTCTGTTGGTTTGTCCGATGTATGTAGTGGGGCAAGCGTACATGGGATTTCATATACTCCTTGATTTACTAACTCAATTATGTCTTTGGGGTTTCTTAGGATGGTGGATATTTTTCTGTTTGTGCAGAATGCTGTCTTGATGTTGTGTTTGTGAAGGATCTTGCTGATTCTGTCTGTGGTGCCTTTTATGTATGGGAGGAGGGCTTTGCCGTTTTCTTGTTGTCTGTCTTGGATTTTAGTGGGGGTTTCTTTTTGGATTAGATTGGTAATCTTATTTCTTTGGAATCCATTGGATGTTAGTACATTAGTGAGAGTGCGTAGTTCGGTTTTTAGGTGTTGTTGATCAGCTAAGCGTTTTGTTCTAGAGATGAGTGTCTTGGCTACAGAGTTGATCTGTGCTGGGTGGTGGTGTGAGAGAGCATGCAGATAGCGGTTTGTGTGTGTTTTCTTCTGGTAGATGGTGTGTCCTAGGGAGCCATTGGATTTCTTGTAGACTTCCAGGAAGGGAAGTTGGTTATTAGCTTCTGTTTCCATGGTGAACTGTATTTTGGGGTGTAGGCTGTTGAGATGTGTGAGGAAGTTGTCCAGTTTTTCTTTCCCATGTGGCCAGATTATGAAGGTGTTGTCTATGTATCTGAGCCAGAGTTTGGGTTTGTGATCAGATTTTTCTACAGCTTGGGTTTCAAAGTGTTCCATGTAGAGGTTTGCAATGACAGGTGAGAGGGGTGATCCCATGGGTGCTTCTTCTATTTGTTTGTATTTTTGTCCGTTATAGATGAAGTATGTGTTGGATAAGCAGTGGTTGGTCAGATCTAGGATGTGTTTGGGGAGGCTATATTTGTTTTGGATAGTTGTCAAGCTTCTTTGATTGGCACTTGGGTGAAGAAGGATATGACATCGAAGCTCACGAGTAGGTCGCTGGGCTGTAAGTTTTGTTTCTTTATGATCTCTATGAACTGGAATGATTTTTTTACTTGTGAGGTGATGGATTCTGCATAGGGCTGTAGTTGTTTGATGAGAAATTTGGCTAGGTTTTGTAGAGGTGAGCCTATGGAGCTGACTATGGGTCTAAGTGGAGTTCCTTCTTTGTGTATCTTGGGGAGACCATAAACCTTAGGGCATCTGGATGGTTTCTCTCTGGGAATGATTCTTTGCTGGATCTCTTCACTAATGGGGGAGACTTTTATTTTGGATCTGGTGGTTTTTTCCAGGTAGGCGGTGGGATCTGTGTTTAGGGGTTTGTATGTAGAGTCTTGGAGTAGGTTGGTTAATTTGGTTTGATAGTCAGATATGTTCATAACCACCGTGGCGTTGCCCTTGTCTGCTGGTAGGATTATTATGCTGGTGTCTTCTTTCAGGTTAAGTAGTGCTGTCTGTTCCTCTTTGGGTAAGTTGCTTTTGGGTGGCTTGCTGGTGCAGAGGATGTTGGTGATTTCAAGTCTGAGTCTGTTAGCGTCTTCGGGGTTGATTTTGGTCAGGCTGGTTTCAACTCTGCATATAATGGTTTCAGTGGGGATGTGTTTGGGAGCGACTGCAAAGTTGAATCCTTTGGAAAGGACATTGGTTTCGGCTTTGGTGAGGATCCTATCTGAGATGTTATGCACTGTTTGTTTCATGTGTGGCTGTGAGGGAAGAGAGGTTTGTTTCTGGCGTTCTTGTAGTCTTCGGAGTTTGTTGGTGTGTGTGTCTGTCTTGAGAAGAAAAATGAAGAAAAATGAACACCAGGATAAAAATAAACAGGACCATTTAATATAAACAAGCCTTTGAATAAAAAAGTTACTTACTGAGCTTTCATCAGCCAAACTACTGACGTCATCAGAGTTAAAATGCTTGGTGATTAGGGAGCTTGCTTATATACAGCTGCCTTTCTCTGCACCAGGATCCTTGAGCGCGTCATCAGCCCATTAGCTATGTTACTCTGCAATCAATTTGATTCTCATCTGGCAGCCTGTTGGTGGATCTGATAATTGTAGCTCCCTTTCCCTGATCCTGCAAAGAACAATTATTCAGATGTTCCTGCTTCATACTCCCCCCTTTTTTCTCTCCTTCCAAGCCGTTCGTCGTTTCCTCCCACAGCAGCTCTTGCCACCTCACCTGCAGCCCTATCATTCCAATCCTATCAGTTGCTATCTTGTTGTGGTGTCACCCGACCCCCTCCTCTTTTGCCAGTTCACTGTCCTCCCTAGGGATCGCAGCTTCCCCATTTGTAGAGCCATGGTCTTACTTTTGCACCGTATGGGATGGCCATCTACTCCGTGGATTGCCACATTGTTTCTCCCATCTTCTGAGAGTCTGGTATGCTGGTAGGAGGTCTATGTGCTGGTTGATGGAATTTTCATCCGAAAGCCAGGCTTTTTTAAGAAGGCGGCCACTCTTAGTGGTCTCACAAGATATGGTCTGTGCATTTTTCAGATCGAATGTATGGTTCAAATTGGCCATGTGAGCCCACACTTGCGAACGCTGCTCCTGCCTTTTGATTGCCAGTTCATGTTCATGGACCTTAGTCCTGAGCCTTTTAGCTGTTTCCCCAATGTAATTGCAGGGGCAGTTCCTGCAATTAATTCTATAGACTATGGAAGACTGTTCACCATTGGGAAGTGGCTCTTTGGGATGCATAATCTGGGTTCTTAGGATCTGCTCTGGTCTATGGGCAATGCTCACATTGTGGGGGGCCAGCAACTGAACTGTGGCTTCAGAAACACCACAGATGTAAGGTAAAGCTATCCGTGTGGCTGGTGTCATCTTTGCTCTGGAGGGTTGGGCCCTGTGGGATTGACATGGTCTGCTGTAATGTCTCACAAATTCTGCGGGGTAGCCGTTGACCCTAAAAGTATGATATAGATGTTTTCTCTCTTCAATTTTGGCTCTCCCCCTGCTGCAATGGGAGTTGATTCATTTAAATAAAGTACTAACACAACTAATTTTGTGTGCTACAGGATGCATAGTATTGCCCCCAGCGTACCAGACATTAAAAACACACGAGGAGCAAGTCAGGATGCGGATGGCGCTTGCCAAAGGCAGAACCAGAACCGGGGAAGGCAGTCATTGCATGGTTAGGCAAAGAAAGGATTTGGAGGGAATAGGGACTATAGGGATGGATGGTGAAATATTGGAACCATGGATGTATGGATGGGGTGAAAAGGAGGCAGGAAGTGAGCATGGGGAATGGTTGATGTTGCTGGATCCAGGCGTGTGGTCTAGGGTGACAATTGAGGGAGAGGGAGGACGAGTGAGGGACATACCTCTGACAGTGACGTCAGGAAGGATAGGGGCAACAAGGAGGAGAAGAGATGAATCTGGGGTGGATTAGGGAGCAGACCAGCTGACCACGGACAGATGAGGTGGGGGGAAGGATGCATCAGGGGGAATTGGAAGCAACAGGGTTGGCAAGGACAGAGCGTGGAAAGCTGGAGGTATGTTCAGATCAGTGTCAGCAGGGGGGGAGTGACAATGAGGGGGCATTGGAAATGCCGGACCTGGCCGTATGACTCAAAATACACGAAGCACAAAGCCGAAAACACCAGCCTGAAGATGACGAATGAGACTTCGTCAAAACGTCACCAAGACACTTCCAATTTGACATGGGAGAAAACCCGAATAACCAAAGACCTACATACAAACACCGCGAAAACCTAAGAAAACACACATATATATATGTGTGTGTGTGTGTGTGTGTGTGTGTGTGTGTGTTCTGAGGTTTTCACGGGTGTTTGTATTTAGGTCTTTGGTTATTCGGGTTTTCTCCCGCGTCAAATTGGAAGTGTCTTGGCAACGTTTCGACGAAGTCTCATTCGTCATCTACATAGTGATGTGTGCTACACCCTGTTGACCCAAATACGGGAGAAATCTTTTGCCTTGTATCAGCTCAAACTAGAGTCATCCACAGGCAGCAGTTGCAATTGCGACATCATATATATTTCTAAAATTTGGATTGCTAGCCAAGAATTAAGGGAGAACTGGAATAGCTATTTCGAACTTTTTAGTTCTTTTCAACCAGACATACCCTTCTGAGATTCGAACCTGGGCCGTCTACATGTTAGGCAGCTGTGTTAACCTCTAGGCCACAGGCTCTTTCTCACTTTTGCCAGCTGTGTTAGGGAGGGAAAAGACAGAGGAGGAGAATTATCTAGAGTGCTGAGTGCTACACCCTGTTGACCCAAATATGGGAGAGAGAAATCTTTTGCCTTGTATCAGCTTAAACTAGAGCCATCCACAGGCAGCCTGGTTGAAAAGAACTAAAAAGTTTGAAATAGCTATTACAGTTCTCCCTCAATTCTTTGCTAGCAATCCAAATTTTAGAAATACATGCACACACACACACACATCATATACATATACAAATACAACACACACAGAGACATATATAAAGAGCATATTTATGATGTATATTTTTCTTTCTCCCAAGAACTTTGGTAGATGGGTTAATTGGGAAAATGAGATAATAGTACATTTATATATACAGTGAAAAATAGTTTATTTGATTTATAATTGACTTCTTCACTCCAACTATTTCATTAAAGTTACAGTACACAGAGTGATACACACAAGAGATGCTCAGATCTTGTGCTCAGATCTTCTGTATAACATTATTTTCATGAAGTCTTTTTCAGCTGCTGCATTGAGAGAATCTTGATGGCTAGTCTAATATTTCATTAAGACAAAATCCCTCTTTCAGACAATTTGGGTTAGGATATCATCACTAACTTCATGCTAGGAAGCAAGAGTATATCCTGTGAAATTCGTGTTCCCTTTTTACTTTTGGATATTTGCTTGTTTAATGCAATGTGAACATGGGAAGCCAGCATGTGTAGATTCCACAGATGTCCAAGTGATATCAAGAGTCAAAGCCAGAAGGAAGTTCAGTGTTCCTCTGTGCATTTATGCCAACACAGAGATAGTTCTTGTCTTATGTTTAGCATACCTTTGATAAGAATTTGAGATGAAATGAAGGCCTTCAAGGTTCACCATGAGTTCTCTGTAGATATGTAACCAGACAACTATGAAATTGTGTTTTATGCGTATTTAAAAATGTATCTTGCATTGGGCTTTTTACTCTGTTTAATTTAGTTAAGTGTTAAACTTGATTATTAATGACACAATTCACAGGAATCTGAAAAGTTCTGTGGTGCAATTCTCACTGAATAGAAATTCTGTGCTTATTAGTTAGTTAAATATTTGGATCTGACTAAAACAGCATAGTTTTAGTCAGATTGATAGTTATAAATTTAAAACAGACATCAGTTTTGCAGCTTATTATAATATGCAGAAAATAACTTAGGGCAACTTAATATAGGAACAGGGCTAGTGAACACATTTAGATTTTGAGTTAAAGAATTATCATTAGGAGGATTTCATCTATTTACAAAATGGTTGCCATAATGATAAAAGCACTCATAAGAATTTCTTTTTAAAGTAGTACTTTAAGTACTATAGCTGACTGATTGCATTCCTTAAAATGTAACATTGGGTATACAATAGTGTTCTGGTTCTGAAAATTGTTCTATGACAATTATAAGTAGAATATTGTCACATGAAGTCAGGTGGTATCAAATTAAATAAATAAATATAATAAACTCTCATAGGAGAGCAAGTGTAGTATAGAAGTTAAAGTCTAAAGACTGTTGAATCCATGGTCATCCATGGAAATCCATTGGGTGACTTTGGGCCAATGGCTATTTCTCAGCGCAATGTACCTCACAGTGTGATTATAATTATTATAATCAAAAAATATTTAAAGAGACAAAGCTTAAGCACTCGGAGGAAAAGTGGTATTCAAATCTGAGTAACGGATTGTAAAAAACCCAGTGGAAACCCAGGGCTAGGGGTATTGAATTAAACCCATTGCTTGGGCCTGATTGCCTTCCTTGATCACTGTAATTTAATATAAGATTGTGAATAAATTCCATAGATATGCTTGCCAAATGAAAATACTAATTATGTTGGATTTTTTAAAAGAAAACATCAGTGGAGAAAGGCTTATTGTAGCCCATTCTGAAGAATTCATTATAAATCCCAAATCAAACAAATATGACACTTGTTTTACAATGTTCTGTAAAATGTTTCTGAAATCTAGGAATGACTCTCAGCTATATAAATGCAGGTCCTTTTTCTCCAGGGAAGTGTATTTGTGTGTGGTGCTATGGGTTCAAGACTTCAGTGTACAGATAAACTGCTGTCTTGCATACACTGCCCTACTGTATGTTCGGGCAATTACTCACTTGAGTGGACAGCATGTAATTTTTTGCTTCTCCCAGGGCACTAGTAACTTGTACTTCTCTGCTTTTTAATGATTTGTTCAAAGGCTTTTGATGAATATGTGCATTATATACCTCAGAGCTATGCCAGCCTATTTAGCATCTGACTTGATGCCCTTTTCAGAGCTGTACATCTTGGAAGTGCTTAAAAGTGAAACGTTCACAAAAGTAGGTGCACTGGAGTATGGAAACACACGTTGAAAAGATGTCACACATGAACAACTTATGTAGGAAAAAGCACAAGATACTTCCCCTGGGTAATGATAATGTGAATCTGAGGGCAGAAAACTGAATATTTCTCTTTGAACAGGACTTTTAGATTCCATCATTAACATGAGTCAGACAATCAAAACAAGGGTTGGAGTGTTCCTAATCTTAATCTCCAGGTACAGACCAGGTGCAACCTAACATTTCCTTGGGAGGACTAATTGATATGTGGTCTATTGCTGTTATATTTTATGGCATTCCATACTGACTTTTCTGTCCTTATAAATCAGCTCACATTCCTTGGATTATTCTGTTTTAAAAACAAATAGCAAGCAAGCACATGAAAATAGACTCATGATCTGCCATTTCAGTGAAGAGGGCTAAGAGAGGTTTGGAATAATGAGCACATACTCATTAAAGGTTTCAATAAAAGAATAAATCAATATAATTATAGAGTGGGGCAAGGAGCACAATAGAAAACATACACAAGCTAAGTGATGAATAACACATCCACTAGGAAAAGAACCTGTTCCTTTGGGTTATTTTGTCTTTTATTAGGCAACAGCTTGAAGGAAAATGTTTCTTTGCTTTGACTACTTTCATTGTTGCAGGACAGGGTTGATATGAGGATTGGGTGGTGCCAGAGACAAAAGTGTACAGGAACATCTTTCTCTTTTTTGTCTGCTCTTCATCTTCTCCTGATTCAGGACCCAGAGGTTGTTCATGTCTAATAGTAAAGAACAGGTTGGGGGTCAATTGGCAAGACTATGTATACATGAGTTTTTACTTAATGACAGAGAGTACCATCTCATTTGCAACTTGTGTGTAATTTGGGGATCTCCCTGGACTCTCTGTTCATGCTTGGAGAGCAAAGATCAACTGTTTTCAGGACAGTTTTTGCATAGATATATCTAGTGTGCTAATTATGCCTGTTCCCAAATACATAGAACTACAAATTAAATAACTTCAGCCTACCTCAAAAGATTCTGAATTTCTGTGGAAAACCACACAAGATCTCAGTCAAGAACTTCAAAATCTCACAAGATTTCAAGTGAAAAATGCCAAAATATTGTGGAATTTGGCAATTTTGTGTGATTTTTTCATGGATATCTTTCAGTCCTTGCATTAGCATAGTAACCCTCTACTAGTCAGATTTTTTCGTTTCAGATTTCAGGAGCAGAATCCTTAAAAAAAAAGTCAGCCTAGTTGAATGAATAGTAATGAATAGCAGAGAGTGCCAAGAGTTTCAAGAGATTCAAAGCTTTTCTTCCAAATAATTTTCTCTTTGCCCAGTGTGGCTAAAGTATTAGTCTCCGACTATGGAGACCTAGGTTAATTCTCAACCACATAATTCTTTGGGTGACTTCAACTTTTTTAGCTCTATCTACCTTACATGGTAGTTGCAGGAAAGAATGAAAGAGGAAATGCTGAATATTCATAGTCATTCATGATATCATTACAACAGGCTCTACATAGGCTACCTTTGAAGACCTGTCAGAGGCTATAGCTGTCCAAAATGCAGCAGTTCTAGTTAAGTCTTGATATCCCTATGTAACACAGTTATTTTGTCAGATGCATTTTTTGCCAGTGGGTTTAGGGTGCAATTCAAGCCCTTTATGGCACAGAGCAATATTATTCACAATCACACCTCTTTCTGATTACCTGTGCTATCTGTTAAGTGTTCAGATCAGGAACAAAAAAGAGTATTCCTTTACAGACTAACAGTAATTTGTAGATCACAGATTGGGACCATTGTTCCACTGATAGGTTTCAAAGTAGTGAACTGATGGACAAATAGTACACAGTACAGAGGTTTCCTGCCAATTTAGGCAGTTCTTGATTTAGAACAGTTCATTTAATGACTATTCAAATTTACAACAGCACTAAAAAAAGTGACATGACTGTTTTTCACACTTCAGACTGTTGCAGCATCCCCACGATAATGTGATCAAAATTCAGACGCTTGGCAATTGATTCATATTCATGATGGTTGCAGTGTCCTGGATCATGTGATCATCTTTTGTGACCTTCTGACAAGCAAAGTCAATAAGGAAACCAAATTCACTTAACAACCATATAACTAAATGATTTACTTAACACCTGTGGCAAGAAAGGTCATAAAATGGGACCAAGCGCATTTAACAAATGTTTCACTTAACAACAGATATTTGGGGTTCAATTGTGATCATAAGTCGAGGACTACTTTTATCTGAGTTTGAGTGTTGGAATGTTGGAAGCTAATGTGCTACAAATATTATTCTAGTTATTTTGTCATTACTATGTAGTCTCAGAAAATTAATTTCTTTTGGAAGTTTTTTTCAGAAAGGAACCAAATTTTGGCAAAATTCTCCTGTATGAAATACAATGTTCTTGCATTAGCTTAACTGCATGCCATTAACTGCAATGTAGCTTAAGTACATAACTGAATGGCAAGTCTTTTGCCTTGTAATCATATTTCCAGAAAATTTTGGTAAAATTTTCAGTGGTAAAGTGCAGGATTCCTACAGCTTCCTTCATTCAATGTAGTCAAACATGAGTATGAATATCTTGGATTTGACTCTCTGGAGCTTTCCCAACTTCCATTAAATCCCAACAGGAGACATCATGAGAAATTCATCCTAGAGATTTTTCTTATATCAGGAAGCATAGCCAGCCACCTAGACTGCAGAGTGATGGGCAGACATGTGTGATATAGAAACAACATAGAAACAATACTCCATCTTGCAATAATAACTCAGAAGACTGACAAAAGGAAGTTCACAGCACCTTGAACTGAGACAGAAAAACTGAACTTCTTTTGCAGGAGAAGAACCCTTTTACAGAACCAAAATACATTTTGCAAAATATAATTAAATATTCAAAGAAAAAATTTCAACAACTTCCTTGAAGTTTAATAGCTTCATTTCAAAATTAAAACATTCCTCAGAGCTATGAAGCAGATGAATATCTGATATCCTAGTCCTAAACATACTGCTGCACAAACCTATGCAGAATAACTATTAGCATCCAACAGAGATTTATTTTTAAATATTTAGATACTTTCATCACATTGAGATTTAGAGCGTGGAAAAATTGAATACAGAGACATATCCTGGCTTCAGTGCGTACTTGGAATACAATGTAGGACCAATTCTGCATAGTGGGATGTCCTTGTAAACACAAGAAGGTCATATACATTTGTAGAAATTGAATTTGTCTCAATGGCATGATTGAGAGAAAGGAATAGAATAGAATAGAATAGAATAGAATAGAATAGAATAGAATAGAATAGAATAGAATAGAATAGATACTTTATTGGCTCAAGTGTGATTACACACATAAGGAATTTGTCTGCAGTGCATAAGCTTTCAGTGTACATGCAAAACAACAGACTAATAATAATCATAATATTGATTAGTAGTAATAGAAAAGTAAGTAGTAGGAAAGATGAGAAGGATAATAGTAATAGAGGCATACTACATGGGTAAATATACTTAAACATTGCACCGTACTGTGGGAATTAGGTGTTCAGCAGAGTGATGGCATGAGAGAAAAAAACTGTCTTTGTGTCTAGTTCTTTTGGAATGCAATGCTCTGTAATGGTGTCCTGAGGGGAAACAGTTTATGTCCAGGATGTGAGGTATCTGTAGATATTTTCTCAGCCCTCTTTCTGACCTATGTAATATACAGTTTGTCAACATTGAAGTCTGTACTTGTCCTATTTGGTTGCTGTACTAAAACAGACAGTTATAGAAGAGCAAATAACAAATTCAATAATTTCTCTATAGAACTGCATCAACAGCTCCTGGGGCAGTGTGAACTTTCTGAGTTGGCACAGGAAGAACATTCCTTGTTGTGCCTTTTCAATGATGGTTCTAATGTTGAGTGTCATTTCAAATTTTGGGAGATTATATAACCCCAAAACCTGAAGGACTCTACTGTTAATACTGTATTGTCTAATACAGTAAGAGGTGGTAGAATAATAGGGCTCCTCCTAAAATCCACTCTTATCTCTACAGTTTTAAGGGTGTTCAGTTCCATATTATTCCAGTTGCTCCATAGGACCAGTTGTTCAACTTCCCATCTATATGCAGACTCATCACCATCTTGAATGAGACCAATGACAGTTGTATCACCTGTAAACATCAGCACTTTAACAGTGGGATCCTTAGGGAAAAGAGACAAATTTACAAATTTTGTAAATGTACAAGTTTTAAAATGTTCCTATTTGCTGGGATAAAGGCAAAACTCTTAAATTCCCTTCACTGGATCTACTTAGAATTCTAGTTACAGCTCTCAGTGGAATTCTGGTGACATCTAAGTTCTGTGCAGGATATAGAACTTCCAAGGAGGTGGTGCCTAAAATTATATGGGGTTCTAAGTGGCTGTTGGAGATTGTGAAATGCTGTTGAAGATAGTGCAGTGTCTTACTGTATCTTCAACAGTGAGTGTGTTCTGATTGTCCACCATTCTGCTTTGAGAAACTGCCAAATAATGAACCCAGAAAATTCCTTGCAGTTTTCAATAAAGCAGTTTAGTAGCAGAAGCAAGTTTGTTGTTTATTTAGAATCAGAGATGTAGAAGTACCACAGGGCCTTTTTAACATCAACTGGCCTAAGCACTTGAGTATTCCCTGGCTACCTATGTTATGTGAATTATTAGCAGATTGGAAGTGACACCAATTAGTTATGTGGAGCTGACATTCTGATGGAAAATAAAAATGAGGTACTGTACATACAAATCTCAAATTCATCTCTACATTGCCTAGGGATTTTCTTTTCCGTTTCCTTCCCATAATATCAATTATCAGTTTATAATATAGTATTGTTGACTTAACAATGATGTATTTCCAGCTGAAGGCAGAAATGCATTTTGCATTAATAAACTGTTTTGAAATGTGTTTAAGGACTATTTTATTATAGACAGACAAAAAGGCTGCTGCAAACTAAATTCAGCGGTCTCTCAATCACTCCTACCTGTGGCCTGTTGGTGGCGGTGAGCATTTATCAGTGTGGCAGGAAATATTATAGATGTGATAGACAGCTATTACTTCTTCTCAGACAGAAGTCCCTGTACCTTATATTCTCATTGCCATGGGAAAAAATTGCTTGGTATTTTCTTTCTGGCAACTGTGCGGCTGTTCATAATTTGATGGAAAATTGATTAATCACACATTTAACTCAATGCAAGATCTTCTGCACTGTAATAAATTATGGCCATTAATCAATAAGTACAAAGTAATTCCAGCAGTCTGGAGACATGCTGGTTTCTAATAGAAAAGCTTGCGCTCTGGCCTTCCTGCCAGTGACCACTTCATCTGAGGTATTTTGCACCTGCCTCAATCCAATTAGATGACATAATTAATGAATCTCAATGCACTTGATAATTTGTTATACAAAAGGAAGAATGTTTTGGCATATCCATTAAGTTCTAATGTACAGTCCTTTACACACTGAGAAAAAGAAGAGAGATGATTCAGGCCAGGCCTGAGAATGTAGTTGAAATCTTATTGGTCAGTTGTGTATAGTGCATGCAAGTTTTGAGTAAATAGTCAAATTAGAAGAAAAAACCAAAAATAAATAGATCTCTTCCCTTGACTAGGAAATGAGTGGAAACTGTACATACACATATTTACACACTGAGACATTCAGGCCATCTTGTTCCTTTCATGATAAATTAAATGGTATGATTAGAATAAGTGACTAGGAAGTATACTTTTCCAGCCAACCTAATCAATGTTTCCTTGGTTAGTATCAGTTACAGCTTTGCATATCATAGTACTTTTGCACCTGTTCTGTGGAACCAACAAATAGACATCCTATCAATTTTATAAGAAGCAAAAAGCAGACATAGATTACAAGAAAGGAAAAGAATGGGCAATTATATCACTAGGAGAGAAAGGGAGAAGATTTTATTTAAGGACCTTGGAAAAACAATTATCTGAGGATTAGAGAACTAAAAGTCCTTTCCAAACTGTACCTGAAAAATACCTCACCCACTTAATGCCTTCTAAGCTGTCATTGTGCTTGAACTTTAGTCCCAATGATTAATGGAAAGCTAGAGGGCACAGCTAGCAGCTAAAGCCTCAATTATGAAAAAGCAGTAACTAGTTTAATGTGCTGATGCCTTTATACTTAAAGTGACAGCTGTGAAAAATGGCAATATTTCCAATCATGCTTTAATAATTTATCATTCATTTATTGGCATCCTCATCTGCTTCTGGGTTTCATGTTTTTGTTTTGTTTTGTTTTTGGTCTTTTGAAGTCCATGGTAGCTCAACAGAGGGAAAAGAAAATTGGTTTCAAGTTTAAGAGATTTACCTTCCTTTTGACAAAATCTAAATCTAATTTAACTTCACGAACATGTTTAGACTCTGATTACTACTTGTATTCTAACTGATACTGCCTTAAGAAAAATTGCTACTTCTACTGAACCACCAAAACTAGGCAGATACATAGTAGTATCTTTATATTACCATATCTATCAGTGAAGATTATCTTTAGCTTGTATATATGTCCAACCATGTTTGACCATTTGGCATCGCAATTTTCCAGGAAAATGATGTTTCACCTGCATCATCATTGTGACATTTTAGGCATTAGGCCAAGTCATTCTAAAGGCTATATTTTACAGAGATGGAATTATTTTTTTATTCACCTTAACTGTTGCTTATTTGTTTTGTGTTACTTTGGAAGTTGTTTTCACTTTTTTCACTGTCACAGTTAATATCAGCTTCTCATGGGTGGAATCACAGACAGTGATTCAAGGATCTGAGTCTCAGATAAATTATTTTATCCTACTATGTTTGCAGGCATGAGCAAAACTGTTGGAATTCCATTAATAGACAAGTATTAAATATGAGCCCTATTTCTTGTATAGGTCAGTTGAATTTTTCTTTTTTTTTTGTCCCACTCATCTGGTGAAACTGTTTGGAAGCTTCACACTTTTGAAGAGGGTTGAATAGTTATCACATGTCCCTTGTTATTATAATTAATTCGAACTTTCGTTGTCTCATTAAATATTAAAGTTTGGTAACAATTTCTTTAGAATTTCTAGAAGCTGCATTCAAAACATTGTGAAAATAGTTTCTGTAGCTTTTCGGTTCTGAGGTAACTCCAATGATATAGGTTTTTCTCAAGTGCATCCCCTAATGTAGTGGTTCTCAACCTTCCTAATGCCGCGACCCTTTAATACAGTTCCTCATGTTGTGGTGACCCCCAACCATAAAATTATTTTCGTTGCTATTTCATAACTGTAATTTTGCTACTGTTATGAATCATAATGTAAATATCTGATATGCAGGATATATTTTCATTGTTACAAATTATACTGTTATAATTTCAGTATAATAGTTTACAATAGCTGAAGCAGATTGGATTAAAACAGAATGGCTACATTTGCGCAATTTATGAAGCTTGATTACTTTAAACTTGATGTCAATGTTGCTTTTTTTGTGTGCAGTCTTAGTGAATTATGGAAATATAACCCCTTTATTCTTCTAGTATTATGTGATTCAGAAAATGGGTCATTTCAGCTGGTCTTCTTTTCTCCCCCCCAACTCCCCACCCCAGCTCGGTCAGCAGCTCAGTTCTGGGGCTGTGCCTGCCAGAATCTTACGAGAGATTTTTGAAAGGAGGTCTTGTCCACTGAGGCAGAGGCAGCAGAAGGAAATCCATTCCTTCCTCCCACCCCACTGCTGGTTCCACTGAGCAATAATCAACTGCTTTTGGTGCAGCAGCCAGGGCAGGAAGAATGGGGGGCATTACTGCAGCAACTGCAAGAAAAGGCCCCTTGGAGCTTCTTGATTCCACACTAGGAGCAGATTCATTTTGCCCCCCCCCCCTTCCCGGCTTTCCAGAGGCACGCTAGGAAACAGAGAAAAGGCAGGCAGGAGGGGAAAGGGAAACACATGCTGCAGACCAAAATATCCACCCAAAGCAGCATTCATCTCCAAAGCCCCCCCCCACCTTTGATCTCTTCCCTTTTCACTGCCTGGACCAGTTTTCCTTCTCCCACCTGTAATGAAATGGCGCTCCCTTCCCCTGCATCCCACAAGTAGGAAGCTATCAAGGGTGGGGAGGAGGAATTGAGCAGCAGAAATCAAAAAGTACGTGCTGTCTTATGGAGGGCTGCAGGGATCACAAAGGAGGAGAGGACTGGGGGAGGGGGAAATCAGCTGCTGTGGGAAGAGAGGAAAAAGTTCTGAGCGAGCAAAGTTGTCTTTAGCCATCGAGGAAAAGCGGAGGGCACCAACCGCACTGCAGGGCAAGAAGTAAAGGATGGAAGAAAGGAGGGGGCTCAGAGTTGGGGGGGGGATGCGCGCACAGGGCAGTAGGGAGATAGGAGGAAGCTGGGCTTCGATAACTGGCCACTTGCCGGAAATCACGATCCCCTGAGGGAGCGATGCTTCCTTGAGCCAGAATAAAACCGAACGTCCTTCAGAGAACTCCGGGCCTGCCTGAATGAAGATCAACGGCTTTCCCTTCTGCTTGGCTCTGCTGGGCCCGCATGGAATCTGGAGCTCTCTGACAGGGCAAGACTCGGCAGGGGTAGGTGGGGGGAACAGCGGGCAGGAGAATCGGTGGCAGGAGGGGAAGGGCTGTTCTTCAGGGCTGCCTCTCACCTCTTCAGGCGAAGACTACTGGAGCTGCGGCTGCTTTGGCTGCCCACCAGGTGGGTGGTCTCAGAAGAGTAATAAACTCCTCCCCCTGCAGGCAGTCCTCTGCTTGTCATTCCCATCTAGTGCAGGTGATTCCCACTGAGCCTGCCAGAACTAGCGATCGGGCCAGCGGAGGAAGTTTCCGACTCTGGTTAGCACCACTCAGTGCCTTCCTGCACCCAGGAAGCATTCGGACTAAGCCGACCTTCCGTGGTTTGTGGGGCAAAGCTGAGTAATATCGTGCCGACTCCTCTGCAGAATACGAGGAGAGACCAGCTCGGCTGCAAAAAGGCTTCCCTGGAAAAAGCGCTCCAGTTTGATTCAGCTGAAGGACATCCGGGACCACACGGACAGCCTTTAAAGCCATTCCCCGATCCCGAGATGGATGCAAAAGAACACCGCCGCGTATCTTAGACTAAGTTCCTAAGACCATCGTAAATATGTGTTTTCCGATGGTCTTAGGCGACCCCTGTGAAAGGGTCGTTCGATCCCCCAAAGGGTCGCGACCCACAGATTGAGAACCGCTGCCCTAATGTAAGAGACAAAACTTTTAGCCATATTGATAACCTGCCATGAACTTCCCTTGTAAAGGTGTCAATTTGGTGGTTCTAAGCTCTGCGACTAGTACTGTTAATTTTCAGCTTCATACTGACTTTTCTTCCCAAAGATGATTTTATTTTATAGATCTTGGAACTCTATAACCAGACTGCAAAACATTGTTAATTTTCAAAAATAATGTTAAGCTTCTTTACTCAGAGGTTCCACTGAATTGTTTTGCTTTGGAGTATTATTTGGAGATGGAAAAGAGATATTCTAAATGAAAAAATGCTGTCCCATTTGACACATCATTTAAAATTATGCATCTATCCAGAATTCCTCCGTCCTTTATTTATTTATAAACCGCCTTTTTGCCCAAGGCAATTGGCACAACATTAAAAAAACAACAATGCAATTTAGTTAAGCAATCAACCTATTAAAATCCAATAAAATTTTATATCCTAATCAATTTTAAAAATGAAACAAAGCATAGAAACTATAAAGGCACTGAGGGAAAAATAGCACTTTTGTATTCCTTCATTTCAAGCTTTCTTTGTCATAGGTAGAATTGGATGTACACGGGTCTTTGCAGGACAGAGCAAAGAAGGGAAATAACATCAGGATGCAAACAAATGAGTTTCCTGCGTAAATATAATGATGCAGTTACATAATTGCAATATTTGTATGATGATGAAATGACACATAAAGCATTTTACATCATCATTACCGATGCAGGCATGAACAGAAATACATGCTACAAGGTGATGCCTTTGGTTATTGGATAAGGTGCTGGCCTAGAACCCAGAAGACTGTGAGTTCTAGACCTTCCTTGGACATGAAAACTGACTGGGTGATGTTGGGCCAGTCACTCTCACTCAGCCCAAGAACTTCTAAGTTTGTTGTTATGGAAAATAAAAAGCAGAATATCATGTGTAAAGGGTGGGAAAAGGTATAAAGGTTGGAATATAATAATGACTTTTTTTATTCTATTGTATATATTATGTTCAGGTAGACAATATATTGCAATGTAGTAGCCTGGATTTTGTTTTAATCAAATCAGGTTTATATTATATTTTATTTATTCTCTAAATTCAAGCTAATGAATCTAGTATTTATTTGTCCAATTATTTTCTATACAACAATCCAGTGAAGTAGATCTTATGAAGAAACATTGGTTGCTAAAGTCATAGTGAACTTATATCCCTGAAAGTGGATTGACCTGGAATTCCTGTTTTTAGCCTAAGACTTTAAATGCTACAACTATGCTGTCCTACACTCATCAAACAACAAAGCTGGTTCTTCTGGGTCACAAGAGACAATAATCATTATTCATTTTTAATTTAATGGAGGAAAGCTTGTAGTGTTTGAAAAAATAATGTTCCTAATATTTTTTTCAGAGTGTCATTCAATTAGATGGAAAAACAATTGATTCCATATTTTTTCAAGAAGAGAAAATAATTTAAAGAAATACTTACTGTACTTAATTTAATTACAAAATAGTCAAAGATGGATATGAGTATTTTCTCTTTCATTTTCTGTAGCTTTCCCAGGTTCCCAAGAAGACTTCATGAGAAACTTCTTCCTAGAAGTTAAAAAAAAAAGAAATAGACAGAAGAAGAACAACCAACAATATAACAGAGTTATAGGTATATGTATGATAGAACAACAAAATTAAAACCACATGCCATTTTTCAGTGATAAACTCACACTGCTGAAAGAAAGTTTTGCAAGGAGAATTTGGAGGGACTGGGTATGTCTGACCTTGCAAAGAAAATGAGTTTTCTTTATTGCTAAAGGACCATAAGACATATAATTTACTAATCTTAATTTATAAGAAAACAGATTCCAGGGATTTTTTCCTAATGTTAACAGATGTTTAGTGATGGATTCATTTAGTTTCCCTAAATATATTCATAAAGAACCTGGATAGACTTTTATTGGGAATACTTTAATTCTTGCACTAAATACTGTATGTGCTGAGACTTTCAATTCGGAGACTGTATTTAGTTATGCGTTTCCACACATTTTTCTAGCTCTTGATTTTGATGATATACCAGTAGTTGGATTCTTCCAATTTTCTGACTCTATGAATGTGACTCTTATATAAAACACAGATAAGAAAAATAGCTTTTCTGTTGGCCATGGATCACAAGGAACATTCTCATTATTCTCTTGCTACCTAACTGATTGACCATTAGCTAAGAGAAAGCAAAAAGAATGAAGTTTCATCCTGCTACTTAGTATGGAAAAAGAGAAGAGTAGATAAGGATGCTGATAGGTAGTGGTAATGGAGAATTTTAAATGTTGTCCTCTTTAGAAAGCCTTTACAAGTTGGATGTGTCACCAAGGTTTCTGTATGTTTTCTTATAGTATTTCAAACCTTAAAAAGCTGTCCATGTGGGGTGCAGATGAAGAAACTTGAAGCAATCACAACCTGCTATACATCTTCAGAAAACAAATCAGCAGACACCATGAAATTTCTTTTGCTTCCATATAGAGCCACTCTTATGAATACAGGTGTCCTTTTGCTATTTGACCTGAGTCCTGAATCTATATGCCCTTTGACAAAATATGCATTTTTATGAATTGCTGTGATTAACACATTTTGTTTTTATGTTTATATGAAATAGCAAGGATATCCAAATTATGACATGCCTAATTTCTTAGTATCACTTTTTGTCAGGAAGTATTACATTTTGGAGTGATTAAAGCTGGTTTAAAATTGAAGCCTTTCAATAGTAAATAACTAGAAGAATAAAACACAGATGGCTGTTGAAAGACAAAAAAAATGGAAGAAAAATGTAACCTGTTTGGGAATGAATCTTTACTGGATAAAGAATTTTCCTCATAAATTATATATTAATAGGTAAGTGCAGTGCAAATAAAAGTTAGCTTTGTTAGTCTTTTGAAGCCTAAAATAGAACATATAATTTAGTTCTTTACATAGGTTTATATCCTGTATGTGGATTCCTACTTACATATTTAATTTATAACTTTCTATATTAATTGGTAAGACTGGTTATTAGACACAATTTCCAGCACTGCCTGTTTAGGACTGAGACCTTAAAATGGTTAAAATGTTAGGACTTCACTAGTATTCTAACTGTCAGTTCCTGAAAACATCCTTAATAAGAAATATTATATTCCTATTTGTGAGTAAACCTGTTCCTGGAACTTGTACTTTGCCATCTGGTGTATGTTCCTTAGGAATTGTAGGATTGACTCAATTTGTGCCCAAAGTTGTTGGTCTCAGAGAAAGAAATAAACCTATTTCAGACTGTATCCATGATTCAACTTTATCCTTTCATGATTTCCTCATCAGGGGAAGCATGACAAGTATATAGAAAGCTGCTTATTACTTACACTCAATAACGTGCACCTTTAATCTTTCAGGGGCTATTTTGAAAAGCAGTGTCAGTTCCACAGTTCTTTAATATTCATGTGCCTAACCTTTTTAGAAGCGCCATTTACTTTTCTTCAGAGCAATCCAGGTCTTTCATGTTTCCCCTTTTCTTCTGTTAAGCAAGATAAGAACAATGCTTTACTCTGTGAACAATGTCCAAAAGAGAGATTCTTTGTTTATTTTTTCCTCCTACTGCTTTGGCGCAATATTTCTAGGTTTCACTGAATTAATGCTACCTTAATCCAAATGTTATTTGTAGAATGAGCATTAGGTATCTTATTGGTGTCATTAAGTATACAGAGGTCTGGAGAGGCTTTAAATCCATTCTAATAAGCTCTTTGATACTGTTAAAAAAGAGCTCTCACCAAATTCCTGCCCATTAAAAAGTAGATAGAAAAAGAGTGTGACATCAGATTTAAGCATCAAGTAATGGCTGGTCTCAGTTTGATTCTGATATTGCTCATGGCAAGTTGCTGCTGCGTATTTTCCTTTATGCTATAATTTTCACAACAATCTCAAATGTCATGCAAAGGAGGCTTTAGAACACTAGCTAGCAAGTCTCTGTAAATTTGCCCCAAACTGATCTGAATGAGTTAATGGTAAAATTATGCAGGGATACAAAGAACTCATCTACAGGTAGTGTTAAGTACTTCGTTCGTGTGCGAATGATGAAGATACATGGCTATGTTAAACAGCTCTTTATTTTTCTTCCAACAACACCTGAACAACAGCAAAAGGCACGCAGGCTTTTTTATATGGCCAGAAACCTGGACAACGTCCACCAATAGAATAGAGCATTTTCGCGCCTTGAGCATGCGCACAAGGCTGGCGCCGCTCTGTCTGGTCCCAGGCAGATTTTGGAACGCCCGGGACCAATGCAACATCCCGAGCCTGCTTTTGCAGGCTCAGGACATAACACCCCTCCCCCCTAGATGGAACATACCTGCGCACACACATATATGTCATACATTGGAAAGAGTGTTATATAGTTTCATTAATCAAATGCAAGGAATGTGGAATACTCGAGTCTGCCCTCAGGCAAAACCCCTTCAACTTTATTCATACAATAAATGTATCCAAAATAAAAAAATAATACAAAATAATCTACCCGAGTTACTCCCGTTATTCAGGGGCCTCATGAACAGAACCCTCATGATTTGACAGCAACTTCACAAAGTCTCTCAGATGTTTGGGTGGGCACTTGGCCTGCTGCGACCTTCTAAGGGCTGGAGAGATTGCCTGGCTTACCTGCTCGCCTACCAGGCTAGGCAGGCCAGGGCGTTGCTGCCCTAAATTCCCAGGTGACCTCAGTGAGGGTGCCTGGCCTACCTGCTCACCTACCAAATATCCGGTTGACCTGCCCCGCTGCTGGCTAGCTGGACCCTCTAAGTCCAAGCCAGCATACTATGGATGGGTGGAATTTCCCGAGTCCACAATGGACCCCTCTTGGGAACACTGTCCCTCGAGCCCAGGGCCAGCAGATGGAGAGGACTGGGTAGCGGAAGTGCCCCAATACTCTGTGGCCCCTAAGAACATGCCCAAGGGGCCAGAGTCAGGAGTTGCCTCCATGGCAACCCCATTTGCTGATGACCTCCTTTGGGGAGCAATTGCAGAACTTGGAAAGCGCCCCTGATGGAATTCTTTTTCTCTTGCTGCTTGTGATTTGTGTGGATACCCCCGGTCAGTCTCCCTGTCTGGAGCACTATCTGACATATATGAATACTCTGGATACCCCTGGTGTGACTCCCTGTCTGGAGTGATTATGGATGTGTGGGATGACCCCCTATCCCGTGATTTCCTGTTAGGAGCACTTGTGGAATCTTGGGATGAATCCCAAATAGCCTCAGTAGCAGTTAGTGATGGCCTGTTAGGCCTGTGAAACTGACCCAGAATGCATGTTATGGTCCTCTTCCCCCCCCCAGAGCAGAGCCAGGAGCAGAAGGGTGAGAGTCCAGTCTCCAACACAGTTGGTCTATGTCTGTGAAGAACGCAGTGGTCTCACAAGGCAACTTTATATGACAATGGCCCAGAGACCTTGCAGACGACAGCTGTGACCCAGAGATGACCAGGCCAACAGTTTCTTGCCCAGACTGGATTGCCCACCTGGAGTCTCCTAGGAGCCCGCGATTGTGACACCTGGGAAGCCACCCAGTCAGGGTATAACCTGTCCAGTTTAGTGATGAGGCAGCAACCCCAGCGGAGTTCAGCAGGACTCTTCCCTGTGGCAGTGCATGGTGTGGTGTGGTGTGCAAGAAGGAAATCTGCTAACCTGTGATGCCAGTTACTGTAAGTCAGTTTCTTGAGGGCATCTTTGGTGGTGCGCACTATTCTCTCTGCCAGTCCATTGGAGGATGGGTGGAAGGGAGCCAATGTTGCATGCTGGATCAGATTGGTCTGAAGAAAAGCCTGGAACTCAGAAGAGGTAAATTGAGGGCCATTATCTAAAACCAGAACTTCTGGAAGACCATGTGATGCAAAAATTCCTCTGAACACCTGGATGGTCCCGGCAGTAGTAGTGGAAGAAACAGGAACAACCTCTAGCCACTTGAAATGGCTATCAACAACAACCAGGAAGAATTGCCCCTGAAAGGGCCCAGCATAATCTATATGCACCCTAGACCATGGGGTTTGAGTTTCCTCCCACCTATGTACTGGGGCCTGAGGCACTTCAAGCCGAGACTGTTGGTACACTTGGCACCCATGCACCTGGGCCTTGATGGCTTTATCGAGTCCAGGCCACCAAAGACAGCTGTGTGCAAGCGCTTTCATCCTGACTATGCCAGGATGTCCCTCATGCAGAGAGAGATCAAGATTCTAGACCTCAATGAGGCTGAGATCACTACTCTGCTATCCCATAACAGGCATCCCTTGAAAGTGGAAAACTCATGCTTCTTGTGCCAGAAGCTTTGGAACTCAGTATCTGGGCACTTGTCAGGCCATCCTGACAACACCCGTGTCAGTATGCGTGTAAGCGTGTGATCAGTGGCAGTTTCTGCAGCCACATCCCTAGCATTGAGGGGAGACTCAGGCAACTCCTGAATGGACAGAATATTAATGGCTGGAGCAGGATCTGGCTCCAATTGATTCAAGCCATCTGCATGACCCATTTCTTTTCCTGGTTTGTGAACTAATGTATAGTCATATGCTGACAGGAAAATGGACCATCTCAGCATACAAGGAGAAATGATATGTGGGGTCTGTTTGTTAGTGGTAAACAAATCCAGCAGAAGCTAATGGTCAGTATAGACCGTGAAATGGTGGCCATATAAGAAATCATGAAATTTCTTTTTTTTAATTTTAAAAGTTTTTTATTTGTAATACAATTAAAACAAAAATGGACAAGCATGACATTCCAGAGTAAGTATTTCAAATAGCTTGTTTCTTGTGGTACAAAAGATAATACACCATTCTTAACCTCTATATAAGCCTCATCCTTCTATGTAATACAATTAAATATACAATTATATGTACAGTTTATTTATTTATTTATGAGACTTATATACCGCTTTAAGTGCAAGCACTCTCTAAGTGGTGTACACCAGTATGCAATGTATATATATATTACATTGCCCCCAACAATTTGGGTCCTCATTTTACCTACCTCGGAAGGATGGAAGGCTGAGTCAACCTTGAGCCGGTGAGATTTGAACTGCTGACCTGCTGAACACAGTCAGCTAAAGTGGCCTGCAGTACTGCACTCTAACTGCTGCGCCACCTCAGCTCATATACAGTTATACTGTATATACATTTCAATCCTATCATTAACTTGAGATCCAAGCAGTTCTTCTTAATTCATACCAATGGTAAAATTTGTCCCAGATTTCGAAGTATTCGAGTTCTGTCTTGTCCTTCATAATCATTGTAAGCTTGTCCATCTCAGCACATGAAAGGATTTTATACAGGATCTCTTCTTCCGTTGAAACTCTCTTATTCTTCCAATTTTGAGCAAATTTAGAAGTAGAGGAAATTGTAATTGATATGAACACCTGGGCTGACCAAAATCCGATTAGAATTAGATGGAAGGGGCAAAAAAATATGAGGAGATGGACTCTGAAAAGGGCAATCTTAAATCGTAAAGAATTCAAATTAAAATTAGAAGAACAATTGGACCTGTTTTTTAAGTTAAACAAGAAGGAAGATACAAATTGCCAAAATTTAGGGGATACAGCCAAAGCCTACATGAGGAGAGTTGCAATTTCTTATATGGCCAGGCAACATAAAATCAAAACACAGTGTCAAAGACAATTAGAAGAAGAACTACATAAAGTTGAGGAAAACCTGCAAAAGGAACCACAAAGATGTGATCTGAAGCAACAGATAGATTTAATTAAACATAAGATAGATATTATCATGAACAAAGATTTAGGTCAGCGGATAAAACGTACTAAACAAAATTTCTTCGAAAACGCCAATAGACCAGGGAAATGGTTGGCTTATAAAATCAAAAAACATAACAATAAACAGAGGGTTACTAAACTAAATAATGCCAAGGGTGATATGGTATGCCAGAATGAAGGAAAGAAACGAGTGGCATATGAGTTTTATAAGAATTTATACAAAAAGAGAAATAACTATGACATAGTACAGTATTTACAATTAGCTGATTTACCTAAGGTGCCAGAAGAATTTAAAACTCTGCTAAATAAAGAGATAACACATCTAGAACTCTCAGTTGCAATTAAGAAACAAAAGAATAATAAAGCACCTGGTATACCTATAGAAATGTATAAAATTGTACAAGAATCCTTAAGCCCAATGCTGTTGGATTTATTTAATGAGGTTTTAACCCAAACTAAAATACCAGCTTCATGGGAAGAAGCCTTTCTCACTTTGATTCCTAAAGAAAACACAGACCTGACACAAATTAAGAACTATAGACCCATTTCTCTTTTGAATTCAGATTATAAGATTTTCATGGCAATAATGGCGCAAAGTCTTGAAAGGTTCTGAGTGGATTTTATACATTCTGATCAAAATAGCTTCCTATCCAAAAGATACATAAGAAACAATGTCAGAACTATTTTGGACATATTGGAGTATTATGAAGTGCATAATGAAAAACAAATGTGTTTAATTTTTCTTGATGCACAAAAAGGATTCGACAATGTAAAATGGGATTTTATGTTCAACCAATTATTGTATATGGATTTCAGGGGAAATTTCTTAAATATGTTTAAATCAGTCTATTCTAAGCAGGTGGCCAAAGTAATAATTAATGGAGAACCGATGGAGAGCTTCCAAATCCAAAAGGCACGAGGCAAGGTTGCCCACTATTACCACTGTTGTTTATATTATCTCTTGAGGTGTTAACTAGAGTAATCCAACAAGATGAACAAATCAAAGGTTTAGAGATTAAGAAAGAGACATTTAAAATACAAGCCTTTGCAGATGATTTAGTTTTTTATAATTGAAGAACCATTACAATCAGGGATAAGATTGATGGAAATACTGAGTATATATGGGGAAATAGCAGGCTTAATGATAAATAAAGAAAAAACTAAAATGCTCATCAAAAATATGACCAAAATACAGGAAAATGAATTGGTTGACAGAATAGGTGTTCAAATTACAAACAAAATTAGATATTTGGGGATACAATTGACTGCCAAATGTGCTACACTTAAAAAGGATAATTATGATAAGTTAATAGAACAGATCCAAAAAGACCTTGATATTTGGTCTAACCTACAGCTCTCTTTTATGGGCAGAATTGCGGTGATTAAAATGAATGTATTGCCGAAAATCTTATTCTTTTTCCAATGCATACCTATAAAACTAGAAAAGAATTTTTTTCAAAATTTGAATAAAATGATGCTCAAATTTATCTGGCAAGGAAAAAGAGCAAGGATTAAACTAAAATTATTGCAGGATTCAAAGGAAAGGGGGGGATTTGGCCTTCCAGACTTGGAAAAATACTACCAGGCTATAGCACTAGTATGGGTAAAAGATTGGATATTATTAAAGAACAGGAGACTATTATATCTGGAGGGCCATGACCTACAAATAGGATGGCATGCTATATTATGGGATCATAAATATAAAATACATAAATATTTTCGAAGACACTATATTAGACAAGCTCTTATCGATGTATGGACAAAAATTTGGCAACCAATTTATACCCAAGTACCTAGTTGGATCTCATAGTTAGAAATATATGTACACCTAAAACTTACCCAATTAGATAAGATCATAACATATAAAAACATTTTAGATGAAAGAGGGAAATTGAAATCCAGGAAAACCCTCCAGGATGAAGGGATAGAATTAGAATGGTGGGCATACCTGCAACTGCAGGCGAGATATTGGAAAGATAAAAAAGAATTAGACATTAAATTAGAACCAATAGAATTGGATAAAATAATATTGGGATCAGAGGATAAAATGATTAAAAAATTATATCACTATTTGTTAGATCTGGCAATGTATGAGGAACAAGTAAAAGTGACTATGTTAAAATGAAGCAAGGATTTTGGTCTTAATTTTGATCTGCACATCTGGCAAGAACTATGGGCAAGAAACAAGAAGCTTACTTTGGCCACCTTTTACAAAGAAAACCTTTATAAAATGTTCTATAGATGGCATCTCCCACCCATAAGATTAGCTAAAATGCGTCCTAATGTCTCCTCTAAATGTTGGTAATGTAATCTGACAATTGGAACATACTATCATATGTGGTGGGAGTGCACGCGAGCTCATGATTTTTGGAATAGGATCAAAAAATGATTGGAAGAAATATTAGAGCGAGCGGTAGAGCCAAAACCAGAACTTTTCCTATTAGGTATAACCACGCAAAAGTACGACAAAGGCGTACTTTATTTAATGTTACACATTCTAATGGCATCATGAAATTTCTTAATGCCAGTCACTATGGCCAAGGCTTCTCTGTCAATTTGAGCGTAATTCTGCTCTGCAGAAGACAGAGTCCTTGAATAATAGGCCACAGGGACCTGTGTCCCATCAGCCTTCAGATGGATGAGTACAGCTCCCACCCCATAAGGAGATGCATCGCATGCGGTGCAAATAGGCAGTTCCTCATTGAAATGTGCTAAAACAGCATTAGAAGTGAGCAAGGCCTTAACCTCATTGAAATTCTTGTCATGGACTTTAGTCCACTGCCAAGGAGCCTGCTTGTCTAAGAGCCTGTGTAATGGCTCTGCCACTGCAGCTTTATGTGGGAGAAATGCATGGTAAAAATTTAATAGCCCCAAGAAGGCTTGCAGCTCACTCTTAGACTTAGGGCTTGGGGCCTGCTGGATAGCTTGCAATTTAGTCTCAACAGGGTGAATGCCTTGAGCATCTATCCTGAATCTTAAGAAGTCAGTAGAAGTGACTCCTATCTTACATTTATCCTTCTTTAGTTTAAGGCCTGCTTTTCGAAAATGAAGCAAGATAGTCCTTAATCTCTCTGCTAAATTTTGGGATGACTCCCCAGCAATGAGGACATTATTAAAGTAGGGACAGACCCCTGGAATACCTCGAAGTGTGCTCTCCATGACACTTTGGAATATGCCAGGGGCCACATTTACCCCAAATTGCAGTCTCTTGACCTTGAAGGCCTCCCTGTGAGTTACAATAGTCTGGGCCTCTGCAGTTGCCTCATCAACAGGCAGCTGTTGATAGGCCTGTGCCAGATCAAGCTTCGCAAAAATGTGCCCCCCCCTTGAGGGAGGCCAAATGTGACTTACCACAGGCACTGGATAAGCGTGCTGTTGCAGTGCCTTATTCAGTGTGCACTTGTAGTCTGCACATATACGTATGTCCCCATTAGCCTTTAGAGGCATTACTATGGGGGTTTCCCATGGACTTGAATCCACAGGTTCTAGAATGCTCTGCTGGAGCAATTTGTCCAGCTCAGCATCAATCTTGCCTTTGAGGGCAAAAGCTACCCTCCTAGGCTTAACCCTGATGGGCATGATGGTTGGGTCTAACCGTAGCGAAATTGGAGGCCCCTTGTAGAATCCTAGCTCTGAACTAAACACATCTGCAAACTCCTTGCAAACTTCTGCGAGACTCAACATTTGCAAATGGTGCAGCCCAGTTACCTGGATTCCCAGAGCCTCGAACCAATTGAGTCCAATAAGACTCATACGTTCACCCCCAACAACCACCACATCTAGGGGACCTTCAAAATCCTTATGCTGTACTCTAAGGGTGGCCTCCCCCTTAACACACACCATAGAATTCTGTAAATCTGTAAGTATTAGATTGGATGGCCTGATTTTAACTCGAAGGCCACTGCTGCGGCATTTCCTTTTGAATGTGTTAATAGAAATAATGGAGAGAGCGGACCCAGTGTCCAACTCCATTCATAAGGGAATCCCTTGCAATGTTACGTTAATGGACAGTTTCTTCTTAAGGGGCTTATGTGTCCCTGTCCTCAAAATACTCCTGCACGATGCGCAGAAACCCACCCTATGTTGGCTGGGGACCCTGGTACCTTTCAGACACAATTCTTCACGAGGTTGGACCTTCTGGCGACCCAAACAGATGGATGCGATGTGGCCTTTCTTGCCACACGCTCTGCAAATGGCGGAGCAGAACCTGCAGTCAGCTCGCTTGTGGCGTCCTCCTCACCCGAAGCATTGAAGAGATGCTGGGGCCTTGTCCGGATGTTCCTTCTGCCTCCTTTCAGCTAGCTGGTGAAGCCTATCCACCTCTTCTTCAGGATCCACTTCCGATCCTTCTCGAGCGTCCTCTTGATGGATGGTGCCTGTGTCTGGAGGGTTCTTGGTGAGCCATAAGGTCTTCACAGCCCCACCTGCTGCTTCCTCAGCTGTCACCTCTCGTAGCGCATCTTGGAAAGAGACATCTTCTTTTGCAAAAATCTTCTGTTGTAAGTCTCTGTTTCTTAAACCGCATACGAAGCGATCTCGCAGCCTCTCTTCCAGATCCTTGAATTCACAAGGTCTGGCTGCTTGCCTTACAGCCACAATAAAATCCGCAGCAGATTCACCTGGCCTCTGGTCTCTCTGCTCGAACGCGTGCCTCCAAGCAATAACAGATAACTTTGGCTGGAAGTGTTCCTTTAATATTTTCTTCAAGTCAGTATATGTTACTGACTCCAGAGGTGCAGGGGCCACCAGATTCTCAGCGATTTCAAAAGCTTCCTGTCCACAGACACACAAAAGAGCTGCAGCCTTCAAGACATCTTCTCTAATTTGATTTACTCTGAAGTAATTCTCCACCCTTGCAACATAGGAATTCCATCTCTCTGGGTGTGAGACATCAAAATCAGACAAACGGCCAATTTTTGCCATCTTACTATTACGACCTTCACCTCTCACTCCTCTGCAAATTGCTATTGGGGAAAGGGCTCTTTAGCCGAGCTCACCCTCCAGTGACGCTATACTGGCAGGCTGGGACATTGATTCAGACGCCGTCTTCCCCTCTTCAGGACTTCCTGGGTAAGTCCTTAAAGCTTTTTCTTCAGCTTGCAAAGAATCCCACCTTCGTCACCAGTGTTAAGTACTTCGTTCGCGTGCGAATGATGAAGACATATGGCGATGTTAAACAGCTCTTTATTCTTCTTCTAACAACACCTGAACAACAACAAAAAGCATGCAGGCCTTTTTAATATGGCCAGAAACCCGGACAACATCCACCAATAAAATAGAGCGTTTTCACGCGCTGCTCTGTCTGGGCAGCTTTTGGAATGCCCAGGACCAATGCAATGTCCCGAGCCTGCTTTTGCAGGTTCAAGACACAACAGGTAGTCCTTGACGTATTGAATCCAAAATTTCTGTTGCTACATGAGATAGTTGTTAAGTGAATTTTGCCCCATTTTATAACCTTTCTTCCCATAGTTGTTAAATGAATCACTGCAGTTGTTATGTTAGTAACATGGCTGTTAATTAAATCAGGTTTGACTTTGCTTATCAGAAGGTCACAAACAGTGATCACATGACCTTGGAACACTACAAATGTCATAAATAAGAGTCAGTTCCCAAGCATCTGAATTTTAACAATGCGACCATGAGGATGCTGCAACTGTGATAAGTCCCTTTTTTCAGTGCCATTGTAACTTCAGACGGTCACTAAATGAACTGTTGTAAGTCAAGGGCTACCTATATTCACCATACTGAAACATCTCTGAGCTCCTAGGCTATATCTCATGTTAGATACATTAGGTCTTGCATTCATCTGAACAAAGAACACTTACTATAATATTAGAAATCCTAATAAGACAGTATATTTCTAACTGGGTTCAACTTCCTTCTCAGCAGGAGGAAATCTTTAGGGAACCTGTGTGCCTGAGGACACTGAAGGCAGAATTCCTATGACTCTCTACAGAGTAGACAGACTTGCATTGTTTTTGGCCTCCAAAAGCCTGTTTTATGTCTCTACCCTCTCAGAATTGTCTTTGGTAACAAGGAAGTAATCTGCATAGTTCATGCAGTTTTTAGGTTAATATATATATATATATAAATACTATAAAATATACTTAACTATTCTTAGGAAATAAAGAAAAATGCCACAAAGAAAGAATAAAATTAATCTAAAAAGCCAAGTCCCACTTACAGGACTTATGTTAAATAAAACTACAGCATCCTCAACTGACCACTCAATACATCTAAGAGTTGGTTCTTATGAATATGCTTGCACATGAAGTTTGAAAAATGGAGTAAAGCAAATACAATTTTAAGAATTGCAAGAGGCTGATTAAAAATCAGGTTATTACTCAACACCTAGTATGATCAAATTATCAACAGACGCCTCCCCTTAGTTTATTACAGAGCACTTAATTTTGTTAAAAAAAAATATTCAGTAGAAATGCCTTTGTTAAACCTGAGAAAATATGCATGGAAAGCATATGTTCTGCCATTACACAGGTATGATCTGTGTTGCCAATTTTGTTATGAAAGTGTTCCAAGCAGGATATTAATGTATTAATGTTTATTAAAATTTATAGATGCAAATTGTGAAATAATATAACAGAAATACAGTACATCTTATCAAAGCTGGAATGACAGGGATCAGTTCATTTGTGCATCTGCTTTGTTATTGTTTACAGTGCTAATTATTGATAGGAATCTTAAAGGTTCCTTTAGCTTTTTTTTTTTATAAATGAAACTGATTGGATAGGACTTCAAGTACAGAACACTTTCAAATAAAGGTGAAATGAAGCAGCTGCTTTGACTGATGGATTGGCTGGCAAAAATTGTAGCCCATCTGGTACAACTTCCTACTTGCTGTCCAGACCAATCATTTCATTGTGCATGCAAAATATGGTTCTCTGTGACAGAATGCCAACCTAACTGTCTTATGAAGGGCTCCTCAGAACCATACGTTCTGCAGTGAGCAGAGAATTCCTTACAGCAATATCTCTTAGGGCAACCAAGTGATACATAGAAAATATACATAGGAAGGAGTAAAGAGGACAATAGGTCAGTGGAGGTAAAAGCACATCCTCTTCTTGCTTCAAGTGAATTTTCTTGATCTATCTCTGGAATTTTCACTTCCGACACATGTCACCAGACATTTTGATTTGGCAGCATAAATATTTAAAATCAATAGCTGGCAGCACAGAAATGGGGAAAATTCCAACTCTTTGCTGCCATCTGGAGAGCATACTCCAGATTTGCAGATCAAATTTTGATAGCCCTAACTTTAGCTGTAATGCAAGCTACCTGCTTTACTGTGCCTATGTTTTCTTAAATTCTTATGAGAGTTCACAAAAGTTTTGTCCTGTTAGATAACACAAAGGTACAGATAAATGGTAGACATGTTTTTTGTGTTGATCTGAAGACTAGTGGCTCTTGAAGAATATTAAAAGGTGAAAGAATTAATAGCTGAAAATATTGTCTACTTTACACTCTGAACTTGTGCTGATTTTTTTATAAAAAATATAATAAATCGCAATGTAATCACCAGTTTTTATTGAGATTAGCAAGTGTGCAAAATCATGTTTCATTCTTTATTGAAATCAGAGAAATTAAACTAATAATTTATTTTCCATTTCATTCCCGCGTGCTGTAAAATGTTTAAATTTTCACTGAAAACAAAATGGTTTCAAATATAGTAATAAAGGGAGACTTGTAATAACACTCTGCTATAATGGCCTGTAAAAGAAGACATTCAGATTTAGAAAGCTCTGTTAACAGTTAAGCTTCCACTGACCACCTGCAGAGGATTGCAGGAAAAGCTGCCTTTTGATCTTCTTTGTGAAAGGACCTTAAAGGGTGGGAAAAAATAGAAGAGAAAATATATGTGGATGAACCTTAAAAGATATTTGGTGGAAATATTCTGTTTGGAACCATTTAGTCCTTTGAACAAGAAAAATACTATGTACAACATTAAATCTATGGCTAGAAAAAGGGAGGAACATCTGTGTTTAGGTCAAGCAGGATCAACATACATTTCATATAACTGTTAACTTCTCTTACAGGTCATTGCCTGTCTGCCAGACTCATTTGTAAAAAAAAAATAATCTGTCCTGTTAAAGAAGGTCAATAAAGATGCATCATTTTGACCTGAATTAAAAAAAAAATGATAAGCTTCATTATTCTGCTACAAGTAAAAAAACCAGCTTCTGCAGTAGGTTAAGCAATTTAGATCCATGTGCTAAGATGTATCCCATTTTACTTTAGAGATTTATGTAAATCCCTTTAGAACTGCACATGGAAGTATAAAAAAGCCTTAGAAATCATAAAACATTTACAAGTTAATATTTTTTTATAGAACATCTATTTGAAAAAATAAACCTTACCACAACCATGGAAACTACAGTGGCTGCATCTTTATAATGGCGGAAAAAAGAAAGAAAGAAAGAAAGAAAGAAAGAAAGAAAGAAAGAAAGAAAGAAAGAGAAAAAAAATCACAGAATGTAAAAAAGAAATGTTGGGGTAAACATGCAGAAAAAATAAAAAAGGAAGAAGATGAAAGAAGAACTTTAATAGCATACTTAAAAAGTGTATATAGGGCAGAAAGTGTAATATCATTTTTTTATTTCAAGCAGATTATACTCTATTTAACTATGTATAACATATTCTTTACTTGTTCCCTTTAAGTGTGACTAAACAACAATAGTTTATGAAATACTGTAAAATTGACATAGAGGAATTAAAATATGAGCAGTTTGGAGCAACAAGTATGTATATGATTAATTGGCTTTCCCATTCTCTAAGTAAAATGCTACACCATTGATAATTAAAATTGTAGAAGGCCTGTGACAAATAATACAAAAATAAAATATTCATTTTTGAAAATAAATAGAAAGTTTTTCCTCCTAGGAGATTGATGGAAGTAATCAAATTGTTTACATCAGTGGACTATTTCAGTCCTCAGTGCTTGTTGGTTAGGCTCACCAAGATTTGATTTATGGGAATATATTGGATATTTATGGTTGAGATAACATTAAATTCCTGGTCTAAATTCTGCTCTTCCTGTTTTAACAAAACTTTGCATAATAGTAGTATACAGGTAATCCTCGACTTGCAACAGTTCATTTAGTGACTGTTCAAAGCTACATCACAGAAAAATGTTTTTCACACTTTTGACCATTGCAGCAATTTTGTGATCAAAATTCAGATGCTTGGCAACTGACTCATATTTATGACAGTTACAGTGTCCATGTCATGTGATAAGCAAAGTCAATGGAAAATCAGTTTCCCTTAACAACCATGTTACTAATTTACTATCAATAATTTGCAGTGATTCATTTAACAACTGTGGCAAGTAAAGTAGTAAAATGGGGCAAAACTCACTTAATAAATGTTTCCTTAGCAACAGAAATTTTGGGCTCAATTGTGGTCATAAGTTGAGGACTACCTGTATTTACTTTATAAGATATCTTTTAGCCTAAAAGATACAAAAGAAAAAAATGCTAGAGAAGCTGAGTGGGCTTCATTGCACTTTTTGTGGAATATCCACACAACCATTTTCTTGATTGTGTAAACGCCAAGTGGGTAGTCAGTTTCAGCCTTTCCTATAAAGTCCTCTATACATATTGTCAACATTATATACAAAGGAGAGGTTTGCACTCATGGGAAAAGATACCAACATTTCAGCCATGTATAAGAATAATCAGTTAAGGGGTGGAGCAAAGATGGATTGGCTTCAGACAAAGCCTGAACCTCAAGCAAATGCAGATCCAAGTTGAGGCAGAATCTAAATAATTGTATACCAAGTTGGAAGCCAAATGTTTGATATGGATATAAGAAGTTCTACACCCACTTTTTCAAGGAAGGAAACTGCAGATTGTTTTGGCAGGGAAAGGGTGGGCCACAGTGAGACATGCAAAAAGTCACATGCATAGGTAGATCAAAATTTTCTGTTTTAAAAAAATGTTGTTTAATTTTTTAAAAACTTATGGGAAGGGTCTACTACAGTTTTGTGGTTTTCCTACCAGGAAATAGTAGGAAGCTTGCTTCTGAAATTTGGCTGTTGGAGCCAGTGCAAGCTCCAAGAGCAATATAAAAGGATCTGCAGTCAGCCTTAAGTATTTATTTGCCTAGTCCAGTCTTACTGTACAAGACATGGTTATTCAAGTTCCTCTTGTATGAGATAAAGCACTTCTAGCTGACCTTGGCTGAGCTCAAAAAGCTAAACTGAGTCTTGTTAGTGCTTGGATAAAACTACCAGGCAATCTCAGTGTTGTTCCCCCTCCCACCATCCAATGGCAAAGAAATCAATGGCAAATTACTTTTGTAATTTTCCAGGAAATAGATAAATAGATATGACCATGAAATTCAGGAGACACTATGCTTATTGTTACAACAGTAGTAGAAAAAAACACAAGCACTCCCATCTACAATAAGCAATCAATAAATATATGTACCAGTATACCAGGCAAAACAAGCAATGATATTCTGCTGCTGAATTTATTTATAACATCCCCCTTGTGCTGATATATTATTTTTGCTGATGGATAAAATGTAGTGGGTATTGCAATGAATGCCCAAAAACGGAATTTGCCCTTAACAGTATTAATGGAATACCTCTCTGAAAAATAAAACTCTTGGAGAAGCTAATATAATAAGAAATGAAAACTATTCTTACATTCTCCAAAATGCCAAGACAGTTCTGTATTCTGGGTTCTAGGAAGTTCTAATAGCAGCCTACTCGAACAGTCATTCATTTTTGTGGAATCTGTCTTTGAATGCTTTTTCTTCTAAAGGCTTCAGCTCCTTGGGAATAAGCTATTGGTAGGACAGTGGGCAGCAATCAGTGATGGAAGAAAGCAAGAGACAAAGATGGACAGATCTGGAATTAGTAGATGGCGGGGTTTGCAGTTTTGCAGACTAAGTCATTTTTTATTTCTTTTAATCTATCTGTGGGATCCCAGACCATATGAAATCAAACTGAGGTAGTTCAACAAGTATATATTCCTTATGTTTTCATTTCAGAATCACAGTTCTTAGTTTATAGAAAGACTGATTGTAGCCCTGAGATCCTATTTGAACTGGTATGCTAATAACTGTACAATTTCCAGCTCAATTGTCACTAACTGGCATTCTAGACTTTCTGCTCTCAATCAGCTTGCAAAAAGTCCCAAAAATCAATGGATTCATTATAAATAAAATTATATTTAATCAGTATTTTCCTGGCCATCACTATCATATCACTTGATCCAATATCAAACAGAATTGCAAAGCTCTCAAAAGCTCTAATAGGAAGGCAAAGAACTTTATACAAGATTAGTCCATTTGTTCTTCTAGCCCAACATTGTTTATATTGAGATGAAGTAGCTCTTCAGTTTTCCAGACCAAAGCCTTACCCATCTTCAACTCTGTAATATTTTAAACTATAATGCCCGATATTGGATTTAGTACTTTTTACTTTGCAAACATATACTCAGCTACTAAGCTAAAATCCATTGCTATACAAAGTCTACTACATATTTACAACTCCACAGAATAACAGAGTTGGAAGGGACCTTGGAGGTCTTCTAGTCAGGGGATCCTTTACCAGTGGTGGCGAACCTATGGCACGGGTGCCAGAGGCGGCACTCAGAGCACTCTCTGTGGGCATGCGCGCCATTGCCCCAGTCCTAGGCCTTCAGCTGGGTTTTATAAAACCTTTTCACTTTAGGTCTCCACCACCAAGTGCAAAAAAAAAAAAGTTTCAATCAACCAGTCAATTTCAACTTCTCGCTGAAAAAATAAAGATCTTGCAAAGTTGGAACTGATTGATTGAACTTTTGAGTCCCACCCAGTCTGCCTTACCACCGCACCACACCCACCCAATGGGCCACACCCACCCAATGGGCCACACCCACCTGGCACCCGACGATGCATAAGTGGGTTTTGGATTGCAGTTTGGGCACTCGGTCTCTAAAAGGTTTGCCATCACTGTCCTATACCATTTCAGACAAGTGATTATCCAGTCTTTTCTTAAAAACCTCCAGTGATAAAACACCCACAACTTCTGAAGGGAAGCTGTTCCATTTCAGGCAAATATACGATTTTGGACAAATTCCAGCATTTGTTGCAACCAAAGCTTCTTCTCTCAAAAGGGAGGTCCAGGAGGATTCAAACAGGGGTATCATTTCTTGTCTATTTGCACATGCCCTGTCAGGGTTCCCCCACCTATGAAATAAGGGGGTCCTCGCTGGGGTTTTACCTAGGTGGCCATCTCTGTATGATGGAGCCATGGTGGGACACCACGCAAGGAAAAAAATGAGAGCTTTGCAGTCGCTTCCAAGAAACGACCTTAGCAGGCTATGCAATCAGTGTGTGGGTGGGTGGGTGTGTTAGTGATACAGATGAAAGCCTCCAAGTGGTGCCAGAGAAATTATTTGTCTCATTTCTCTGCTCACAGATTTGACAGAGACTTTTTAAAAACCATTTATAGCCAGACATTGAAGGCTTGTGTATCAAAATGCTTTTCTGTTCTTTCTTCCTATCCTAGGAAATCACCAAAAAGTGGGAAAAAAAGAGCAAACTGGATGGTCAAACAAACTTTAGAATCATTCTTATATTTTAGACTAAAGTTGCTAAGCCCTTGAGCAAACTATTATCTGCTTCTATTTTATTCAATCTGCTTAATAAACAATCCAAGGGGCCATATATTCTAGGATTTCACAGGCCCTCATTAGGCCAACATAAGAATAAGTACAGATTTTTTTAAATAAAAAGGTTAATTTACAGAATTATATGCTTCTACAAATTCCCTGAGGATGAAGAAATGTCCAGGCACTCAACCATCTGAATTGGCCATTATAGGGAATTAAAATACAATCTGACTTTACTGCTGTGGTTCTTTCTATTTCAAGTCTAAAGAGTCTCATTCCAATAAGTTTCCACAAATAACACATTAAACTCACAAACACTTGTACTTATTGCCCAGAAGAGCTTGTTTCATGAACTGATTAACTGAATATTGTGTCTCTGTGTGTGCATGCATCAATGTACATCTGAATATGTATACGTGTAGATATATATATGTATATGTGTGTGTGTGTATCTATCTATCTATCTATCTATCTATCTATCTATCTATCTATCTATCTATCTATCTATCTTTGGTTATTTGGGTTTTCTCCTGCGTAAAATTGGAAGTGTCTTGGCGATGTTTCGACGAAGTCCCATTCGTCATCTTCAGGCTGGTGTTTTCAGCTTCGTGCTTCAAGGAGCAATGTGTGGTCTTAGCTGTTTCTTCCTTTTAACTGCCAGTGGGGGTATGAACTGATTGGGTGGGAGCTTGGCTGTGTTCTGATTGGGTGGAGGTGTGTTCTGATTGGTTAGGGGCTTGGCTGTGCTCTGATTGGCTGAGGGGTTGGCTGTGCTCTGATCATGTATGGATTGGAGGGGTTCAAAGTGGCTAATGATGCAGCTGTGGTCTGGCTTATGTTCTTCAATGCGTGCACTTATTCTTCTGTTGGTGAAGTGCATGCATTGAAGAACATAAGAACTCAGTCAAAAAAGAGGAACCAACATCTTCCCTGGTCCAACACCTTAAAGCCACAGGACATGAAATTGACTTTAAAAATACCAGAACTATCGCCAAAACTGAATATTTTAATAACAGAATAATCAGAGAAGCCATCGAGATAGAAAAACACCCACACAGCATGAACAAACGAGATGATACCTCCCGCCTACCAGCCATTTGGAAACCCGCCCTTATTGACAAATGACTCCCTAACACAAAAAAATGACACCAGACCCACACTTCCAAAAACCACACAGGATGTCACCACCACACATCCACGCAAAAAGCAACCCAAAGCCACAACGATAATGAGGCACGACCACAAACCAGAAGCCAGACCACAGCTGCATCGTTAGCCACTTTTAACCCCTCCAATCCATACCTGAAGCAAACTGACACCCACCATGAAGACGAGGCACGACCACAAACGTGAAGCCAAAAAATAGCAAGGCAGCCCACCATCTTAAACCCCTGCAACTCAGACTAACTTGAGCACAACAAAGCCCCCACACAAACAGAACACTCCCCCAGCCACTCAGAGCACAGCCAACCCCCCAGCCAATCAGAGCACAGCCAACCCCCCCAGCCAATCAGAGCACAACCAAGCCCCTAACCAATCAGAACACACCTCCACCCAATCAGAACACAGCCAAGCTCCCACCCAATCAGTTCATACCCCCACTGGCAGTTAAAAGGAAGAAACAGCTAAGACCACACATTGCTCCTCGAAGCACGAAGCTGAAAACACCAGCCTGAAGATGACGAATGGGACTTCGTCGAAACGTCGCCAAGACACTTCCAATTTTACGTGGGAGAAAACCCGAATAACCAAAGACCTACATACAAACACCCGAGAAAACCTCAGAAAATTATATATATATATATATATATATATATATATATATATATATATATATATATAGGTCTTTGGTTGTTCGGGTTTTCTCCCGCGTAAAATTGGAAGTGTCTTGGCAACGTTTCGACGAAGTCACATTCGTCATCTTCAGGCTGGTGTTTTTAGCTTCTTGCTTTGAGCAGCAATGTGTGGTTTTAGCTGTTTCTTCCTTTTAACTGCCAGTGAGGGTATGAACTGATTGGATGGGAGCTTGGCTGTGTTCTGATTGGGTGGAGGTGTGTTCTGAATGGTTAGGGGCTTGGCTGTGCTCTGATTGGCTGGGGGAGTGTTCTGTTTGGTTGTGCTCAGGTTAGTCTGAGTTGCAGAGGGGTTTAAGATTTTGGGGTTAGGGAGTCGTTTGTCAATAAGGGCAGGTTTCCAAATGGCTGGTAGGCGGGAGGTATCATCTCGCTTGTTCATGCTGTGTGGGCGTTTTTCTATCTCGATGGCTTCTCTGATTATTCTGTTATTAAAATGTTCACTTTTGGCAATGGTTCTGGTATTTTTAAAGTCAATTTCATGTCCTGTGGCTTTAAGGTGTTGGACCAGGGAAGATGTTGGTTCCTCTTTTTTGACTGAGTTCTTATGTTCTTCAATGCGTGCACTTATTCTTCTGTTGGTTTGTCCGATGTATGTGGTGGGACAAGTGGTGCATGGGATTTCGTATACTCCTTGATTTTCTAATTCAATTTTATCTTTGGGGTTTCTAAGGATGGTGGATATTTTTCTGTTTGTGCAGAATGCTGTTTTGATGTTGTGTTTATGGAGGATCTTACTGATTCTGTCTGTGGTGCCTTTTATGTATGGGAGGAGGGCTTTGCCGTTTTCTTGTTCTTTGTCTTGGATTTTGGTGGGGGTTTCTTTTTGGATTAGGTTTGTAATCTTATTTCTATGGAATCCATTGGATGTTAGTACATTGGTGAGAGTGTGTAGTTCGGGTTTTAGGTGTTGTTCGTCAGCTAAGCGTTTTGTTCTGGAGATGAGTGTCTTGGCTACAGAGTTGATCTGTGCTGGGTGGTGGTGTGAGAGAGCGTGCAGATAGCGGTTTGTGTGTGTTTTCTTCTGGTAGATGGTGTGTCCTAGGGAGCCATTGGATTTCTTGTAGACTAAGACATCCAGGAAGGGAAGTTGGTTGTTAGCTTCTGTTTCCATGGTGAACTGTATTTTGGGGTGTAGGCTGTTGAGGTGTGTGAGGAAGTTGTCCAGTTTTTCTTTCCCATGTGGCCAGATTATGAAGGTGTCGTCTACGTATCTGAGCCAGAGTTTGGGTTTGTGATCCGATTTTTCTAGAGCTTGGGTTTCAAAGTGTTCCATGTAGAGGTTGGCAATGACAGGTGAGAGGGGTGATCCCATGGGTGCTCCTTCTGTTTGTTTGTATTTTTGTCCATTATAGATGAAGTATGTGTTGGATAGGCAGTGGTTGGTCAGATCTAAGATGTGTTTGGGGGGGGTTATATTTGTTTTGAATAGCTGTCAAGGCTTCTTTGATAGGCACTTGGGTGAAGAGGGATATGACATCGAAGCTCACTAGTAGGTCGCTGGGCTGTAAGCTTTGTTTCAATCCAATTCAATCCAATCAGTTCATACCCTCACTGGCAGTTAAAAGGAAGAAACAGCTAAAACCACACATTGCTGCTCAAAGCAAGAAGCTAAAAACACCAGCCTGAAGATGACGAATGTGACTTCGTCGAAACGTTGCCAAGACACTTCCAATTTTACGCGGGAGAAAACCCGAATAACCAAAGACCTATATACAAATACCCGCGAAAACCTCAGAAAACAAATATATATATATATATATGTATATATATATAATATATATATATATATATATATATATGTATATATGTATATATGTATATATATATATATATATAATATATATATATATATATATATATGTATATATATATATACATACACACACATACATACATACATACATACATACATACATACATACATACATACAAGACAATGTGAATGGGAAAATAAATTCTGTAGGGACAATTGTTGTTTGGTTAGTAACAAAACATACCTGACATTTACTGCGTATGTATTTGGGTAGCACACTGTTTAAAGATACTGCAATAAATTGGAAAAAGATGTTTCCACAAGTTCATAGCTATATTTGCCACCTTTAATATTAATAGGAGAGTATCTTTTAATGTGAGCAAATAGAGGTAGTAGCAGAAAGTATAGTTTATAAAAGAAGATTAGTGGGTTTAATATGCACTGGAGACCCAAGAAAAAAAAATCTTATTACTGTATGGAGAAATTACCTCATAAAGTAGCTAATACAGTAGGCTAGGGAGTCATTTTTAACAAGGTTTTTATGATGCACAAGTGTAGGCAAGCTAATGAACTTATCTCTGGTTATTTCCAAATTGGAATAGTGTTGTGGTTTGTTTGTTTGTTTTCGTTCTTCTGTTGCCTTTCTGTTCTTATGTTTTTGAAAAGTAAAATATGTTTAATCTCTTTCAGTAAAAGAAAATCTTTACTGCGATAAATTAAATCTTTCATTTCATTGAGGGATGGCAACCATGTTAGAACTAAGATCAGCTGGTAACAGTAAAAAAAACCTATTCTGTAAATAATAATAGGAATCCCATGCATAAATCAGGAGCAAAGTTGTACTGCTACCTCCAAAACCAAACATCTCTAAATCTCTCAAAATTAACTCCCATTGAATTACATGGAGTGCGCTCTTAAACCAGTAGGTGTAAGGTTGGAGCTTCAGAAGTGAAGGCCAAGCACAGAAGTAGACAAAGCTTTGTTTTAGCTGTGCTGCTGTGTGTGTGAAAGAGCCATGTGGTCTTTAACGTTCATAAAACAGACATCTGAAGAATGTCATCTCCAATAGCAGGAAACCAAGTGGGGGAGGGGGGTTGGTAAATACATAATGTCCATCTGTCAGCACCCCAGCATGTCATGCAGAGGTATTGTTTAGGAAGAGAATGACCACATTTTCTTACCCAGATGCCAGAGACAAACTGCTGTGCAGTAATAAAAAGTCCTTTTTTATACTGATCTGCAATGGGTGCTTTTGAAATTAATTTACTTGTACTCTGGAGATTATTTTGAGGTCTGGAAGGTGTTTAATGCCGACTAGTTTTATTTTTAATAGAAATTGAATAATACACATTTCATAGTTTTATGACATTTGTAAGGCAGAATTGTAAGGCAAACTAACATGAACATTTAGCTTTAACTGAAATAGGCTATGGACTAAGGTCATAACCCATTCAAACTTACCTAAAGCTAAAGTAAAACAAATAAGATTCAACATAGGCAATAATACTGAAATCATTGGTAATTATAAGTTAAGCTGATTAGAACAGAGACAATAACTTTATTCAGTGTTTGCCATTTAGAATTTGCCAGTTTTATTATTGTAGATCTTTCCATTTTTTTTTTAAAAAAAGTGAAATCATGGTAGGTTCTTAGTTCTATATTTCCTTTGGTAATATTCTGAGCATATTCTGAGAAGTGCATTTCCTGGTGACAGAATTCTTCTGCAGAGAGATGAAAATCCCACTACTGTTATTCTTGTATAGATCTGTCACTGAATGATTATTTTGTAATACAGTATTAGTCATCTTTCTAACATTGCGATCTTTAAAGCTAAAAAATCTATTCATGTTCAGTGGGGAGAAAGTCTTAATGGATTTTACAAGCCTTAAATCTCGATAGATATATAATATAATATTCTAACAATATATTATAGAAGAAATAATATCAAAGAACAGGAGGGACTTTAAAGAAATTCAACTAACTGAATTGGATTTTCTGATACCAAGCAAAACAGAATTATTAAACAGATTTGAGGATATGATAAAGATCTATTTTATAAGAAGGAGTAATCTTGGCAGTCTCCAAGGAAACTCCTCCTTCAAGCATCAGTATTTCAGCCCAGTGATCTGCTTTCAGATATCACCTTTTTTTTAGGCAAGATTATTTAGGCACAGTGACTATTCATGAGTGAAAGCAAACATACATGTCCCATGATAATGTTGCAGGATTCAATCTGGATCGGTCACCAAAGCCAACTTTGGACTTGTGCTGGAGCCCATCTTCAAGAAACTATTTAGGACCGGAAGGCTGTGCAGAGAGTGGTGAGGATGGGTAAAAGATTATTGGAAGCTCACTTTCTTCAATCCAGAACATGCTTGACCATTGTCAGGGATGCTATACATCCTCTCCATGACCAATTTTGTTTGTTACCTTATGGGAGGAGGCTTTGTGGTATCCGAAGCAGAACAACTATATTGTGTAATAGCTTTGTACCACATAGCATCAACCTTGTTAATATCAAGACTCTTTTTTTCATTATGTATTCAAAAAGGATTGTGTGTGTATGTGTGTGTGTGTGGTGTGTGTCTTCTTTTGAGAACAAGCGTTGGCATTTCATTTTAATGTGTGTAATTGGGCACACAGAAAAGTGATACTAGCAATAGCACTTAGACTTATATATTGCTTCATAGTGTTTTATAGTGTTCTCTAAGTCAGAATATTACCTGGGTGCCCATTTTACTGACCTCAGATGGATGGAAGGCTGATTCAACCTTAAAGGTTATTGTATCTTATTTTATCTTATCTAACTTCTCTCTACTGGAAAGTATGCTTTGGGCTATTCTATGTATAGTATTTATGTGGTGCCTGGTTGGGTGTGGCTTTTTATTGGTTGATGGAATATTAATGGCTGGCTATTAAGTTGTTGGCTCTTATTTCCTTGTGCTGCCAATCTTTGGCTCCTAAGTATCTGATAAACTGGTGGTAAATCAGAATTCCTGTGACTGACAAAGGGCCCATTTCCCAGGCATCAATTATTTTCCTGGTTATCTCTGCACCTGCTCAGCCAACAATCTTAGTAGCTGCAAAATTGGATGTATGTCCTTGTTCATTGCAATGTGAGGCTAGGACAGACAGAAGGAAGCTAACAAGCAGACTGCAAGAGTACTGTAGAAGCAAGTGGTCAGACAAGGAGACCCGAACTCATTGGTAGCCTCACATTGGAATGAACAAGGACATACATTCAGTTTTGCAGCTACTAAGATTGTTGGCTCTGATTGTTGGCTCTAAAATCTGGCCCACAGAAAATGCTTACCTCCTTGTGAATTTTCAGATGGAGAAAGTCCTGGAAAAAATATCCCTAAAAGTATATAATAACATAATTTATGTTTCAATATTTAGAGCTACTATAAGGAGACAATTACTTCCTAATAAAAAAAATGGCTAAAGTGTTTTTAGGAAAAGCACATGTGCTTGTTTTCTGACCTGAGGTTCGGTGCTCTCTTAGCTTTCTTAGGCTATTTAAGCAGAACTAACTTGCATGCCAAAAAGAGATAGCTTGCCAGAAATACCACGGTCAGTGCTCATCTTTGTACAGACAGACACTATTCTGCCCAGGAAATGATTCTTTGAATGAAAATATTTTACTCGTATACACAGTATGTCATATCCTGAAGAAAAACCAAACTATAAGGTGATTGCTGATTTTTGACACATGCTGTATAATTAAACAGATGCATTGTTTTCTCAATCAATAAATACATGGGACTCATTGCCCCAACCAGTTGGAGTGTCCTATTTTCTGCAGCTAGCAAGTTTGCTGAACTCTCATAATTATTTTATATGGCTTGGGAGAACAAGCTACCTGTCTTCCACTTATCTAAAAGAGTACTTACAAATAGTTGCTCCTACCCAAAACAGCTAGGGTAAATATTTGAATGGAAATATGCAAAATAAGAATCAGATGAAACATTGAAGAAGCCTTTAAACCAGAAATATTGGTTTCAAATATTGTTAATACTAGCCTTAAGGTCATTTCCCCTGGACTGCATCAAGAGGGAGGAGAAGAAGGTGAGAAGTATGTAGGAAGGTTGAGGTGAAGGAGGAGAGAAGGTGAGTGAAGAAAAAGAGGGAAAGAAGTAAGTTGGTTTGAGGTGGGATGTGGTTTGGGGGGAAATGGGCGGGCAAGACAGAATGTGGTGTGTATCAATTTGTTTTATTTTTTATCTGAAGTATTTGTAAGATTGTTATGTATTGTAAAGCTGAAAATAAAATTTTTTACAAAAAAAAAAAATACTAGCCTTAAGGTGTTTTGGACTTGAGTTCCCATCATCATAAAGTTGTGTTGAATCAAATCTGTAGAGGGAGGTTGATTTATAATGACACTTGAGGGTTTCTCAGGGTTTTAGATGTTGACTCTTTCTGAGCCTATTCCAGTTGGCATAGAGTGAGAGTAGTAGTTTCTACAGGCAAAACACAGGTTGCACAGTTGAAATACAATTTTCATACTGGGATGCAGTTGATTAAGTTTTGGACTAGAGTTTGGGCAGCTCTTGGTCTTTTATAGACTAGCAATGATCATAAATGTAAATGTTGTATAATGAGACACTGAGTCTTCATGCAGGGCATGAAGCAAAAGTATCATCTTACAACTGTATATTAAATGATTTGTCCTCCTGTTAGGGAATAGAAATTTATGGGATAATATTAAGTTTCTCCATTCCTGTCTAAACACGACAGTTTTGTTTATATATTGTTAATGTTTCATATATACTGTTTCTTCTATTAATTAGTTTGATCAAATAGTTAACAATTACCATCAAAATATGGTATTTTGGAAGCAAACAGGTAAATAATTAAAATAATGTTAAAGGAAGTCACAGACACAAGCTTTTCTGTCAACTCTAAGAATTTAAGGAGTAAGATACTTCTTTGATTGTTAATATGAAATTGGTGTCTTCTTCTTAGCTTGTATTTCTCAGGTCTGGAAGAAATAAATATGTTGCTAGATTAGCTTTCTCTGTTTTTACTTCCAAACACTGTATCTAGCTTGACTTCAGCAAAGCTACATGCATTTTACTTCATGATAATGGCTAGTGTGATTTTGAACTGTAAGCTTTTAAGAAAGATGGGAGAATAGGGAGATAGTTTCCATCACTTTTCCTTCCTTCCTTCCTTCCTTCCTTCCTTCCTTCCTTCCTTCCTTCCTTCCTTCCTTCCTTCCTTCCTTCCTTCCTCCCTCCCTCCCTCCCTTATTTCTCTAAAGATATGTTCCCTCAGATACTAAGGCAGGGCAAAAAAATAAGGAAAAAAGATTCAGAATAGGCCTTTCATCTTTGAGCTACATACAGTATGTTGAAATAGGCAGTGGGAACTCCACCTGCTCACAGTTCTGTTCTGTTAAAAGGAACTAATCCTCATAAAACTGACCTTTCTTGTTGTTTTTCCATCTCTAATTTCCTGCATTCCTTACACTTCTATATTCTCACTTCTCCTGCTTTTGGACATTCTGCTTCATAAACAGATGTTATAAATTACCTTTCTTGTTTCTGGTAACTCATCCCACATGGTTTGTGGCATTTTATGAAATAGTTTTCCATAACCTTTCCATTTGCCTCTGTTTCTCAGTGCTGAAAGTATAGGCCTTTTTATTTTTTTTCAAGTATTTTTTCTATAAAAGACAATGTGAAGTTTTTTTAAATGAGAACTTTAATTCAAGCCAGAAGCATGGAATATTTTTGTAATCCTCTTATGTATCACAGCAGAACTTGCCCCTTCATTACACCCCTTAAAACATGAAAATAATTTAAAATCAACATAAAACAATATTTTGTTGAAATTTAAAGCAATTTTAAAGTCTGCAACATCTTACACAGTTTAAAACACATATATAGTTATGTATGTGTGTGAGAGACAAATAATATTCATAGCAATCTATATAACATGATTGGTATAACATGATTGTTACGGGGAGCTGTATACAGTCATTCTTTCAATCATAAATCAGTCTCAAGAGAGCAGTTCTCAGCATTCTAACCCTTTGTTATCCTTGTATCAGAACAATCAAGGATGTTGCAGAACAGAAACAGGATTTGAATCCTGATACTTCTCTCCAAGCTAAAAACAATTGTCAAAACTGGAAATGGATGCAACATTTTTTTAAAAAAACATATTTGGTGTGATAATAATAATAGTAGTAATAATAATAGTAATAATAATAAAGTTGGAAGGGACATTGGAGGTCATCTAGTCCAACCCCCTGCTCAGGCAAGAAACCCTATACCATTTCAGACAAATGGCTGTCCAGTCTCTTCTTAAAAACCTCTAGTGTTGGAGCATTTACTGCTTATGGATACTGGCATTTGGAATCCATCTTCCACAGGCTTTGCAATGCAATGGTACCTCAGTATTTGTTAATTGATTTCAAGAGGCACAATGAATACTAAAAACGAAACAAACCATGTGACTTATGACCCTTTCCGACCGAATCAAAGGGTCATGTCTTGAGTCACGAGTTAGCCGACACCAAGTACTACCTTGTACATTGAGTACCAAACAAACGATAAGTACCTGATAGATCTGTGTTTTGAGTGGTATTAATTTAAAATTTAACAAAGGTTGAAGAATTTTTATGTGGCAGGAATGGTTTGTCATAAGGACCAATAAGTTCCCTTTCTGAATGAAATGAAGGCTGTTGCCACTATTAAACTTAAGTATAAATATGGAAATATAAATATATTCTTGCCTACAAGAATTAGAAAATTCAAATAATTTATTTTAACATTCAGCTAACGTATTCTATTATGTCAAATGCCGAAGCTAAAAGGTGAGATAATAAATAATAAATAAATTATTTATTCTGATTCTGTTGTCACTTTTGTTGTTACTGCCACGGATAGGGGTGGTGGTGGTTAAATTGTGGATTTTTAACTGTGGATTTTTAATGTTTTAGGAAACCCAGAGTCACTGTGTGTGTGTTAGGTGACTATATAAATCTGTTCAATAATTAAATAATAATAATTTCAGATCCAGGAGAAGGATACTGCAAACTGAAGTCATTATCAGCCAGCCTTAGAGAAGAATTGCCACTTGTGAGGACCTGCTGAGAATGAGCAGAGACTCATGAAGCAAACTATAATAAAAGAAATCAGATTCCTGCTGGAATTAGGCTGTTTTCTGATTGTTAGTAAAACTCCGAATTATAGAGACATCTGCCAGTTACTGAATTCCTGACATGTTGTCTTTAAGCTCCAGATGGAGATTGAAATTTTGTGTAAGATAAAAGCTGAAGCTAAATGTAGTTGGTTTTATTCGGCTGGTTCCAACTGCACAGATTTCATAAATTACCTTATTGTTTCTAAATTTGGGGTTTTGACAATTGTGATGCATGTTAATATGTTGCAGTTTATTTATGCAATTTTTGTGATTTATCTATTGCCTAAATTTTCATGAACTTTGGGTTGTATGTTTACACATATGCACAAACACACACACTTATGCACTCTAATATCTTACTGTTGTGGTTCCAGTATTTGATAAATATAACTAATTCCCATTTAAGATGTCTATTATGGTTATGTTATTCTTAAGAAATACTTTCTATAATATATATTTATATAAAACATATATTTATATAAAATATATAAATTTACCCAAGTAGGTAACTGAGCAATTTTGCAAAGCCATTAAAATATGGAAACTGGATTATTATAGCAATAGACTTATATACTGCTTCACAGTGCTTTACAGCTCTCTCTAAACGGTTTACAGAGTCATCCTATTGCCCTCCAACAATCTGGGTCCTCATTTTACCAAACTCCGAAGGATGGAAGGCTGCGTCAACCTTGAGCCAGTGAGAATTGAACTGCTGGAAGTCAGCAGAAGTAGCCTGCAGTACTGCATTCTAACCACTGCGCCACCATGGCTCATTATGCTGTGCAATGTAGAACCCTCTTTAATTAAACAGACTAATAATTGTGAGAAGAGAAGCATTTTCCTGTGGTCTTTTCCCTACCCTCCATCTTTATCTTTGACCAAGAGGATTTTCTCATTGATGGAATTTAGAAAAGTTTTGAATAGGTAGGGCATCCATTTAATCAACTGAGAGACAAACAGTAATATGATCAAAATGGTTTATAATGTGCTGCAGCCTGTTAGAAAGGTGAAATAAGGGACTTCCGGTTTGCCATCATGGCCGCCTCGGACACTGGAAGGCGAACTCCATCTTCCGTGTTCAATTTTGCAACGATGGGGGACCTGGAAAGGGTCAAAAGTCATCCTGTAGGGGTGACAAGCAAGATGATAGAGGATTCAGTGGACCAACAAACACAGTTAATGGAAAACCCACAAACGGGACTGATAACACTGAAAATGGAAAAGACTTTCTATATAAACCAGAAGAAATCTGAGGAGTAAGAAGAACAGACTGAAGGGAAGATAAACATTCCAGGACAACTACGCAGAGATGGAATAATAGAGAGACAATTTGTTAGTCCTTCCAAAAGAATGGAGATTGAATGGTCTCTTTTATTAAAAATAATATATACAATAGCAGAGGGAGATCTATTTGATGATTTAAAAGCATGGACATGGAAGGCGAGTTGACAAAGAAAGAAATCTAGAATAAGGCTGAAAAAAATTGGGGTTTGGATTTATTAGTGAGGATGTTATGTTATTAATTAAAATAGAATATACTCAAACAGACAAGATGTGTACTTTGAATACTAGATTATGCTATGAATTGAGATAAAGAAAACTTTGGTCATTTAAACCTTGGAAGTATAAATATCAAAAGTTAAATTTGAATATTGATGGGAAATTAAAAATTGGGGAAAACAAATAAATAGGATATGATTGTCCATAAAGATTGAATGTAAAAGTAATTAAGATATATATATATATATATATATATATATATATATATATATATATATATATATATATATATACATTTTTTGATAAATGTAATAAACATGTCTTTACATAGTTGATAAAATAAGAACTGTATTAGTTTAAATATGAGATAGTAGATATTAAGAGAAAAAGAAAGGAAGTATTTGATGTTGAAATAAGGAAAATTTTGGTCATTAAATTTAAGACATTTGGAAATTAGTAGAAAATAAGAATGTTATACTATATTATCAATTAGATGATGTAAGATGGTGAGAAATAGAATATATTCGAATAGATAGGACATGTATTCTGAACATTAGATTTTGTGATGAATTGTGGTAAAGGAAATTTTGGTTACCTTAAATTTGGAAATTATAAATATTAAATGTTAAATTTAAATATTCATGGGAAACTAAAAATTGGGAAAAACTATTACAGGATACTGATTGTCTGTAAAGATTGAATGTTAAAGCAATTAGGATATTATAAGCTAAAACTATTGCTAAATGTAATAATGTTATTTTACTTAATTGATATAATGAGACAGTAAATACCAAGGGAAAGAGGAAATATTTAATGTGGTAGTTTCAGATTTGTTCTAAAGACACTTGTATGCTATTGAGTTATTGATTAACCCAGCCACCATGTTGCTTTTTAAATATTTAAATGTAAAACTAGAAAATCAATAGAACTTTTTTTTAAAAAAAATATAAAGGTGAAATAAAATTATACTTTTTACATTTCAAGCAGTGTATTATAGCCTAGAACAGGAGTGTCAAACTGCCGGCCCATGGGCCGGTTGCATCATGCAGAGGCCGTGCCCACCCAAACTCCGGTAATGCAAAAAAAGTCACAATATGTCATGACACGTCACATGACATGGCGCGTTTGACACCCGTGGCCTAGAAAATACAGTATATTTGATGTTGCTTGCCTTGGAACCAACACATAAAAGGATATATTCTGTTTTTCTTAGGTAAATCAGAAACTGATTGCTCTGTTTAGTTTAGTTTTTTTGCAGCTCATCTTCACCTTGCAATAAACATTCTGCCCATTTTATGGATTTACCTATGATAATCCTATCTTAACCTTATGCTGTTAAATCTCTCTCTCTTTCTTTGTACTATAAGACTCTGCACCTGTCCTTTTTGAAATTCATCTTACAGATTTGTGTCCATGATCAAACTTGTCAAGGTTTCCCTGAATCTTAGCACAGTTCTATGTACTATTATCTTTAATCATTATGTTTGCAGATTTGAAAATCATATTTTCTAACATCTCATCAAAGTCATTTATAAACACACCAGATATGACAAGATCTAGAATGGAATTCATCACTCAACCCATCCTTCCAGTTTGACAAGAAATCACTGATGTATACCATATCCATCTAATAGTAGCATTATCCTACTTACATTTTGCCAAATTATGTACTAAGATCTCATACAAGACTTTTTGAATATTTTGCTGAAGTTAAAGCATATTCTTGTGCATTTAAGTAGAAATTCCCTTCAATCATTAAAAAATATAATTTTTATCATCAACTTTTTAGATCCAGTGGATTTTTAAAAAAATCTTAAAGGAAAAGAAATACGTTTTTCTCTCTACTTTTCCATCTATTGGAGAAGGAAAGAAGGAAGGAAGGAGGGAAGGAAGGAAGGAAGGAGGAAGGAATCAATATATGGGTACAGGTTTATGTCAGGAATATTATAATGTCTACTGGGGGCTTTTCAGGGGACATTTGTGGGTTTTGTCTGGATTGAAAGATTTAGATTATGGTCTCATATCTAGATTTCATTGCACTATTGCCAAAATCCTTTTGTGGAATTCCATGTATTTTTTCATCTAAATGTTTTGCCAAAAAATATTATCTATAGCTTTATAGCTTAGGCTTTCATAGTCCTTTGAAATGTAATATAAAATGCAACCTCTCTCTCTCTCTCTCTCTCTCTCTCTCTCTCTCTCTCTCTCTCTCTCTCTCTCTCTCTCTCTCTCTCTCTCTCTCTCTCTCTCTCTCTCTCTCTCCTGCATGCACACACACCATGCACAAAATGTATCTTAGGTTTTTTAATCATTATAATGTAAGTTTTTAAAAACATTTTTAACATTGATTTTTCAAAATCAAGAGCTCTGATTACAGACAAACCAGAACCAACACCATTTGGTGCTTCTATTTTTAGAAAATTGGTTCTTGCTGAAGGGAATGCTTTTTGGCAATTCTTTTTATGGGCCATTCTGAAGCTCCACAGATGAGTCTCCAGACTTAAATAAAAGGTCTTGTTCTTCTTCTTGCTTGAGGCCACCAAGGAATATGGTTGAAGACTTGGTGCTGCTGCAGCAAATGAAACCATGACACTGTATTGCTGTCAAAGTTGGCTTTTTCAAGGTACACATGTATCACCATGGTAATTTTCCAATAATGCCAGGATCAGACAGGCCAGAAGCTCGAAAAGGATTGTTAAATTCCATTGTACAGGATGTTGATCAGCACAGATAGAGAATGGTGGGACTTTCCTATGTTCTTGAGGTGCTAAGAAATTTCCAGATCTTTTGTCAAATCCACCCTTAGGTTTGGGCACGTGGACAAATATGACCATAAAAGGCTACTTGGTTTTAAATACAGAAGTTTTAATTGTTAGTATTGTAGTGAGGTACCTATAATCCCATGTTTAGATATCCACATTTTCCCTGCAGACAATCTGAATAATGAATCAAATGGTCTCCACAGTAATTGGATCTTTTTCTGTGTAATTAGCCATTTCCCATTCGCATTATAATTTTAAGTAGTATGGCTGAATTGAGCAACTCATGAAATGAGTCATTCATTATGTGAAAGCTTTTAAGGAAGTTATTTCTGGAGGTCTTGCTACAGAGGTTAAACTATGTCTAAATTAAAAGAACTGACAAGCAGCAATCAAGGCAGCAAAATAGATGTGCTTGGGAAGAAACCTTGTTATAATAAGAAAGAAGAAAACGGAAGCAGATCTCCATCTCTTACATGGGAGCTGAGGGAATGATGAATAACTTAGGTAACTCACTGTGTGCAAAATCAATCTTTCACTGTCAATTTTAAATGAACTAATTTGTCCAAAAATCTGTTCAGTCAGTTTAGAAGCATTTTTCAGTTCATCCATATTAGCAAATCCTTTAATCTTGACTAGACGGCTGAGTAAGAAATCTAGAAATGTGTTAATATGACTAGACGTATGTAGTAGGATAAAAATTGATTTTTTTAATTAGTGTCTCCTGAAGTTATAGTGTGTTCTTTCCCTGAACTATTGACCAACTAATACATGAAAAAAAAATTACTGTTTTGACTAATATGCCTTGTACAGACTAGCTTAATTCTATCTCAACTGGTCAACACTCCTTCTTGTTTTTATAATGATCAAAATTGGTTTTCCCCCCTATTTTGTTAAAGGTTATGATTTTTATTGAAAGTATTCATTTTTAATGATCTTTTTAGGTCAACAAGGTCAGGTCAATTTATGACTTTTCTTCTGGATCTTTTTTCTCGTAAACTCTTTATGATAAAAGAATAGGAGAAAAGTAGAAATAAGTTCTTGTTGCTCAGTATAGATTTACAGTGAGGTCTCTCACTGTATCAGGTTTCAAAATCACCAGCCAAAAAAGTCAAGGAATCATGAGATTTATAATACAGTAAGCTTTATTTTATTATTCCATGACCATGGTCCCAGCTTTGTAAGAAAGAGGAGCCCCAAACAATGGGAAAGCAAAGATTTTTATAAAGGTTGAGTCCAGTGATTTGTGTGATGCTTCTATTTTTTGGAGGGGGTATGGATGGGATTGTGGGGGGGGGGTTCTTTAGAATCAGAATCAATTTGGATTTGGTACATTTAAGTGAATACAGGAGTTCGTCTGGATCTGGATTTGACTCTGGTCATATCCAAAAATCAGAAAAGAAAAGGGTATAGTCTCCATTTTGTTGATTACATCTATTTTCTCTGCCATAGATAAATATATATCCAAAAGACCTACTTAAGATGTTTTATCATACATCAGATAGAGACCAATTTCTCAAGCAAAACAAGTGTTCATCTTCTCTTGGAGAGGTGAGCCTTTTAAATTGCTGGATATGGAGTCTAATAGAATTGGGAGTATTGTGGTTACTGAAGATTATAATATATTTTATGAAATATTCAGTTTTCTGATAGGAAATCAACTTTTATTTTAAAAAATGCAACTAATAATTTAGCATCCAATAAAGTCTGCTACAAGTAGTCTTTTGTAGTACTCATCCATGCCTTCAGCCAATTTCCTGCAGGTTGTTCCCAAGCATCCTAAAACTAATTTCCAGTATGCCACCATTACCACCACAACATGTTTTGAACTGAGATTGGTAAGAAGTAGGAACTTTTCAAAATTCATCTGATTAGTCTATCCATATTTGCTTGATGGAGCTTGTCAGGAAACATTGGTTGTGTTCAGTCATGCTGAAGATTTCCTTCTGACTGAGACCAAGTCATTTGCCAAGCTCTCCTTGTCAGGGAGAGTTAAGCCGGTCACTGATCCTAATTTTAAAGCTGTTGTTGCAGCATTTCAATTTTTAATCACTACATGACCTGTCAGCTTGAATATAATCCAAATCAATATTTCTTTTTTAAAAAATAATTAATATTGAGAGTGTCCAAGATTGCTATTTGAACATGCAGTTACCTCTTCATTTCAATCCAGATCCCCTTTCTTTGTTTTACTTTCCAGAAAACTTTATTTTTTTTTAAATTAAATATTTGAAGTAGTCCACAAAGCTAATTAATTTATTGGCTTCCTCATGAAAACAAATTTAAAGCCAGCTATTGTGTAAAAACTTACTGCACTACTTCTAAAATACTTTTATATAAGCTATCTCACAGGGCTAAGATGTAAAGGGAAAATTTTAATCTATCCAATCAGGGATTCAATAAAATTGTACTAATTTCAACTGTGCTGTCCTTTATACGCTTATATTCAATCTTCTGAAATTTAAATGAGTTCCCGTCCTTCATGCAAGCTAGATTTGCAACAAGATTTTATGAACCCAGAAATATGGTTCTAAATAGGTCAAAACAAGCTAAATTAATTTATATTTCTTATTCTGATACAGCCATTTCATGTTATACAAACCTGGAAAAGAATTAATAAATTATAGCTGTCTGCAAAGAGATTAAAATCTTGTGGCTTCACTAGGCACTCTGCAGCTTTGATTACTTTTATTTTACATACATTCACATGCATGCACAAACATATGTTGACATTGGTAAGTCTATTTTATTGAGTTCACCTAATGCCTAGATGTCAACATCTATGTGCCTCTTCATTTCAACTTGCCATTAGGGTTAATTTTCCAGTCAATCTTTAATATAAGTGGCTCAGTAATATCAGCTGAATTGCCTGTCCATTTGGCAAGCACCTACTATTTTTCTTCTTTTTGGAAGGCTATCTTAAGCTCATTTATAATCATAACTCTATCCTATGATTTGTTTCTCTGAAGAGCAAGAATAGAAAAGTGTTGTTATTTATGTACATTTGGAAAGCCGGATTCTTACCTTATCTGTTTCCAGATACCTATTTATTTTATCATCAGAGATGGTTGTCAGAAGTGAAGAAATTGATTTTATTTCAAAAATATTAACTTTTCCACCCACCACAACAGACTGCACCAAGGGCAGAGATGCCTTATGTGACAAGTTCTCCTGATAAATACGTCAACTCCCAGTAGTAAAGCTCTATTCCAGCGGTTCTCAACCTGTGGGTTGCAACCCCATTTGGGGTCAAATGACCATTTCACGGGGGGGGGGGGTTTGCCAAACAAGGCTGTCTGCCATTTTTCCCCTTTTCTTTAGCTGTGCTACTCCCTCTTATTCTATTGGCTTTTGAAAGCCAATAGAATAGACTCTATTCAAGTTGTCCAGGTTGTCTCTGCCCTGCTGAGCCCGCCAAAAGTCCCAGTCTGCAAATGGTGTTGCAAGGCGAACTTTCTGGAAAGCTTCCCTCTCTGCTGAGCAACTACTAAAAGTAAGTAAAAGAGGGTCAGGGGTGGGAGGTGGGAGGCCAGCGAGTGCAGGGAGGGTTGCTGGCGTGCATGGGGCCCAGCGGGTGCCTTACCTGCCTTGGGATGGGCCAGCTGGTGGCCCAGCCGGTGGTCGGCCTGTGCCGTCGCTGCCACTTGCTGTGGCCACCCAGGAGCACCTAGGCCTGCCTGCCACCATCCCAAACAGGCAGTGCCAAGGTAAGACTAGCGAGGCAGCGGTGGGCGCAGGGAGGGTTGCTGGTGCACGTGGGGCCCGGCGGGTGCCTTACCTGCCTTGGGCTGGGCCAGCTGGTGGCCCAGCTGGTGGTCGGCCTGCACCATTGCTGCCGCTTGCTGTGGCCGCCCAGGAGTGCCTGGGCCTGCCTGCCACCGCTCTGAATGGGCGGTGGCCAAGGTAAGGCTAGCGGGGCAGCGGCAGGTGCAGGGAGGTTTGCTGGCATGCATGGGGCCCGGCGGGTGCCTTACCTGCCTTGGGCTGGGCCAGCTGATGGCCCAGCCAGTGGTCGGCCTGCACCTTCGCTGCCACTTGCCGAGGGCACCCAGGAGTGGCTGGGCCTGCCTGCCACCGCCCTGAACAGGTGATGGCCAAGGTAAGGCTAGCGGGGCAGCAGCGGGCACAGGGAGGGTTGCTGGCATGCGTGGGGCCCAGTGGGTGCCTTACCTGCCTTGGGCTGGGCCAGCTGGTGGCCCAGCCAGTGGTCGACCTGCGCCGTCTCTGCCGCTTGCCAGCTATGCCTTGGCCAGTGCAGGGGGTGGCACCATGCATGAGCGGTGCTCCCGGGCAGGGAAATACAAGTAGTCCTCGACTTACAACCGGTTGCGGGGTCGCGGCATTAGGAAGGTTGAGAACCACTGCTCTATTCTTTTTTTAAATGGATTTAACATTTGTGTAATTAATATTTTGTACTATGTCACATGCAAGCCTAAGTGTTATTTCTGTTACACTTGTGGCAATGTCAATCAAGTTCAGAAGAGAACACATTTTGCAATTGTTTCTGATAAAAAATTTCTGAGCCAAATAATAGAATGAATATATATTCAGGGTTAAGATGAAAAAGCACATAGTGTTCTGAAAATTCTGAGTCTAGTACCAAATCAGTCTATAAGCAGTTTATTAGTAGACTAAATTTTCCTAGTTTTGAACTGCCCCAAAATCTTGTTAGCAATTTAAAGATTTCCAAAGACTAAAATAAATAAATAAATAAATAAATAAGTGATTAGTTTTAAAAAGGAAATACTATATATTGTTTTCCTTTATGTTTTTCTCTGATGTGAATAATCTCTTATCTGGTAATAACTTTACCTTGTCCTTTCTACATTTCTTTTCAGCTTCATGTAACAGAATTGTTTCCAGGAATTACTTCAGAATCAGAAGTAGGAAATGACTGTATCAGCTGTTAATTCAAATCAGTGACTATGCCTGATATCAGCTGCCCAACCACATGTGGTGACTTACCGAATCCTTAGACCTGAGTCTGAATTCTCCAACATTTCCATTCTGGGTGATAATACAAGAAAATACAGTATTTTAGAGGGTATGGTAGTCTTTGCTATTTTCTATCCTACAGCTTAATATCACCTTTCTTCTAAATCTATCTGCATGAAATCTGGTTTCATCATATTCTCAGCAGGGGCTTACTATGCTTGTGATTGTCACCCATTTCTGTAAAATTTCAAATACGTTGTGCAGACATTTGTTGAGTTACAACAATAATGAATGGAAACTTCATTCTTCAGTTTCTGAACTGAGATTCATATTCAGCCTTGAGTCAAATGAAATTAACTCTAAACTGGAGCCCAAACTTAATCTCATGGTCAATGCACAGTCTACCTCTTACCACACTGGATTAAACTCAGTCATGTTATTTCAGCAAATAACATACACAGAGCCTGGGTGAATTATAGCTTCTAGACTTTCTAGCTCTAATTCAACAAAAGTTACCCAAACACTCCACACAGCATGGCTGGATCATTACTGCATATGAGAAGGAAAGTACTTAAAACAGCTGATTGTCCTCTGCTTATAGGAGGGTATAGTTCTTTTTATACTCTAGTTTTAATTCTGATACTATTTATTCCTGGTCTTTTTTTTCTCAGGCTTTCCGCTTCAAGGTAGTTGGTTGTTGACATAGCATTTCAAATGTATATTTTATTTTTGATCACCTAAATTACAAGAATCTCTACCTTCCCTTGGAAAATAAGAGATATAGCTCAATGGGTGTCATCTCAGATGTTTCTTCCTCCAAAATGATTCTAAACTGGAATGTCTCTCTAGTGCCCTGGCCGGGTTCTCTCCTCTTCAGTCAGTGGCCTGATCACAACAGTTGGATATATATATTTGAAGTAAGCATATTTAGATAAATTAACACAGTAAAAAACTGACATGTCCTCTGATCTCAGAAAGGTATGGGATTTTTAGATTTTAGATAACATCACAACCAGGTAACACTAAGCATGTTTTACTCTGTCTTATGGTAGTTATCCTTCATTTTTAGTCCATAACTTTTAATTCCTTAAAAATAAGAGATAAGAAGGAAGATAGGTGCTTCACACCTGTGCCTTAGAAACATAAACATGTTATAAATAATAAACAAAACATAAGAGTTAGATACAGATTTGGAATCCAGTTTGGTGTAGTGCTGGCCTAGAAACCAGGAGTTGTGAGTTGTAATCCTGCCTGAGGCATGAAAGCTGCCAGGGTGACTTTGGGCTACTCACTCTCTCTCAGTTAAACCCTGAGTTGTGGGGAAAATAAAAAGGAGTTTTAAGTATGTTCACAGCTCTTTCATTTCTGTCTCTTTCTGTCTCTGCCTGTCTGTCTGTCTCTCTCTGTGTCTCAGTAAAGGCAGGATAAAAATCTAATAATAGTAGCAAAAGAAAACAAAAATAGTATCAATATTAATAGAAGCCTTTAGTGCAGTTTTAAAACATCTATATCAATGACATTTACAAAATCACCATCAGTCAATTGAAAAAGGCAGCTTTCCTAAGAATAGCTTACATCTTGTAATGATACCTTTAACGCCATGAGACATCTCCCTATCCCAGGTCCTTGCCAAGGAATAGATAGGTGGGTAAAAGGACCAAATCCAACTTATACATCTAGCTGTCTGTGTGACCAACCATAATAATAGTAATAATATATAAGTGCTGTTAGATTATCTGGAGTTCAGTATCTCTGATCTACTCTAATTATGTATCCATCTTGACAGTATATTTATTCTGTTTCTTTATTTTTAAACACTAATTCTATGTGTTCTGTCAATTAGGAACATGTGTTTATATTCATATTAAACATTTGTATAAACCAAAGCTTTTAAAATACACTAGTGACTTTGCCTTTAGTTGCCTTGAACAAGGGGAGTGACCATGCAAATACCTGCTAGCCTGTGTTGCAGAGTTTCACTGTTTAGAGCAACTAGTGCGGAATTTGCATAATTTTTTTCCTACAATGTGGATGTGCATAATTAAAAATATACATGAATATAAAAATATATAGGACTATTATATCTAATTATTTTTGGCTTTTTTCAAAAAACATTAGTAGAAATGGAATGTCATAAATAATGTTGCTAATATAGTCATGTTCAATAGAAATGTTATTTTATTGTCAAATTGAAACTCCTTTGTGTATCTGGAAATTATCCATCAAGAGACAGAAATGTCACATAACTTAGGTGACTAATCACACAGTTTGAACTCCTAATTAGAAGAACTTGAGTCTCAAAGTAGCAGTCACTCGTGAACAGCTTCTAGGCAATCCATATGCTAAAATATATTTGTATAAACCATCTTATCAAAAGCCTTCAGAATATTTTTTTTAAAAAATATCCTATAAAAGTACTTCATAAGAAAAGAAAAAGAAATTTCAGCCAAACTAGAAGCTCTTAATAGTTCATCTAATAGTATAACATTTCTTTTATCACCGAACAAAATTATTCTTTATAGCAATATGTGTTCAAACTTGGTTACTGAACTCATTTACTGCATTTATATAATACAGTAAACCCAAACCAACTAAATGCGCTGAATTTGCACAACAAACAAGCAAAACAAACCTAAGCAAGGTTAATACTAACCTTATACAATTGCTGAATCTGTAATTGACCTGGTTAAATATGATATACAATACAGCTAATGATTCTGCAAAGGAACCTCATGGCCCAATGTCTTGTCTTAGCATGTGATTAAACTATGGAAGTCAATAATGGAGTTTTATAGATATGGCAGTATGATAAAGGATGGAAGTTTCACACATAAAGTACCTCCATAGATTTTCAGTAAAAATTCCAATGATTAAAAAATGAGGCAAGTATGTAAGTTGGAAGTTTGTGTCATGATTCCCCAGCACCCATTTCATCATTTGTCTTCTTTGTCCCTTCTCCACATCAATTATCTTATGACTAGGACAGAAGATTTGCTTTACCCACAATAGTTTCTTTTTTTCATTCCTCTCTCTCTCTCTCTCTCTCTCTCTCTCTCTCTCTCTCTCTCTCTCTCTCTCTCAAATAAAAATCTTAATTACTTGTATATCAAACAAATTGGGAATTACAGAAATACTCTAGAAAAAATATTTGGTGCAATAAAAATGTATGGTCCTCGCAAGTTCAGTTGTACTCAGCCCTTCCTGGGCAATCATCCAAAAAAAGGGTTCCTGGGTATAAAATAGAATAAGCCAGCATGATCAGGAATGTTTAAGGGAAGAATAAAAACAATCACAACAGCTCCTATAGCTGCCATTTTTGTTTTTGACAATTCTATGAAAAATTAGTAAGTTTTCGGGATATTGTTATGAATGCAATTTCATTTCTTTAAGTTGAACTCATCCCTGGTGACAACATAGACATATATTTTTTTTTTCATATCCAAAGACATGTGGAAGTGCTTTGCCTTCTTCTAAGATGCTTTTTTTTTACTTCCCAGATTATTCTTGGTAATCTACAAATGTTACATAGGTTGAACTTTTTTAAATCAGTAAAATCAGCTAAACGCTGCCACATAACTCATTTTTTCAATCCTAAATACAATCCTATTTGAAAAAAAGTTTGAATAAATACAAAAGTGACCTAAAATGGAAAATAAGTTAACTGCATTTACATCAGAATTAATACACTATTTAAACCAGTTATTGGGGATAATGAGAAAGACAATATTATCCTTATCTCTTACTTATGGGCTCTGGTCAGGGAATAGGTGACCAGAGTCTTGCTCTTTAGGTAGTGATCACAATGGGCAGAGGTTCATACTGGCACAGGTTGCTCACTGTTGGTCAATTAAGAAACAGAGAATAATGGAGGAGGGGTATCTGGTAGATGTGCAGCTGAAGAAGGCAACTTTTCCAAGGCCTCTTCAGATATGAAGACAGCACTACCCACCCTTTCCTCCTGTATATGTTTCACACTTAGCATATAAACAGTTAATGTTCCAAAGACAATAAATTCTGGCTGATTCTTAATCATAATTTGGTTCCATCTGCATCCCAGGCAAGATTGCAGTTTCCAGAAACAGTCTAATTTTTTTTAATTTTGGGAGTGTTTCTTCATATCTAGTGTATATGAATAAAATAGTGAAAGTTGACAAATGTTTGGAACCATAAAGAGACTTACTAAGTGTTTTGAACATGAAGTAATCGTGTTTTATTGTTATTTTCACTGATGGTTTGTTGAATTGCTGTTATGTAAATAAGAATATAATTCTCTTGAAATAATAATAATAATAATAATAATAATAATAATAATAATAATAATAATAACAACAGAATTAGACGAACTGCAAAGGTTTACCCAGGGCAAAGAAATCAAAGCCTTACAAGAAGTAATTCAGAATGTAGAGGCAAACCAGGGGGAGTTGGCAGTGAAAGAATCCAGTAGAGATATACAACTGTTCTCATTTGGAAACCAGGCACCTCTTCCTCAGGAAGAACAAAACCCTCTAACTAAAGAAATAAAAGAATTGAAACAAAGAATAATTGAGCATCTAGAACAGCACAAAAACAACAGAATAAGGCTGCCTGCATTGAAGCTTGTTCCAAAGAAACAGCTAGCACAAGCATTAAAAGATGCAAATACTGCAATAGCAAGTATAAGCACCAATTCACTGCAAGAAACAAACCAACTAATGTACAGCACAGCTGCAGTTATAACAGAATACCTGGGATGCAAAATCAACAAAAAAGAAAAACAAACAAACAGTGCACCAGAAAAATGGAAGGTTAGACTAGAAAATAAGATCAGCAAGTTAAGATCACATGCAAGCAAGCTAGAACAGATGAAAGAAAAGAAGCTGAAGAACAAGAAGACCAAAGAATACCTAATCAAGAAATACCACTTAGAAACAAGGAAGATCAAGGAAGCACTGGAAATAATAAAGCAACAAATAACAGCTATAGCCAGGAAAATCAGTAGATATGAAGCTCGAATTGCAAACTATAGGCAGAACCTCCAATTTCAATCCAATCAGAAACGTTTCTACCAATCCATCAATGGAGAAACTGCAAGGAATCAGTCAGTACCTGACAAGGAAGAAACAGTGCAATTCTGGAAGCAGATATGGGATAACCCAAAGAAATACAACAAGGATGCAGCTTGTTTAAAAGAGGTGGATGCAAATAAAACAGAAGTTGAAATGAAAGAACTAGTAATAACAACAAAAATGGTAGAAAAAAGAGCAAAGAAAATCAAAAATTGGTCAGCACCAGGTGAAGATGAACTGCATGGGTTTTGGTTGAAACATCTAACTGTTATACACCCACTCATTGCCAAGCAGTTCAACAATATACTACAAGGAGGAGAAATTGAAAAGTGGCTAACAACTGGGAAAACCTACCTAATAATGAAAAATCCAGCAAAAGGGGCAACACCAGGTAACTACAGGCCAATTACCTGCTTACCAACAACTTTCAAATTACTAACTGGTGTGGTAGCTGATGCAGTACAACAGCATCTAGTTGAAAACAATCTCTTTCCACCTGAGCAGAAAGGAAACCGCCCCAATAGCAGAGGAACAAAAGATCAACTCCTAATAGACAAAATGATCTTGGAAAACTGCAAGAGAAGGAAGACCAACCTGAATGTGGCATGGATTGACTACAAAAAGGCATTTGACTCTCTGCCACATGACTGGATAATCAAGTGCCTAGAAATAACAGGAGTAAGTAGAAACATCAGAAAATTTGTGCAAAGATCGATGGCACAATGGAAGACACAGTTGCAGATCAATGGTGAAAAGCTGGGAGAGGTTAATATCAAGAGAGGAATATTTCAAGGAGATTCATTATCACCATTACTATTTGTTATTGCACTGTTTCCTCTGTCAACAATACTGAATAACTCAGGACATGGCTATCAAACATCAAAAACATCTGCCAGACTATCCCACCTCCTTTACATGGATGATCTGAAGCTGTATGGAAAAACATCATCTGAAATAGAATCGCTGCTCAACACTGTCCGTATATATAGCCAAGATATTGTAATGGAGTTTGGCTTGGACAAATGTGCCACACTTACTATCAAACAAGGAAAAATAGTGAAAACTGAAGGAATCAAGATGCCCCACGAAAATAACATTAAGAGTCTGGATGAGGAAGAGTACTACAAATACTTGGGTATCCTTCAAGCTGACAACATCAAGCACACTGAAGTCAAGAAAAAGATTAGAGGTGAATACATCAAGAGAGTGAAGAAGATCTTAAAATCCAAACTCAATGGAGGAAATACCATAAAGGCAATCAACACCTGGGCAATCCCAGTCATTAGGTACACAGCTGGAATAGTGGACTGGACTCAAGCAGAACTAAAAGCAATGGATAGGCAGACCAGAAAAATAATGACAATGAATCATGCCCTTCATCCACGCAGTGACATTGATAGACTTTATCTACCAAGGCAAATAGGTGGGCGTGGAATGCTACAAGTACATCAGATGGTTGAAGAAGAAAAAATGGCTTTGGAAGAATATCTGAAGAACAATGATGAAGATGCACTGAAATTAGTATATCAGGAAGGCTTACTGACTACTGGAGAGACCAAACTGGCCTACAAGAAAGACCAAATGAAGAACAGAATAGAGGCATGGGAAGACAAAGCACTACATGGCCAATACATGAAAAAAATAGCTGGGAAAGCAGATAATAATAAAACCTGGCAATGGCTAAGAGCAGGAAAATTGAAGAAAGAGACCGAGGGACTAATTCTGGCTGCACAAGACCAAGCCTTAAGGACAAATGCATACAAAGTCAAAATTGAGAAGACAGCAACAGACAGTAAGTGCCGCCTATGCAAAGAAGCTGAAGAAACAGTGGACCACTTGGTAAGCTGTTGCAAGAAGATTGCACAACTGATTACAAGCAGCGGCATGACAAAGTAGCAACAATGGTGCATTGGAAGATCTGCAAAAAATATCATTTGCCTGTAAGCAAAAACTGGTGGGATCATAAAATAGAGAAAGTCATAGAAAATGATAAAATTAAACTGCTCTGGGACTTCAGAATTCAAACAGACAAGCACCTGCAACATAACACCCCAGACTTAACAATTGTCGATAAGAAAGACAAAAAAGTCTGGATAGTGGACGTGGCAGTGCCTGGAGACAGCAGAATAGAAGAGAAAGAACTGGAGAAGATAACAAAATACAAAGACCTACAAATAGAAATAGAAAGACTGTGGCAAAAGCAAGCAAGGGTAGTACCAATAGTCATAGGCTCCTTGGGTGCAATCCCAAAACAACTGGAGCACCACTTGAACACCATTGGCATTGACAAATTTGCTATTAGTCAATTGCAAAAGGCGGCCTTATTAGGAACTGCTTCCATCCTGCGACGATACCTGTAATACCATCAAACATCCACATCTGCCTATCCCAGGTCCTGGGTAAGGACTCGATAGGTAGACAAAATGCCAAATCCAGTCTGAACATCTGGCTGACTGTGCGATGATTGAGAATAATAATATAAAGTTGGAAAGGACCTTGGAGGTCATCTAGTTCAACCCCCTGCTCAGGCAGGAAACCCTATACCATTTCAGACAAATGGCTATCCAGTCTCTTCTTAAAAACTTCCAGTGTTGGAGCATTCACCACTTCTGGAGGCAAGTTGTTCCACTGGTTAATTGTTCTCACTGTTAGAAAGGTTCTCCTTAGTTCTAGGTTGCTTCTCTCCTTGATTAGTTTCCATCCATTGCTTCTAGTCCTGCCTTCAGGAACCTTGGAAAATAGCTTGACTCCCTCTTCTTTGTGGCAGCCCCTGAGATATTGGAACACTGCTATCATGTCCCCCCTCGTCCTTCTCTTCATTAAACTAGACATACCCAATTCCAGCAGCCTTTCCTTATATGCTTTAGCCTCCTAATCATCTTTGTTGCTCTTCTCTGTACTCTTTCTAGACTCTCAACTTCTTTTCTACATTGTGGTGACCAAAACTGGATGCAGTATTCCAAGTGTGGTTTTACCAAGGCATTGTAAAGTGGTATTAATACTTCACGTGAATTTGATTCTATTCCTCTGTTAATGCAGCCCAGCACTCTATTGGATTTTTTGGCAGCTGCAGCACACTGCTAGCTCATATTTAAGTGATTGTCCACTAGACTCTGAGGTCCCTCTCACAGTTACTACTATTGAGCAAGGTACCCCCTATACTATACCTATACATTTGGTTTTTCTTGCCTAAATGTAGAACCTTACTTTTTTCACCATTGAATTTCATTTTGTTAGATAGCGCCCAGTGTTCAAGTCTGTCCAGATCCTCCTGTATCCTAAGCCTGTCTTCTGGAGTGTTGGCTATTCCTGCCAGCTTGGTGTCATCTGCAAATTTGATGATTTCCCCATCTATCCCCTCATCCAAATTGTTGATGAAGATGTTGAAGAGCACTGGGCCCAGAACAGAGCCCTGGGGCACCCCACTACACACTTCCCTCCATGTAGATGTGGTTCCATTGAGGACCACACACTGAATATGGCCAGTCAGACAGCTACGCATCCATCTGGTGGTGATGCTGTCTAACCCATATTTTTCTATCTTATCAAGTAGTAGGTTGTGATCTACTTTATCAAATATTATATGTCCCTATTGTATAAATGAGGGTCAGTTTGGTGTAGTGGTGAAGGCATCAGATTAGAAAATGGGAGACTATGAGTTCCAGCAATGCCTTAAGCACAAAGCTGGTTGAGTGACCCTGGATCAGTCATTTTCTCTCAGCCCTAGGAAGCAGATAATGGCAAAGCACTTCTGAAAAATCTTGCCAAGAAAACTTCAGGAACTTCAGGAGAATTGGATGCTATTGAACATTAAAAAAATATGTACTAATACATAAATAATATGTAGAATTATGGAGAGAGCACATTGCATTTCATTGTAGTGACCTTTTAGTATTTACAAAGTAGGGGCTGGAATCTTGATTTAGTTTTACAAATGACTTTTCTATTTGTAATGCAGTGTTAAAGTGGTCCAAGTGGACACAGTAATTGAATCTGGTAAGAAAATTCCAAAGAATATGGAAAAAAGAGTCAAAGAAGTAAGGAAACACTTATTTGAAGATTCACTGTTGCCAACCTCAACAAAAACCTTAAGTACCTGAACTTTCTTTAGCTATTTTAGCTTATCTCTTTAACTGTAAAAACATCCAAGATTAAATGCTCATGCTGAGCATGGGTTGGGATGTTTGATGAGAAAAATATTTATTTTATACACTACGGTTTTGATCTCCTCTTGAGAAAAAGAAACTGATCTTGCCCATATACCAGAGTAGTTCCCAAAGTTTCTTTACTGTCATTTCTATATTTGCAAAAGCCATATAGTTATATTAACAGCTTGCTGGTCTGTTTTTTTAGCTGTTCTGCAAATTAATGCATTAAAATCCTAAGATGATTTCAAGTATTTAGCTTTAACTTCCTTTTTTGTAAACATGGGAATAAAATCCAGCTGGAAATTAACTCAAAGCATTTATGTCTATTTAGCAATAGTCATTCTTATTTCAGATAAGTTTATCCATCTCAAAAATGGTAAGGGTGGAGCTTGAGTATGCCTTCAAATCAAGGAGGAACGGGCTTGCCTGGTGAAACAACAACTTAATCTTTATTTGCCCAGAACAGTTATAAGAAGAATTGAAGCAAGCAGCCTCCTGTGACTGATGCCTGCTCATTTAAGGCAATTTATTCTTGAAACAGAGAATACCTCTGACTTTTCTCTTTTCATGCACTAAGTACAAAAAGTCCTGAACATATAAATAACAAGGTTGATCATCTCCAGACTTACATAAATAAGATAGTATGCTGCCTTTGGGTACTGAATCTCAGTTTGCTGGAAGCTAGATGTATACATCATTTTTATTTCCAGAACAAATGATTGAAATATGGCTTGCTTCCCCAGTTGTGGAACAGAACAATGAAGATCCCAGAGAGGAAGGGGGAAAAGGAGAAGGTAAAATAAGCCCTCTTCTGAAATTTTAAGTAAATGTCATAAAGAGTTCCTACTGTAGCAGCAAACTCTGTCATTGGTTATATGCTTTCAATTCAATATCTAAAATGTATAAAATGGACACACACAAAAACGTACATTGTACAAACCTTTTGGTGACAAAAGAATCTTCTCTTCAGATTACAGAGTTGTTTCTGTATACATGCAATTGTATAACCTCATGTGTGACCTTAAAATAGGGATAGACTTAATTCTAGTATGGAGTGCTACATTTTTTTCAGTAATAAATAATTAGTTTGGCTGATTACTATATGTCCAAACAAGTCAGATTCACTTGTATATATAGCTAGACCTTATCACAAATGATCTACATTCGAGCAGTCCAGCCATTGCTGCCATAATCAAGTCTATCCACCTTGATGTTCAGTGTTATTTTCTTTTACTTCCTTAGCACTATAGATTCTTATCACTATGGATTTCTCCAGATTTAAAACCACGCTAATTTTCTCTAATCTGGTCTCCCTCAACAAATAATCTGTTTATAGTTTGAATAAGTAAGGAAAAAGTATACAGCTTGTCCTACTCCTTTGCCAACTTAGAACTAGTCTGTTTCACTACATTCTGCCTGGACTGTGGATCCTTGTTCTGTGTGTAGGTTTTTCATGAGGACAAACAGATGTTTTTCAAGCTGTGAAATGTACCTAGGAATGGGAATCTCCATTTTCTCAAGGACATTCCTCAGTTTGACATGGTTAATACAACTAAAAGCCTTTCTGTCAACAATGAAGCACATATTAACTTCTTTTTTACTTTTTTATTTTATTTGTCTTATTTAATTATCTATATGCATCTGCAGGAATGTCTCTTTCTTCCTCTTTTCAAATTATTTTTAAAGAACCTCTTGGATTTTCATTCCTCTGGTTCTCAATCAGTGAGGTTCAGAACTTCTAAGCAATTCCTGATTTCTTTTTGAAAATAGGGGTCTATGCCCAAGATGGTAGAAAATGATGGGCTTTGTTCTTCCACTTTAAATTGACTTAGAGTTTGCATAAAAACAGTTTGTGAACTGTTCCACAGTCAGACCCCGGCCATATCTCTGCTATTATAACTAAACTCTTTTGTTCCACACCAATAATATAATCAATTTATTACTGTATACTCCATTTTCTGGTGTCTGTATACACAGATATTATTTTGGTTGCTGGAAGTTTATATTAGCAAGGAAAAAAAAATCATTGGATTGGCAGAAAATGTTAAGTCATTATCCTGCTTCATATTGACTTCTTAGACAATACAGTGCAATTACATTTTTCTTCTTAATATTTATAACTTTGACATTTCAGTCTCCAATCACAAGCTGAACATACTGCTTGCATGTGCTATTGATTTTGTATTGGACTTAACTATAATACTCTTCTTCTGCATCAGTGATTGGAGTATAATTTTGGATAATTATAATACTAAATACTAAAGGATTGTCCACAAGTCTAATAGTTATTATTTAGTTATTGACTGCCTTGTATCTAATTATTGCTCTTGCTATATCTTTCCTGCTTATGAAAGGAATGCTGTTTCTTGTTTGTTTTTCATGTCCGGAATCATTAACAGTATTATTTGTTCACAGAAATTTTCAAATCCTACCTATTTCAATTCACAGATGCCTAAGATGTCACTTGTCACCATGTTGAGTTGTCCTATGGTTATGGTTCTTACATTTCATATTCCCACTGCAGCATTGTCTTTACAGATTCAAGTTTTCTTTTCCTGTATAGCAAAGTTAGCAACTGTATCTTACAAATGCTTTAATCTAGCATGTCATAACAGTGTCATTGGTACCTAAAAGGATATTAAGAAAGAGCTAAAGATCAGGGGGCTATCATGTTGTCAATCTGATTTCTTTTGGTAAAATAGAAGAGTGATTTACCATTGCTTTCCTCCTATGCAGTGTGAAGTAATGGCTTGGATGCTCCTACAAAAGCAATCATCCATCTCTGCCTATATTACTACTGCCTAGTATACATGTTTTTTTTAATATGGCCAGCTGGATGATCTTGATGTTTTTAGCGACCTGTTGGGAATACAATCTCTTTGTGTACACTACTAGTATTCTTCATTCATCTTTCCACAACTCATCCCGTCTATCCTACTACCATGATGCATAGCAGGACTTGAAGAATATGTAATATCTTGGAAAAGTTAATGCTAAGTGAATATAGCAGAGTATTTTTTATTTTAATTGGAAAGCAGAATAATAAAATTTTAATATTTAGCATAACATTCCAAGACAATGTTAACAATCAACTAACCAACTGATTTTAAACATCCAGTAATCTTTATTTTTATTTTCCATTAAGAATTAAATGAAAAAAAATAACTTGCATATTCTGCAACAATCTTACCTATCAAAGCTCTTTATAAATTTTCCATATTGAACTAACCCATTACCTTACCAAAAGTTTGACACAAGAAGTCATTTTTGGTTAACAAAACTGATAGACAACACAGAAAATTTGTTCAACCCCTAGTGTGCAATATTACTTGCCTGATTTTTTGTGTTTATTAACTTGATGTATTATATATTTTACGGGTCTAATTATAAGGTCTGCTTTTCTTTCCTTAAATGAAAAAAACAACAACAACATTGGTATGTCCTGTTCAGAAATGAATGAAGTAATCTGGATTGGATAAAAGAAATGTTGCATAAGGACTGATGAAACTAGACCTATTTAATCTAATAACCTCTTTTATATTTAGTATAAATACATAATCATTGAATAATTTCCAAGTAGATTTATTCTTATTATATATTTTGCTGTTGTGAATGCATTTCCAGTTCAGACAAGATAAAATCCTGTTGCTCAATGAAAAGACCAATCTAGGGGCCAGAAAAATAACTTGGTTTAATAGGAGGTACTCTTTGAGGAAATAATAATAATAATAATAATAATAATAAACTAAAAGCAATGGATAGGCAGACCAGAAAAATAATGATATGAATCATGCCCTTCAACCACGCAGTGACATTGATAGACTTTATCTACCAAAGCAAATAGGTGGGCGTGGAATGCTACAAGTACATCAGATGGTTGAAGAATAAAAAATGGCTTTGGAAGAATATCTGAAGGACAATGATGAAGATGCACTGAAATTAGTATATCAGGAAGGCTTACTGACTACTGGAGAGACCAAACTGGCCTACAAGAAAGACCAAATGAAGAACAGAATAGAGGCATGGGAAGACAAAGCACTACATGGCCAATACGTGAAAAAAATAGCTGGGAAAGCAGATAATAATAAGACCTGGCAATGGCTAAAAGCAGGAAAATTGAAGAAAGAGACCGAGGGACTAATTATGGCTGCACAAGACCAAGCCTTAAGGACAAATGCATACAAAGTCAAAATTGAGAAGACAGCAACAGACAGTAAGCGCCACCTATGCAAAGAAGCTGAAGAAACAGTAGACTACCTGGTAAGCTGTTGCAAGAAGATTGCACAGACTGACTACAAGCAGCGGCATGACAAAGTAGCAACAATGGTGCATTGGAAGATCTGCAAAAAATATCATTTGCCTGTAAGGAAGAACTGGTGAGATCATAAAATAGAGAAAGTCATAGAAAATGATAAAATTAAACTGCTCTAGGACTTCAGAATTCAAACAGACAAGCACCTGCAACATAACACCCCAGACTTAACAATTGTTGATAAGAAAGACAAAAAAGTCTGGATAGTGGACGTGGCAGTGCCTGGAGACAGCAGAATAGACGATAAAGAACTGGAGAAGATAAAGACCTACAAATAGAAATAGAAAGACTGTAGCAAAAGCAAGCAAGGATAGTAACAATAGTAATAGGCTCCTTGGGTGCAGTCCCAAAATAACTGGAGCACCACTTGAACACTATTGGCATGGACAAATTCGCTATTAGTCAATTGCAAAAGGCGGCCTTACTAGGAACTGCTTCCATCCTATGATGATATCTGTAACACCATCAAACATCCACATCTGCCTATACCAGGTCCTGCGTAAGGACTTGATAGGTAGACAAAATGCCAAATCCATCTGAACATCTGGCTGACTGTGTGATGATCCAAAATAATAATAATAATGTTGGAAAGGACCTTGGAGGTCATCTAGTCCAACCCCCTACTCAGGCAGGAAACCCTATACCATTTCAGACAAATGGCTGTCCAATCTCTTCTTAAAGACTTCCAGAGTTAGAGCATTCACAGCTTCTGGAGATAGGTTGTTCCACTAATTAATTGTTCTAACTGTCAGAAAGTTTTTCCTTAGTTCTAGGTTGCTTCTCTCTTTGGTTAGTTTCCATCTATTTCTTCTGGTCCTGCCTTCAGTGCTTTGGAGAATAGCTTTTCTCCCTCTTCTTTGTGGCAACCCCTGAGAAATTGGAACACTGCTATTATGTCCCCCCTCGTCCTTCTCTTCATTAAACTAGACATACCCAATTCCAGCAACCGTTCCTTATATGTTTTAGCCTCCAGTTCCCTAATCATCTTTGTTGCTCTTCTCTGTACTCTTTTTAGAGTCTCAACATCTTTTCTACCTCGTGGTGACCAAAACTGGATGCAGTATTCCAAGTGTGGCCTTACTAAGTCATTGTAAAGTGGTTGATTCTATCCCTCTGTTAATGCAGCCTAGCACTGTGTTGGTTTTTTGGCAACTGCAGCACATTGCTGGTTAATATTTAAGTGATTACCCACTAGAACTCCGAGATCCCTCTCACAGTTCCTACTATTGAGCAAAGGTACCTCCTATACTATACCTGTGCATTTGGTTTTTCTTGCCTAAATATAGAACCTTACTTTTTTCCCCACTAAATTTCATTTTGTTAGATAGCACCCAGTGTTCAAGTCTGTCAAAATCCTTCTGTATCTTAAGCCTGTCTCCTGAGTGTTGGCTATTTCTGCCAGCTGGAAATTTGATGAGATTCCCCATCTATCCCCTCATCCAAATCATTTCTGAAGATGTTGAAGAGCACTGGACAAAGCCCTGAGGCACCCAGGACAAAGCCCTGGGACACCCCACTACTCACTTCCCTCGATGTAGATGCAGTTCCATTGAGGACTACATGCTGGGTACGGCCAGTCAGCCAGCTACGAATCCATTAAATCAACTACATGGAGATATTCTGGGTTAATACTGCCCCTAACAGACTAGCAAGAAAGTAGGGAAATATGACTTTTATTTCAAGTTATAAGAAGAATAAGGACTACAGCAAACTAAATTAGAGTAGAAAAATGAAAAAAAAGGAAAAAAGAAAGAACAGAAAAAGCTAAAAGACAAGTGGGGAAATTTGAGAGAAAAGATGCAACTCAGTCTCCTACTTTTTGGGAGATGATGATGATAATGCCAATATTTTTAGGTTTTGGATTTAAATGGAGATTATCAAACATATTTATTTTCTTCTGCAAATACTATTGCCACAAATGTGTTTGAATCCATGTCAACCTGGTATCTTAAGTAAGGTTTGCAATAAATACAGAATCATCATAGACTCATAAAGTCAGTAGGACCACTTAGACTGCTGAGTTCAACCTCCTATGCAGGAAGTCAAATTAAATCATCCTAGTCAGATATTTAGCTTCTCCTTGAATACACCCAAAGAGGCTAGGAATCCTCTTTCTGGGTAGCTGATTCCATAATCAAACTGTTTTTACTGATAGGATGTTTTTCTACCATTCCAGAAGTATTGTCCTTCTTTTAATAGAGTATCCTTATATTTGAAGTATTATATTATCTTCTTTTCCCCTCAGTTTCTTCAATCTCTCTAGAATCATTGTGAGTACTGAAGTCAGGCTAAATGATCCAAATTTTGTTAGATCTTCATTTCCTCCCTTTTAAAATTAAGGACATTTACTCTCTTCCCTTTATATAGTACATCACCAATTCTCTAGAATTTTTTATAAGGATTGAGATTATCAACTAGATCCTTCACTACCTAAGTTTATTTCAGAACCATATTCAAATAAAGATGCATTCCTTAACAATATTGTGACTCAAGTGTGAAGTCTGCCTTTAATAACTATAATGGAACACATGGAATTTTGTTTTGTTTTTTTTTTTAAATCCACTTATTATAATTAAAAGAAATTTGCTGAAGTCCATATTTGACTGCACTTAGTTTCCCTTAAAATAAAACAAATTCTAGCATTACATAGTAACTCTCTTCCAATATTCCCGTTAATTCTATTTATTTCTTCAAAGATACTTTCCCTTTGATTAGTGTCAATATGCAATAACAAATAATGTATCTATCTCAGCAACATTATGATATTCTAAGGAAGAAATGTCCCAAAACTTCCTTGAGCCTATGTCAATTGTCTCTTGTAAACTTGCCTAATTTGTGGAATATATCTTAAGTATACTTTTGTTTCATATTCACTGTTTCCATGTATTTAGCATTCTTTCCTTTGGTTAGCTATTCATTCATAAAATTATTTTGTATGCAAATAAAAGAATGTTTAGGTAAATTTATCCCTATTCAATATTTTAATTAGTACTGTGCATCCTTGAATACATGGTCAATAAACAGTTGACCTTGTAAATTATGTTATTAATATTAATATTGTAATTTTATCATCAATTTTCAAGTAAGTAACTTTCTAAAGGACAAAATGGGATCACACTTGAATATATCTATTTAGCATTGAGAAACATAAAAATATAAGAAAATGGGTCAAGGGTATTGCAGAAAGGCAAGAGACAATGTGCAGACAGCTCTATTATTCTAGTAAGCCTTGAAAATTAAAATGCTCAACTACAGTATGGGGAGAAATGGAAAATTAGTTAAGGGACGTCTAAATTTAAGAAATGGCATTAGTCAGTATATAGTGTTATGGTATTTAGTAAAGAGGTATGTGGTAATTGAGTACAGAGAGTATTTAGAAAAATGTATGCCTGAATTTGGAGAATAAATGTGCAAATAAAATCTAGTTTGAGACTTTGGGATGATGGTTATTTAAAAAATCTGGTATATGACTGACAAATTCATGAATAAATTAGTAAAAGAGCACATATGTGCAAAGAGATATGTAGGATGGACATTTTCAACCGAACTTTTCATGTTCTATTTGTTCTATTTCCCCAGAAGGCAATATCAACTTTTTCTCTTTGCTGGCTTAATAAGCCTCTGTTCTCTTTGCTTTTTAAAAAGACAACAGCAGCATAACACAATTGTTTAAACTAGCACAGATATTGTCCATAAGAGCATTTGTATTGTGGATAAGGATGCTAAGAATCACAGAATTAAAAGAAGTTAAAAATTAGAACTCATCCCAAAGTCAGACCCAGTTCATTAAAATAATACTAAAATAGAGTACAACAATATAGATCAATAATATCATACAAAACTAAAAATTGAGAATTGCAGACTAAAATAATAATAATAAAGAATTTAAACAGCATAGAATTATACATTCAACCAACCTAAATAAATAGTCTCCAGCTGGTACTGAAAACTAATATAACTTGATGACATTTCTAGGTAAACAGGAATGAATTTCATAATCAGAACAACTGAGACTGTTGTCTTTTATGAAGTTACACACTAAATTGCTGTGCAAAGAGACATAACTTAAAGGGTATTTCTCAATCTTCAATAGGCAACTCCAAAGATCCCAAAAAATCTGATGAGGAAATATGACAATAAGAAACTCATTGATAAAATTAAAGCAGACTCATCTGAGCCTAACCAAATGTTGGGATAACATATCTCTACTGATGATAAAGTACAATGTATGCCTAATTTACCTTAATAATCAAGTTATATAAATCAGTAATGATTTGCTATATATATATAAAACAATTGTCCCTTTCACTGGACAAGAAAAATATTGGACTAATGTATTATTTTTATTCCTACATAGCAGAGCTGAGTAACTACTGTATATATCACAGTTCTCAACTTACAAGAACTTTCAAAATTTGACCTTAGAATCAGTTTTAAAATGAAAACTTATATTTTGTCTATGTATATATATTCCATAGCAAGTAAAGCTAATATATCTAAAATTTGAAATGTAAATTGTTAATCTGGTGCATGATACATGCCAAGTAATGTTAAAATACTTTTAATTTTCAAATACTCTTAATTGTGATATAAAGACTAATTACTACATGTACAGTAGTATCACTCAATTATTGTTACTGCCTACCATAGGAGTTTTATAAATTGGTGCAAAATTGGATACCACCAATCAGTAAAATATATTGGCAGAATTAAATAACATTTACAATCAGAATATAAAAAGAGAAAATAATTTTATTCTACTGTATTGGTGAGAAGCAGTTGACCTATAGCAGATATGTCAAACTCGCAACGTCATGTGATGTCGCACAACATATCGGGATGGTTTTGCCATTGCCGGCAATGGGGTGGGTGTGGCTTCTGGATGGCACATCCAGCCCGCAGGCTGGCAGTTTGACACCCCTGACCTATAGCATCTGATTGGTAAATAAATAGCTCTGTCTTTCTTAGTTTTATAACAGATATTAATCTTCCTTCTATATTTCATGAACAAGTTACAAATGCACACAAATCAGGTTAGCATTTCTTAATTCCTCATCAGTGGCAAAATACAATAGGTCTCTGATTTCAAATGTTCATTTAACTCTATTATTGAAACATCATTGAAATGGTTGAAATGTCACTATATTATTCATATTGAGGAGTATCAAGCAGCTGTTGCCCTGATATTCTTTTAAATCTCAAAATCTTTCTCTGGAATCCAAGGAATAAGGTAGCAGCAGTATATAGAACTTTCTAGTGGGTTTTATTCAAAACTACGTTATTGGTCAATGAAGCTTACACTTTACTTTCATGGCCAGTTCAGTCATGCTTGACAAATCATGTCAGCTGCTTAAAAAAGAAAAAAAGACAAATGTTGTTGATACAGCTGTGATGCAGACCTTCCCATTTCTAAACAGATACTTAACTATACAGAAACTGCACAACTTGAATAAAAATATTGCTTAGCAAACATTCTAAATACATCAATGTTTTAAGTTTATGACTGGTAAAGCTCTTTCCTCAATGCTGTTATTTTTCTTCCATTTTCTGTTGTATAATTTGGGGGCTTTTTTCCTGGCCATTTAACCATGAAAGGGCCCAATCCACATATCTTTTCAGGAGTGTATTTACAAGTAGAGGGTTCTTCTTAACCTTACCCAAATCCTAATTCTATCAACATTTCATCTCATGTTTTAGAGTTCCAATGTCTTGCCTGATTGTATATATCTTTATGGGAGTTCTTCACTTTGATGATAACTCAAATGAATCCCCCAGTAAAGCTGCTCTGTGAATCCACATGCAATCTCTGGATCATTCTGAGGATTCCTCCTCTGAAAGGATAGAAGAAATTGTAAGGCGATATATCAAGGAAATGATCCCTTTCTCTTTGCCTCAGTAAAGTGTGCCATATAGCAAAGTCTCTGATTCAGGCAAATCTAAGCCACTTTTACAGAACAATTGTACATATACATGTGTACAGGTTATTCTTAACAATGACACTTGTTCAACAACTTTTCAAAGTTATGATGTGCTAAACAAGAGGGACTTATTTATTTATTTATTTTATGAGACTTATATACCGCTTTAAGTGCAAGCACTCTCTAAGCGGTGTACACCAGTAAGCAATGTATATATATATATTTACATTGCCCCCAACAATCTGGGTCCTCATTTTACCTACCCCGGAAGGATGAAAGGCTGAATCAACCTTGAGCCGGTGAGATTTGAACTGCTGACCTGCTGAACACAGTCAGCTAAAGTGGCCTGCAGTACTGCACTCTAACTGCTGCGCCACCTCGGCTACCAGTCTTGATAGTTGCAGCTGCAGCAGCATCTGCATGGGATTATGATCTGGGTGCTTGGCAACTGGCTTGCAATAGGCCTGGAGGAACGTGGTCCATGGTGTCACGATGGGTGAGACACGACTTCGCAACTAACAACAACAACAGCATGCCTCAGTCACAAGATTGCCATTTGCGACTTTCACTGTGGCTTCTAACATGCCATGGGAAAGTGGGCAAGAGGTTGCAAATGGTGATCACATGACCATGAGACATTGTAATCATATGTGATTTGCCTGATTATATCAACTGGGATTGCCGGAACTGCCATTATTAATAACATCACTCTTTACATAACATCGCTCTTTTAGCAACATAGTTCCTGGTCACAATTACTGTCAGTAAGCAAGGACTACCTGTTCAACTATTGTAAACATTGCTCCTCTCAGCATTTTTGAGTCAGTTGATATGGCAACAACATAAGAGCATTTTTTCCATTTTATTCATTATAGAGCATTTGGTTGTATAACTACATTGATACCTATGATCTGTTTTATCTAAGTCTTTCTTAAAATGTAATCATGATATTAATAAAAAAATCATTTTATTGTTTTAGATGATTTCCTTGAGAGAGTGAGTGGATTAATTGTCTATAAAGCTCAAGCCTGAAATCTGTTAAATTCTGAAATATATCTAGAAAATTAGAAAATAGGAGAAATTATCAGATTGCAGTATTATTATCAGCATTGCAAAATGGCTACATATTATCATCTACCCATCTAGACTTTAATACACACACTCAGCATTTGAAGAACTTCACAATAATAGCATTTTTTAAAAAATAAGTATTTCTATTTTATTTATTTATTTTTTTTTTATTGAAATTTTTCAAAAGTTTTACAAATAAGAATCCACCCCCCCCTCCCCAACCACCCCACCCCCCCCCGACTTCCCAGAACTGAATATAGGATTATTTAACAAATATTTTAAAAATAACATTTGCAATTTATAAAATAATTAATAATAATAATAAAAATCACAGTAATAATATATATAATAATAATATACATAACATAAACTTTAAAATGAATAATATATACTAAAAAAGAAAAAAAAGAAATAAGAAAAGAAGAGAGAGAGAGAAAGAAGAAAGAAGAAAGTAGACGAAGAATAAAGCATATATATATAAAAAAAAAAAATATATATATGAATAATAATACGTAAAAAATGTATATATATAAAAAAGAAAAAGAAGAAAGAAAGAAAGAAAAAACAATCATTACAAATTATAAAAAGGCTAAATAATATTTTTCCATATCCAAATTATGTTGTATAAAATTTATCCATTTTTCCCATACCGCAAAAAATTTTTCTTGAGATTGCTCCTTTAAGAAAGCCGAAATCTTTGCCATTTCTGCCAAATACGAAACTTTATGAAACCATTCTTGTAAAGTAGGCAAAGATTCCTTCTTCCAATATTGTCCTATTAACAACCTAGCGGCTGTAATCAAATTTAACATCAATATAACCTCCTTAGCATCACAGTCAATAACAATACCTAGTAAAAATAATTGCGGAGTAAATTTTACCCTCCTTTTAAAAATTCTTTGAATATTCCACCATATCTTAATCCAAAAAGCTTTTATATGCTTACACGTCCACCAAATATGGTAATAGGTAGCATCCAAATATCCACATCTCCAGCATTTCGGCTGTAGATTAGGGTACATAATGGACATTTTCTTTGGGTCAAGGTGCCATCTATAAAACATCTTATAAAAATTCTCTCTTAAATTTTGCGCTTGTGTGAATTTAACATTTCTTATCCAAATAAGTTCCCAAGTATCCATTGAAATCGTTTCACCAATATTCTGTGCCCATTTAATCATACAATCTTTAACTAGTTCAGGTTCTGAATCTAATTCCACTAAAACCCCATAAACTCTCTTAATATGGGTTGGCCTTTGATCTCTTACTTGTTTTAAAAAAATTTCATCTTCTCTAAGCCAGCCCATTTTACAATCCATCTTCCATCTATCCACTATTTGTCTATATTGGAACCATGAATAAGTTAAGTTTTCATGTGTTAATTCTTCCAAAGATTTTAACTGCCAGTCTTGGCCATCCCATCTTAATAACTGTACGTAAGAGACCTTGTCCATATTTACCCCTTTCCTTATACCTTCTATGGCATGCCGAGGTATAGCCCATAATGGTATTTTGAAGTCACTTTTATAATACTTTCTCCACACTCTTAGCAAAGAGTTTCTTATAATATGAGACTTAAAAACCCAATCCACTTTTTTATTAAATATTAAATAGGCATGCCATCCAAAAAATAGGTCCCAGCCTTCCAAATGAAGTATTTCTGTATTTGTTAAATTCACCCAGTCGCTAATCAATGTCAATACTACAGCATCATAATACAATTTCATATTTGGTACCTTGAGTCCACCTCTCTCACGAAAATCTTGCATTATTTTAAGTTTCACCCTTGGTTTTTTCCCTGCCCAAACAAATTTATTAATACCTTTTTGCCATTCATCTAAATTACGTTCGTTCTTTAAAATAGGTAACATTTGAAACAAAAAAATAAACTTTGGCAGGACATTCATTTTAATAACTGCAATTCTGCCCATAAGGGATAACTGTAAATTATTCCAGTTTTTTAAATCCTTCTGTACCTCCATCCACAGCTTTTCATAATTATTTTTATACAATTTTACATTAGAAGCAGATAATGTAACCCCCAAATATTTTACCTTATCAACAATTTCAAAGTCTGTTAAGTTAACTAAAGCCTGTTTATCACCATTAGTCATATTTTTAGCTAATATTTTGGTCTTATTATTATTAATTTTAAAGCCAGAAACACGTCCATATTGTTGAATCAATTGTAATAATTTCACCACCGAAGAAACAGGTTGAGACAAAGTAACAACCAAGTCATCTGCAAAGGCTCTTAATTTATATTCTTTTTTATTAATTTCTATTCCTTTTATTTCTTGAGACTCCCGAATTTTAATCAACAAAATTTCCAGTGTTAAAACAAACAATAACGGAGACAACGGGCATCCCTGTCTTGTTCCTTTTTCTATTACAAAAGCCTCTGACAAACCCCCATTTACAATAATTTGAGCAGTCTGTTTTTGATATATATTGGATAATACTTGTAATATATTTTGTCCAAAATTCATCTCCTTGATTAAACACAGCATAAACTGCCAATTCACTTGATCAAAGGCTTTTTCAGCATCCAAAAATATCAGGCCTGCAGAGACTTGGTTATTCTTTTCTAAATACTCTAATAAATTAATAATTTGTCTAACGTTATTCTTCATATACCTTCCAGTTATAAAACCCGATTGATCCCTATGTATAAACTGCTGCAAGATCCCCATAAGCCTGTTAGCTAAAATTTTTGCAAAAATTTTATAATCCACATTTAAAAGAGATATAGGCCTATAATTTTTAGGCAAAGTAAGATCTTGACTATCTTTTGGAATCAATGATATAAATGCATTACGCCAGGATGGAGGGATCTCTAACCCCTGTAATAAATTATTAAACAGTTCACACAACGGTTGAATCATCTCTTCTACTAAAGCTTTATAATAAATAGATGTCAACCCATCCGTACCCGGCGCTTTGCCCAATTTCAATTGTTTAATAGCTGTAACAATTTCTTCCTTAGTAATTAAACCGTTAATCTTTTTTTCCTGATCTTCTGTTAATTTAGGAAAGTTAACTTTGCCTAAATAATTATTTATATCTGTAATTTGAATATTAGTACCCTTATATAATTTTTGATAGTATTCTAAAAAAGATTTCTTAATCAATTCTTTCTGATAAACCAATTTACCATTATAATTTATTTTATCTATATTCCTCTGTTTCTGTTTTTTTCTTAACTGATAAGCCAACCATCTCCCTGGTTTATTAGCATTACAAAATGTATTTTGTTTCATAAATAGCAAATTAGTTGCAGCTTGATCAGCCATCAGCATGTTAAATTGTGTTTTTAACAATTTTAAAGCTCCTTTAACCTTTTCATCTAAGGGATTTGAAATTAAAAGTTTCTCTTTTAATTTAATCTCCTCTTCCAAGTCTTTCCGTTTCTGAGTCTGTTTCTGTCTATGCAAATTATTCATTTTTATCAAAATACCACGCATAAAAGCTTTACTTGCATCCCAGACCATTGAGATTGATGTTCCCTTGTTCATATTTAAAGTAAAATATTCCTTTAAACATTCCTTTAATTTATGAACATTTTTTTCTTGTTTAAATAAATTCTCATTCACCCTCCAGGATCTCCTATCTTCCTTCTCTACAAACAGTTCCATCCAAACTGGACTATGATCGGACAATGTCCTAGGAAAGATTTTTACATTCTTCACCCTGTTGTATAAATCTGTTGTGATCAAAAAGAAATCAATTCTTGAGAAAGATTGGTGTCTATCTGAGAAAAACGTAAAATCCTTTTCTTCTTGATTACGTTCACGCCAATAGTCTCTCAATTCCCAATCTTCTTTCATATCAAAAAAGGCTTTAGGTAATTTAGCCTGTTTAAAAAAGGTAGAAGAGCCTTTTTTGTCCATTTGTATATCTAAGACACCATTCCAGTCTCCCATTAAAATCACAGATCTATAGTCCAACAAAGTTATTTTCTGATGTAGTAACCTATAAAATTGCTCCTGTTGCTGGTTTGGTGCATACAACCCCACAATAAGAATTTTCTTGCCATATAAACCAAGTTCAAGCATAACATATCTTCCGTAAGGATCTGATTCTAACAAGGTAGCAGATAAATTCTGTTTAACATAGATTACCACACCCCCTTTCTTCCCAGGGGCGGGAGATACAAAATGAGATCCCAAGCGAGGATTATTTAAATATTTTTGATCTTTAGCTGTAATATGAGTTTCTTGCAAGCAAATAATATCATTGTTATGTTGTTTCAAATAGTGGTAAATTTTTTTTCTCTTTTGAGGAATGTTTAATCCATTAACATTCCAGGACAGGAGCTTTGCCATCTCCCTTGGCCTTCAGCCTGGAGAAGATCCGCTCAAATTCTGCTGCTGATGAATATGTAGCAGAGCTTTTGGGTCTTGCTCCTCCCACCGGCACTGAAGCAATTTGCTGAGTAGATTCTTCAATTTCTTTTTCTTTTTCTTTTTTCTGTTGTTCTTTTTCTTTACGTTTATGTGCTGCACGGGTCATTCTCTGTTCTTTAACCTCTGGTTGAGACATCCATACCACCTGTCCAGCAGTCATCATCCCTGTACCTTCAGATTTCTGTTCCATCTCTTTGTCACTCAAGACTTTATGCATCATGGGCAAAGGAGAGCCTGCTCCCAGGACCGTTTTATAAAATTCCTTAGCTTTAGCAACTGTATTAAGTCTATAACGTGTCCCCGCATGGCTCAAAACAATGCCCATCGGAATCTCCCATCTAAATGGCATTTGTCTTGCTTTAAGTTCATTTACTAAAAAAGCAAAATCTTTTCTGCTTCTTAAAATTTTAGGTGGAATTTCCTTTAAAATAATAATATCTTGGGCAGCAATCTGAAATCTTTTATTATAAAAATTTGTAGAATCTGATTTCGCAAAGACTTCTTAGCAAAATATATCACCACATCTCTAGGCAAATTCCTCTGTTTTGCAATCCAAGAATTAACTCTATAAATTCTTTCCACATCCCCACGTAACTCTTCTTTATCAATATTCAAAATAACAGCCAAGTCATTAATCACCATTTCCATCAAATCTTGAGTTTTATCTTCTTTCAGACCCCTTATTCTCAAAGCATATTCCATCTGTCTATACTGGAACATAAGAATATCATCTTGTGAAGTCTCCACTTTTTTCTCCATATCTTGAAATTTATAATCCAAAAGTTCAACTGTTTCTTCAATTTCCTCTACTCTGGAGTCCAGCTTCACAACCACTGAGGCCATTCCAGATAGAGCTAGAAGTATATCATCCCTCAAAATAGCATTATTCTGTTCTAAAAGCTCCTTCATCTCTTTCTTCATTTCCTCCTTAGTTTCAGATTTATTCTGGTCCAAAAGTTGTTTCATTTCCTCCCTAAACTGTGAGACAGCACTTACCATTATTTCTTTAATGTCTTGTGCTGATGTGCCAGATGGGGGAGGTGAAGGTGGAGTGGATTTAGGTTGCTGCACTGAGGGTATTATTTTAAGTTGTTGTTGCACAGTAGAAGTAGCAGGAGAAGAAGTTACTTTAGAAGCTGCAGTAGCTGGTTGTCGTTTTGAAGCCATTTTAATTTATCTTCCTTTCTTCTTAAAAATACCGATAAAAATAAGTAATCCAAAAAAAAATTAAAAATAAGATAAAATAGAATAAAATAAGATCAATCTAAAAGTCCCCAAGAATAAAAAAGTAAAAAAGTAAAAAAAAAGCAGTATTAAACAACAATTCAGCCGATCCGTCTTTTAAAGGAAAAAACTTTCAAAACGCCATTTTACTTTCACTCTCACTTTTCCGCCCGAAAAAAAAAGAGAAAGCTCAAAAAAATAAAAAAAAAAATCAACACATACTAAATAAACTAAATAAACTAAAAAAAAATAAAATAAAACTAAACTATAAATAAAATCCTTTAAACAGTTCTGTCCGGTTTAAGATTACTATTTCTATTTTATTTTTAAAAATGCAACCCAGAAGTTGAATTATGTAACCTAAATTTTAAGATTTTCTTTATTTTTACATATATAAAATCTTTAAAAAGTACATTTCAATAAAGTGCAGGTAGGCAACATGATTTTTTTTCCCATGCCCTTCTACCACTGAATTCCCACATTAACTCAGTTTCATCTCTATGGAGATTTTAAACCTCTAAAGCAAGGGTTCCATCACACCTCCCTTTGGTATTAAAGTAACACTACCTTTAAAAAAGAACATTAAAATAAATACAAATGAGCAAAGAAAATAATAAAATGAAGCTCTTGGCTTTATTGTAACAATAATGTAACTAATTGAAACTATAGAAAACATTCTTCCCACAATTTAGGAAATGCTACTCTGAAAAATTTTTTAAGTGAAAACTGGGGAAAGGACTCAATCCTTGCAGAAAATGTAAATTTAATTAATAAAAATAAAAATAAAAATGTACTTCTGGCTGGAGTTCAAACTGCTGGTTATGGCATATAAAACCCTCCGTGGCAAGAGGCCATGTTACTTGCAGGAGAACTAATCCTCCATTGGTCCCACCATCCTGCCAGAATCAATGAAGCTTCTTGGATGAGGGGTGGATTGCCTTTTGAAAAGGCACCTTTAGAGTTGCAGTACTGCTGTTCTCCCTGTACTACTAAGTCCAATGGAAGAAATATGCTCTGAGCTCTGTTTATTAGAATATATTATCTGCCAGAATCTAGGAAGTGGTTCTCGAGATCTAGCTGACCTTAATGTGGTATGCATTTTGTGAAGCCACCCAAAGCCTTTGCAGCTAGATGGACAGCTACATAAATAACATCATATCGGTATTCCTTATATGTCTTTTTCATAAATACATTAAACAAGCAGCATTACACACTCTTGATAATAGTTTGAAAATTCTTGTTTCAAATATATTGCCCCCAACAATATGGGTCTTCATTTTTACTGACATCGGAAGGATGGAAAGCTGAATCAACCTTGAACTATTCACAATCGAACTCAGGGCAGTGGGCAGAGTCAGCCTGCAATACTGCATTCTAACCACTATGCCACCATGACTCTTGTAGAGGGTTTTCCTTGGTAGGTGTAACTGTCTGGAACAATATCAACTAGAATAGACAGTCCTGCAAGTATCTGGGTACCAATCCATAAAACATAATCCCTACTTAGAGAGCATTGCTGTACTTTTGCCTAATGGTAATATGAATACATGCTACTGTTGCAAGTCTTCCTGCCCTAGGTAAGGAAGCAAGTGGGGCAACAATAAAAAATCCAGCAGGAACCATAAATCCAAAAGCAAGCCACAAACTTGTTCCCTGCTTATCCATCAGTAATAACATTATTAGTAACAGAAATCTTCAATCTATCCACAGAAACTCCAGTCTGTTGAACCATTTCCTGAACAGTGTTTGATGCATGTTGAGTGGGTCTAGGAAGAGTTCCAGTTAGATTCACTCCCCAATTTACAGGTTCTGTAGACTCACATCTTCTTCTGAAGAGCAGTAGAAGCAGCTCTGTGAAAAGGGCCTTTGTACAATTATCTGTTGTGTACCAATTGCACTTGTTGCTAAATTGGGAGACTTGTTTGGAGTCACTGATGCCTTAGCTATCTTCTATTTGGATTACTGAAACATGCTTTTTTTGGATTATGAAATTACTTCCAGAATGCATCAGTATGGGTAATTGTAGCTACAACTTTATATGCTCTAATATGACATCTTCATAATAATAAACATATAATACTACTTCTTCATGAGTTGTGCTGGCTCTAAAAGGCTTCCATGTTATAGTTCAGGTTGCTGGTGATTATAGGACTGAGCTGATACACTGCTTGCTAACAGCTGTTTCTGCCCATCCCACATCCTATTGCAATTGAACACAACATTTCAGGTCCCTTCCTTCAACTCATGTTCCTGATGAAACCCAGGAGAGATGCTTTTTCTGTTGCGAGTGCCTGGAATGTTTTTCCTTCAACATACAGTTGGCCCTAATCCTAATGGCTTTTAACAGATCACTAAAAATGTGGTTTTTCCCCAGGTTTTGGAGACAGAATGACAGAAGCTCTCAATTTACAAATGTAATACATATCAAGGCCTCATGACTGTCTATTAATTGTTGTTGTTATAAATTGAATTTTTGTTTTGTACTAATGAACACCATGTAGTCATGTGTGCAGGAGTAGGGCTACTATATACATTACTCTTTCATTTCATTCCTACCTATATAATAGAATAGTTTGTTTTAAGATGGTGTACTTTTTTCTGAAAACTCAACTATGGTTGTCTACTTTATCACTTTTCATTGGAGAATAACATCCAGTAATGATCATTCTGTAAATTTTAGTTTTACATGTAGCCACAACATCCTAGATTACATCAATTTACGTTTCTGACATACATTTTAATTTATAATTAAATCCAGGGCTTTTTTTTTTTTTGTCATAGAAGGCCCAGAACGGAGTTCCGGCACCTTTTTTGGATGGAACATTGTAGGGTAGGCAAGGCAGGTTGTATGACATGTGTGAGTTCCAGCACCTGTTTTTTTTTTTTTAAACAAAAAAGCACTGATTAAATCTATACTTTCACAATCCTGCAGGTGTCCATCAGTTCATCTCCATAAAATCAGACAACTGTTAACCAGTTCTGATATATCTATCCACTTCCAGTTGCACACCATTATGAGTATGGTGGTATCTTTTCATATCACTCCATGCAGATGATACAAGGTGAGTGTAGTTCACAAATGTATATACCCTTTTACCATAGCCTACCATAAATTAATGCAGCTCATAAGTATTTTTAATTTCATTTAACTTGTTAATTCATGTTATTTACTATTTATCCCTCTTATGTTCCAAGCCACAATCTTACATGGTCATCATCCAACAGATCCATAGAGATTGACCTCTGCTGCTTATTATGGTTTGAGTCAAATGAGGTTTTCAGGTAATATTATATAATCTAAGAGTACATTAAATTATCATTCAGAATTTTACCTATATAATATGTTGCATTAATATTAATTAGCACATTTTGCTACAATTGGCCAGTAGGCCACAAGTTTATTATGGCTCAATTTTATCCCAGGTTCAATCCTGTTTTTCAATGCAAATTATGTTACCTAATCTAGAGATTACCTCGCAATGCAGCTGTTGCTTTATCCTATTAATTGAAAATTAGATGCAGGGTATTGGAAAATTTAGAATTTTTTATTCTGGTTAAATCTATTTAGTCCAGAAAATAGCCATAAATGAGGATCCATTTTAAAATCAAATTTCAGTCCATTGGTATTTTTTTTCTCTCTGCTGAAAACATAACTAATGGATCAATTAATTGAAACATTTCCAGTGTCTTTGTAATCCCTAGCTACCAGCAACATTATTCCAGCAAATAATATCCTTACTATATTTGTGTTATATGTATTGACTGTACATTGATTGATATATCAACTCTGTTATATTTGGACTTAAATAGCCTTAAATCCAAATACTTCAATTTTCCTTGGGTGCAGAACATCATGTCGACAGTTTAACCATAAGGGTGGAACTAGTCAATTATTATAAACTTCCTTTTCTAAGTAGGAAAAATGAGTATTGTGTAACCTCCTGCCAGGAAAATGGAGTTTTTTATTATTCTGATCAAGTTTCTCAGCTATTTTGAGAATAATAACAAAATAACAACAAATACATGTGGCTGTCTCTGAGGTGCTTTTAACCTTAACAAGAGCTCCATTAATTTTCCATATTATTGATAAAGTAAATTAAAAAAGTCTATTTTAATGCAAACCAAACATTAAAAGTCAGCAGATATCAAATTGAAGTAATTTAATCTTGTTTCTCAAGATTGCAATTAAAATAATGCAAATTAGGTTCATGTGTAAGTAGATATGATCAACACAAATATCAACCTGTATTGATATTAATATTGACATGCATTTTAATAACCTCTTAGGGGGTTAATTCAATGCAGCTATAAAATATTGGTGTTTAATAACATAAGTGCAGATAACGTTACTTCTAGGGAGAGACGTTATTCATGAAGTCACAAAGCCATTTTCAGAGTAGTAAGGAAAAGCAAACCTTTCTTGTTCTGTTGTTCAGAAGCATCAGTGTCATGCAGATGTCAAAGAAAGAAAAAGGAATACTGGGCACATATGAAACTATTAAGATATTAAAACAACAAATCTATTTTTTCTTTCTTCTCCAAATGACCACAAAGAAGCCTCTATATTTCAATGCTGTTTTAACATGCCACTGTGGATGTGTTCATGACTCAGGTGGTCAATGCAAGGCAGGCCTTTATAGAGTCCTTTATTGCCCTCAAGAAATATTCAACAATGGCCTTCCAATGGCCAGTAAGTCTCCACTCCACTTACCCAAACAACAGCCCTTTCTTATTACCAAGAAAGTCCACAAGGCAAAGTCCAGGCATATGATAAATGGCGGACCTCAGGGCAAAGACAAGGTACAAAGCAAAGGCAGTTCTTAAGCAAAGGGCCAAAGCAGTCCACAAGGCTAAGGCAAGACAAACGGCAGTCCTTAAAGCAAAGGTGAAAAGCGGTATTTGAAGCAAGGCAAAAGGCACCAGTCAAAGCAGGGAGGGTGTAAACCAAAACACTTTGTTCCTGGCAAAGACTAACTCCCCACGGCTTTTCCTTAAGTCACTGCACTCCAAGTATTCCATGTGAGAGGGGTGACACAACTTTCTCCCGAGTAGCCTTGCAGCCTTTCTCTGAGCTTGCCTACATTCCGCTCTCCATGGATTGAGTGGAGGAGGCAGCTGTTCCTCATCAGAGGAGATCTATTGCCTATCAGCACTACTGCATGTCAGCAGCCAATCCTTTCCTGTATCTGTGAAGGCAGGCAGCTCTTCATCTGGCTAACCATCTCCCCCAATACCTGAGGGTCCTGGAACAACATCCTTCTCAGTCCCTAGGCTCTCCAAACATGTCAAGGGTGATGGGGCATCCCATGAGATTGTCCCGGTTCCAACTCCTCCTCCTCCTCCTCTTCCTCCGAACCAGGCTCCAATGAGGTCATAACAGTATATTGTATGTTTGCTAAACTCTCATTCTTGCTATTTTATAGACTTTCAAATGGTTTTGATTATAAAAGATGGAGAACTAGGTGGCAGACTGTCCCATTTGGGAGGATCAAAATGCTTTTATCTTCTGATCAAACCTCTTCCACAAGGTTCCCAGTTCTAGGCATAGCATTTTAAGGGAAACTAGAAGATTTCCATTGAAAGCAGAAGGCAAGGAAGTTCATCCATAGGAAAAATTGGAAGAAGAGTGTTCATTTGAAAATGAAATAGCTTAAAAGAAGCAAGTGTTATACTGAGAGAAATGTTTGAAACGAATAATATTTGATATATTCTTAAAATAATGCAAGTACAGAATCCAGATGTTGGTGAATTCCAGTTCCCAGCATTCCTAGAAAATAAATAAAGTAATTGTGTTAGTAATTGTGGTGCATCAACATTTGGAGGTTGTTGATGCCTATTGATTATCCTGCTGAAGAAGGTGGATACAACTGAAATATTTTGGGTTAATAACTCTGTCCCTTCTAATAGCCTTCTTGGAATATTTTTTTATATTTTTATATTTTTCATTTTCATTTCATTTTCCTAATTTAAATTATTTGCATTTTCATTCTTTTTTAAATGTTTGGTTATATATGGATATACTATTTACACACACATATTTATATATAACCCCTTGTAGTTTTTTTTTTAGTTTACACATATACAGAATATTGAATCAGATTTCTAAGTCTTAGTTGGTACTTATAAAATGCGGTCATATTCTATAACGTTTGGTTGTTGTGATACTTTAGTATAATAATTATGGACATAGTAAAGACTTGTTGATGCCCTATTCTACTGTGAAGTAATAATAAGAAGGACTAAAGTTTGGTCCTGGGAGCAGGCTCACCATTACCTATGATGCAGAAAGCTTTGGATGGCAAAGAGGTGGAACAGCAGTCTGAAGGAGTAGGAGCGATGGTTGCTGGAAAGTTACAGGCGGAGCGGTCGCAACAAACAGAGATTAAAGAGCAAAGAATGACTCGTGCAGCACATAGACGCAAGGAAAAGGAATAACAGAAGAAGGAAGTTAAAGAATCTCTTCAAGAAATTGTTTCGCTGCCAGTGGGAGGAGCAAGACCCAAGAGTTCTGCAGTACATTCTTCAATGGCAGATTTTCAAGCAGTCTTCTCCAGGCTTCTGGTTAAGGGAGATGGTAAAGCTCCTGACTTGGAATGCTAATGGCCTTAATTCCCCCCAAAAGAGAAAGAAAATCTTTCATTATTTAAAGCAACATAATAATGATATTATTTGCTTGCAGGAAACACATGTTATATCTAAAGATCAAAAATATTTAGTTAATGCTCGTTTGGGATCTCATTTTGTATCTTCTGCCCCTGGGAAAAAAGGGGGAGTAGTTATTTATGTTAAGCAAAATCTATCAGCCTGTTTGGTAGAATCTGATCTTCAAGGGAGATATGTTATGATTGAAGTTGGTTTGTATGGTAAGAAAGTACTTATAGTGGGACTGTACACACCAAATCAACAACAGGAACAATTTTACAGATTGTTACACCAAAAATTAACCTTGTTGGATTACAGATCTGTTATACTAATGGGAGACTGGAATGGTGTTTTAGATACACAAAAAGATAAAAAAGGATCTTCTATTTCTTTTAAACAGGCTAAATTACCTAAAGCTTTTTTTGATCTGAAAGAGGACTGGGAGTTGCGAGATTATTGGCGTGAACACAATCAGGAGGAGAGAGATTTCACTTTCTTTTCAGATAGACATCAATCTTTTTCAAGAATTGACTTTTTCTTGATTACAACTGACTTATATTTTAGGGTAAAGAATGTTAAAAATTTTCCTAGGATACTGATGGATCATAGTCTAGTTAGGATGGAATTGGTCGATGAAAAAGAGGAGAGGAGATCGTGGAGGATGAATGAAAATTTATTTAGACAAGAAAAGAATGTTCAAAAATTAAAGGAGCATTTAAAGGATTATTTTGTTTTAAACATGCATAAGGGAACTTCAATGTCAATGGTCTGGGATGCAGGCAAAGCCTTCATGCGAGGGATTTTGATACAAATGAATAATGTTCATAGACAGAAGCAGATTCAGAAATGTAAGGAATTGGAAGATGAGATTAAATTAAAAGAAAAAACTTTGATTTTAAATCCTACAGATGAGAAGGTTAAAGAATCAATAAAACTGCTTAAATCACAATTTAATATGTTGATGGCTGATCAAACTGCAACTAATTTACTGTATATGAAACAAAATACATTTTGTAATGCTAATAAACCAGGGAGATGGTTGGCTTACCAACTGAGAAAGAAACAGAGACAGAGAATTATAGATAAAATAAATTATAATGGTAAATTGGTATACCAGAAGGAGTTGATTAAGAAATCTTTTTTTAGATTATTATCAAAAATTATATAAGAGTACTAAAGTACAGGTTTTAGATATAGATAATTATCTAAATGAAGCCAACTTCCCCAAATTAACAGAAGATCAAAAACAAGAAATTAATGGTTTGATTACTAGTGAGGAAATTGAGACGGTGATCAAAGAATTAAAACCAGGTAAAGCACCGGGTACGGATGGTTTGACATCTATTTATTATAAAACTTTGGTACAAGAGATGATTCAACCTTTAAGTGAGCTTTTTAATAACATATTACAGGGCTTAGAGATCCCTCTGTCATGGGGTAGAGCCTTTATATCTCTAATTCCAAAAGAAGATCAAGACCTTACTTTACCAAAGAATTATAGACCTATATCTCTCCTAAATGTAGATTATAAGATTTTTGCAAAAATTTTAGCTAATAGGCTTATGAGGGTTTTGCATCATGTTATACATACAAACCAAACGGGTTTTATAACTAGAAGGTATACGAAGAATAATGTCAGACAAATTATTAATTTATTAGAATATTTAGATAAAAATAATCAAGTCTCTGCAGGATTGATATTTTTAGATGCTGAAAAAGCTTTTGACCAATTGAATTGGCAATTTATGTTAAGACTAATTGAGAAAATGAATTTTGGAGAAAAAATTTTACAAGCTCTTGGTGTTATTTACCAAAAACAAACGGCACAACTTATAGTTAATGGGGGTTTGTCAGAGGTGTTTACAATAGAGAAGGGGACTAGAGAGGGTTGTCCTCTGTCACCGTTGCTGTTTGTTTTAACTTTGGAAATATTGTTGATTAAAATTCAAGAATCACAGCAAATAAAAGGGATAGAAGTTAATAAAAAAGAATATAAACTAAGGGCTTTCGCAGATGACTTGGTGGTTACCTTATCTCAACCTACTTATTCTGTAATAGAGTTATTACAATTGATACATCATTATGGACAGATTTCGGGTTTTAAAATTAATAACAACAAGACTAAAATATTGCCTAAAAATATGACTAATTTGGATAAGCAGACTTTGGTTAAGTTGACAGATTTTGAGGTTGTTAATAAGGTAAAATATTTGGGGGTTATTTTATCTCTTTCTAATGCAAAATTGTATAAAAGTAATTATGAAAGGCTGTGGGTCAATATACAAAGAGATTTGAAAAATTGGGAGAAGTTGCAATTATCTCTTTTGGGAAGAATTGCGGCGATCAAAATGAATGTTTTGCCAAAGTTTATTTTTTTTATTTCAAATGATACCTATTTTAAAGAATGAGATTAATTTAAATGAATGGCAGAAAGGTATTAACAAATTTATCTGGGCAGGGAAAAAACCAAGAGTAAAACTTAAAATTATACAGGACATTCGTGAGAGGGGTGGACTCAAGGTACCGAATTTGAAATTGTACTATGATGCTGTGGTTCTAACATTAATAAGTGATTGGCTTAACTTAACAAATGTAGAAATACTCCTCTTGGAGGGTTGGGATTTACTTTTTGGATGGCATGCCTATTTAATTTTTAATAAAAAGGTTGATAGGGTTTTTAAATCCCATATTATAAGGATTTCTTTACTTCGGGTTTGGAGGAAATATTATAGAAGTGATTTTAAAATTCCATTATGGGCTATACCATGGCATGCGATAGAAGGGATAAGGAGAGGAGTTAAGATGGATAGTGTCTCTTATACACAATTACTTAGATGGGATGGTAAAAATTGGCAGTTAAAATCTTTGGAAGATTTAACACAAGAAAATATTATTTATTCATGGTTCCAGTATAGACAAATAGTGGATAGGTGGAAGATATATCGTAACGTGGGTTTGCTTAGAGAAGATGAAAACTTGTTAAAACAAATAAAAGATCAAAGACGAACTCACATTAAGAGAATTTATGGGGTGTTAGTAGAATTGGATTCAGAAGCAGAATTAGTCAAAGAATGTATGATTAAATGGGCACAAAATTTTGGTGAACCAGTTCTACTAGATACCTGGGAAATTATATGGGTGAGGAATGTCAAATTTACACAAGCCCAAAATTTAAGGGAGAATTTTTACAAAATGTTTTATAGATGGCACCTTGATCCACAAAAAATGTCTCGCATGTATCCTGACTTACAGCCTAAATGTTGGAGATGCAGATGTTTGGATGCTACTTACTATCATATCTGGTGGTCGTGTAAAAATATAAAAGCTTTTTGGATTAAGATATGGTGGAATATTCAAAGAATTTTTAGAAGGAGGGTAAAATTTACCCCACAATTGTTTTTGTTAGGTATTGTTTCTGATTGTGATACTAAAGAGACCACATTGATGTTAAATTTAATTACAGCCGCAAGGTTGTTAGTAGGCAATGTTGGAAGAAGGAATCTTTGCCTACTTTGCAAGAATGGTTTTTTAAAGTTTCTTATTTGGCGGAAATGGCAAAGATTTCGGCTTTTTTGAAGGATCAATCGCAAGAGAAGTATTTTGCAGTATGGAAAAAATGGATAGATTTTATACAATACAAGTTGGATATAAAAAGTATTATTTAGTTTTTTAATAACTTATATTTAAAATTTAAAATATCTTATAGACTTTACTTTTTTTATTTTTACTTTTTTTATACTTTCTTTTATCTTTTTCTTTTTTCTTCCTCTTTATTCTTTTTCCTTTTAAGTATTTTTTTCTTGGTATTTATGTTTTTCTATATATATATTATTGTTAATTATTTTATAATTTGTTTAATTAATGTATTTAGATTTATTCATGGTTTATATCTTTTTTAAGATTTTTTGAAGAAATTTTAATTAAGCCTATATTCAGCTCTGGGAAGGTCGGGGGAGGGAATGGGAGGGTTGGGGAGGTTTGGGGAAGGGTTGTTTTGTTTTTGTAAAATTTTAAAAAAATTTTTAATAAAAATGTATTTAAAAAAAAAAGAATGACTAAAGTTAATATTTGTTTTCAAAAAACACAGAAATCTAAATTGGCTTATTATCTACATTTGACAGAATATAAATTTGCTTTGAATTGTATGCATTTTCAAAACACATTACTAGTACATGGAGCAATACCTTAAAGCTGTTCACCTATGCACTGTGAATTGGCAAAACGGTTGTCAATAAAAAATAAATAAAACTGAACTTTGTTTCTGGCAAACCATGAGTAGCACATTTGGTAAATGTGAAAAAAGTTATTTTAATCTAATAACATGCCAGAACAATGACAAAAATATTAATACTTTGTGTCAATCATTTTTCTTTGCCCATGTAGACATATACTATTTAGGGAATAATTCTGATTAATTTACAAGTGTAAAATCTAACGAATCAAGAGAAATTTCTGTCTATATGCGAAGTTCCATAATTGTCTTAGTAGAAATGAAAAGGATATCTTTATGTAGTTCTATAATTAGAAAGTTAAGAAATAATTATGATTGGGGTTAGATCAGATATATTAACCCTCTAATTCCCACTCTTTACTTTCTAAATGCCTAGTTAACAGGTATTAGACAGATAATGTCATTGAAGAAGACAATTTGTGACTCTCATGTCAACAATATATCTTCTGCTGGTATTTTATATACAAATCTGGAGAGCAAGTAGAAATGTTTATTTAATCAGGAAACAAGATGTCTTCTATATTCATACAAGCCAGTAGCAGTCTTATTGTAATGATTAAGTACATGTTTAATATAAATTAAAGCCTCGGTATTTCTGTGTGAATTCAAAAATCTCATTTTTGTTTGCAGCAATATTGTACCAAACGGGATCTACAGAATACAGTAGGTATTTATGCATCCATTTCAAACCTGGCTTATAAATTATTCATTTACAGTCATACCAAAAGTGCACATTATAGCATGGATATTGCCTTACCAATTTACTGTAACAAGTATGTATTTTGACGCTTGAGAAAAAAATGGGGACTGGGTTTTTTTCTTTTCTTGACAGACAATAGTGGAACTTTTCAAGCAAGTGTTAATGCAGCTGCCATGTCCCCAAAAGCCATGTGAAACATTGAGCATAAAGAAAAAATGTATATTTGGTATAATGTGATAGTAGGTTCAAATGTTCTTTAAATAAACAAAGACACAGCCCATATTACTCCATAATGGCCAGAAACATTCCAAATTAGAAATGGAAGCAAGTGCCAACTAGCAGATGTGAAGTTAACTGTCCATACCTGAAGATGGGAATGGCTCAAGGAGGTCTGACAGTAAGGAATTAACTAACAGAGAATTAACACATTTTTTATGGAAAGACTATTCCCTAAGCAGAAATAAATCAGGCAATGCCCTTAGGACCTGTCTACTGCAATAGGTTCTCAAAAATCATAGTTCATACCATGAGCAGTAGATCAGACTATATTACCAGATATCAGTTTCTGAGCAGATAACTCTTTTGAATGACGAACATCCAGAAATGTGAAAGAGGCCTCTCTTTCATTTATTTTAAGGAAAAATAAATAATGCTATAAAAATTCAACATTTAAGATGTGTACATTATTAAATGCTCATTTAAAAAGTGTGTAAAATGAATTTTACTTTGGATTTAAATAAAACATAGATCTCACCAAAAAGAGGTATTACATAAATTCCAGACAGTTATATCAATCTACCTACTTATCTGCCTACCACCAGTTGTTAGTTTTTTATTCTTTTTGAATAGAAGATCTAGAAATGTAAAATAGATGGTAGGATGTTTAGCTGTTTCCCACTCACTTATCCATCATCAGTGTCAATTGGGTTTCCAGGTATGTATTTCTGATGTTATGTTTGGATTTTCTTCCATTACAATTTTTTATCATACAGTGAGAACCACATGGATATATTTTTTGGGAAATCCACTTGTCTAATTATTTGCATCATCATCATTATTATCATCATCCTAGCCATTGTCTATCCACTGCAGGATAAAGGCCTCTTGCTCATGTTTCCAACCAATACAGTCCTTAGTTTTCTTTTGCCAACTGGGCCCGCAATACTTGAGGATGTCGTTGATCCATCTTGTTTTAGGACTCTTTCGTGGATGCTTTTTATCATGTGGGATCCATTCTATGACTGCCTTGATCCACCAGAATTCTTCTTGCCATCTGACCAGCCCATTTTCATTTCCATTCTTTTATTCTCTGGATGATATCGTGTACTCCTGTGATCCATGGGCAGGTCTTTCTATCTTGTCTTCTAATGCCAAACATATATTTTTCCATGTCTCTTTGTGCCACATGTAGCTTTTGTATCAATTGTGAGGTTAATGTCCACATTTCATCAGCATATGTTAGAGCAGGTAGCACATACTGATTGAAAATGTTTCTCTTCAGGCATAGGGAGGAGTTGTTTTTGAAAATTATGCTTAGTTCGCCGAATGCCTGCCAACCACATTTAACATCCCGTTCAGTTTCCTTTATTGTATCACTTTCCATTGAGATCTTTTTGCTGATGTTTATGTAGTTCACATAAACATCAGCCAAAAGATCTCAATGGAAAGTGTGCCTAGTTCTTCTTCAGATATAAAAAATTTCTTTCTTTGGTGAATTTATTAAACGTAGCCTGGCTCTTTTTCAGGTTTATTTTTAAGCCAAATAGTTCTCCTGCTTTGTGCAGCTCTTGTATGTGTCTTTGTAGCTTTTCTGGGTCTTGTGAGAAGAGAACAGCATCATCTGCAAATCTTAGGTGATTTAAATAGGAACCATTGGTTTTTATTCCATTTTTTGCCCAGTCTAGTTTGCAAAATATTTCTTCAAGGCAGGTTGAGAAAAGTATAGGTGATATTTTGTGCCTTGTTGTACACCTCATTCTATGATGATTTCCACTTTAAGATCATTAAGGCCATTGTTTTTTAATATATTGATTGTAGTAAGTTTATGTAAGTAGTGTTTATGCCTTGGTTGAGCAATGCATTAATTATTGCTTGCTGGAATACTGAGTCAAATGCCTTTTCATAGTAAATGAAAGCACAATTAATGTAAGAAATAATTTTCATAGTCAATGAAAGAAATTATTTGCATAAAATCCTTACATGATTGGACTATTGGTACTAATAATAGCCCTGAGAGTATTATTAGTTATTATTCTAACTTTGAACAATATCTTGAATTTCAGGAGGAAGCCACTAAATGTATCTTTAATACTGTTTCATGGCTTTATAATTTTATGCACAATATGAATGAACATGTGCCATCATGGTGTCTCAGTGATTGGAATGCAATATTGCAGGCTAATTCACTGTTCACTTCAAGAGTTTGATTCTGGTTGACTCAGCCTTCCATCCTTCTGAAATTAGTAAAATGAGGACCCAGATTGTTGAGGCAATATGCTGACTTTGTAAACTGCTTAGAAAGGGCTGTAAAATACTATGAAGTGGTATATAAATCTAAGTGCTATTGCTATTTATATCAAGTTGATGCCCACTCTTAAGCAATCATATAGGTATATTTTTCCAGATAATATGTCCCTAAGTTGGTCTTTCAGGTCTTACAATGGTGTACCCATTGCCACTGTAATTGCTGCTGGTCTTCTCTTTTTCTCTTTCTTTTCACCTTTCCCTGCATTAAAGCCTTTTCCAAGGTCTTCACATAATGTATCCAATCTAGATTAATTTGAGCCTGGTCATTTGTGCCTTGAGTGAGAACTCTGTGTTGATTTGTTTAATGATTCAGTTGTATTTTTGGGACTGTCCATGGCATTCTCAGGAGTCTTCTCAAACACCAAATTTCAGTGGACTCTCTATCAGGCCAATCTGGAGCCAGTCTGTTTCACTGTAGATTTCAGAAAGAGCCTGCATAGTCATACTCCACTCAGTATTAAGGATGCAGCTGTAGAGGTGGTCAACAGTATTAAGTGTCTGGAGCTGCAGATAACTAACAATCTGAATTGGTCTCTCCACACGTCATCCTTAGTGAAGCATGCAAACCAGTGTCTGTATTTCCTGCGTTGGATGAAGAAAACACATCATTCTCCTTCTGTCCTGTCACTTCCTAGTACTCAGAATGCTGTGTACTCAAAGCATTGTTAGAGACCCCACACACCCATTTTACAGTCTGTTTCTGTTTTGAAGTATTTCTAGCAGGACTACCCAATTCTGTAATAGTGTTGTTCCTTATGCCATCCGTCAGGTAAGCTCGCAAGATTCGTTTTTCTTGCCATGTACATGTATACATAACCCAAACTAGACTGTTGTTTCTCTGTGTCATATAATATATGAGGGTATATGCATAATTCTGTATTTATTTATTTATTGATTTTTGTCATGTTTATGTAGTGTATATCGGAAGCGGTGAGAGCTGAATGCAATGAAATTTCATTTTAATGTATGTCAGTTAGTGTACATTCAAAATGACAATAAAGTTATTCTATTTTATTCTTTTCTTCTACCATGTTCTGTTCATACTGTGACCTCCAGTTTGATGTATAAGTTTTGTATGATGACAATGAGATATTCTGGGATATATATTTTTCCTAGCACGTTCTACAGCTTGACCTAATTGACACAATCAAAGGCCTTCCTAAGATCAATGAAGCACATACTGATTGATTTTTAGTATACTTTGGCGTTCTCATCTAGCCAGTGTGCATTCTATGTTGATTTTTCAGATTTTCTGGCATAGTTTGAACTTTTACTGATTCTTCTGCTATGCCATATTTCTGTGGGTATTTCATAGTTCAGTTGGTAAGAACCAGAATGCTGATCTAATTTCATATTCTGGTCTAGAGTTTCTGGTAAGTAGGAAATAGTTTCTAAGGTATCTTGGATATTGATATCTCTAATGTACAGTATTTTAGTATAGTCTTCCTTAATCCCATACTGTTTCAAGGCTGCAGCCTCACCTATGTACAATATACACAATCTAATGAACTTAAGCAATGAGATTTCAATTAAGCTGGTTGCCTCCATATTTCAGAAAGCTGCACTCTTCCTATATAGCATATATTTTCTTTTTTTTTTTTACGAAGTTTTATATCATCACAGTAGATTAACATAAACTGTACACTGAAAGATACCAAAGACCTGCTTGGAAGATCATATTTGCTGGCATGTAATGCTGAACTATCTGAAGAATGAATGATTATATCCCTGTCAAATTTTAAGTATCACGCTGTTAAAAATATTAGTCACACAGAGTGCTATTTAAATGCAACAGAGCAGTAAAATTCCCTTGTCAATATAAACGAGGATAACCTGATAACATGATACTTAATGCTCTGTATCAGTTGGGGGATGACAGCCTGTGGAAAGCTCTGATATATGTAAGTGAAGTAAAAGATACTGCTGAGTTGTCAATACCCTGTCAATAGATAAACTCTGCTTGTCATTTAAGCCAACTGAGGGAAACTTGCCTGTCTCCCTCCCTCTCATTTTGACATTTCCCAGGAAGGAGGGCTTTGGACCCTTTAAGGCAATCACTTAACACAGAGGATGAAGGAAGGTGTGAGGGAACATCCAAAGGAAAATGAGTTAAGATCTGCATACTGAGGTTCAGAAAGGTCAAGACTCCTGATTAAACAAATTCTAAAGAATCACTTTCTTCACTTAAGGGAAAAAGATTAGATGCTGCCGTGTATAAGCAAAACTGTTTTTTTTTTTTTTTTAAAAAAGTCATTTATAGTTAAGACAGTTTTTCTGTCTTTTTTCTTTTTGTTTTTCGATTTTTCCTCACAGAGAAAGAGATTCCCACTTAATCAGGAAAAGTTAAAAAAAGAAAGCAGCAACATTGTGTGAGTGATGGTCCGACTAATTTTCATTTAGGTGATGCTGCTTTATCACTAGCTGAACAAAGATTAAGGGGTTCTCCCCATCCTTTTGTGCTTTCCCCACCATTAGTTTAACATATATGAACAAATTCCATATATTTTATTCAAAAGTATATTTGGGTACATTATCTTTAAATGTGCTGGATTACACATGTAAGAAATGCTGTTCTGGGAAGAATAAAAAGATCTTTTATCAGGAGGAGTAAAAACTACCCATAAAGATATGAGTAAACATTTCTATTCTGAATAGGTTTTTCAGGTCCTAGAGTCTGAAATATTGGTATTACAATAAACCTGCTATATCAAACAAAAGTTCAATATCTTAGTTCAACATTTTATTACTGCCACTAGCCAACTTAGGGAATAGCAAAATCTCTCGTTTGATCATTCTCCTGCAACTGGCATTTAGAGGCATGCTTCCTCAACTAACTGGTAAGTTTGAGCCCTTGATAGAACTGTCCTCCTTATCAACCCCTCCCAAAGAAATCCAAATTAATTATACACTAAAGGCAAAACATATAGTGGAAAACATTAGCAACTCTACCATACACAAAAGGGGTGTCAGAAATGACAATCCTTAGGAATAGCAATAGCCCATAAACCCACAGCCACATTCCACTAGGAATTATTCAGAATCAAAGACAAGATACAGAAGGATAAAGAAACAATGTAATTTACAAAATCAACTGCAACCATTCAACCTATTCTACGTGGGACAAGCATCACCTCAATTTAAAACCAGGATCCGTGAACATTGGCTGGCAGTCAAATACCACAGTCCCAAATCTTTAATCTCTACCCACACTGACATGAAACAGCACCAGTTCAACTGAAGCAACACAAAAATTATCGGCCACGCTATCACCAGCCATGCTCGTAAATTCATCAAAACCTGGCACTCCACAAGCAATTCCATCAACAGACACATTCACCTACAACCAGCCTATGAACCCCTCAGAATCCAGATCAACCGCATAGCCTACCAGACGGAGCACCAACCCTCAACCAACCCATGCAAGCCCCCCTGCCAATGACCTTAACTTGATATAACCTCCTCATCATAAGACCCATCACAAGACTCATGATGACTCATACCTGACCCATCACAAGACCATCACAGACCCTCACTTGATACCCCCATACCTGTAGCCCTTATAAACAGAAGAACACTGACATCCACTAAACTCTACTGAAGATGTTACCTAGCCTCGTAATGAAATGTTCAGAAACCAACCCACAAGCTCAGAGAACAAACCTTCAACCTCAACATTACCAATATTTTCTCCTTCTTGTAGTTGTAAAAGTAAATTTCCAAAGTAATTTTATAGTATCCTAAGAATAAGATAGGAGCCTTTTAAAAAAGGAGCCACTTTTAAGAAAGAAAAAAAAAACCCTTTCAGAAAATTGGATAATAGAATCCTATATACTATTGAGTAAACAGCTCAATAATACATAAGATTATATATTACAATGTATATAATTATATATGCATATATGATCTAGTTCTAATATAAGGAAAAAGAAGAGAGTGTAGTATCACTGGATCTTTATATATCTCTATATATCAGTTATACCACAGTAACTAACCAAGCAACTCTTTTTAATTTTTTTACACTGTTGGTTTTTCTCAATATAATATCAACTGCTTCAGTGCTCCAAGAGTATGGAATTTCTCTTGGGAATTTTGAGATGGCTATGCTCTATTAGTTGTCCTTGCTTGTGTTTTTGTTATCTAGTGAAGGAACACAAATGTGAATAAATCCCCTGTGACAGCATGGCTGTTAAGGAATGCAATCATTTTACTTATGGGGGAAGATCAATTAGTAATGACTTAAAGCCAGTCCTTTATAGCCCATCTAGGTTTTCCCTTCATTAAGAAATAAGACATGACAGGCAATATATTTCTGGGCAATTTAGCACTTCTCAGTGACTTAAAGACAAGAGGCTGAAGATCAAGAAATTTTCAGACTTTCCAGGAAGGAACTTTCTGGTGTGACCAAATTCTGTTAATGGTAAATTTCAATCTGAAAAAGAAACTTTTTAAGTTTCTTTTTAAGTGATATATATATATCACTTTACACATATCTTTCTCTTATCTCTATCATCAAAGAAAAGATAAATGAATTTTCTGGGATAAAAAGCTACTACTTGGGAGATGCCCTTGTACTTATGCCAATGCTTCAAATGTTATAGAACAATGAAAATTTTAATGGCTGACATAAAGTTAAACACAAAAAGATAAGAAAATGTCTGTGAATCCAATTGAAAACCTGCAGTGTTCAAGTTAATGTCCATTAGAAATCCATAAGCAAGAAGCAAGAGAATCTGTCCTCTCCCATCATTGCTTTCCTTCTGAGATATAGTATTATAATGTCCTTTAGCAGTATCGGATGGAAAGCTAACTATTAATGTAAATTTTCAATTAAATTAAGAAACCAATTAGAAAACAATACATGTGACATAATATTAACATAATATAATCTGTTTTCTTATCCTCCACATACCAGCGTGATAGCAATGTTTTGAATTAATCTGAAGCTTCTGGACAATTGTGGTTTTTGACTGATGGGCAATTATCATGTGTAACATTTATATGAAGTTACATCTATAGGAAATCATTTGTGGGGCCACGTAATCAATCTGCAGCTGATACTGTATTTATGTATACATCTGCACCATGTGCTGAACCTCGGGATCTAAATGAGGAGGGAAATGTTCAGACTCAATCTGAGCAAGACAGAATGTATATTAATTCACAAACCTGCTGATTCTCAGGACATACCAACTTTGAGTCTAAAATAGGTTATGCTCCTCCATGAAGTACAGGCTCTCAAGATAGGGTCCTCTTGTACTCCCAGATCCTGCTGTAAATGTAAATGGTTTTGCTATTGTGCCAGTGGTAGCCTTACTTAAAACAATAAATGTTGAAAGTAGCTATTCATGATTAGTGTAATTTGCTTTATATAGGGCTGTTCTTGAAGACCACATGGAAATCTCATCTGGTGCCACATGCAGTAGCCTCTTTGCTTATGGTACAGTTTTATTATTGTTATATATACACCACTTCTACAGGAGCTATATTGACCACTAATATGTTTCTCAGTATATATATAAAGAAGCTGGTTGGCACTTACTAAACCCCATATGATTCAAGGCCTTGGAATCAGTGAGACTGAGACTGAGTCTGCTTGACTAGTCTGGAGAAAAACAAACTTGCTTAAGGTCCCCACCTGTCATTAGGGGTGACATGAAGAGCACACAAGTAATCATTCCCTATGAAAACTCCTTTCCTTTGGAACAATTTGCTACTGCCTTCCTCTAGACAAGGGTGGCTTTTACTTTCACAACCTTCTAAACATTTCTATTTTTTTTCCTTTTTCAGGAACCTTTTTGGAGACTGATTGATTATGGTTTTCTTGGCACATCAAATGAAGAACTCAATGTATATGTATAGCAAAAGAATTGGTAGCTGTGATTTCACATTATTATGTATAGCATAATAATGTGTCAACCATTGAGGGTCGTGTGTGCATATAGTGTGTGTGTGTGTGTGTGTGTGTGTGTGTGTATACTTCTGCCTGTGGATGTCTCTAGTTTGAGCTGATACAAGGCAAAAGATTTCTTTCTCCCATATTTGGGCTGACAGGGTGCATCAAAAAGCACTCAAGGTAATTCCTCCCCCTGTCTCTTCTCTCCCTGACAAAGTGAGAAAGAGCCTGTGGCCTAGAGGTTAACATAGCTGCTTAACATGCAGACAGCCCTGGTTTGAATCTCAGAAAGGTATGTTTGGTTGATGAGAACTAAAAAGTTCAAAATAGCTATTCCATTGTCCCTTAATTCTTTGTTAGCAATCCAAATTTTATATATGTATATATATTATGCATTTTGTATGCAAACTATATCTATACAGACTTAATATTTTAACATCAGATCAGTTTTCTTTTCCTGGTACATTTTTAAAAATATTTTGCACAGATTTGAGATTTGAGCATGTTAAAAAATCTAGGCATATTTATACTACTTTTGAATTAACAATGAATTTCTTAAAAACAGATTTTAGCAGTAAACCTTAGATGCTTTGAGAATTTGTACAGGGTAAACTCTCAATCAAGAAGTATGAAGGAATCAATGTGAAAATGAAAGGTAATTGATAAACTAAAAATCAATCTATGTGTTTCTCCATCAATAAGAATTTCTAATGAGATTTCTAATGATTCTATTTTGTATCAAAGCAAATAAAGCAAATAAAATATGAAAAATCTAGATTTACATTAAAAAAAATACATGTGAGACTTTATTTCATCAAGAATTTCAGAATCCATGCTCCTGAGGTAGTTTACTAACTTAACTTTTACCTAGGAGGTGTATAATTTTGATTCTGCATGCTGTGTACTGAACTCTTTGAATGTTAGCTAAAGTTGTTTGTTAAGAGAAATTCCAATATCTTCCTGGAACATTTTAAATAAATTGTATTTTTGTCAATGTTGTTCTGAAGTGGTTTGGGAAGGCAGAAAGAGATGATATTATTGAATATTCCAACTATAACCAAAAGTCCAATTTCTGTGTAAACAAATGCCTTAAAAATGTATTTAAAGAACTAGTACATTTGACTTAGAAAAACAATAATAGATGGATGCATACTGTCATCTCATAACTGCTTGCTTTAAATAGCAGATACCAATAATGGGAATCTAAGGAAAAGTAAAACTAAATCTATTTTCTCATTGAGTAAAGATTTTTAAGGGTATAGTTATGGTTGTTTTAGTATTATGTGTTTTTAAATCTCTTAGCTTGAGTTTATTCATATTGTATTTGTTTGGTTTAACTCAGTGTATTATGTGAATACAACTTCTATGGTAAATGACCATAGGCTACAACTTAGTGATATACTGAACTAGCCTTTGTGACTAATAATTTAATAACATGGTCTAATGTAATTGTGTATACAGTCACTAAAAGATGAAAGCTCAATGGTCAGGTAAATCATAAATGTTTTTTTCTGACAGTGATAGAAAGTGTAATCTTTTTGCCTGGAAGTACAGTATCATCATCATCATTATCCAAATTATACAAATAAATTCATTGCAGGAATTTGACTGCTTTCAACAATTCTGACATGCTGTAAATTATTTTCAGTTAATTCCTTTGAACTGGATTACATCATCTGCTCAGCATTTCTTTGGTCATTTTCTGGGTCTTCTAAGATCAAGTATACAAATTAAGTATTGTTATTCAGCTCTGAACTGTTTGTCATGCAATATGGCCAACTTATTGCTATTTTTATAAGGCATTATGTAACAGTAGTAACTGACAGTTGTCCAATCCATATATTTATTTTGAAATTGCACTGGGTTATGCTAAGTATTTGTCATTTGCTTCAGAATAAATATGCCTAAAATTATGCTGTAAAAATATTCCCCAAAGTAAACTTCACTTTACTTCCATGTACAGTGTGGAAATCTTTCCCAGTAGAATAATTGGTACTTAAATAATGATTTTGGCTATATCACGTGCTTCTTAAAGAACTATACTAATAAACATTGTTCTTCTGAAACCTGTAATTTAGGTTTTTAAAAATGTAGTACAGCATATAAAGTACAAGAATTGGTTGGCCTCTGGCCATAATTTCAATTGAAAGTTCAATTGATGTCTATAAGTGACATCATACTGCTATGCCATCATTTATCAAATCTACCATGGAAAAATAATAGCTTGATAATCACAACATAATTATTATAGAAACAAATTGTTTCAATATATTATGTATACATGTGTCCAGGCATGATTATAGTAATACCAGCTTTTAAAAGCTATTATCTTCTCATAAATATTTTCATCGCCTGGAAAAAGAGTTATTGACTCTACTCTAAAGTAATACACTCTGTATTTAATCCAGAAAATGATATAGTTTACATGAATAAATTACAAAATATTTGATCTGTTTCTTTTTAAATAGAAATATTGTTTTTGTTCCAATGTGGAGAAGAATTTTATCCATGAATATCTGTTTTCTAAACATGAATTTCCATTACCTCCTCGGAAATGATAGGTCACATAGATTTGGAAAAGAAAAAAAAACCTACATTTGATTCACCAAGCAACCTTTACATGCTTTATATAATTCAGACTACTGAATATGGTATTTAAACATCCTTTATGAATGTGGAAGCAGAAAATTATAAATTACTGTAAGGAAAAATTTTGGAAGAAGAGGATACCCAAGCACTTTGAACATTTCAAAGAAAATACTATCCTTTAGACCAGGGGTGTCAAACTGCCGGCCCGCGGGCCAGTTGCATCATGCAGAGACTGCGCCCACCCCAGCTCTGATAATGTAAAAAAAGGCACAATACGTTGCGATACATCATGTGATGTGGCAAGTTGACACCTGTGCTTTAGACAGTGAAAAACTTTTATCACTCTCTTTGTAATTACATGGAAATGGCTTCTGAAAACTATGTGAAATATACATACCTGTATGCATGCATATCTATCACATTATTCCCTTTCAAGTTAGCAAAGTTATGCAAAGCACAGATGTGGAATCAAAAATAGTAAGCCAAAGAAATTAAAGGCATCAGCCAAGAGATAAGAGAGAAAAGGAAAAGTAATCAACAGCTACTCTGTATTGACCCAACCTAACTTAAAACATATCCTCTTTCTATAATAGCCTGGGTTCTATAGGCAAAAGACCATCTCTGGAAATCACTGCTTGTAACTGTAGAGTCAAAGGCCTGTTATGTAGTAAACTATGCACATTCATTTAATAAAGAGCAGTGATCCTGGTTGCTGGCCTTATCATTCTTTCTGTTTTTGTTTTAAATTTAACTTTGGTGTTTCAGATAAATTTAGCTGATACCTTTAGATGTTTTGGTGTGAAGCTTATACTGAACAGCACTTCCAAATGATTAAATGCACATTTATGTTTCTCTCTCCTTAGAGGTAAGCAGGATATTCACATTGACAAGGCTGTTTCTTTTGAGAAGAGTAGAGCATTTAAATATCCTGTTTATAATCATCTACAGATTTAGTGGGTGTGAGCCACATTTATATGAGATGCTTGCATCTCTGCCTAGAAGCTAAAACAAAAGTTGACTTTTAAGACACTAAGGTCTGAGACAATCCCATGAGAATTGTTTACTTTGCTTCTTTGACATATTTTATTCTGCTAAGTGTCCAATTCAATATTCCAGTGTTTCATATAAAATGAAAATGAGTCACAATCTAAATAGACTTTTGTCTTTGATACGAATGCTCACATTCTGCTTCTTTTTAATCTTAAAGCACACATATCTGAAGAGGAAAATGTCTTTTCTGTCTGGAAAAAGATCAAAAGTCATTAAAGAAAGCGAAATTCATTAAAGAATGTAGAAAAACACTGTCAGATGCTTTACAGCAGGGAAAGGTCTCTTCAGTTCTTGAATTTTATCAGCTCAATCATATTTTTGCTTTTGTCAATAGCATAACTCCCACTGACTCCAATGTGGGCATGATATGACCTTGTGATTTTAAACATTAGGAAGTTTTCAGAAGGCGCTCATCTTAAGAGACATATAAAAACAGGAATATAGACAAAACACTTAAAAATAGACAAAGATCTTGTGGTCTCTTGCTTTTTTAAAGAAAACAAAGGAGCAAATGGAACATCTACAAATGGTATAAATCAGTGTTTCTCAAGCTTGATAACTTGAAGATATATGGATTTCAACTCCCAGAATTCCCAGAATGATATATAATACTTAGCCAAAATTTCGTTAGCGAAGTCACATACAACCTGGATTTGTAGTTTGTTAATTTTTTGGGATTGCTTTTAAAAATTACTTTTATTATTGTTAATCTCCACTAAGTACCATTAGTTGGGTTGTATATTCACATCTAAACAAAATAAAACCCATATATTGTTCTATCTTCCTAGACAAGTGTTCTGAACATCCATGTTCATGATCTGAACATTCTTGCCCGACATAAGGTAAGATGTTGGATTTAGTTTTTTATTTCCTTGTTGAGATAAATGTTACTTGTGGCATCTGGCTAATGTGGATGAGAAGCATATAGTTTTGGTAACTGATTCATTCATTTGTAAATCAAATGGAGATTATTTTAAAAAATTCAAATGTGGGAGATCTCTTCCCATTCCTGGCCTTCATAGAGCAAATAGGTCTGGATAACGTGTTAGAATAAGATTCTGCCTTTCTGTGGTCCTTTTCTTGAATAGCGATTACTAAATCTGAAATGCAAAACTCCAGATAACTATTGGTTACAATTTGCTATAGTTCTTTATACTATGGCTATCCAGAATTTTTCAGCTCAGATCTTATAGGGGACATTAGAGGTGATTCTCAGTAATATTTTGGAGGTGTGAACAGGTACTTTGTCCCATCCAGTATTATGTTACCTGACTATGAATTGCAAGACTCATCTCACTTCCTTAAAAGAAGTGCTTATTGTCTACCTGATTATCAATTGATTTTCAAGTAGGTGAAAAAATACATGTAACTCCTTATTTAAAATCTATTAACTGTAATGCCCCCATCTAACATTTGCCATGAAAACAAATTATATTAATATGGTTTTTCTGTGTTTGATATTTCTATCTTCTGATTTTAATACAATAATTGATTGCCCCATCTGTGAACATACCTCTTTGCCTTGTAATTTTGAGATACAAGTCATTGTTGTTGTTTTATGGAAGTGAAACTAGTATAGAAAATATTGCAAAGTGTTCTGGCTTTAAACCAAGCCTGTCATCTAGTGGAGTGCTATGCTATTTCCAAACTTTAATCTACGGGGCTGGTATATATTAAAATAAGGCAGCACAAATGCAATGCAGCTGTAACTAATTTTGCAGCATTAAAATGCTTAGCTGTATTTTACTCCTGTAATACAATTCTCCTAACTAATGGGGAAATCCTATGGGCATAAATAAAGCATGACAATCAGATTGTGTTTGATAGGATTGGTTATAAAAATGCCATAAATTTAGATGTTCACAGTCCCTCCAGGTTGTAATAAAAAGCTTCCATTGTTATTAGTAGAGCCAATGTTAAAAACTGAATTGAGTTTTGAATCTCACTTAACTAATATCTCGCTTGACACAAGTGTAACATGCAATGCTCACAGCTGGGAATAGGTTCAGAGTTTATTGCCATCCTAATTATGAAACTTTCACATCATGGTGTGTTGTTGTAAAACGTAAATGCCTTCTGAATGATATACTTTATGCCTACTGTGTATTGTTGAGTGTGTATTAAGCTTCTTAAAGCAAAAAGTAGCAATGTAAAATAAATAAATGGTATGTAATTCATATGCCTTTGTCAATAACACATTGATTATAATGCTTCATGCCATAGTTATAAATCTAATAAATAATTTTTTTAAAAAGCTAGCAGAATAAGTGAGAGTAATGTTAGGTTAACATGTGGATACTTGAAACTAATATATTTAAAAAACAATCCTCTGCAAAGCAGTTCAGAAGTAAATTCCATTGAGTTCAGTGATACTTACTCTCAGGTAAATAGGAATAGAATTGTAAGTGTAATCTTATTTATGCTATCAGTTACAGAATGCCTTTTCTGCATGGGGACACAACACGCATTATTTTTCCAACAATGACATCTGTTTTCATTTCAAGTAAGAATTCAGCTTTGAATTCCAATTGAGAATGAAGACATAAAATATCACATTAAGATCTATTTAAATGATGTTTTCTGCAATGTAGTATTTTTAGGCAAGTTCTCTGTAGCAAAGATACACTTATATTGTACAAATGTTTGTAAAACAAATTTCTAGTGGATTTAATTACTTAATTGCCATGAATTAGGCAGCCAGTAGGTTACATTCTCATAGAGCAGACATGTCAAACTTGTGACATCACGTGATGTTGCGCAACATATCAGGACGGTTTTGCCATTGCTGGCAATGGGGTAGGCACGGCTTCCAGATGATGTGTCCAGCGCATGGGCCAGCAGTTTGACACCCCTGTCATAGAGAATATTAAGAATAGGATCTTCTACTATAAAATGATTTCACAAGAGTGCCTTTTCACTTCCATTCAAAGGAGTAACTTAAACAATTGCAATATTTTAAATTAGGTCAATTCTAAAATAATTAATCCCTAGCAAAAGTTCCTTATTAATCAACATGGCTGTGATTAGTTTAAATACTTTGATTTGTATTAAATATCCATTTATAAATATAATTATAGAATAGTAGAACTGAAAGGAGTAATCCAAATCAGAACATCCATAAGCTAGCTATCCATAATGCTAATGATTTATAATGTATGTAAAATTACACAGAGATTGGCTTCATAAAAATGTACTGTTATTTTTGTCTTCTGTAATATAAAATATTGCTATTATCTGATAACTGTTGCATGTTATGTTTAGACAAAAGAACAATAAATAGCAATGTGGATGGGGAAAAAACTTTAAAGTGTCCTACTTATCAAGCCTCGGCATCGGTTGAACCAAAAATAATTATTTGAGCAAGTATCTTACAGAGTTTTCTTTAACAGGATTTATTAAGATAAAAATGATAGATACAAAATCAATTTATCATCCAATAATTAGGACAATGATTTATCATCCAATGACTTCAGATTCTTTCTAGTTACTGTCTTATAAATAGTAGAGTTATTTTCATTGTTAACTAAGGAACATGCCAATGGCTACTTAGAAAATTGTCTCCTGAATCCTCAATAGGTTGTGAACTGATTGTTATATCACCTTATCCTAAAACAGAGTGGAAAAGGTACTTTAGCATGGTATGAATGACATCATCATTAGCCAAATATTGTTCTTGGTGATGTGATACATCACGGGTGTCAAACTCGCCGCATCATGTGATGTGTCGCAATGTATCATGACTTTTTTTTGCATTACCAGAGCTGGGGTGGATGCGGCATCCATGTGATGCAACCAGCTCACGAACGCCAACAGTTTGACACACCTGTGATACATGGTCACTAAACATCGACTGCAGTAAATCTTAGATAACTGATGGAAAGAAAAATTTACAGCAAATAAAAAGACCAGGATTAACCTTGGTAAATAATTATTTAAAAGAATTTATAGTGGATAATCTTTTAAAACATCTGTACATATGGAAACTGCAATGTATGTATAATTTCAGCTATTGTTTGAGTTTTAGTTTAGGCTGGTGCCCCAAGCATTTAAATAATTGCAGGAAAAAATAGAATTAGATGAGATAAATTAAGTCATAATGAAATGGAATACATTTTTCCTGACAGCTGGTAAATCCCACTCTGTGACTACTCAAACCCCAAATAGGAATTCTGATGACAGTATACAATAAGGGTATCATGTTCATGATGTATCTTAATGCTCAAGAGGAACAATGTGCAAATGATACCTCACCGAAAGCAAACTTGTTTCATTTAGATACTGTTAATTATTAAAATATATACAATCATTATAGACATCTGTTTTCTCTTTATCTTTGTCTATGCCATCTTCTGTTCAAAATCAATCAAAATTTAATGTTACAGAACAGCCATGCAGTTGTTTTTTGTGTGATGCTTCTGAAATACAAATGATCTACTTACTTATTTGAAGGAATGATTTTTTAATGCAGTTAATAAGGTAAAGTTTGAACAAACTGTGCTTGCTTGGCACATTTTTTTCAAGAGCAGGTAGGTATTGATCAAAATATACAAGAGTTATTTTGGGAGAATTATTAGCTATGTCATATGCTTTCAACCAATATATTATGGGAAATGATACTGCAGATATGTTGATTCAACTAATTAAAAGTTCATTGGATCAGGGCCAATAGGGACTTGTTGTCTCATGGATGGACATAAATATGTGTAATAAGTGAATATGAAAACTATACAGTTTTGTTCAAATTAGTTATGTGCAGCAAATAGAGGCAGAGGTCATTGAAGATGCTAGTTCTTTTGGTCCACAGAGTGTACATAAAGATATGTTAATGGAAGATCAGCAAAGGAGTACATTCAAACTAAGAGAATGTTCTGCCAAATCACTGTCACACTTTCTGCGGGAAAGCCAATTGTGACCATCAGGGCTCCCCAGCCATTGGAACTTTGGAATCAGTTCATCAATATTACTGAAAACATCAAACTGGAAAAGATTGATTTACAGGCTATCTATCTATGATGAAAGATTTCATCAAAATCGTATACAGGAAAGTTTTATGTGGTAAGTGTAAATATTGATATTTAAAATTTGCCAGTCACATATTCCCATTGCCTTATGACCTTTCCATGTATTATGTTCAATTCAATGAAGGCAGCTGTAGAGAGCTTTCTTAAAATTATTTTTATTTCAGGATTTGCTTGTTAAGAAGAATTTTTATAACCTAATAATATCATATCATGCTGAATAGAGGAGAAGGGTATTTTACTAAATATTACCAAAGAGGAGAAAGGGAAACAAGGATGCTGGTTGCATCAGCAGGTATGTAGTAAGCAAAGTAATTTTCAATAGACCTCAAAAATACTTATGAATTGATTCTAAAGTTCCAATGGCTGGGGAAACCTGATGGTCACAATTGGCTTTCCTGCAGAAAGTGTGGCAGTGATTTGGCACAACATTCTCTTAGTTTGAATGTACCCCTTTGCTGATCTTCCATTAACATATCTTCATGTACACTCTGTGGACCAAAAGAACTAGCATCTGCCTCTGTTTGCTGCATATAACTAATTTGAACAAAACTGTATAGTTTTCAGATTCACTTATTACACATATTTATGTCCATCCATGAGACAACATCTCCCTATTGGCTTTGATCCAATGAACTTTTAATTAGTTGAATCAACATATCAAATAAAGTCAAATATACTAACAGCTTAGATTTTGACTGTTAGTATCAGGTGACATTTTCTCCATTAAATGTTATGGGTTAGTCTATGTTACCATATAATAGCATCATGGGAAATAATGATACTCTTTGGCATTCTATATCATAAAATAACTTATCAGTTAAAGATAATATAAAATGACATCCTATTTGAGATAAAGACAAATGATACCATACACTGAAAGGAATAATCAGTCTATAAACTTGATTTTTTTACAGAACTACACTTTAAAGAAAGAGATTCAACTGGAGCTGCTTCCTCTGAGCTGAATGATGAGAATGTGTTTATTTCCTGACCTTCAGAATAATTTCAGGCATACTCTTCAGACTTTATAAAATCTTAGTTAAAATGGAAGTAGACATGTTTGTAGATAAAAGAAAACCAAAGACTTTGATAATATCAAGTGGCACTTCAGAATGAAGGTCATTTAACATGATTTAAATTTCACATTGCCTTGAATCTTCTTTTACAATGTGTTTCTCACATACTTGTTAATCTGTCACCAAAAATGCCGATTCTTTTAATTTGCTTGATCAAATTAAATGACCATTAAAAACAGAGATCCAAGTAGTGAAGTGTAGTCTGCTTTGTCAAAAGAGTAAAGTCATATCTTGCAGCTGGCTTGATCTATATGGAAGAGATTTCTGTTGATAAGAAATTGTAAATTACTAAGTGAATAAATATTGTAATCAGGGATGTAGCCCTGATATCCACTTGCTGTTTATCCCTCCCTGGGGAACAGATGCTTAATTTGGGCCCATGATAATAATAGCCTAATGAGCTTCACATCTTACTGGATAGCTTAATACACTTCAAAGAAAAGAAAACAGGAATATGGGTGTAAAAGTACATCACTAGCTTTTCATTAAACAAAATGAACAGGAGCCAAGGCCCAGCATGGTTTCTGAAGTTAAAGCTACTGACTAGAAAGCAAATGTATGCAGGAAAATGTACAACAAAAGGCACTGCTTTTAAAGCTCCAGTTGAGTTTCCATAAATGTTGCTTACAAAAGCCACCATTCTTAATGTTAACAAAAAGTTGTGGATGTGTTCTTCACGAAATCCTCTTTTCTTGTATAATCCACCTTGTGCACTTTATCTCAAGTGTGTTTTATCTGTTCTAATCTTGTGCTCATTCACTCTCAGAGATAGAAGCAACAGGATTTGTTTTGCACTTAAAATTAGGCATGGTCTCTTTTGGATCCATAAGAAGTTACCTGGATAATGAGAAACAAGCTGAGAAGTAAAAGGTTTAATCAGATGGTGAGAAAAACATCAGTTTTTAAAGGCACAAATATTTTCTGACCATGACAAAACAACTGAAGATATTATATTTTAATCCTGACATTTTAAGGTATGTGCAGAACCATATATCAAAGTTTAGGGTTGAAGAAATAATTTTTTCCACTACTACTGGCAGAATTCTGTTGACTTTCCTTCAGACTGCAGGATTTAAAAAGGTATAGTATGGTGTATTGGTAAGAAATATGGATAAATCTGGCTTGAGATTTTTTTTTATGACGTAGTTCCTTAGATTTGATTCCCAAGCTTTGTAGTTCCATAAATTAGCTGTAGGTTTCTCTTATTCATTTCAATACAACAAGATAGCCTAGCATTTAATAGAGAAAATGTCACCTGATACTAACAGTCAAAATCTAAGCTGTTAGTATATTTGACTTTATTTGAATGGAATTAAATTTTCTGTAAAAAATTGGTAACCTTGCATATGAGTTCAGAGCAGCCTTCCTCAATTGGATGACTTTCAGATAAGAAAAATTCTTATTTAGGAAATACGGAATTTTGTTTCCTCAATGCTTTGGTCAATATTACTGAGAACACCAAACTAGAAAAGATTGATTTATAGGCTATCTATCTATGATGAAAGATTCATCAAAATCATATATACAGGAAAGTTTTATGTGGTAAGTGTAAGTATTGATATTTAAAATTTGCCAGTCACATATTCCCATTGCCTTATGACCTTTCCATGTATTATATTCAATTCAATGAAGGCAGCTGTAAATAAAATTATTTTTATTTCAGGATTTGCTTGTTAAGAAGAATTTTTATAACCTAATAATATCATGAATAGAGGAGAAGAGTATTTTACTAAATATTACCAAAGAGGAGAAAGGGAAACAAGGATGCTGGTTGCATCAGCAGATATATAGTAAGCAAAGTAAGTTGGAATAGACCTCAAAAATACTTATGAATTGATTCTAAAGTTCCAATGGCTGGGAAGCCCGATGGTCACATGATCTCATTTTGGATATTTGACAACTGGCTTGCACTAGTGACTATTTACAGCATCCTGCAGCCATGTTAATAATTTAATTTCAATTCAGAATAGAGCTGGAATGGACCTTGGAGATCTTCTAATCCAACCCCTTGCTCAAGCAGACCTACACCACTTCTGACAAGTGACGGTTTACCCTCTTCTTAAAAGCCTCCAGTGATGAACCAGACACAACTTCTGAAAGCAAGCTGATCTAGTTAACTGTTCTCACTATTAAGATTTATGTCCATGGTTTATGATGTTTTAGTCAAAAACTGGCATTTATTTCCAGTTTTTGGCAAAGATGCTGCATAGTGAACCATGGGTTTGCTTAATGACATGGCATTTGGTTAATGACTACAATGTTAGCTTTACAGTTACCACATGCACTTAAGGACCATTGCAAAAACAAGGGGATAAAATGAGGTTGGTGATGTGGGTAATCCGTTTTACAACCCTTATGACTTACGACCATAAGGAGCAGGTCATGAGTTGACAAGTATCTGTATAGCAGGAGTTTGATTATGGAGTCTTGCCAGATCCACAAGATGTATCCATAGCCTCCTCAAAATTAAGAGAATCTTAAACTTGCATTAGGAAAATTTGTCAAAAAATATACACATACCCTGAAACATAGCAGCAATAAATTGTGCAAGATTTTAGATTCAGAAAACTACTGTACGTAATGATACCTGATGCCTGAAACAAATTACTCTATTAACTTTATTACAAGAATTTTCTCCATCTTTGATATATTGGTCCATCTTTCAAATTCTAAGCTAGCATAGCCAGATCAAGTTGTTAACTCAACCGATCCATTGTTCTATTCAATATACCTACCATGGTTTTTGGGAGAGTAAAAATAGTGAGATACAATATTTTTGCTATAGTTCCATAAAAAGAAATATACTAATGAAATGCAGTCTGGTTTGAAGTCTTTCTCAAGCTGGTTCCCTCCAGATGTTACAACTGTCATTGATCAACTTTAGTGTGACTGATGGGCATATCTAGTGACAATCCATGGCCTAATAAATTGGGATGGTAGCCAAGATGCTGTTCTATGCAAGAAGGTCAAGGATTATACTTTTTTCTTAAAAGATAAATGCTGCCCTTCAAATAACAATTACATTTACTGATAAAAAGTCCACTCACAATCCTGTCCTTCCTTAGCAAAAGCAGAATTAAATAAGGCAGATATATGATAAGGAATTGAGCAGCGGCACTTGAAGAAAAAAAGTGAAAGGAGTGAACAAACTGTATATAAAGAATGGGAGATGGTAACTAAAGCGGTAAGAAAACAGAGACTAATATTTAAAGGGATCTTCAGAGATATGTAATCATTGTACTTTTTATCTTGAGTTTTCTTTTCAGTAGCGTCTACTGTTCTTCGCAGCTGATGCAAAACTCTTCCTATATTGAGAAACACTATATTGAGGAAATTTCACTTTCCTATCACATTAATACAGTACATAAGCATTTTAAAAGAATTTAATGCTATAATCGTTGGATTTTCAGATATGCCTTCACTTCCTGTAAAATAGTTTTCCTTATCTGCACCCATAACTAATACCATGTTTTCCCAAAAATAAGACCTATCCCAAAAATAAGCCTTAGCTTGATTTTTATGTGTGCTCCTAACATATGCCCTACCTCCCCCCCAAAAAAATAAGACCTAATTTTGAGGCAAGGTACACATGTAAAAATCAAGCTAGGGCGGGGTTGGGAGGGTGGAGCGGCCCCACACATCCCACAGCCGCTTACCTTAGGACTGCTGCAGCCAGGCCTCCCATACCCCCAACACCTGTCACGCCTCTGGCTGTTTTCTTCTGTGGCCTCTCGTGGCCACTCGAGCCACATAGCTCATCATGTCGTGCTGCCATTCGCAGAAGGATGCTACAAGGCTCGTCGCGTTGGTGCTGCTGCTCACAGCAGGAAGCTACATGGTGCACACAAAATGCGGCACTGGCGTGATGCACCGCACACCATCCTGCTGCAAGTGATGGCAGCGGTGCAAAGTTCCATGCATCCTGCCACAAACTACAGCACTGTCATGACAAGCCGTGCAGTGTCCTGCCGTGAGTGGTGGCACCGGTGCAAAACCCCATGTGGCCTCCTGCCATGAGCAGTGGCATGACAGGTGTTGAGGCATAGAAAGCCTAGAAGGGAAAAACTGAGGCTAAACTATGATACGAATAAAAGGAATATTAATCAGATACCCAGGTATCACCTTTCTTAAGTCCCTTGTATGAAAAACACTTTTAACTACCATTTTTTCTGTTGCAAAGAAGGAATAACCCTAATTAACACTTAAAATATTCCAAGACAAGATGATAGCCCTGGTGCTTTATGGATAGGACAAAAAGTTATTGCTCAGCTGAAAGTAATCCAAAGCAGCTTCTTAAGAAAATTCTGGTGACTCTTTTGCTAATGTAATGATGAAAATAGGATTGTCTGCCATGTCAGGGTACATCTTGCATTGCTGAAGTTTTAAAGAAAGCCTTCAAGAATTTGCCAAATTTTGTTTTCATCATTATACAGTTGGGAATCAGTGGACCATACTTTTGTCACCTATCCTACAAATCTATTCCTTTGTGGAATATGGAATCTCTTTTTTGAAAGCGATGACAAAGGTGCTGTTACAGATCAGTCATCCAAATTTTCATCATGTTTTTTTCATTATAAAAAATATTCCAAATATTAGAATTCACTTTTCCTAATATCTGGTTAATATTATTAGTGCTATACTAAGAAAAGTTTTTACCTCCCTTTGCTTGGAGACATGCCTTTGGCATATCTTGAAAGGAGATGTTGTAAGTGCCCTATTGAATAGCATCTCCATCCCTATCAAATCAGGCGGATATCATTATTTATTATCTTCTCCACTACCCCATTTACAATGAGATCAGGGTCAAATTGTTGATGGTAGATGAATCAGTTCAGATTCATATATATGAAGTGGACGACTATATAAATTCGAACAATTCAGGACTTAAATATTCTGATTTGGTTTAATTATCTTCCTTCATATATGTTTCCACCTATTAGTAGTCTATAATTTAAATATATGTCCAAACCCATGAATGAATATACAGTAAATAAAACAATAGATTTGTTAGAAAGAGATTGAAAATATGTTGTCAATGTATATCTGTAAATATATTTCAGCAATTTTAAGAATAGGGAATCACTCAATTTTATTTAAGCAACTGGAATAGTGAGATAATAAAGCATAGATAATGATGTCAATCTTCTGCAATTTAAATATAGATCCAGATCATGTATGCATACAGAATAAATAAAAAATAGATTTGAATGACTTGTTGGAAAGCATTTGAAAATATGTTGTCAATATATTTCAACAATTTAAGAAAATATCTTCCATGAAAATATACATTAGAAAACATGATATTTGTAAACTACATGCTCCAAAGCTAAACTTGATCTTTAACCAAGAGTCATGGTCTTCTAGTTGATTTCATCTAAATGCACAGCAGGTAGAAAAAAAAATAAACCTATTTAGATTGTGGCCTGTTACTGCAGAAACTTTCAAACTAACTATGCTTCCCTAGAGGGAATACTTAACATGCTTGTAGCCCATGGTTCTGTTTATCCAATGACAAAAATAAAATAATCAGAACTATGCTCAGCGTAGTGGAACCTCTATGATGTCAAGTAGCTTTTAAAAGTTGCCAGTACAAACTGAAATAGAAAACAAATAGTCCACCCAGCTATACTGCTTGTAAAGACATAAGAGGAATTAAACAATTGGCAACAATCACCTTAAAATATTTGCAACAATGCCAAATGTCAAAAGTGATTAAATGCAGCTGGCTTGCAACATAACATTATGGTAATTTTAGGAGTCCTTAAAATATATGCAAAGGTTTTAAGGCAATTACAACTGTTCCAAACTATGGTCAAAAGTTCCTTTTTGTTAATGGTCATGGGTCAGAAAGGAGCACAATGTGGGATTTTACAATCCTTTAATGCATTAGATCTGAGGGAGGGAGGAGAGTCTCTACATATTGATACTTCTTTCTAATAATAGTTTCATATATTTATTTACTATGATTTATACTACATAAAGACTCTCACTGACAACGAATGAATGAAAACTGACCTTCCATGAACAGAAGAGTTCCTTCCACTCAAACAATAGGTAGAAATTAAGCCAAGACTCTCTGATGTTGGGGAGTGTGTGGAGAGGAGGGAGAACCATTGTAATTCAGTCACTCTGTGGTTTTCTAAGCTGCCTTCAGGCTGCTCTGGAGAAATATGCACTCCAATCCTTTAAAGTAGATTTTTTTAAGGAAACAGAGGAAAGGAGAAAGACAAAAATCAGCTTTCTCATCTCATCTCAACTGATTTCACCAGAATTAGCAAAGTTCCAGCAATTGCAAATGTGAAATTATCTATCTGCAAGTAGCACGTAGAGTCTCAGAGACATCAAAAAAATTACAAGCTTTCACATCTGAGACAGTCTGGCTAGAGGAAATCTGTATTAAGTTTCTAGGTTCAACCTTTCTTTCAAACAATAATAAATGTATTCACATGCATATGTTATGCAGAGATTTTTTCTGAGAAAATATGACAAGATTGATTACATCAATCTTTCCTGGCATCAGTTTGTACAATGTTGCAAGGTATTAACCTTAAAAATCATAAAAGCTTAATCTTTTTGCAGCACAGCTTCTAAGTTTCCCCCTACTAAAAATCATTATTTTTCAGGATAGGTATTCTGTACTTGGAGCTGTACATTTTTTTCCTGATCTAGATGTAGTCCCTTGTTACTATTTGCTATAATAAACCTAGCAACAGGTCCACTTAAAAAGTCAAATTATCTCCCTCTACACATAAACCTCCATTTCTCATAAGACCTTGAAGTGTATCCTTCAATTTTGAATGAGGAAGGCAACATTGGCTTCTCAATCTTCTTCTCAATAGATAAGATGGATAGTGAAATAACAGATACTGAAACTGCTGAAATTCAGTGATTCTGAACCTATTTCAGTGAGGAGGGGAAATTTCCTCTGAACAGACTTTTGTTTCCTTTGCCTTTTTTATAAAAGAAAAAAAATATTTTCTTTCTCCTAGATGAAGGAAGGGGAAAAAAAAGAAATCTATTCCAAATCTCCCTTGTAATAGGATGAAATACTGAGTTGAAGGTTGGATTTGAAGAATGGAACATGCTAGACTGGGAGATAAAATTAAAAATACTTCCATGACAAATTGGGCTCAGGGACTAAAAGTTTTCTAGTAAACCAGTCACATCCTTTAAGTCAATCATGCTAAGATTGCTGTGAACCACTATATTTTGAAGGCATCAATCACCAAGATAATCCATGGCTCTCCCAGCTACTGCTACTGTTGGTTATTATTGCCAGTCTTATTCTGCTTCTCTTTTGTCTGCTGCTTGTCTTTCTTTCCAGGTCTTTTTTTCTCATAGAACACCCAGAACGGAGTTCCGGCACCTTTTTGGGATAGAACCTTGTAGGTAGGCAAGGCGGGTTGTTATGACATGTGTGAGTTCCAGCACTTTTTTTTTTTTTTTAGGAAAAAAGCATTTAGATATCTCCAACAAATTTAACTACTCTTTCTCTAACCCCTTTCTTCATCTCTTTTGCTATCCTTTTCTCTTTCAAAATAACTCTGTATTACTTATCAAGTTGGAGATGATTCTCAGCTCCCAAATAGACTTTCAGGATGAATGTCTCCAGCCTGGCCCTCCAGGCTTTCCATTGCTACTGAAATCAAGCTTTATTTGAAAATTGGAATTATCTTCAAAACTTGGATGACTCTTCTAACAATATGTGTTCTTGGCATACACTCCTGGCATTCTTTGCTCATCCCTTTCTTCTAGGAACGCTGTCCCTATCATGTTGAGGCAACATAGTAAGACCTAGGAGAGGGGTACTTGGCCACCTGGTGATCTTGAAAACACGGATTTTACCATATTTTATTTTTAAAATCTTTTTTAAATTGTAACACTAACTAGTTGCAAATAGCTTCCTATTGATGCAATATGCTCCTAGTGAACAGATGAATGACTTCTAATAATGTATGTTTACTTCATGAATGTTTGAGCAATTACACTGTAATTATTTCTTTGTAGGTGCTTTTCTGCTGACATATAGCATACCAGTGCCTTTTTAAGTGTAATTGCTATTCTTTGTACCACTTAGCAAACCTCAGCCATTGTTATTTGCTGGCAAATTACTTACACTTAGACCATAGGTAACTGGCTAGCTAAGGTGATGCTGTCAATAACATTACAACATAAAGAGATACTGAGCGGAAATTCAATAGTGTTCTATGTTTTAAGACAAAAAGAACAAAATACTAGTTTCTAAACTATATCTGTCATCTGGTGTAGCCTCATGTCTTGTATGCTTATCTTTGTTTATGCATAGTTTGAGACTCTGGATTATGTTTCCTCCTCTTCCATAAGTTCAACTTTAGCTATGTGCAACACATAATGTGCACAACTGTACATTCACATCTATATCTCTTCTCCCCTAAATATTTACAATATATTGTAAATAGTGCAAATGCTGATGTACAAGTCCATACAGTCCTAAAGTCTTGATCATTGCCTTAGGACTATAAAGTCTCTTTGAGTAACTATTCTGAAAAAAGTAACTCTCGTATACTTCAAGTTGCTTTGTGTCATTCTGACTTCCTCACCTGACATATTCAATAAGCAGAAGAATCTGCGGATTGAGTCCATAGCTCGGTTCTCAGCTGTACAGACTGTGAAATGCAGGCCTGAGTTCCATTCTCAGCTGCAGAATGAAGCTGCTTTTTCAGCCTCAGAAGAAGTGGGCTGGCGAGGCAAGTGTCGATACATGGGAGGCCTCCACCCCCACCCTAGCTTGATTTTTAGGAGTGTACCTCATCCCAAAACTAAGGCTTATTTTGGGGGTAGTGCTTATATTAGGCCTATCCCCAAAAATCAAGCTAGGGCTTATTTTCGGAGTAGGTCTTAATTTTTTTATGGGGGGAGTCTGATGTTTGTCACACATACTACATTGGCTGATACTAAAAAGCCTTTTCTTTCCTGCTGTAAAAACATAGTTAGCAGTTTTCAACCTTTGCGAACACAGAAGACGTCGGGAAACATGAAACATGTAAACAGTTATACCTTTCAATGGATTATATTCAATTACTGCAATTACTGTGAAAAATGTAACTTTTAGTCTGAAGGGAAAGTTCAGAAAGGGCATTTATGAATGTTAATTGCTGCATAACAGTCATCTCCTATTTTTGAACTCTCCATTTCTTTGGGATGGACGTGGAAGAAAATAACAACCCAGAAGAATCCTAAATTTTGGAAATTTCATCTCCCATGCTGCTCCAAAACTGAGAATACATCAACTGCACAATCAATCTAGAAGTTTCAAGTAATTGTTCAAAAATATGAACAAAAATATCAAATAATTTGGATTGTTGTGTGAGAACATCCATACAACTCCCCATAGCGAGAACAATACCTTTAATAGGAACAACTAAAATGGCAGGAAAAAGCATAAGATTTAAAATTTCTAACAGGCCCTTATCAGGCAAGATAAAGTCTAAAATATTAGGCCAACTGTCTCTATAGGCTTGTCTATTATATTTCTCTCAAGATGGAAACTGTAAATAAAATGCATTAATTTGATATTTCTAGTAGTAGACTAATTCATACAACCATCCTTGTATGCAGATGCAAAGTGAAGTTAGTCCTCAGTTTGTCTAATCACAGTCAGAAATATATCTTCTCCTGGCTTGGGAGAGACAATTCCAAAGAAATACTATAGAATTTATATTAGCAAACCATGGTGATCCACAGGGGAAAGGGAGAGGAGGTGTCAGGATATTATTGATGCAAATTACCTAATTTGTGTAATTTGTACGATGACATCATGTCATACATACTGTCATAGTGATTTCTACCAGGGGTCTATGTTGGAACATAAGAAAAAAGCCAATGAGCTGGTAGCTGGAAGGGACTAACCGTTCCATTTTAAAAGCTTCATAATAAAAATAATTCTTAGAAAACAAATTTATGCAAGGAAGTAGATTGAATCAAACTTCAGGAAATAACCTGATGGAGCTGTCAACAACAGACATTTTTTGTTTGTCTGTTAATTTAAAAAAATACAGAAGGTTGAATGTATAAACTGATCTGGGCATAGACTATCTCTGCAGGGTTTTGATTTTAACTGTATTCTGTATTCAGAATAGTGAACTTGTTTTTAATTAAATACTAGATCAGTGGCTCACAACCTTTTGGGCACCAGGGACCAGTTCCATGGAGAAAGGTTTTTCTGCGGACCGAAGGGGGCGTGGTTTTGCATGCTGCCTGCATCCCGCAGATGGATTTCACTTATATTTGGCATTCTGCAGACCAGTACCGGTCCACAGACAAGGGGTCAGGGATTCCTGTACTAGACCATCTGTGCCCCATCGGCACCATGGGTGGACAAAAAAACAATGGGAATAGGAACTTGCTACTGGCTTCCACATTGTTGGAAGCTCGTAGGGAGCATCAGAAATATTTCTTTCCTCCCCCCCCTTCTTCTTTGTTCCTTCCCTCCTTCCTTCCTCCCTCCCTCCCTCCCTCCCCTCTCCTTTGTTTCTTCCTTCCTTCCCTCCCTCCCTGTCATTCTGTCATTATTTATTTCCTCTCTCCTTCAAATTTCTGCTGGCTTTCCCATTTACTTTGTCTATGGGAAACTTGCTGGGAGAAAGTTAGTGGGAGGACAGAAGGAAGTTGCATGTCCAAGACTAGCAGGTAGATAAACAATTGTTGTCAGGTGTGAGAGGGAGCAAAGGAGTGAGTGGAGGTGTGAGTCAGGAATGATATGTGGAAATGCACAAGTATTGCCTAGGTTGGGAGTGTATGGATACATGCCAAAGTTCTGCATGGTTTGGGGAGGAACTCAGGTGCATGGGATAGGTCAGGAATGGTGCCTGGGAGTTCACAAAAGATGCTGTGAGGACAGGTAAAGTGTGCAGGGAGAGGGCTAGTAGCACAGGTCAAGAAGAATACATGGGAATTGGAGGGGTGTTTGAAAGATGTCATGCAGTGTAGGGATGCTCAAAAGGTGCAACATGGATCAAAGAAGGCAGGAGTGCAGATGTGGCGATGCAGAAAAGATACTGTATGGTCAGGAAAGCTATGTGGGACGGCCACACAGATAGGGAAAGCATGCAGGAGGAAGATAGGTCAGAGAAGCACAGGAGGTAACATGGATTTGAAAGAATGCATTCTTTTCTGTTCCTCCCTCCCTTCCCTTTCACCAGGCGAGAAAGTGGTTACTGCAGGGTGGGTGAAGACCAAAGGAATATGAAACTGGCTGGGAATCTTTATTATGGAACATTGAAAATGAAAATCTCATGACCACAGCAGCAGCATAGCAGCAGCCAACAGCACTGAAGCAGCTACAATTTTCACAAATTCCATTCTTTTGTGAGTCATGGGTCCTAGAGTTTGGTCACATTCTGTAGGTTTGAGACACCCTGGTTCAAAAATTGTTGCCCCCTTATGTACCTTTTCAGCCAGTTAAAGGTGTTAGTAGTATATAGACGTATACATTGTAATATTTTGTAATGTTCCAGCATGATTTAAAAAGGAAAATTTAATGTCAAAATTAATATTAGAAGTCTGTGACATTTCCTGCATATAACAAACATATGTGATAAAACAGATGAATGATATGTCATTATATAACATAAATACAATTTGTTATTTTGGGAAGTAAAGATGTCGTCTGATGACTTCATGGACACAATCATGTAGTTTACTTGACAACAATACGGAAGTGGTTTGCCATTGCCTTCTTCCAGATTATTTTTCCATGTTCCATTCCTGGTATTCCTAGGTAATCTTTTATTCAAGTACTAATCATAATGACTACCTTCTGAACCTAAATGGGTGAATAAAGCTTTGTTTCTGAGTTATTATTTGAGAAGCATGTAGATAGGTAACATGGAATAATTTCCATATACTAGAATTTGAATTTCTAAACAGCATATACTTGAAGCTTTCAGCCTGTGCATGGAATGTATGTTTTCCATTCAAAAAAATTCTAAACATAACATAACATATTTTACAACTGTGGATAGCCCATTTCTTTTCTCAACTTAAAAACTTAATTCAAACGCTCTAGTATTTTTAAGTATTCAGACCTTGAATGCAAGAAAATATTAGATATTTTCACCGTACACATTTTATTTTATAGCATTTATAGAAGTGCTATATTAGCATTCGAGTGGTAGGATGACATATTTCATATTATTAGTCAAATCCAGTCTCCTTGAACGACTTAAATTAAATGCAGCAGCTTAAAAATAATGGTCTATGTGAGCTGCCTAATCCACAAATCTGTCAAACATCACATATTTAATTAAGTATCTACTGCAATTATATATCTGACAATATCTGATCACTTTTTAATCCTTCCAACAGGGAAATGTGTTTTAAGTCTTATACATTGCACAGCTTTTAATTTTTTTAACATTTAAAAATGTTTTACATATTCAAACAATTTGATTATGAATACCAAGAAAGTGGAAAATATTATTAAAGAAAATGGTTGTTCCTCACAATTTCTTCCACATTTGTGGAACACTTTTCTTGATATGCATCTTGATGAAAATTTTAAAACATTTGCAAATACTTTCAGCTAGCAATAAAAGAATGGATGCTAAAAATTCTGAATGAAGGGAATGATTCATAAAAGTGTGTCACATTAAATCTGCTATAGTACAAAAAGCCCTTGATTCATGCCTGACGCTAGTAATTTATCAAAGGATGTCATACTGGAAAACTAGATGGCACAGGGGAATATTATTGGTGTATAAAACCTTTCACCTTCAGGTCACAGGTTTGTTTCTAAACAGGTCCCTGTTGAGTTAAAGAGTTGGACCTCTGATGGATTTCTAATGACCTTTGTGCAAAATGTTGGTGGGCTCTATATAATTTTGCTAACCTAGTACCTCAATCATAAAATTATCCCTGTACACCAACATCCCTGGCAACCAAGGAAATCAAATGGACATAGGATCAATATTTCATTTGTAATGTTTTTTTTTTAAAGGTGAATTTTCACAGTTTTAATGGTGGATAGGACATGAACTACAAATGAATCAGAATGAGTATTTAATTTGAATAATGGGATTTGTTTACACTTTACATTGTTTCTTCTTCCTAAACTCTTATGTTGCCAGAGGGCAACTTATAGTTTATGGATTGTATGTGTCTCCACAGATTTCAGGATCTTAACAAAAATTACATCAACAACACTGTCTGATATTTTCTATGCCAGATAAAAGATTTATCATGAATTTAAAATCCATGACATTTTCATGGATCTTATTAAAAAGTCCTCTATTCACTCATTTAAATTCTTCTTCTTGTTGTGCCATATCCATTATCGGACATTGGCAATCATGTTGGCGATCCTGTTTTTAATCAGCAGCCACACGAAAAAGTGCTTGTCAGACCCAGCGTGCTACCCACCTTCCGATAGCCCGTCGCCAGGTTGGAAAACAGCGGACGGTCCATGTGCTCCCAGTCGGGTCCGGTGGCTCCGTGTGCTGCACCGCCATCACAGCTACGGAGTTGGTGCTGGGATTCCCGGACCGGCAGCCGAGCAGTCATGTGACCATCTGACGTCGGCAGGAACACCCGGATGGTTGCTACGCCACGATAGGGAGTGAGACAGGCCGATTTGACTAGATGTTGTTTGTTGCTAATAGGGCTAAGGTCACTGGGTCTGACAAGCATGGACATTGGAACAGGGAACTGGATAGTAGGGCGGAATGGTATTAATTCTGTTGGGGTTACTATTACGGTTGGGATGAGAACAGCGAACACGCAGCATTTGGAATCAATGTATTAATGGGGTATGGGTATTAGCTGGGATTGGGCATGGTGCGGGTGGAGTTTAATCACGGGAGGTTATTGGGTGTGGCGCGGGTGGAATCTAATTATGAGTAGTAATTGGGGTGTGTACTATGGGCGTGGTGGTGTGGTGTATTTAGGGCACTGGAAGGAGGCCCCTTCCAGAGCTAACTTCGTTTCAACATAGTGATTAAATTTGTTGAATACTGCATCGTTCCTGTCTCTTGGCTTTTGTGAAGTGCAGCTAGGACGTTCTTACAGTAAGTTAGCACTCACCCCGAAGCCAATTGACTATTTGGCGTAATGGCGGAGGGGACACAGGGGGTGGATCCATTGGAGAAGGAGGAGTCGGTGGAACCCGCTGAACAGCTGGAGGTCCCAGCAGTCGTTGAAGCAGGGGAACCTCAGCAGGTCGTTCGGCCAAAGGAAAAGCCACAAGTTCCTGGGAAAGTGGAGGCGGAGGTGAAACATCGAGGAACTACAGCTTCAGATGGGGAATGGTGGCTAAGTCCTGCACTACGATATCCCGAGGAGAGCGGGGGACGAGGGTTGGCGCCGAGTTTGAGCGGATGGAGAGAACGCCGGGTGACTGGGGACGACAAAGAGGAATGGAGCTATTCCACGGCTCCGGGGCAATATACGTTGGACGTTCTTAGAGATCAATTTGGGGAGCCGGGGTATTCAGCCCCTGCTATTATTCCTCCCCAATCTAGAGCTGCCCTAGGGGCGCGTTTACCATCTGAATCTTCCCGTTTCCAATTGCCGAGTCCAAAGCTCAAATTACCGCCTAGTAGCCACCTTCCATTACAGGACCCCTTAGCGAGGCAGGATACAGCTGAACGGTCCCAGTACAGACAAGAAGCACGAAGGGCTGGAGTTCCACCGACGGCCCCGGTTAGGCAAGGGGCAGGACCAGCGGGCTCAGGAGGTCGATCCATGTTGCCTCCAGAAAACATCCCATATGGGGAGCAGGTGCCAGCTCCTTGGCCCCAAGCTGTGATGTGGAATCCACCTCCCATTGCACTCACCTTTGATGGTGATCCAGATCACCTGGCTGTGTTTCTGAGTCATGTGCTCAGCCATTTGGATCATTTCACTACCCTATATCAATCTAATTGGACAATGGTGGTCGCGGTCACAGCTAGCTTACAGGGGGAAGCTGCTGCCTGGGCTGCTGACCTGTATAGCGATCATGCCAGAGAATTGGCTGATATAGGCCTATTCCTAGATGCCCTGAAAACCAGGTTTGAGGATCCAACCCGCATACAATGGGCGGAGGCGCAGCTGTTGGGTCTGCGACAAAGGGGCAGACCAGTGCAAGATTATATACGCGAATTCCAAAAAGTAGCTGGGAGACTTAGGTCATGGCCAGATTGTCTGTTGGTCCATCACTTTCGAGCTGGGCTAGATATCGAATTACACAGGGCATGTGTGGTCAGAGGGATCATGGGCCACCTTTCCGAATGGTTTAAGGCAGCTGTGGAGTTGGACGTCGGGTTGAGGGAATTCCCCGGAACACGTGAGGAGCGGACACAGCCTCGCCGGCCCCAGGAACAGCCCAGGGACAGCAACAATCAGGCACCAGCGAGCAATGTGCGTCCTAAACCAGTATTTCAGTGTTTCCGTTGCAACCGGCTGGGTCACCGCGCAGCAGAGTGTACAATTCTTGAGCCAACTAGTACACCGACAGCAGTTGGCAGGCCTGGTGCTACACCAAAGAAGTTGACAGAGAAATCACGAGTTGCTCACCAAATAGGAAAGATACCTGCCCAACAAATGCCAAGGGATGTTTCCCCGGAATTGGAGGAATACGAAGAAGAAGGTCCGGTGGAAGATCCGATGGTGAGTGACCCCATAATACCGTTTACAATTCCAATAATGTTAACCAGCCCGGTTACAGGTGGGTCAGGGCTATTCCAAGCATTGGTTGACACCGGGTGCACCCGCTGTATAATTAGTAAGGAGGTGGCACGGCAGATGCTCATTAGGGTGACCCGATTAAAGTCTCCAATTCGCTTTGAGCAAGTGGATGGGTCCCTGTTAGGGGGGGTCCCTGCCACCCTAGTGACAGAACCTGTAAGGATGGAAACAGGTATACATTGGGAGACAATACGATTTATAGTGGTGCCGTCTATGTCTGAACCTGTCATCCTCGGGCTAGCGTGGCTAGATAAATGGATCCCGAGCATGTGGTGGGCGGATGGATCCCGTCATTTGAGGCTTGCAGTGGGTCCCCAGTCACCCCTCCCGCACGAGCATAGTAAGGATAGAGCAGTGGAGAGCTCCAAAACGATGCAGGCTGGAAGTGAACCTGGATATCCGGCTGTGTACAGTGTTCTTGCAGCCGTCTTTAGCGAACAGGAATGCAATAGTTTACCATCCCACCGGCCAACGGATTGTGCGATTGAGATCGTTCCCGGAGCCAAGTTACCAAAGCCCAGGATGTATCCAATGACGTTCTCGGAACTACAAGAATTGAGAAAATACATAGATAAAAATCTGACAAGGGGTTTCATAGAGCCGGCACGTTCCCGGATAGCGGCTCTAGTATTATTCCAGGGCAAAAAGGATGGAGGGTTGAGGTTATGTGTGGACTTTCGGGGCCTTAACGCTGTATGCGTAGAGCAAATGTACCCCTTACCACTTATGAAAGATCTCCTTACTCATTTAGCTGCCGGTAAGATCTTTACGAAGTTAGACCTCCGTGAAGTGTATTAAAGGGTGAGAATTAGGGAAGGGGATGAGTGGAAGACAGCGTTTAATTGTCCGCTAGGCAGTTACCAATTTAAGGTGATGCCTTTCGGATTACAAGGGGCCCTAGCTGTGTTTATGCAGCTTATCAACGAAGTCCTGCATGACCATCTGTACCAGGGTGTTCTAGTGTATCTGGATGACATACTTATCTATTTCCAAACACTGGAGGAACACGTTAAATTAGTACGTACTGTGTTGAAAAAACTGTTGGACGCTCAATTGTATTATAAGTTGTCCAAGTGCGAATTTGACAAGGAGCGCATTGAATATCTGGGATTTCGGGGTTTGGCGGCGGGTGTAGAAATGGATCCTGGTAAGGTACGGAGTGTATTAGAATGGCAAGCCCCAAGAACCCGTCGCCAATTACAGAGGTTCCTGGGGTTTGCTAACTTCTATTGGCAATTTATTCTATCCTTTGCCACTGTGGCATTACCGTTAACCCAGTTATTATGTACCAAGCATTTCGCAGTGAAACCCTGACCAGGACAATCTTTGGACTGGACAGTTGCATGTCAACGGGCGTTTGAGTCCTTAAAGAAGTTATTTGCACAAGAACCCGTATTATTACATCCTGACCCAGGACGACCATTCGTTGTACAGGCTGACGCTAGTGACGTAGCCGTAGGTGCGGTTTTGTTGCAACGGAACGACCACGGCAATCTACAACCATGTGCCTATACCTCCAAAAAACTCACAGATACGGAAAGAAGATGGGCGGTGTGGGAAAAGGAGGCATTTGCGGTAAAATGGGCCTTATCCACCTGGCGCCATTTGTTGGAGGGCGCACAGCATCCCTTTGAGGTATGGACAGATCACCAGAATTTAGTGGTTCTCCAAACACCTAGGAGACTATCCCCTAAACACGTACGTTGGGCGCAATATTTCCAATGCTTCCGGTTCCAACTTAAAGTTGTTCCGGGGGGGAGAAATTGCCGTCTACCACAATATGACAGCAAAAGGGAAGAAGTGGTCCAGGCCATTATGCCTCCCTACGACGTCAGTGATACACGCGAAAACAACAGCATTCGAGGACAAAGTAAAATCAGCCCTGTTAAATGACTCTTGGCTATTGACTAATCCCGGGCTGCTTACACACCGAGATGGTCTAGCCTGGTATGGTGATGGACTATACATCTCACAGGAGTTACGGAATTGGGTATATCACCGGTGCCACGATTCCAAATTAGCAGGTCATTTCGGGTTTCTGAAGACATTACACTTAGCAAGACGTCAGTTCTGGTGGCCGGGATTGAGGAAGGATATTGAAACGTATATGAAAGGTTGTCACATCTGCGCGCAGGCGAAAGTAATTCCTAAAAAACTGATGGGGTTGCTGCAACCAGTTTCCAATCCAAATCGGCCATGGCAGGACATTGGAATGGATTTTATCGTTGAGTTACCGGATGTAAAGGGGTATACTATTATATGGACGGTGGTTGACTTGTTTTCAAAACAAGCTCATTTCATACCCTGTAAGGGTTTGCCATCGGCAAGGAAATTAGCTAAGATGTTTGTCCAACAGGTTTACTGGTTGCATGGAGCACCTTGCCGAATTATTTCTGACTGGGGTGTTCAATTCATGGCCCAATTCTGGCGTCGGTTCCTCAGGTTCATTGGTACTACGCAAGGACTCAGTTCTGCATACCACCCTTGTACCAATGGGGCAGCAGAGCACGCCAATGCGGCTATCGAGCGATATCTATGATGTTATGTGTCCTACCAACAATCAAATTGGGTAGATTTTGTGCCATTCGCAGAGATTGCATATAATAATGCGGTGCATAAAAGCACTGGTTTAACCCCGTTCCAAGTGGTCTATGGACATGACTTTGTTTCAATACCAGAATGTGAGCCTCAGGAATCCCAGGTTCGTCAACCCAATGAGTGGTTATCCCACGTGAGTAAGGTGTGGGGCACAGTTAAGCAGGCTTTGGTGCAGGCTGAACAGACAGCTAAATATCATGCAGACAAAGGTCGTAGAGTACCGGTTCAGTTACGAGTGGGTGACCTAGTATATCTGTCAACTAAGTATATTAAGTTACAGGTGCCATGCAGAAAACTAGCACCAAAATACATCGGACCCTTCCGTATAACCCGGATTATGAATCCCGTGATGGTGAAGCTTCACTTACCGAAACTACTTGGTAAGATACATCCAGTCTTCCACGTAAGCCTATTAAAACCCGTGATGGGATGATCCCATGGACAACCCCCAGGACCCATCGCACCAGGGCAGTATGAAATACAAGACATACTTGATTCGCGAATGAAGGGGGGTAAACTTTATTACTTAATATTATGGAAGGGATATCCCCTGTCTGATGCCTCCTGGGTGTGGAGTGGGGATGTGTCTGCTCCTGATCTGATCCGCAGGTATCACAAGAATCTACCACACAAACCAGGGGGAGGTTAGGTAGGCCATTGTATATGTACACCGACAAGTTTACTCAATCCGCTATGCTTTCTTCCAGGGGGCCTTGTGGTGAGGGGAGCCGAATGTCAGACCCAGCGTGCTACCCACCTTCCGATAGCCCGTCGCCAGGTCGGAAAACAGCAGACGGTCCATGTGCTCCCAGTCGGGTCCGGTGGCTCCATGTGCTGCACCACCATCACAGCTACGGAGTTGGTGCTGGGATTCCCGGACCGGCAGCCGAGCAGTCATGTGACCATCTGACGTCGGCAGGAACACTGGATGGTTGCTACGCCACGATAGGGAGCGAGACGGGCCGATTTGACTAGATGTTGTTTGTTGCTAATAGGGCTAAGGTTGCTGGGTCTGACAAGCATGGACGTTGGAACAGGGAACTGGATAGTAGGGCGGAATGGTATTAATTCTGTTGGGGTTACTATTACGGTTGGGATGAGAACAGCGAACACGCAGCATTTGGAATCAATGTATTAATGGGGTATGGGTATTAGCTAGGATTGGGCGTGGTGCGGGTGGAGTTTAATCAAGGGAGGTTATTGGGCGTGGCGCGGGTGGAATCTAATTACCAGTAGTAATTGGGGTGTGTACTATGGGTGTGGTGGTGTGGTGTATTTAGGGCACTGGAAGGAGGTCCCTTCCAGTGCTAACTTTGTTTCAATATAGTGATTAAACTTGTTGAATACTGCATCGTTCCTGTCTCTTGGCTTTTGTGAACCGCAGCTAGGACGTTCTTACAGTGCTGCTGAGTTTTGTCCAAACCAATCCCTTAGATTTTGAAGCCACAATGTTCTTCTTCTGCCTGGACCTCGTTTGCCTTCCATCTTTCCCTGGAGGAATAAATGGAGTATGCCGTATTTTTCTGGGTGTCGAATCACATGTCCGAAATATTCTAATTTTTGTTTTTTAATTGTTTTGATGATTTCCCTTGGCTTTTCCAGGCAGCTTATCACCTCCTCAATTCTGATCTTGTCAACCCAGCTTATACGTAACAGCCGCCTGTAAATCCACATTTCAAATGCTTCTAGTCTCTTCAGGTGGCCTTCTGTCAGAGGCCAACTCTCTACTCCATAGAGCAGGATAGAAAAAATATAGCATCTAACAAGCCTGATTTTCAGTCTTAGGCTTATGTCGTGACTCATTTAAATGTATCATATTTATTCCTTGTTCTGATTATAACTGGATGACTTATGCTTTTACTGCTGTATCATAGTTCTCTATCTATTATTCACTTTCTTGATTTTTTTCTAGATTTCCAGGTTTTTAAAAAATATTGAGTAAATTACTTTTCACTGATGATTGGTAGGAATAATTGAAAATGCATATGATCCCTTTCTAATGTCCTAAATGTAAACTAAAAAACTGAAATTACTTTTTTTAGAAGCATTTTTTAAAAATATATATTTTTTAAAAAATAAAGCCTAGGCTTAGTCTACTGTAGATGTGGATTCATTATTCAAATTGAATAACTCATCAAATAAGCTCTACAATACTTATAATGCTTTTAATAGTTTGGATATAATCTCTTCCTTTTCCAATTTTGAAATATGCTTGTCCTGCTATTAACTAAAGATTCATAAAAAATGGTTAGTACAGCTGGACAAAAAATGTTTAAAAAAACTTTCCAAAAAGTTTAGAATCACATATCATTGTTTATACAGATGATTATTTGGGAGAGACTTCAATAGAGGATGATTTTACTAGCAAAGAGTCAGCTTTGACAATAACATTAGATGATCAGCAACAACGACTCATATTTTCCAACTGCGATCAATGAAGACTCTAATCCATTAAAACCAATCTTGAATATCATCCAGCAGATATGAATAAATGGCAGTGGAAATGCAGGAAACAACAAAGTATGGAATTGTTTCATAATGCAATGCATTTTAGAACTCAACAGAAAATGAGCCTGATTCCAGGCTTCAATTAACTGACCTTCGATATGGAGTAAAAATAGTTCTTTTCTTACAAATACAGGTGCTTTCCATTCACCTGTATTTGCCTTTGTCCATGGAATTGGTTCCCTCCAGCCTTGTCCTTTCCTTACAGAACCTTTGCAAACATTTTAGCAAAGTATGTTTTTGAAATATTATGGAATAGATTGGTTAGATTGTGAAAGTGACCAACAATCATTTGGCTCACTCAAATTATATATTTAAATACTAATGGTGGTAGGCATAAAGCAAGAAAATGTATGTGGGGGGGGGGAAACAAAGCACAAGGTGTACTTGTGTAGGGGATCAATACCTTCCCACAGAAAGAGAATGAGATATTTTGGGGAATAGTAAAAAGGCAGGATAGACTATTTCCCCTGAAGGAGAAATGGGGATACAATCTTAAGGGAGGCAGAAATCAGTCCCGTCTCCCCCAAGCAGAAACTGAGGTTGCCACCCTTAAGAAATGCAGATTTTCTAATCCATTCAGGAAGACTGGAGCCATGAAGGCTGGAACAGATGGAATTATGAAAACAAAAACTCCTAAAATCTACATTCCCCCACCCAGCTCCAAGGATAGAACAAGATCTTTACGACATAATAAGATTAACCCACCACCATTAGAATACCAAAAGGTATATACTCAAGCTCGGGTCAAAGTACATTGCACAAGAACAGGCATCTCAAATACAAAGCCCAAAGAAGGTATTAAAACCCATCTACTCCCAACTCCATTTGGTCAGCTGTCCCAGAACCACTTGTTGCTAATCAATAAACTGGAACCTTCTTTCCTAAGCAGCCTCCATTTTATTTACTCTCAGCTTCAAACTGGACCTAATTTTTCTTTCAACACTTGATATGTGTTAAGTCAAGCTAGGAATGATAATAAGTACTCTGGAAGCAAATTGGGGAGTCAGGAACCAGTGATGACTTTACTTTCAAAACCACAATGAGATTTTTTTTTTTAATAACAGAATAACAGAGTTGGAATGGAAGTCTTCCAGTCTAACCCCCTGTTCAGGCAGGAAACCCTATACCATTTCAGACAAATGGTTGTCCAATCTCTTCTTAAAAATTTCCAGTGTTGGAGGCAAGTTGTTCCACTGATTAATTGTTCTAACCATCAGGAAATTTTCTTCTTAGTTCTAAGCTGCTTCTCTTCTTGCTTAATTTCCATCCATTGCTTCTTGTCCTGACCTCAGATACTTTGGAGAATAGCCTGACTCATTCTTCTTTGTGGCAACCCTTGAGATATTGGAACACTGCTGTCATGTCACCCCTAGTCCTTCTTTTCATTAAACTAGACATACCCAATTCCAGCAGCCATTCTTTATATGTGTTAGTCTCATAATCTTATCTGAACTCTTTCTACAGTCTCAACATCTTTTTTACACTGTGGTAACCAAAACTGGATGCAGTATTCCAAGTGTGGTCTTATCAGGGCATTATAAAGAGGTATAAACACTTCACGTGATCTTGATTCTATCCCTCTGTTAATGCAGCGTAGAACTCTGTTGGCTTTTTTGACAGCTACAGCACACTGCTGGCTAATATTTAACTGATTGTCCATTAGGATTCCAAGATGAATCTCACAGTTACTACTATTGAGTTAGGTATCACCTATACTGTACCTGTGCATTTGGTTTTTCTTGCCTAAATGTAAACTTTACTTTTTTCACCACTGAATTTCACTTTGTTAGATAGGGCTCAATGTTCATGTTTGTCAAGATCCTTCTGTATCTTAAGCCTACCTTCTGAAGTGTTGGCTATTGCTGCCTGCTTGATGTCTTCTACAAATTCCCATCTAACCTCTCATCCAAATAATTAATGAAAATGTGGAAAAGTACTCAGCCTAAAACAGAGCCTTGGGGTACCCTACTCCATACTTCCCTTCATGTAGATGCAGTTCCATTGAGGACTACATGGTGAGTGAAGTTGGTCAGCCAATTATGAATCCATCTGTGTTGATGCTATCTAACCCACAGTTTTCTATCATATGAAGTAGTAGGTTGTGGTCTACTTTATGAAATGCCTCACTGAAGTACAATTATATCCACAGCATTCCTCTGGTGCACTAATTTTGTAATTTTTGTAAGAATGTAATAAGATTTGTATGGCATGATCTGTTTTTGACAAATCCATGTTGGCTTTTGGTTATGACTTTGTTGCCTCTAGGTGTTCATTGATTTGTTGCTTGATTATCTTTTCCAGAATCTTCCCAGATATTGAGGTCAGGCTGATAGGTCTATAATTTTCTGGATCCATTTTTTTCCTTTTTTTGAAGTTGGGAACTATATCATCTCTTTTCAAGTTCTTTAGTAGTTCCCCGGTGCTCCAGGATCTTTGAAAGATATAGTTCAGTGGTTCTGAGATCATGACTGCAAGTTCCTTCAGAACCTTGAGGTGTAATCCATCTGGTCCTGGTGATTTGAATTCATGTTACTATAACAAAATTTAGCAATGACAAAGCCATCTCTTGCATTTTGTGTATATTTAGGAAATTGCTAATGAATTCTGCTAAGGTGATTGTTTTGTGATTATGTAAATTGTTTTCATGAAGTCATATTTTGCTGACAAATAACTGAGGTAATTTATGCTCAGCACCTGTAGACATAGGCAGCCATTTCCCTGGAGCTAACTGGATTACTCTATCTATATATGTCTATAGATAATGTGTTTGGCAGCAATAGCTCTATATCAATATTTATTTAATTGTAGGGCCAATAAAATTAATATGACTTTTTAAAACAAAAAAACAGCTAAAACACAAAATAATATAAAAAGTAATGTTAGAAATGGAGAAAAGCAAGAAAAAGAAGAATTACAAGTAGAAAAAAACAATATAGAAAAAGAGTAACTTCCAACTGTCTTCATTATAATTACAACTATATAATAAAGTAATCTCTTACTCTATGTTTAAACAAAAGTAAAGGCATATACATAGCAAACAAAAGCAATAACAATACAATGATTTCTATAATCAAAATAAAGCAAGACATCAAATCCCAAAATCAAAATTTCATTTTCTATCCTCTTCCAGCAAAACATTCCAAAGGGATTTTTTATACAAAGTAAGACAAATTTTAGTTTTTCATTAAAGTGGTCAATTTTGTCATCTCAGCCAGCTCCATTAAGTTCGCAATCCATTCTTCTGTTGTAGGAGTTTCCATATTCCATATTCCAACAGCATACAGAAGTTTTGCTGTTGTCGTTATATATAAGTACAAAGTTCCATGTTTCCTTTCAATCCATCACGTTTAAAAGAAAAATCTCTGATTTTAATTGCACATTGACTTTTCAAAACTTCTGAAAATTGTAGGGGCACTTTAACTGAATAGGCTCTTATTCAGCTCAAGCTGGTTGCAATTTTTTTTAGAATTAATTACATAGTTAAATCCTACCATAATGATGACTCTACTGTTCATCATTACTAAACTAATCATCATTACTAAGTCTGCAATTCTTTTGTCTGTAAATCAGAATACTTACCAGAATTTATAAAATCAGCAAATTTTACCCTTTTGTAAGTTCCAATATTAAAGAGGAATCCTGTATCCCATTTATTATCTTATACAGCAGTGGTTCTCAACCTGTGGGTCGGGACCCCATTTGAGGTCGAACGACCATTTCATGGGGGCCGCCGAACAAGGCTGTCCGCTATTTTTCCCCTTTTCTTTGGCCAAGCCCCTGGCACCCAGTGATGTATAAGTGGTTGGGGGTCACCACAACATGGGGAACTGTATTATGGAGTCGCGGCATTAGAAAGGTTGAGAACCACTGTTATACAGTTTTCCCAGATTTTGGAAAGCTTTCAAAAACTTTGTGAAAAGAGGTGGATAAGAACCAAAGGAGTTTTCAATACAAAATGCTAATTTTCCTGCCATCAAAACCCTACTTCCAATCCGGAGACTATTTTTTTAAAAAAAACTTTTTGAAATGGGTACTTTTGAACTGTATGCATTGGAAGAACAATACCTTGAAGATTCTTAGTTCTATCCTGTCAAGGGGCAGCCAACAAGGGACTTATTGAGGTGTTCCAAAATCAGAACATTCTGGTGAGCCACTAACATTTCTCCATTCAATAATTCCAGCTGAAAAAAAATAGGAGTACCATTAATATTAATATCATTTTCTGCTGCAAATAATAGCCAGCTTTTTGGTATTAGATATATAGCCAAATAAAATATCCCATGATTAATTTATATGGTTGCTTTTAGTTGAGTTCATTGATAACTAATCTGATCAGTGTTTTGTGTTTTTTTAAAGCATTTATACCATTTATATTTTCTCATTTTTTTCTTCCCACCACTTAACCAAGTTGAGTTCTTTAAACATCAGATCCTGAATGTAACGTTATTTTTTACAAATAAAATATATTTAAATATATAGAATACTACATTCTAAAAGAAACCAAATGTTCCTTTTAATATTTTTAACAATTGCAATCATGTCACACTTCACAATCAATCACATCATTTTAATTAGCTACATAGAATTTTGCATGTGTAATACTCTTCAGTTTATTTCCATGGAAATTTCTTGAAATTATTTTTTTAGAAGTCTTGAATTACTTGATTTTTTTGAAAAAATGTTCATTATTCATTTTCTCCTTACTTTTTCCAGGGGCAGTAATATAGGATTCTTCCTTTCCCTGTTTTTATTCTTATACAATAAGGGATGGTATTGGAGGTTCATGCTCATGATGAACACAAATTGATGGTACCCAAAAGTTTCAGAAGCTTCTTATATTATGTGCTTTTCAGAATCTTTTTTTTTTTTTGCTTGCCATTCCTCCCTATTTTTATTATTAAGATTTGTCAACTGTTTTCTTATGGTAGGCATTTTTTTTCTAAACTGTCTGAAACACTTATCTTCATTTTCTTTTTAAGAAGTCTTTGTTGGACACTTCAACGTGTTGTGGTTTTCATCAGGTTCTTTTTAGTTTTAGTTTAAGTTTGTTGACTGAGTTGTTCTCTCACTATCTCTTCCTTATCAATAAATATTATCACTGACCCATTTCAATCATGATTTGATATCAGTCATTCTACCATTCTGGCCCTGGTTGAATCAGCAATGATTTCTGGTAATCCAGGCAAGCCATTAATCAACAGTGTTGGTGCTTCTGCATTCCTCTATAGCAGGCATGTCAAACTGCTGGCCCATGGGCTGGTTGCATCATGCAGAGGTATGATTAACCCAAACTTAGCTATTTCTTAATTTTTTTTATTGAAAATTTTTAAAATTTTTACAAATAGGAAAAAGAAAAAAGAAAAAACAAAAACAACCCTACCCAACCACCCCAACCCTCCCACTCCGTCCCCCCCAACCTTCCCAGAGCTGAATATAGGCTTAATTAAAATTTCTAAAAATCTTAAAAAGAAATTAAAAAAGTATAAACCATAAATATATCTAAATACATTACATAAACTTATAAGATAATTAACAATAATATATATGTAAAAAAGAAAAGCATAAATATTAAAAAAGAAAAATGCTTAAAAAGAAAAAGAATAAAAGAGAAAAGAAAGAAGAAAAGATGTATATATAAAAAAAGAAGTAAAATAAGATAAAATAAAAATAAGAAATATAAGAAAAGAGAAGAAAAAAATACAATCTATAAAATATTAAGATTTATATATAAGTTATTGAAAAACTAAGTAATATTTTTATATCCAACTTATGTTGTATAAAATCTATCCATTTTTCCCATACCGCAAAAAACTTCTCTTGCGATTGATCCTTTAAAAAAGCCGAAATCTTTGCCATTTCCGCCAAATAAGAAACTTTAAAAAACCATTCTTGCAAGGTAGGCAAAGATTCCTTCTTCCAGTATTGCCCTACTAACAACCTTGCGGCTGTAATTAAATTTAACATCAGTATAACCTCCTTAACATCACAATCAGTAACGATACCCAACAAAAACAATTGTGGGGTAAATTTTACCCTCCTTCTAAAAATTCTTTGAATATTCCACCATATCTTAATCCAAAAAGCTTTTATATTTTTACACGACCACCAAATATGATAATAAGTAGCATCCAAACAACCACATCTCCAACATTTAGGCTGTAAGTCAGGATACATACGAGACATTTTTTGTGGATCAAGGTGCCATCTATAAAACATTTTGTAAAAATTCTCCCTTAAGTTCTGGGCTTGTGTAAATTTAACATTCCTCACCCAGATGGTTTCCCAGGTATCTAGTAGAACTGGTTCACCAAAATTTTGTGCCCATTTAATCATACATTCTTTAATTAGTTCTGGTTCTGAATCCAGTTCTACTAGCACCCCATAGATTCTCTTAATATGAGCTCGCCTTTTGATCTTTTACTTGTTTAAAAAGATTTTCATCTTCTCTAAGCAAACCCATATTACGATCTATCTTCCATCTATCCACTATTTGTCTATACTGAAACCATGAATAATTAATATTTTCATATGCTAAATCATCCAAAGATTTTAACTGCCAATTTTTACCATCCCATCTGAGTAATTGTGCATAAGAAACACTATCCATCTTAACTCCTCTCCTTATCCCCTCTATCGCATGCCAAGGTATAGCCCATAATGGTATTTTAAAATCACTTTTATAATATTTCCTCCAAACCCGAAGTAAAGAAATCCTTATCATGTGAGATTTAAAAACCCGGTCAACTTTTTTATTAAAAATTAAATAGGCATGCCATCCAAAAAGTAAATCCCAACCCTCCAAGTGGAGTATTTCTACATTTGTTAAATTAACCCAGTCACTAAGTAATGTTAAAGCCACAGCATCATAATACAATTTCAAATTCGGTACCTTGAGTCCACCTCTCTCACGAATATCTTGCATAATTTTAAGCTTTACTCTTGGTTTTTTCCCTGCCCAAATAAATTTATTGATACCTTTCTGCCATTCATTTAAATTAACCTCATTCTTTAAGATAGGTATCATTTGAAATAAAAAGAGAAACTTTGGCAGGACATTCATTTTAATCACCGCAATTCTTCCCATAAGGGATAATTGCAACTTCTCCCAATTTTTCAAATCTCTTTGTACCCTGACCCACAACCTTTCATAATTATTTTTAAACAATTTTACATTAGAAACAGATAAAGTGACCCCCAAATATTTTATCTTATCAACAACTTCAAAGTCTGTCAAGTTAACCAAAGTTAATAATTTGTCTAACGTTATTCTTCATATACCTACCAGTTATAAAACCTGTTTGGTCCTTATGTATAAGCTGGTGCAAAACCCTCATGAGCCTATTGGCTAAGATTTTTGCAAAAATCTTATAATCTACATTTAAAAGAGATATAGGTCTATAATTCTTTGGTAAAGTAAGATCTTGATCTTCTTTTGGAATTAAAGATATAAAGGCTCTGCCCCATGACGGAGAAGTCTCTAAACCCTGTAATATATTATTAAAAAGCTCACATAAAGGTTGAATCCTCTCTTCTAGCAAAGTTTTATAATAAATAGATGTCAGGCCATCCGTACCCGGTGCTTTACCTAATTTTAATTCCTTAATCACTGTCACAATTTCCTCACTAGTAATTAAACCATTAATTTCTTGTTTCTGATCTTCTGTTAATTTGGGAAAGTTGGCTTCACTTAAATAATTATTTATATCTAAAGTTTGTACATTAGTACTCTTATATAGTTTTTGATAATAATCTAAAAAAGATTTCTTAATCAACTCCTTCTGATACACCAATTTACCATTATAATTTATTTTATCTATAATTCTCTGTCTCTGTTTCTTTCTCAATTGGTAAGCCAACCATCTCCCTGGCTTGTTGGCATTACAAAATGTATTTTGTTTCATATACAATAAGTTAGTTGCGGTTTGATCAGCTATCAACATATTAAATTGTGTTTTGAGCAATTTTATAGATTCTTTAACCTTTTCATCTGTGGGATTTAGAATCAGAGATTTTTCTTTTAGTTTAATCTCGTCTTCCAAATCCTTACATTTCTGAATCTGCTTTTGTCTCTGAGCACTATTCATTTGTATCAAAATCCCACGCATGAAGGCTTTACCTGCATCCCATACCATTGACATTGAAGTTCCTTTATGCATATTTAAAACAAAATAGTCCTTTAGATGTTCCTTTAATTTTTGAATATTCTTTTCTTGTCTAAATAAATTCTCATTCACCCTCCACGATCTCCTCTCCTCTTTTTCACCAACCAACTCCATCCAAGCTGGACTGTGATCCGTCAACATCCTAGGAAAAATCTTAACATTCTTTACCCTAAAATATAAATCAGTTGTAATAAAAAAAAAGTCAATTCTTGAAAAGGATTGATGTCTATCTGAAAAAAAAGTAAAGTCTCTCTCCTCCTGGTTACATTCACGCCAGTAGTCTCGCAGCTCCCAGTCCTCTTTCAAGTCAAAAAAAGCTTTGGGTAGTTTAGCCTGTTTAAAAAAAGTGGAAGATCCTTTTTTGTCTCTTTGTATATCTAACACACCATTCCAGTCTCCCATTAATATCACAGATCTATAATCCAACAAAGTTAATTTCTGATGCAACAATCTATAAAATTGTTTCTGTTGTTGGTTTGGTGCATACAGTCCCACTATAAGGATTTTCTTACCATATAAACCAACTTCAATCATGACATATCTCCCTTGAGGATCAGATTCTACCAAGCAGGCTGATAAGTTTTGCTTAACATAAATGACTACACCCCCTTTTTTCCCCGGAGCAGAAGATACAAAATGAGATCCCAAACGAGAATTGACTAAATATTTTTGATCTTTAAGTAAAATATGTGTTTCCTGCAAACAAATAATATCATTATTATGTTGCTTTAAGTAGTGAAAGATTTTCTTTCTCTTTTGCGGGGAATTGAGGCCGTTAGCATTCCAGGTCAGGAGCTTTACCATCTCCCTTAACCAAAAGCCTGGAGAAGACTGCCTGAAGGTCTGCCATTGAAGAATGTGTTGCAGAACTCTTGGGTCTTGCTCCTCCCACCGGCAACGAAGCACTTTCTTGGAGAGATTCTTTAACTTCTTTCTTTTGTTGTTCCTTTTCCTTGCATCTATGTGCTGCATGGGTTATTCTTTGCTCTTTGATCTCTGTTTGTCACAACCATTCCATCTGTAACTTTCCAGCAACCATCACACCTAATCCTTCAGACTGCTGTTCCGCCTCTTTAGCATCCAGAACTTTCTGCATCATGGATGACGATGAGCCTGCTCTCAGGACCGAAGTATAAAACTCCTTTGCTTTAGTAACTGTGTTAAGTCTATAACGCGTCCCCTCATGGCTCAAAACAATACCCATCGGAATCTCCCATCTGAATGGCATCATTCTTGTTTTAAGTTCATTAGCTAAAAAAGCAAAGTCTTTTCTATTTCTTAAAATTTTAGATGGGATCTCCTTTAAAATGATAACATCTTGAGCAGCAATCTGGAACCTCTTATTATAAAAAGCTTGTATGATTTCATTGCGCAGAGATCTCTTTGCAAAATAAATCACCACATCTCTTGGTAAGTTCTTCTGTTTTGCGACCCAGGAGTTAACTCTGTAAATTTTTTCCACTTCTCTACGTAATCCATCTTTCTCCCTATTCAAAACGACGGCAAGGTCATTAACCACAATCTCTATCAAATCTTGATTCATATCCTCTTTCAAACCCCTGATTCTTAGGGCATATTCCATTTCCCTGTACTGAGACATAGCAATATCATCTTGTGAGATTTCCATCTTTTTTTTCATACCTTCAAATTTATCTTCCAGGATATCACCTTTGTCTGCGACCTCTTCCACTCTAGAATCAAGCTTCTCAACCACAGAGGCCAATCCTGATAGAGCCGTAACTATATCTTGCCTCAAAATAGTGTTATACTGCTCTAAAAGGTTCTTCATTTCTCCTCTAATTTGAGTTTTGTTCTGATATAAAAGCTCCTTCATTTCCCCTCTAATTTCAGATTTGCTCTGATCTAGAAGCTCCTTCATTTCCTCTCTGATTTGGGATACAGCATTCCCATTATATCTTTCATGTCTTGTACAGATAATACTGGCAAAGGAGGAGAAGATGGTGGTGTAGCTTTAGGTTGTTGTACTGGTAAGATTGCAGGAGAAGAAGCCACCTTAGGAACTGTAGAAACTGCTTGCCTCTTTGAAGCCATTTTAAAAGGATCTTGTTCCCTCTTTCTTCCTTCTTAAAAAAAAGTACTAAAATCCTCAAAAATTAAAAAAGAACAAAGGAGAGTCCAAAAGAAACTTTAAAACCACAAAACCACTTTCAGAAAAAGGTTTAGAAAGTTTAAAAGAGAAAGAACTATATAGTCCATTACATTCCGTTTAACTCGCTTCTTTCTGGAAAAGAAAAAAAAAAGCACTTTCAAATCACCATTTTACTTTCACTCTCCAGACCGACAAAGAACAAAAGAAAAAGAAATCAACATAGACTAAAAAGCAAATAAAACTCAATAAGTAAAATCCTTTATCCAGCTCTGTCCGCTTTAAAAATCACTCACCCGATCATTTTAGGTGCGGAGATGGTAGCGGCGTTTCACTTTGTTTCCGAAGAAACAAAAACAGGTGGGAGGCAGAGGCAACACGAACTCCGAGGGAGCCTCTTTTCAGCCCCCAAAAAGAAAAGTCCTGTGGGGTTTAAGAGGCTCTACCTCTATTCGTGTACTTCTCTACCCCCTCCCTTCGCCTGGGAGGGGGATTTCGAGCCGCGGGACAGCTGGTATCTGCTGTGCTCCGCGGTTCTGATGCCGTCCTAGGAGGACGGCTACAATGTAGCCGCCATCTTTGATGCTGACCACCAGAAGTCTCCCCAAACTTAGCTATTTCTTATTATTAGTAGAACAGAAAATAAACTTTGAAATAGATAAATAAATATTTAGCCTTTTTTGGATCTCACAATGAATCTTGTTATACTATAAATAAGGAAAGCCTCAGACTTAGCTTCAAGCTTTAATCTGTCATATCTGTTTAGTAGATATAGACACGGAGACTTGTAAATAGGAACAAATGAGATATTTGGATAACAATAAAAGCTGAACATTAGCAAAAAGATAGAAAACAAGTAGCAGAATCAATCTCCATCCAGTTGTAAGATAAGATAAGATAAGATAAGATAAGATAAGATAAAAGATAACCTTTATTGTCATTTTTATACTGTGGGCACAATGGTACACATCAAAAATGAAATTTAGTTGTCCGCTCTCAAAGTGAAACACATACATGACACACACCTAAACATACTATGAACAACATATGTATAGACCCACATCCCTATATATACATAGCAATAAATATTAAATATTGTCCATCTTGAATATATAATGGAAAGAGGAAGCTTGAGAGTTTGTAAGGTTAATTCTGTATGGAATGAAACTCTGGCTGAATCTGGATGTTCTGCTTCGGATACCACGAATACGGATACTATGTTGAAGTACCTGGCCAATTTCATTACAGTCACAACTGTCCCCCAGACCTCTCTTGCTTCTACACTAATAACTTGGAGAGTGAGAGGGCATTATTCAGGAAGCCAAACAGATTTAGGGCCATTTTAATTCATATTTAGAAACATCCAGGCCTGATAGCACATAAATATCAATGTCATTTTCATATTAGTTAACTGAAGCTTCTGATAACTCAGCCACCCATTTTCTTTATTCAAGATGTTGCTTATACAAATATCCTAATTGTTATGTCCCGAGCCTTGCAAACGGCTCGGGCGTTTGCAGGCAGTCCCGGGCAGGTGCAAAGCTGCCCGGGACCAGACAGGCTGTCGCCAGCGCCGTGCGCATGCGCGGGTGCTGGCGCGGGAAAAGTAACCCATTTACCCGGGAGTTGCCTATATAAGAGGCTGTGAGGCGTTTGGGCTGAGCTGAAGCCATCTTCCTGTAAGCTGAACGCTGAATAAAAGAACCTGAGAACTCCAGCTGCTTCTCGTGTCTGTTTTCCCGCCAAGGACGCAACACTGGCGACGAAGGTGGGATGCCTTGCACTACCTGGAAAGGAAAAAGTGTAAGCTTACCCAAGGAGTCCTGAGCGGCGGAAGAGGAACGGTGTTGACTCAGCAGCTGCCCGCCAATCCAGTGCGCATTCGGGGGTAGGCTGGCTGATAGACCCGTCTCCTGAAGATCCGAAGATGGCGAAAATCGGAAGGCTTGCGGAATTCGACGTCTCACATCCAGAGCGGTGGGAGTCCTACGTATCCAGAATGGAGAACTACTTCAAGGCAAACCAAGTGAGGGAAGATAGCTTGAAGGCTGCCACCCTGCTTTGCGCTTGCGGCCAAGACGCCTTCGAAATCGCAGAAAACCTTGCAGCACCTGTTCCAGTAGAGTCTGTAAGCTACGCAGACCTGAAGAAGCTGCTGAAGGACCACTTCCACCCCAAGGTGTCCGTTATCTCATGGCGCCACACCTTCGAGCAGAGGGATCAACGGTCCGGGGAGTCAGCCAAGGAGTACATCGCCGCGTTACGGAAGGCCGCCAAGCCCTGCGAGTTCAAGGACCTCGAGGAACGACTGAGGGACCGATTCGTGTGCGGGTTGAGGCATCGAGAGCTACAACAGAGACTTTTCGCTAAGGAAGAATTATCCTTCCAAGACGCTTTAAGGGAAGCCACCGCGGAAGAAGCAGCAGGCGGCGCCGTCAAGAACATGCGGCCGATCAGAAGCAGTGCAGAGGGTGCGTCCGTGCACCAAGAAGACGTCCGACGAAACTCCGAGGAGGATCCGGACGAAGAAGTCGACCGTCTACACCCCGCGAAGGGAGAAAATCAGAAGGAAAGCTCTTCAGCTCCGCTCAAGTGCATCGGCTGTGGAGGTCGCCACAGGAGAACCGACTGCAAGTTCCGCTCCGCTACCTGCCGGGCATGCGGCAAACAAGGGCACATTGCAGCTGTGTGTCTGGGCCGACGAAAGGCACAACCTCAAGAAGAACGCCTGAAGGGTACCAGAGTCCCCAGCCAGAATAGGGTAGGTTTTTGCGCTTCGCGTAGAAACATTTGTAGGACAGGCACACACAAGCCCATGAAGAAAAAGCTGTCACTCAACGTGAAGCTACAAGGGGTTCCATTATCTATGGAACTAGACACAGGGTCTGCCCTTTCCATCATTTCATTGCATACATTTAGGAAGATTTGTTCCAGTAGTGGGACTAAGGCCAAGTTAAGGCCTTCTGATATTGTATTAACTGATTTTCAGAACTCAAGAGTGTGTGTTAAGGGGGAGGCCACCCTTAACGTGCAATACAAGAGTTTTGAAGGTCCACTAGACTTGTTAGTAGTAGGGGGTGAAAGAACGAGTCTCATAGGACTCGATTGGTTTGAGGCCCTGGGGATACACGTCACAGGACTCAACAGCTTACAAACACTCGACCTACAGGAAGTCTGCAAGGAATTTGCAGATGTTTTCAGCCCCCAGCTGGGCACATTCAAAGGACCACCTGTGTCCTTAAAGCTAGACCCCACTGTCACTCCCATTAGGATTAAAGCAAGAAGGGTCCCTTTTGCTTTAAAAAGTAAGATTGACACTGAATTAGACAAACTAATCCAACAAGGAATCCTAGAACCTGTTGATTCCAGCCCATGGGAGACCCCCATTGTCACGCCTCTAAAGGCAAATGGGGACATTCGCATTTGTGCTGATTACAAATGCACACTCAATAAGGCATTGCAGCAACATGCCTATCCTGTTCCTGTGGTCAGTCACATCCTGGCCTCTCTCAAGGGGGGGCGTGTTTTTGCAAAGCTTGACCTAGCTCAAGCATATCAACAGCTGCCTGTTGATAATGATGCTGCCATAGCTCAGACTATTGTGACCCACAGGGGAGCCTTTAAGGTAAAAAGGCTGCAGTTTGGAGTGAATGTCGCTCCTGGGATTTTCCAAAGCGTAATGGAAAACACACTACGAGGTATACCAGGGGTCTGCCCCTACTTTGACGATGTCTTGATTGCAGGAGACTCCACACACATTCTAGCTGAAAGGCTTAGGGCTGTCCTGTTAAGATTCAGGAAATCAGGCCTTAAGCTCAGAAAAGACAAATGCAAGATTGGGGTGCCTTCTACTGAATTTCTGGGATTCAAAATTGATGCTGCTGGGATTCATCCTGCTGAATCCAAACTAACTGCTATTTTAGAAGCACCCAGGCCAAAGTCTAAGGCCGAACTTCAGGCCTTCTTAGGCCTCCTGAATTTCTACAATTCTTTTCTTCCACATAAAGCTAGTGTAGCTGAGCCTCTTCACAGGCTACTAGACAAACAAGCTGTGTGGCTGTGGTCACAAGCACATGAGGCTTGCTTTAAAGAAGTCAAGGCCTTGCTCACTTCTAACAGTGTTCTTGCACATTTCAACGAGTCTCTCCCTGTGTGCATCGCTTGTGATGCATCCCCCTACGGGGTTGGAGCTGTCCTGAGTCACCTCAGGTCTGATGGAACTCAGGTTCCTATTGCATACTACTCCAGAACATTGTCTTCTGCCGAGCGCAACTACGCTCAGATAGACAGGGAGGCTCTGGCTGTTGTTGCTGGAATTAAAAAATTCCACGATTTTCTATATGGCAGGCATTTCACGGTCTTCACTGACCATAAGCCTCTGCTGGGACTGTTTACCACACGTAAGCAGACTCCCCACATCATTTCCCCTAGAATGCTTAGGTGGTCTATTTTTTTGTCTGCATATGATTTTTCATTACTCCACAAGCCTGGGAAAGAAATGGGCCATGCTGATGGCCTCAGTAGGTTGCCTCTGCCAGTAGTAGAAGCTGACCCCGCGCCAGCTGTCAACATTCTATCAATCCAAGCCTTGCCCGAGCTTCCTCTTAGTGCCAGGGATGTTACCGCTGAAACAGGTACAGATCACACACTTTCACGTGTCCGCTCCTGGGTCCTGTCCGGGTGGCCTGAGCACTGCCCTAGTCCTGAGTTTCAGAGTTTCTGGTCCAAAAGGAACGAATTGTCCCTTTCTCAGGGTTGTTTGCTTTGGGGAAACAGAGTTGTCATTCCCACCTCAATGAGGACTAGGGTCTTAGAATCCCTCCACGAGGGTCATCCTGGCATTGTTCGTATGAAGGCTCTTGCACGCAGCCACTTGTGGTGGCCTGCTTTAGATAAAGATATTGAGGCTAAGGTACACGCATGCCACATGTGCCAACGATCTCGCCCAGAGATGCCCCAAGCTCCTGTGCATAAATGGGAGGAAACACAGTCCCCATGGTCTAGGGTGCACATTGACTACGCTGGGCCCTTTCAGGGCCAGTTCTTCTTGGTCCTTGTTGACAGCCATTCAAAATGGCTTGAGGTTGTGCCTGTCTCATCCACCACCACTGCAAAGACTATTCAGGTACTGAGGGGGATTTTTGCTGCACACGGGCTGCCAGATGTCATTGTGTCTGACAACGGCCCTCAATTCACCTCCTCCGAATTCCAAGCTTTCTTACAGGCAAACCTGATTCGTCATGCCACATCTGCGCCTTTTCACCCATCCACCAACGGTATGGCTGAACGCATGGTGCGCATCGCAAAGGACGCCTTGAAGAGACTCACCTACGGGGACTGGCATCACAGGTTGGCTGACTTTCTCCTTTCTTATCGCACCACACCGTCCACTTCTACAGGGAGAAGTCCAGCTGAACTTCGTTGGGGGCGCCAACTTACTACGAGACTTGACCGGTTGCATCCGGACAGACTGCCTTCATCTACCTCACATCCTAGGGCACCTAGACAACTACTTGTGGGTGCCCCGGTTTGGGCTCGCAATTACGGGCCTGGTCATACATGGGTCCCCGCTTCTGTGTCCAGGATCACAGGTCCTCTCTCCTACGAGGTTGCCCTGGACAACGGTCGTGTCCTGCGTCGGCACATCGACCAACTCCGCTCTAGGCGGGACTTTTCTGCTGAAACTCCTGGGTCTTTTCCAGGGGGGGAGGGGGACCCTTTGGAGCAAAGGGAAGGGCAAGAGCTACTGCCCATCGCCACTGAGGGAGCCACAAACGGCTCGTCCCAAGGTTCTGCAATTGCTCCGAAAAGGAAGTCTTGGAGCTTACCCACACAACAGGCACTCACGCCTACTCCAGCCAGGGAGTTACCCCGGGGGCATACTCACTTTCCACACACAGCACACAGCACTCCAGCAACGGAGGATACCCGGGGGCATCCCAACAAATCATTCCCCGCAAGAGAGCTGGCACACAATCCCAAGGTTGGCCTGACCTTACCCCAAATCCTACAGGGGGTCAAACATACACAGAGCTAGTCGAGGACCAAGTCCCGACTACAACATCCCTAGCACAAATCAGGGGACACCTGAGTTTTGGGAGAGTACAGAAACCCACACGAGCCCAAACACAGAATGGGGTTCAGGGAATAGACAGCCTCCTGACAGGTCTTGGACTGACCTAGGGGGTTCTACAGAGACGCCCAGCAGTGGCTATCACTTCAAGGGGCCTGAGGGTCTACAGCTAGGTAGGACAACCAGGTCACAAAGCAACAGAAGCCCTGGCCTGACGAGCCCGGTGGGCAAGCAAGCAGGCCAGGCATCGGGGCACAGTCCTTGGAAGACACCAGGGCACAGTAGAGAGAACAGGCTCATGCCTCCCTCCAGTCAGGGGACTTATGCCAGTAACCCAGAGCTAAGAAGGTCACAGAGAGCAAAGAAATCTCCTAAGTACCTAGAAGATTACATAACATTGTTGGCAAGACAGAAGCCAGTAAACAGTGGGAACACTGGGGAGCAAATTGTCGTGTAAAATAAATGTTGTATGTTGATAGTAGTTTTAGCCCGGGGGAAAGGGGTGTTATGTCCCGAGCCTTGCAAACGGCTCGGGCGTTTGCAGGCAGTCCCGGGCAGGTGCAAAGCTGCCCGGGACCAGACAGGCTGTCGCCAGCGCCGTGCGCATGCGCGGGTGCTGGCGCGGGAAAAGTAACCCATTTACCCGGGAGTTGCCTATATAAGAGGCTGTGAGGCGTTTGGGCTGAGCTGAAGCCATCTTCCTGTAAGCTGAACGCTGAATAAAAGAACCTGAGAACTCCAGCTGCTTCTCGTGTCTGTTTTCCCGCCAAGGACGCAACACTAATGTTCCCAAATTCATTTAAATAAATATACATCTTGTCATCAATATTAAGCCAAGCATCCAAATTAAAGATGCACATAGAGGTATACTGCTGCTTCTTATCCCTGTCTGATCTCTTTCCCACCCATTACTCATCAGTTTAATGCTTACTTCCTTCCCCTTGAAAGATTTCCTCTCAATAAGGGGGGCGGGATCCTTTCCAGTGGCCCCTGCTGTGTGTCAGTTGTTCCTGACTAGACTGTCACCTTAAACTTCTCAGTGATTCAACACCTTGTGATGCAAAAATTCATTTATTGCGTTCATTGGTAGGTCAGCCAAAGTTCTAACAAATGTGTCATGATTTAACAGTTGGATGACCAAAAAAATCCCCTACTTTTGACAAGTCAAGTATTTAGCATCAGATCTTTAGCATCACTTTACATAGTAAATCTTTTCCCCCTATAGGTCCTGTTTCTGTTTTTTGTAAACAGACATTGCTAAAAACTGGTATATTATCCTCATTCTGTAATCTTAAATGCCAAGTATCTAAATAGAAGAATAAACAGAAGGTTTCTCAGATACAACAATCTTTAGGAAAAGTGAAATAATGATGGTACCAATATTTTCTTCAGCCTGTGGACTTTGTTTCATAATTCCAGATCAGTATTCTTTTGTTCATGCTACATATGGATTCATGACATCTTCATTTTTTTTCTTTTTTTCCCAAATAAAATTTAAAGTACATATGTACATGTGCTTTGGGACAAACCCATTACCCATAATGGGGTTCACCTCAGAATAAATTTTAGTGTTTCAAAATATGTAAAATTACTTTAGGAAGTTGATTTGTTTGCATCTAAATTCCATATATTCTTTTTTTTAATGGAAATATGAAATTCATGCATTTTGACCAAAATGTAAGGCTGGGGTGAGGTAGAATAACAAAACATCCTTAACTATGAGTATTTTCAGACTACCCAAATATTAATATTATTTTTATTAAAACTTGTTATGTGATTTTATTATACCAATAAATTGAATATGACTCAGGAATATATCAATTCTCTCATAATCCTATAAACAGCATTAAACTGTTATTTTATTTTAAATGAATAATGAAACATGATTTTAAATGGAAAAACAAAACTGATCTCAAACAGAATTCTAATCAGCTCTAACTATTCTTGGCTGGCTGGCTATCTAGATTATTGAGTCCAGACATAAATTATTTTCTCTCATAACCGAGAACAACAATGCTGATAGAAAATTGCCTTAAAAAAATTCTTAATGAAAACCAGGGGAGTATTTTTCATCTGGTGTCAAATCTTGCCATTTAAGCTGCAGTTTCTTTCATCAAGCTCCATCTGAGTAAAGCTGGCTCATATAAGAAAGCGCTTGAAGGCTCAAGGTGTAAAAAACAGTCCATTAGTAATATGGCTGTGCTTCTGAAAATGTTTTCATGATTATAAATGAAGCTGGTAATCTGATTTAAATTAGGCAAGGTTGTTCACATATTGGGAATTGGCAGCCGGTGCTGACATATCTATTTTAAAGACAGCACCTCTTTGGGCTCCTGAGATAAAGGAATATAAACTGCCCATTCTCCTCTTGATGTAACTCCACTATGCAGCGATTTCCATCAATGTATAATTAAAAGTGGATTTCCTTTTTTCCCTTCTCTTTAGTCAAGGATTGAAGGGGGGGGCTACTTAAACCTGGCTGATGTGAAAGGAACAAAGGCAACTTTCATGGGTTCTCATGCAAACAGTCTATCAGTTACAATTCTCAGTTGTTCACGCCTCTGTACTGTTCAAAAGGGGCTCTAGGAAAAAAAAAGTCAAGCAGGGGGTCCAAAAAAAAAAATTCAGCTTGCATGCCAACTAAGAGAAAGAAAGAGAAAGCAGAGGAAGGGATTGGGGGTGGGGGGGAAAAAAGCAAATCCTCTGGCTTTTGTTGTAAAAAGAACTAATGACACTGCTGCTAGAACTATCCTTACTGACACAAGTCGTCGCACCCACACACTTTGTGAGAATGCAAGTCACCCCAGTAATGAGAGAGTGAAACAAGGCCAAGCAGAAGGAAAAATGGGGGGAGGGTTTGCCTTTAATGATTTAACTGTAGGAAAATGCTAGCCTGGCACATAAGAATAACTTGGGCCAACTGCCCATCTGTCAAGCAATCATTTTATATCTGCTTTCTTGCAAACAAGATGGATGCCTGGGGGAAGCAAGGAAGAAAAATCCTATTATCATTATAAATTGCTAATTAAATAATTATCAGTTAGGATGGGCAGACAGGTTCTCCCCATTAAACTCCTTAGAGGTAAGGATAAAAAAGCCAATATACTTTAATACCATATGTCATAAAAAGATACAATAACAAAAATGCTTTTAAATATGCTCTTAAATGCCTCTTGGCATCGGCATGTATGCACAGAAAATCAGTGTTCATTTAACATCTGTGTGCTTAATGTATGTGTCTGAATATATGCATATAACAATGAATGCCTGTATGATGTAGCACACAGAGTATTGGCCAGGACTGGAGAATTCAAATTTACATTTAGTCATGAAGTTTATTAAATAACATTACACATTTTACAGACTAATCTATCCTATATTGTGCAACTTCAATATGAGGAGATAAGAAGTAGTAAAATATATTTCATGAAATAACAGAAGAAGGAAGGAAGGAAGGAAGGAAGGAAGGAAGGAAGGAAGGAAGGAAGGAAGGAAGGAAGGAAGGAAGGAAGGAAGGAAGGAAGGAAGGAAGGATATCTAAGATGACACTAAGAGAAAGAAGAAGAATGTAATAGATCTGAATGAAGGCAGTCTGATTTAAACAGTGGAGTTATATAGAGATAGAAATAGCAATAGCATTTAGTTTAAATAGCGTTTAGCTTATATACCATTCTATTGTATTTTTCAGCACTCTCTGGGTGGTTTATAATCTAAGCATTATTTGCATATTGCCCCCAACAATCTGGATCTTCATTTTACAGACCTTAGAAGGATGGAAGGCTTGGTCAACCTTGAGTATCGAACTCCATGCTTTGGCAGGGGTTGCTGTAATATTGCACTTTAAACACTGCATTACCAGGGCAAATAGAGAAGTTGCAGATATACTCAAAAGTATGTTTATAATAATGGAATAATCAAAGATGACTTTTGGGAAAATTTTTGCCAGTTACTATCATGTGCAGGTAATTGTTGTTTCTGAATTATGAGACTCTGTTGATGGTTTTTCATGTCTTTGTTACTTCATATTTGGAATAATCTAATTCATTCTATGTGCTGTTATAGATCATCTGAAAACTTCAGCTAGTTTAGAATGCAGCAGCCTACAAATTAATGACTCAATTTATTTTGCTCCTATAAGGTGTCCCCTATGGGAGATGCAGGCATTACAGTTTGACTTCCAAGTACAATTCACAGTGCTGCATGTCACCTTTAAAAATTTTAGGCTTAGGATTCTATTCTGCAAAGATTCTAATCTATCCATCTGGTTAGTTCCACAAGGAGGGAGAGGGGTTTGTTGTGTGTCCTTATGTTGGAGGAATATCACCAACAGGAATCCTAAGTTTGAATACTCTTGATAACATCCTCCTCCTCTGGAATAGTTTACCTTCCAGATGAAAAGGCAACCTGTCCTTTCAGAAGACATGGTTCCATAGGCAGGTCTATGGAGATGGAATGTAATTATGGTTTCTGATTCTGAAAAACTGACTTTATATGCTGATATTACCTGAAGGCAGGACAAGAAGCAACAGATGGAAACTAATCAAGAGAACCAACCTAGAACTAAGGAGAAATTTCCTGACAGAACAGTTAATCAATGGAACAACTTTCTCCAGATGTTGTGGGTTCTCAAACACTGGAGATTTTTAAGAAGAGATTTGGACAACCATTTGTCTTAAATGGTATAGTATTCAGTTCTTTATTACAGACATTAACCAAAATAAGCAAACTCTGCCCACACCTGGAGTTTGATCAAGATTGACTCAACGTTCCATCCTTCCAAAGTCGGTAAAATGAGGACCCAGATTATTGGGGGCAATATACTGACTATGTAAATTGCTTAGAGAGGGCAGTAATAAGCACTATGAAGTGGTATATAAGTCTAAGTGCTATTGCTATTATGTATGGCGCCCAGAGTCAGTATGTGTGATGGGTGACTTTATCAATGATAAATAAATAAATGCTGCAAATAAGGTAAATGCTATTTTAGGCTGCTTCAACTGAAGAATACTTTCAAAACTGTGGGAAGTAATAATTTTTTCTTCTTTTAATTCAGCCAAAGCCCATTTAAGTACTGTAAACAGTTCTGGGCACCATCACCATAAGAATTCAGTGAAATTAGAATAGGTTTAGAGAATGGGAAACAACATGATCAAGGATTAGTAACCATGTCTTATAAAGAGATATTGATGAAGCTGTAAATACTATTCTTGAGAAAAATGTCTGGGGGTGGATAAGTGGAGAGGGACAAATTATGATAGCATTCTTCAAGTACCAGAAGTTTTGTTATACAGTATAGAATAAAAACTAATCTGAATTTAGTCATTCATGATCAGAGGAGCAATATCTTTCCAGTCTCTCAATATAGTTGTTTTGGCTGATCCCCTTCCAGTTAAGATTCCTAAAAGAATGATTGAGTTAGAATATGTTTCCATGTTTATTAAAAATATCAATAAACTCTAATTGTCCAGGAAGAAAGCTACAATGTGGTCTATATGGATGTCCTTATACTTGGTCCAGAAGCTGCAAACTGTGGTGCCCAGTTTTCTGAAAGTGTTCCATGTTGTGCACCCTTACACCAGTATAAGAGCAATTGCATTTTTACCAATTAGATACAAAGCCAAGATTAAGGTTGTTGTCTTTATGCATAAGACATAAAGAAATTGGGGTTGAGATACATAACAGATCACTCTGACAGGGCAGTCCATATCAAATACTATGGCTGAGGAGGCCCTGCTGCATTTAGCAGATATCTACTGGCAGGTCTTCTCAGTCTGGAATATGTTTTCTCATGGAACTGACTAGATGCCCACAACTCCATCATTTAAGCATTTCATAGAGTTATAAATCTTCATTTAGGTCTGTAAACTAAGGTCATAATTTATTGTAGAAAAGTTTGGGTTTTGTAAGAATGAGAAGCATAAAAATCTATCAAGTAAATCCACAAACGAAGCAGAACATTTAAAAAGTCATATTTTGCCATTATTATGTTCCCAAGATAACATACAGTTCCTAAGGAATTAGATAGTGAGGCTGTGCTGCTCAAAGGTAATGATTCAAGGAAAGATACAGCTGCATTAAGGAGTTACAGACAGATGTTACATTTGTCCTCTTATATGTTGTGAAGTAGCACTTTGCTTTCAAATCTGAGACACTCTACAGCCATGCTAGAAAATTCAAGGCCTCTCTTAGAACTCTTATAATTTTCAAGACCATATAATATTTTTCTACATGGATATACAGGAAGGAAGGAAGGAAGGAAGGAAGGAAGGAAGGAAGGAAGGAAGGAAGGAAGGAAGGAAGGAAGGAAGGAAGGAAAAAAAGAGAACATGATGTGAGAAATTTTTACAACTGTTTCTTTGATGCAAGAGATTCCAAACATAAATACTCATTGTCTGTAAAAGATATGAACAGGGTTTTCACACTTTCAGTGTGCATAGATAAAAATGTATTTCCTATATCTGTAATGGAAAAAAATGGTTTGTTGGATCATTGCTGCTGTCAAGCACTAACCAGCAGTAGAGCTATTTATTTTATATTAATACAGACTTAGAGGCAATCTATGCAACCAGCAGACTGATAGATAATTCTTTCCATCTCGTATAGCAGATATTGTTCAGGTACACACTGTTTCCAGATGGGAAGAAAGAAATCATGTGAATTTTTTTGCAGCTAGATCATACAAAGCAAATACCAACAAAAACAGAGCCGATAAGATAACACGAAAGATCAAAATTTAATTTAAAGTTTAAGTAAGCTTCATTTAAATATGAATGGTGACTCTTTTCTCTGTGTAGTTCAGCTATCTTTTGTCTAGAAATATGAAGCACTCTGAAGGTCCTTTTGTTGCTTTCATTGTTAACTATATGAGACTGAAAGAAATTGCAAGGCTCGTTTCAACTTCAAAAAGCATCACAGTGTGGCTAGTAAGTAATAAAGGCTGATAAATGCATGAAATGCTGATCAGAGTGGGAAAGAAGGGGAAAAATTGGTCAGTTCATCTGCTTCTAGATGAGCTAAGAGAGATTCTCAGTCATGGAGGGTTGGGAACAACAGATTTCTCTATTCCTCTTTTCCTATTCAACCTCCAATTTTCAACAGCGGAAGTTAGAGAACCAGAATATATTAATTATCTATTATATTTGGGTATAATCTAAAATACTTGGTAACCTATATTCAATCTCTCAATATTCTTCAAGGAGTCCTGTTAATTTGTAACATGGATATCATAAACTTGTGAGGAAAAAAATCATCTTTCCAACTTTTCTTGGAGGAATTACTTCCCCCCCCCAATTTATGTACCTTCTGACTTTGAATATTGTCAATGATTGAGTTCATACATGATATTAAATATAAAGTGTATTGGTTTTGATTTTGTCAAAGTGTATTGAGTGCATTGAGCTACTGTGGGTATGTAATCCATGGTTTATTACTTAGATTATTGTGAGAAAGAGACCTGACTAAGGACTAATGTGAATTCACACAGTCTTTTGCTAGTAAACTAGCAAATCTCTTTTACTGATAAACCCAGCTAAGTGGCATTACTTAGTCATATTTGGTTGATCTAAAAAGCTACACAAGATAGCCTACAAGGCATATTATGGACCCCTCCATATATCAAGTGACAGCTACTAGTGCAACTGAACATCTATTAATATGAACCCTTGTAGCAGTTTATACACAGACATAGGCTCAGTTTTTTTTTATATCATTGCTTATTAATGAGTTATGCAAAGTTTTCTTTGTAAGAATGATCATACATAGATCTTTGAATACTTACTGTATAAAGTACTAATATAAATTTCAATTTTTGTCTTGAAATGTACTATATAGTCTTAAATATAAAAATAAATGAATTTCTATGCAATGGTGGAAGAAGCAGTAGAATTTTAAGAATAAGATATAAAAACTTGGATAAATATCACAAAGAATAACTGTTATAATATATGTTCTCAGGCCAAATATAAAAAAGTGAAGAATTAGGGCACAGTTATGTACGATCTTCTCCTGCAAACTTTGCAAAAAAATTGAATTAGAAGTCTTTCATATATTTACCTTTCACATAAAGACACAAAACTAACTGGCTTTTATTTCTTTTATTATGTATTTGAAATAATTACAAATGGATTATATTAATATATTGGAATACAGGGGAGTAGGCTGAAAATGATATATAATGTAGGGAAAATATTTTCTTTGTTGGGAAGTAAAACACTGAGGATCACTGCTAGACATTTTGATTGAGAATCTATTGTGTCAGCTCTTAACAACCATATAGGTTTTCTTCATAATGATCTCTCCCTAACCCACTCATCAGTCTTCCAATGGTGCATCCATGGCCACTGTAACTGAGTCCATCTATCTTGCTGCTCATGTTCTTGTCTCTTTCCTTCCACATTTCCCAGCATTAAAACCTTCTCCAGAGACCTGGGTGTTTGCATAACATATCCGAAATATGATACTTTGAGCCTGGCTATTTCCATCTCAAGTGAAAACACTGATTTGTTGGTGACCCATTTGCTTGCATTATTGCATCCATGATATCTTCAGGAGTTTTTTCCAATACCAAATGCTAGTGCTTTGTGATTAGCCTTAATGAACTGTTGCAAAATTGCTCTTTCATTTTTTTGGGGGTGGGTTGCTTGAATCATACTATTATTTTCTGTTATGCCTGTTCTGATGTAAGAAAAGTAGTGGTATGTGTAAAATTAGAAGGATTCTTGTCAGATGAATAAACTGGAGAAAGAAAGAAAGAAAGAAAGAAAGAAAGAAAGAAAGAAAGAAAGAAAGAAAGAAAGAAAGAAAGAAAGAAAGAAAGAAGCAAGCCAGATTAAAAATACTCTGGAAGGGTCTCTCTTAATTGAGTTGCAATCAGTTAGTATTGATCATTAAGGCTTTCTTTTATGAGCCTGCTGATGGTAATGATGATTATGATGGCAGTGGGTGATAATAGCATTGACTCAATATGTAGCATTTGGGTCATAAAGAAAAGATGAAGATTTGTTACAATACATTCTGATGATAATTACTTGCTTCAGACTAAAGAAAAGTAACATACCGGTAGGTACTCTTTTTCCACCATCACTGTCATGGATGTGGTTATATCTTTATTGTAATCTACATAACCAGCAGTTATGTATGTTATGCATATATGAATGCAAATATAGCTATGCATAAACAGAAGGTATATATAAAAGAATAAAACTTTACAATGAATGTTCAAATGCATTTAATAATAACTTGATAAATCCAAATCTTCACCTAAAATTATTTACAATACTTTATTTATAATGTTCTGCCCAACCAAATCAGTTGACCAAAGATACTCTCTCTCTCTCTCTCTCTCTCTCTCTCTCTCTCTCACACACACACACACACACACACACACACACACATACAGACATTGATAATCCAGTTGAAAGTATAAACATTCTTAGAACTTTAGGAACCAGTTTCTCAGATTTTGGATTCTGATATGCAAGTGAGATTAATCATTTTATTTCAGAAATTCACTGGTTGTAAATGTTCTGGAGGAAAAAAAGGGGAGCAGAAAAATAGAAAGAATCCACCTCATTATTTTTTTAACAGATTTGAAATAGGCCATATTTATCTTTTGATTTTAAAGTACCTATTGTTCTTATCTAAACACATGCACAAAAACGCTTTGCAATTATGTCATTTGGGTTGCATGTTGGGACTATATATAAAAATTGCAGGCAAGAGTATTGCATATGGAAAACAATTTAACTGGCACATGTTGCCTTGCACATGACAGCTCTACTCATTTGATAGGCCACAATGTTAATTTGAAGTCTTGTTTCGATTTGCAAACACTGGTTTGTTGTGTTTTTGTTTTTTGTTTCCCTCACTAAAAAATAAGAAAGCAAAAGAACTTTTTGACTAGTTTATTATTGGAGAATGTTTTCAATTCTCCAATGAGATACATGATTGTTTTTATTTCCAGGAGTAGATAATAATGCTGAAGCAATAATAAAATGAAAAAAAAGGGGGGGGGGGAGTTCAAGGCAGCTAGCTCAGCACAGGAAGTTCACAGCCAGAGACTTAATTTCCCACACAATGTAATGTGCAATGGGCCCATTAACATAGATGAATAGGCTCTTTAAAGGTTTTTTCCCCTCTTTGCAGATATGCAGCTGCCACTGAATGGCTATATGTTAATAAGGCACTCACATGCCTATTCTTCAGGTACAGCTCTGCATTCTCTACCTAGGTAATCTCCATCTAGCAAAAGCTATTAGGGGTTGTATCTGCTACCACACCTTCAATTATATTAACACCTGCACAGACAATCCCACAAGGTAAACTGGTAGGGGGTCAGTGGTCTAAGTACAACCCCTCCATTCTTTGTATCTCTGAAGAAAGGGGAGGGGGTAAAGTGGAGGTATAGTATTTTTTTTTCTTTTTTAAGTAAAGTCACTTCTATTTCACATTAGTGGGGACATTCTGGAAGAGAAAAAACCTTAGGAAATTGTCATTTCTTCAAATCACTGACAGCCTGTAGTGGCAAGTGTAATGGAAAGCCAGTGTCTACATTGTTATGCATGGCTCTCATGTAGATACATGCGGGTGGATTAAGTTTGTTTCCAAAGGATCCATTGTGCTGTCTGTTAATTTGTAGGACTCTTGACAGTTGAGGCTGAAGGGTTTACATCCTTTCTGTTTACTTAGATGCAGTGTGCCCTAGTTTTGTTTATTTCCCTCTGCTGCCCCTTAAGGCCTGGCAAAAGATACATTTATCTTTATTAATGACAAGGTGTTGCCCAAAGTGGTAGAGAAAATAATGACAAAATACAGCATTATTAATTGTTATTTTTTGCTCTTTTTTCCCATTCATGTTCACATGTATTGTCTTGTAAACACTTATAATTCTTCAGATCTACTTTTTGTTTTAAATATGAGCTGCTAAAAAAATTAATTAACTTATTGATTTACTGTGGCTTCTGTGTTTTCCCATCAATTAGATTCTGAATGGCTTGTAAAATAATGAAATGCAATCTTTTAAATTAAAACAATGTATGAAAGAAAATATTGTCAATTGTTAAAGCAATTTGGAGAAAATAAATGCAATTTATGACTACTTTTGATTACTTCTAATAACAGTAAGACTTTAATGCTAATTATGACCACACTAAAGTAGGCACTAGAGTACAATGGGACTTATTCCTGAACAAGCTGGTATATCAATGTACTTTGTTAGCTCATTTCTTTCCTTAGTTACCTTTCTTTTCCCTATTTCATTTTTTTAAAAGAAATTCATCCAATGTTTTATAGCAAACATGAAAATGCCTTTTGCCAAATAATAATTTTGCCATGATCTTCTGGCATTATATTGTTGATTTCCAATAGGAATTAAGTATACCACCACAATAGACATTTACATAAAACTCTCCTTCCTACTGAGATCTAAGCCTAGGAGGGTCTAATGGCTTTTTATTTTAACTTGTCAAAGATGTCGAGAAATGTTAGTTTTTCAACCCTGAGCTAAGAGCTCAGAGTAAGCACATACTATAGAAAAGCCATGATTCTAATCTGAAGCAAAAGATTTGATTGAAAAATAATATTTTTTAAAAAAAAATCTGAAAACTTATGCTTGTGTTGCTCAAGTTATTTGTTTCATGTCTCCTTTTATAAGTAAGCCAGCAACTGTTTGCTTTGTACCATAATAGCCCCAAATAAAAATAATAATCAGATTTACTGTATAAGGAATTTATTGTTTATACCCTGAAAAATTGGTTGAGAGCTATATTTGTTATGAGTGTAAACAAGATAAACTGGCATTACTGTAGGTAACTGGCATAGGCATTGGAAATGTTGAGGAAAGTATTGGTGGCACTTTAAAAAAATTGTCTTCTTTTGTGCTGAGTTAGAAAATGTAAAAATCGGATCTGATGTATTTGCAATATCAGGGAATACTACTGTATCTTCTAGAAAATGTGAGAAGCATCTTCAGTATATGACATGACTTCTATAAGAAGATTTATTCCTGAGGACATAGATATATAATTTATCCAGAATTTTAGAATGTATTGGGGGGGGGAACCAGACAAAGAAGGGTGTTGGTCAGACACCTCTTCAGTGCACCAATATTCCAATGCTTCAGTATGTTCCGTTTACAACCACTGATCTATTTAATTAGCATCAGCAATATGGACCATTTTCAGAAAAACTTCAAGAAATAATAGACCTATTCTCCACCATTATTCAGATGCATAATTTCACCTGGAATGATGTGCAACAACTTATTTCTACTTTATTGGATATGGAAGGAAGAGAAAAATATAGATTAGGGAAACTGAAAGTACTTGCCCGCCGACACCCCGAGGGAGAAGCGAATTTTCAGGCACACAGAAATACCAATGCAGTAGAAAGACCAAACTGGAATGCTAACGATGCACAGCACCAAACTTTGTTGCAGAATTATCGGCTTTTGTGTTGAGAAGCCCTGAGAGAAGCAGCAATCTGTCCAGTTAATTATGCTGCAGTAACTAGTATTTGGCAAGAGAAATATGAGTCACCAACTGCTTTTCTCAGCAGACTGATAGAAGCTTATAAAATAAACACAGGTTTTGATATGGAGATGGCACAAAACCACCCCCTCCTAATTGAAAGATATATCACTCAAAGTGCCCTAGATATAAGAAAAAAGTTACAGTGCACAGAAGGGGCATTAGGCAAGAATGTAGCAGAGATTATGGAAATAGCACAGAAGGTGTTCCGTAACTGTGAAAAGGAAGAAGAGTGTAAATCAGATCAGAAACAGAAGAAGAAAGTTGAAATGTTAGCATGGCATTGGGGGGGATGCGTATTGGACCCAACCAATGTGCCATCTGTAAACAGGAAGGACACTGGCAAAGGGAGTGCCCCCAGAGGAATGGCCAACCTAGGGGACAATCTCACCAGCATGGAAGAAGACAAGGAAGAGGATTTAGAGGGACTTTCCAGAGAAGTTACAGGGGAAGCTTCAGGGGAAGAGGGCATCCAGCCTATTCCAGTCAGACAGAAGAAAGAGAAGAAAACATGATCGGCTTAGCCGACATGGAATGGGGAGACTGAAGAGGACAGGGTTCTATGGTCTCACCCCCGGAGCCCATTGTTAAAATATGGGTGGGAGGACAGATTGTCCCAATGTTATTTGACACGGTAGCCATCAGATCAGTCCTAAATAAATCTATTGGCAAGCCATCAAACCAGACCATCCAAATTCAGGGAGTATCTGGAGAAACTCAATCCCAACCACTCCTGGAACCCCTAACAAGGAATCATTAAACATCAATTTCTATATGCCCCAGACTGTCCAATTCCATTATTGGGGAGGGACTTGCTTACTAAGTTGAAAGCAACAATATCCTTTGACCATGGGAAACAATTAATGCAAGTGCGCCACCCAGTGGAAGAAATATGGCGTTTGATGATAGTGACAGAAAAAGAGGAAGTGGCAGCAGTTTAATGTCCCACTCCTGTGGGCGGAGGATAACCTCCCTGGATTTGCAAAATATGCCACGCCCGTTATGGTGGAACTAAAACCCTAGGCATATCCTGTTAGGGTGCCCCAACGATATTGTACTTCAGAGGCTGCAATTGCCATTCAAGAATTAATCCAAAAATACTTGATAGCAAAAATCATTAGAAAAATTCAGTCACCCTGGAATACTGCAATTCTACCTGTTCGTAAGCCCGATGGACAGTGGAGACTAGTACAAGATCTACGCCCCATTAATAAGTTGACCTTGATCCTACACGTGACTTTCCTAATCCATATATTCTTTTGAGTACAATACCTGCATCCACTCAATGTAAAGTAGAATAATATAGAATAATGTGGAATAATAATAATGAAAAATCATTAAAATAATGTGTCTGCATAATTACTGGAATAAAGCTGTGTTAACAATATGTGACTAACCAAATGTGCATTACATTCAGATACATGTATGTAGCAGATTCTCCATTGTGTGCCCATAAGAAATGAATCTAATTTATTACAATGTAGATTTCTATGTGTGTTCCTTTGTTCCTGAGAAAGGGAAAGTATAAAACTGTAGTTTGAACCCGCCCCCAGGGTTCAGAATTGCTTGTCTTCACTGCTTCTGAACCTTGCGCAATAAATCTCTCTGCTACACCCCCTGGAATTCGTAAAAGTCTCTTTCATTTTCCACAAGAAATGCTAATACTTAAAATCAATATTAATTACAAAAATGCCTAGAAGGAGAAAGTCTTCATCTGGTTTTGAAAATACCTTAAGGTGGGCAGCAAAATTACCTTTCTTAGTTAACAAATCCCTATAAGAAAGATCTTTCTTTCTCTTATGACTATCCTTTCAACTGAATTTGTTGAACTCAAGAAACTTACATAGCACTTTTTAATTTATGTACTGCATTTTTATACTGCTGAACTTATGACTCGTAGTGGTGTACCATGCATAAAACATAAAACAATTATCCAGGACAATAAAATCAAGATATTATAAGATAAAATAAAATAAGTTAGTACAAATAAACAGTAAGCCAAATTAAGACTGCTTCTCCAGTTTAAATGTCCTCTAGGACAGTTCACCTCTCAACAACTTTCAGAAAGCCAATAATGAGTGTGCCTGCCCAACCATTCTATCGCATGGGAATGATTGCAAAACACTGTTTGTGGACTCCTACTCCCTTTATTGCACAAACCAGGAAAACAATGAATAAATGTTGATGAGGATTTGGACTGGATTGATCAGATAGCTTGATTCCATATCGAGGAGTATTCATTTTAACATTTAGAACCCCAGCCACCTAAGTTTTATAGGTTAAAATGAGCATTTTGAATAGTACCTATGAACTTTTGATAACTAATACAATGCCTTAAACTCAACTATTATATGACTATGGTGCATATGGTTGCCAATATATATGTCACTAGATTTTAGACCATTCAAGCTATTCCTTGTAGAGCCACTGCATCTGGCTAATTCTGTGATTTACCACTGCCAGGTCTTACAGCTTCAGGTGCATCATCCAGAGCTGGCATCCATCTTCCTACCTCAAAGTTAGCATGAGTGCAGGAGACCAAAGTCACAGGTCTGTTCTTTTATAAAGGGATCCATCCCACGTCCAGTGATCCTTTTTGCACAAACTGAAGAATCCTGTTGGATTCACCTTCAACCTATTTCAGCTTTTAGTAATTTTATCATCATAGTAGCACTCTGGACTGAAAGATAGAGACTGGCTCACAGGCAAGCAACTATCTTCCATGGCTGAAGTGGGCATGAACATCAGTCCAATCCTTTAGTGAGGACACCTGAAGGAAAGCCACTAAGAGTGTTCATCACAATCCATTTTGGACTTTCAGAATCAAAATAAAAACCTTGTCTTGAGTAAAGGCAATCACAGTGTAGAGCACCCTGAGAATTAAAACTTGCTTGCCCATCGCATAAAAAGAAAATAAAGCAAAACCACCTTCTTTGCAATCTGCTTTATCTTGCATTCTCCATCTGTCATATGGATGGAAAACAACTTACATAATTGGTGAAGATGTCAGTAAGCAAATATGGGCTATAAATGAACCAAATTGCATCTATAATGCCATTCACTTTGCTCTATGTTCATGCCTATTGCTGAATACATATTTTGACAGGTTATTAAAATAATGCATGTTCCCATTACCATTATCAAATCAACATTACTATTAAATACCACCATGAATAAATTAATAAGATAATAGTTGCAAGACCAACATCTGAGTCACTTCACAGAAAGCTACCATACAAATAGTTTTCAACATGTCTGCTCCTAGGACTTTTCATTCTCTATTGTATGATACAATCTATTGAAAGGAGAGTAAATCGCAAACTGTGAAACTCTGCTATTTGTCTCTTCTTGGAAAAGAAATACACCTTCAGCAAATTCCTATAAAAGTGTTTATCCAACAAATAACAAGCACAGGAAATACAGGTGGCCCTCATTATCTGCGAGATTCCTTTCCAGCTGGCTGCTGTTGTGAAAAAAAGGGAGTCTTAGAGAATTAATCCAAAGTGCTTTGTCTAATCATGAACAGCATATGAAAACTTAGGACAATACCATTTGTTAGTCAGGACAGATGAAAAAAAAGCAGAATAGGAACTGGCAATGGGAACAATGCATTTCTTACTGATATTGTTTTCTGCCAGTTCAAGGATGGATGGAAAGTCTTAGCTCAGCACTGAGGAAAAATCCAAGGTTATGCTAATGAAATTTTCACCATCTTCTGAAATTCTGTAAAGGAGAGGGTGAGACAGTACAGCTAGTCCTCGACTTATAACAGTTCATTTTGTGATGATTTGAAGTTACAACAGCATTGAAAACAGTGACTTCACACTTACGACCATTGCAGCATCTCCATGGTTACCTGATCAAAATTCAGATGCTTGGCAACTGACTCATACTTGTGATGGTTGCAGTGTCCCCGGGGTCATGTGATCACCTTTTGTAATCTTCTGACAAGCAAAGTCAATGGAAGAAGCTAGATTCACTTAACAACCGTGTTACTAATTTAAGAACTGCAGTGATTCACTTAACAACTGTGACAAGAAAGGTTGTAAAATGAGGCAAAATTCACTTAGCAACAAGTGCTTCAATTGGGGTTGTAAGTTGAGGACTACCTGTGCTGTATTTTATTGGAAGGCAGTCTTAAAAACAAGCCACATTTTTCCAGTTTGTGCATAAGAAGATCTATTCAATTAATGCTTTGCATTGAGGCTTACAATCACATTGATAAATGAACATGAATAACATCACTGTGATAGTTTCATCTCTAGCCCATTCTACACCAGATAATTAGAGTTCTCTATATTCTAAAGCTTCTGAGTCATTTTCAAGGACAATTTTTCATAGAGAGCATTCTATATCAATAAGATTCAATCAGCATCAACAGATTCTTATTTATTCAATAAGTATTGTTTGTGCTGCTCCAGTATCTTACAGAATTTTCAAAAAGATGTTCTAATCATAAAACTATCCACGTTTTCTTGAACTGCCTTTGTCTTCATTCCACTAATAGTAAAGAAGACAAAGTCTGTAAGCTAAAAGAAGCAAAGTTTACAAGATTTTGCTTCTTTTTCAGTTTTGCAACTGTGAAAATATATTCTTTTTATCATTGATCTCATCCCTAGGCAGGTTGATAGAATTTTACTTGTCTGCTAACAAATCTGCCTGCTGTCTGTATATTTTTTCAGCATTAACATATACATATATGTATCTATTTCTTTAGCTTGGGAATATTTATATAATGGATGAGTTATGAACTCACCATGTCTTAAATCCCACTATATAAAGATTTCTTGGCTAAGAACTATCAAGTTCCTGCAGCCCACATCCTAAGAAGATAAAAATAAGGAGAAATAAAATGAACAATGGATTAGCTAACATGCTTTTTATATTAACATTTTTCTGATTACATTTTGTACATGAGCATGCTTATGTGCTTATGTATTTATGAATTATAGCAAAAACCAAGTCCACAATCAGGGGCCCTAGCCTTTTCCTTGTTACCCTGTCTTCTTACAAGCTTTTATTTGACAGCTAGGATGTTCTTCTCTTCCTCTGTTTCTTCTTTCTTTTGAGCCTTGCAACCCAGCTGGTTGGTTATATTGTTATTGACAGTTAAACCAATAAAACATTATTTGTATAGTTCATTTTCAGTAAAGAAGGCCCATTTAATACACATCCACAATATTAGAATTTGATTGGTTCATCTGCCTGCCACTCAGTTTTTAAAGATTAAATCTAAACTGCCATAATCTAGATCAGGGGTGTCAAACTCACAATGTCACGTGACGTGTTGTGACGTATCGTGACTTTTTTTCCATTGCCAGCAATGGGGTGGGCGTGGTTTTAGCATGACACATCCGGCCCGTGGGCAGACAATTTGACACCCTTGATCTAGATCAACATCTAACAAGCCAGGATCACCACAGTACAACCTAAAGGATCCATGAGTAGAAATATGTTTAGATTGGGATCCTGGTTCACAAAATTATACTATGCAATGTTTTATGAAATCTCTCTATTATTAGAGCTCTGTGCATTTTTCAAACATTGAGATCTCAACCAGCAGTTGATGAGCAAGCGAAATATTTAAGAATGAATTGCATCGAAGAGATTCCTTTCATCTTTTTAGCATCATTTTTCCTTGTAAAATAATATGGCATTAAATCAGAGGAGTAAATGATTCTTTTTTACATGACTGAGCATAATTCAATAGTATAGGTCTTCTTTTATTATTGAAGTTGAGTTCCTCAAGATCAGAGCCTGGATAAATGTCTAACAGTCTTGTAATTTAGCTATGTTTCAGTGGCAAATTTTTAAGATTCAGTAGTACATAAATCATCCACTCATACAAAATATATAATTAGCCCTTTATTGTTTTAGGCTTGTTTTGTTTTTGTAATTACTTAAAATTGCATCTGTTTTAATTGTATTTTGAATGTGTATCTAAAAACAGAAAGGCAATACATACACACACACACACAAATGAATTATTGAATGGTTTTGTGTATTTGAGGGGGGAAAAAATTTTCCCTTGTAAATGACAGAAAATAGATTGTATCTAATCTGCAGTAATATTTGAGCCTATATTTACCATTAGCAGCAGTTTACCATTTTTACGTATTCATAATAGAAAGACCAATATACCAAAAGAATACACAAACAAGCATCTGAAAGATTCTGAAAGCAGAGGTAGATTTACCATCAGCTTCACAAAGCTTGTAATGCCCTGAGTCACTTCCTTAACTTTCAGGAATTTGGGGTAAACAAGTTAAAATTAAATTTTGCATTTATAAGTCTGGATAACATGGAAAAGGAAAAAAATAACATGAAAAAAGTGAAAAGTTTAGGGAAAATAAGGTTAGGATTGTGCACTTAATGCTTGATTTAACTATGTCCACTTGCACTGTATCCCAAACTCTATGCCCCAAATATATTCCACAGGGTTCTTAGTCTGTCTTCTCTAAAGAAAAAAGGTGAATAAGTATATTTTTATGTTTGGTTCACTAAAGCTGAGTAACTACTTGTGTATTTCTTTGTTACTTAAGATTCCCAATCATTAGATAAATAAAAAAGTTTTCCCACCCCAAATTATACCCGAAATGAAGAATGCCCGTATGTGTATATACAGTTAGAGAGGGGAAGGGGTAATGGGTGCCTTTGTTGGTGCAAGTTTTTAAAAGTATAATTCTGAATTTGGAAGGAAAAATTCTAAGTTACAATCTATATCTTTTCATTTGAATATGGTTGGGATTCTGAAGCATAGAAGATAAACCTGACGTCTGCCCTTTTTCCAGTAAGAGATATTGGGGACCTAGTAGCACATGGCATGTCTCTCATAATGAAGACTGTTTATCTTATATTCTCTCTCTGCTGCTCCTGCTGGCAGCTAGTAAGTGGGGAATTTTTTTCCTGCAGTGCATTTGAGAGACAGCCAACATTCTGGGAAAGAGCTGATTTCTGCTGCATCCACAAATAAATGAAGCAATAGCAGTGCTGACATTAAGCAAAGGTAATCATATATACGTGCCTCTCTCTGTGTGTGTGGTATTATAAGTACAAGAAATTGTAGAGTAAAATGAAGGGAGTTAATTTTTAGAAAAAAGCTAGACCATTGCAATGTTATAGAAACAGATTAAGGTGAACATAGAATCAAATGACCTGGTTAAAAAAAAGAAGTTAGGAAATATATCTAGATTTTTTTTCCCTTAAAAGGGCTGAAATACAAAGAATAGAACTGCTAGTTTAAAATTTGGGGACCAAACAGTATTCATTTTCATGCTGATTTTTTTTTTTTTGTTTCTTTTATTAATGCCAGTTGCAAAAATGTTGAGGAGAATATGTTCAAAATGACTAGAAAAGACTGCTTTTTCCCTCTGCCACCTCTGATGGTAATTATTATGTGGCTTTTCCCTTTGCCTATTTTTTAAACCATCTTGTATTTAACAACAGGATCAAATTTTGTGTTCTGGAGGAAAATGGCTTTCTAAATTTCTAATTGTTTAGAATCTTGATAGGGCAAGGTAGAGCTCCATGCTTCATTTTTTTAAATTTGAAAAAATTGCACCTTCTTTTTATTTACATCTGTGTTGTCAACTGATAGATGTCAAAGATGGTAAATGCTGAAGAATTAATCTGTTCCTTAGATAAAAGCACAGGCTGCATATAAAAAATGGAACTGTTCTATATTTGTGCAATTTTTGCTTACAAATGCATGATGATTTTTGCTACTGCAAAATCCAACAGGTCACATCACAAGCCTCTAAGGTTCTGAAGCCAATGAAAATTTTTAAAGATAACATTCTGGATGCATGGACATCCTTTCATCTACAATCATCCATCCACTGATAATACCCAACAAAGTACTTAATCACCATGAAACAAACGTATTAAATGTGTTTTAGGAACTGGTTTCCCTAACTCACCCAAGAGTGATGCAGTCAGTCAATTTCTGACTCTTGTGACCAAGGCACTTCATTAGCATCCTTTATACAGTAAGTGTAGTCCTGGCTGATCAGTTTGCTAAGAAGTTCATCCTGAATGATTATGAAGTCAAATGGAGAGAGGATCCAAGAACAAGCAAAAGTATTATATAATAAAATACAGAATTGGAAATGAAGTTTCCAATTCCTTCCTATTTTGTGTTCAGGGTTTTTTCCATTGCTTATTTGCCTCATAGTACAGAAAAAGGGGAAACACATGACCCTGTTAGACTCTGAAGGTTAAAAAGGATCAGCCCTGGTTCCTATGGTACTTTCAGGGCTAGGCTATTGATAAGTCAAAAGCATCCCAGAAAAAGACAGTATCAAACCATTTCTGTTTTCAAGACAACCATATGGATCACTGAGTTCTCTGAGTTCCACTTGAAGAAAATACCTCAAAAAGGAAGAGAGCTAGTAGATTTCAAATGGTAAAAAGAAACTGTTCCAGAAAAAAAGCGAAGAGCATGCATATGCAAAATAGCAGGCTGCTCTGGGAACAAAGTTATACTTCAATCAATGTTTGTTGTTGATAAAGAAAAACTTTTTTTCAAGTGTCATAATTATGGAATGCTGCAATTTCTCAGCTCTGCGTGACTATTGCTTCATTGAAACCAATGGTTAGAATAAAAGTTAGAATAATATTTTGCCAATATTGTCAAATCATTCAGTGCATACTCTACAGGTAGTCTTCAACTTTAAAATCATTCGTTCAGAGACCATTTGAAGTTAAGGCAGTGCTGAACTAATAGTCTTATGACCCATGCTCAACATTAAAACCATTCCAGCACCACCATAGTCACGTGTTCAAAATTTGGACACTTAGCAACCCACCTCCATTTATGACCACCGGGGTGCTTCAATTCACCCTATCTGCCTACCTCTCACCCTCTTAACATTGCAAGAAGTGGAAGCAAGAATCAGGGTCTAACAGTGTGGTGCAAGGGGGCTTCTTGATACAAGAGCATGCCTTGTCATCAGCAGGAGTAAGAAGACAGTGAAGGTTATCTGGAGCACAGAGTGGTAGGGAGCCAAAGACATAGATGAGGAGAGAGGAGATGGGGGCTGGTTGGAGACAATGCCTTATCTTACTGAGGCTTGGGACTGAGAGGGACCAAGGTGGGAATGGAAAGGCTTGGTGTGGCTACTCGCTTAATAATCTATGATCCTTGTTTGATGATGGCAACAGGGACTAAGTGACATTTCACTTTATGTCTATATTGCTTAGCAATGGAATTTCTGATCCCAATTGCAGTTGTATTATAAACCTATCTTCATGTGTTTAGGCAAAAGAAACTTTTACTTTATTTATTTACACACACACACACACACACACACACACACACACTATCAGCATTTTCATTATGACTAATGGTAGATGGTCAGAATAATTAAAATGTCCAGTTAAAGATGGCTGTAGCAAAAATCGCACTATTAATCAATTTGATTCTCATATATCCAGAAGTTCATAATCAAGTTCTATTAATGTTGACATATACAGTAAATAAGTCAGTGGTGGGATTCAAATATTTAAACAACTGGTTCTCTGTGTGGATGCCACTTATGGATGTCCATTCTGGGCCTGGGCAACAAAAAAGTAGCTACCAGTTCTGCCAAAGTGGTACAAACTGGCTGAATCCCACCACTGAAATAAGTGCACACAAACCTGCAGCCTTATTTTATTATGGTAATTGATGTAGACAAGATGCAATCAGCTGATAGAAATTGTCTGAGTTCTTTAGGTGAAACCAGTCTGAGAGCTTATGATCCAGCTAAAGGCCTATGTATTTTGTTGGAGGATAGCCAAAGCAAAATAGCTAGAGCCCGTGGTGGGATTCAAATATGTGAACAACCAGTTCTCTGTGTGGATGCCGCTTCCATTCTGGGCCTGGGCAACAAAAAATTAGCTACTAGTTCTACCAAACTGGTGTGAACCCTGAATCCCACTACTGGCTAGAGCCCTCTAATTATTGTTCTCAGTAAAAGGCATTGCTTTGTGTCTTATATATAACAGGCACATTACTTAATGATCAGTAGCCACTTATTTATAATCAGCAATGATTTTTACATTCATTTTTGAGATAATATGAATTCTATTGTCAACAGTTAATACGTGGGATACCTGCAGCCAGCCAAGATTTTATGAAAACGATGAAACAAGCATCATGACATTACACTTTAAACTTTGCCTATTATGTAAATATATGATGTCATGACACAAGAACAAAAAGAGTAGTGTTTATGTCATGATGTTTATTTATTTAGGTATTAAATTTGGTTGATGCCCATTTTGTCTATACACGTATTATAGCTTGCACCGTCTGGCTTCTCCTTATTCATGCCTAACACTCATAACAAGCAGAGTTTGATCAGTTTAACCGTAAATAAAGTTGAGATTGTATCAATAAACTTTTTTTAGAGTTTTCACTGTTACTAACCCTGTTCCTCACTCTGTCTCATTCTATGTTGAGGAAAGAGCTCTGGTGACGCAGTGGTTAAAATGCTGCTAAGTTTGATCCTGACCAGCTCAAGGTTGATTCAGCCTTCCATACTTCAGAAGTCTGTAAAACGAGGATCCAGACTGTTGGGGGCAATGTGTTGACATTGTAAAGTGCCCAGAGTATGCTATTGCTACTGTTAAAGAGGGCCATATATCTCCAATTAATTGGAGTAATTCCTCTGTTTTCCAGGAAATTTAATACTTTATTTTATTTTATTATTTATTTTATTATTTGCCTTTCATGGAAAAGCAGCATTGGTTGTTTTGCAGTAGAAAACTTTCAGCTGAATGTGGTAAGTTACCTTTAAAGCTATACATCCAGGAGTTTTCATTTGATCAAGCTAACTAATTTACACCTGATAATTAAATCGGGGTTCAGCTATGTAAAAAGAAGAGGTGTTTCACTTCACCTATATTTCTCTTTCATTTTGCAGGAATGAAGTTCTGTCTGCCTGATGCATCATTCAGGTGATTAGATACATACATCACATTATGTCAGGAATGTTACATTAGTAGTTCATTCTGCTATAATGGGCTTGACACATCATTGGAAAAGCATATTGGACCTACGTTTACTTCATATCAAAGGTGTGGATTTTAATCAGATTCAACATTTCTGTGATTTACATGTATTTAATATAAAGCTTATGGATTTTTTAAAAAAATATTAGATTATTATATGCATCATTTGAAAATTGAAGGGTGGAATTAAGCATTTCATTAGAAGATTTCAATTCATTCTTTCTTCTTGTGGGTTCCCTACATACCCTTAAAATCTGTTTCAGAGTCCTTGGGAATTTTCAGTATACATGGATGCTGCAGAGGCAATAAAACAGAGGAGTGGAGGTATGAGAAATTGTTTCAATTAATTCAAGCATATACTTTTTACTCAGATAGCAGAACTAACTAATTTTGATTTTGAAAAGCCAAGTAATGTCCAACATCGTTAATATTTAGAGACAATATCAGCACTGGTGACTTAAAGGAAGGGCAGCTACTGGAAGAAGGCAGTGGTGCACTGCTTGCATAATGCTACCTCCCCAAAAAATTATAAGGTTGTCTAAGAAGTCACCAAAATAACAACTTCCCTGGGAACAGACCAAATTTACTGGAAAAATGCATTTGTGCTACATTCTAGAGCTCTGAAATCCTGAATGTAAATGTTTAATAAAATGAAAATGGTGCTAATTCTACTATTTTGCACTGAGTTCTTTGAAGTACAACCATGAGTACAATTCTTCTTCATATATCCAGGTGAAACAAGCAGCAGTCATTCATCGATTTAACTGAATGTACAGTGGGTTTCTAAGCAGGCACAGAAAAAAACCTGCCTCTGCCCTACCCTTCAAAATTCATGCATGTAGTTATAGATATGAAGGAGAGCTATACTTGCAGTGGCTTGAATGCAACTGCATGTCTTGTACTCTAGTCCCAGATCCCAGGGACAGCTGTACTCATGTTTCTCCAAATATGAGTAGAGTTTTCTTTAGATTCTGAATTCATGAAGACTAAGAAGAGAAGATAAAATCTCTACCAGGTTGGAAACTTCTCTACCAAGTTGGAAACTCTGCATGCATTCAACTGACTCCCTCAACAGGGCTACTTTAATTCAGTCATTTTAGCCATATCTTAGTAGAAAATATATCTTTTGCAGATTGAAGATCTGTGGCCTGATAACCTAGATAGACAATAACACTCAATGTAAAATCATTGACCAACTTGGCACACAATAGATTTTTCTTTCTCTTGCACAAAGTAATGGATCAGATTGAGTTGTTTAAGCACCTTTAGGTAATAATGATTTTGATTCAGGAGAATTAAATCAATACTTGGCTTTCATGAGAGCCAGTTTGGTTTAGTGGTTAAGGCATCAAGCTAGAAATCAGGAGACTATTAGTTCTAGTCTTGTCTTAGGCACAAAGCCAGCTGGGTGACCTTGAGCCAGTCACTTTTTCTCAGCCCTAGGAAAGTTGCAAAGGCAAACAACTGCTGAAAAATTTTGTCTGTAAAAAGGTAGGGATTGTCCAGGCATAGTCAGAGGTCAAGACTAACTTGAAGGCACAAAAATAATGATAAATAACTTTCCCATAGGAAACAGTGGGAATTGTTGGATCAATTAGCTAGATCAATTTGTAAACACATAAGACAACTTGCCAGCTAAACTTATGAACAAAATACTTGCTCAGGTAGTTTCTGTGTTTCTTTGGAGGTGCTTACCAAAGAATCACAGTGATATCTACAATTATATATTCTATACTTTTGATTAAATTGTGAAAATAAAGTAACATATCTCACCTATATTACAATGTCTATGCTATATCCACATCAGAGCATATAAGAAAGACAGATAGTATTTTCCTTTTTGCACATTTGCTCGAATGTGAGAAAGGGAATGAGTTACCTGTACATCTTTTCTTGTCACTTTTGAAATAAAGTGTAAAGAACACTTGAATGATAGTATTTGAAGACTAGAATAGATATATAGAGATAGATACACATATATATATATATACACCCACAAACACACTAAGCACAAACACACACACACACAAACACACACACACAGAGAAAGAGAGAGAGAGAGAGAGACAGACAAACAGACAGACAGACAGACAGATTTGGCTTGCAACCAAAGTCAAAAATAACAAAAAAAGCTTCTTTCAACATGTAAAAAAAATGAAAAAAAGTGAAGGAAATGATTGGTCCATTAGTGGGTGAAAGTGGCAAGAAGGTGACAAGCAATAGGGAGAAAACAGAACCATTTAACTCGTTTTTTGCATCTGTCTTTACACAAAGAGAAAAAACAGGCCAACCTATCAAAAACAGTATAGAAACACAAGTTAAGATAGGCAAGAAAATGATAAGTGAGCATCTGTCCAGCCTAGACAAGTTCAAATCACCAGGACCAGTTGGATTACATCCCAAGGTTCTCAAGGAACTGGCAGATGTGATCTCAGAACCACTGAACTATATTTTTCAAAGATTTTGGAGCACTGGGGAACTACCAAAGGACTGGAAAAGAGCTGATGTAGTTCCCATCTTCAAAAAAAGGGGGAAAAAATGGATCCAGGAAATTACAAATCTATCAGCCTGACCTCAATACCTGGGAAGATTCTGGAAAAGATAATCAAACAATGAATCAGCGAACCTTATTGCATTCTTTAACCAAGTGACAAAATTAGTGGATCAGAGGAATGCTGTGGATATAATTTACTTGGACTTCAGTAAGGCATTTGATAAAGTAGATCACAACCTACTACTCGATAAGATAGAAAAATGTGGGTTAGACAGCATCACCACCAGATGGATTCATAGTTGGCTGACTGGCCGTACTCAGCGTGTGATCCTCAATGGAACTGCATCTACATGGAGAGAAGTAGGTAGTGGGGTGTCCCACAGCTCTTTCTGGGCCTGGTGCTCTTCAACATCTTCATCAACGATTTGGACAAGGGGATAGATGGGGAACTCATCAAATTTGCAGATGACACCAAGCTGGCAGGAATAGCCAACACTGCAGAAGATAGGCTTAAGATACAGGAGGATCTGGACAGACTTGAACACTGGGCGCTATCCAACAAAATGAAATTCAATCATGAAAAAAGTAAGGTTCTACATTTAGGCAAGAAAAACCAAATGTACAGGTATAGTACAGGAGGTGCCTTGCTCAACAGTAGTAATTGTGAGAGGGATCTCGAAGTCCTAGTGGACAATCACTTAAATATGAGCCAGTAGTGTGCTGTAGCTGCCAAAAAGCCAATACAGTGCTAAGCTTTATTAACAGAGGGATAGGATCAAGATCATGTGAATATTAATATCACTTTACAATGCCTTGGTAAGGCCACACTTGGAATACTGCCTCCAGTTTTGGTCACCACGATGTAAAAAAGATGCTGAGACTCTAGAAAGAGTACAGAGAAGAGCAACAAAGATGATTAGGGACTGGAGGCTAAAACATATAAGGAACGGTTTCTGGAATTGGTATGTCTAGTTTAACGAAGAGAAGGATAAGGGGGGACAAGATAGCAGTGTTCCAATATCTCAGGGGCTGCCACAAAGAAGAGGGAGTCAAGCTATTCTCCAAGGTGCCTGAAGGCAAGACAAGAAGCAATGGATGGAAACTGATCAAGAAGAGAAGCAACCTAGAACTAAGGAGAAAATTCCTCACAGTTAGAAAAATTAACCAATGGAACAACTGCCTTCAGAAGCGGTGAATGCTCCAACACTGAAAGTCTTTAAGAAGAGACTTAAATATCTAGGAATCTGGCTTACCACAAGATGTTCCTCAATAAAAGAGGATAATTATAAAAAATTGATATTACAAATGAAAAAAAGATTTTGAGACTTGGGAGAAATTACAATTATCATTATTCGGTAGGATTGCATTGATTAAAATGAATATATTACCAAGACTATTATATTTATTCCAAACAGTCCCGATAAAATTAGAGAATTTTTTTTTTTGAAGAATTGGACAAAATAATAAACAAATTTATTTGGTCAGGAAAAAAAGCACAGATAAACATGAAAATGTTACAAGATTGTAGAAGTAGAGGTGGACTTGGGCTCCCAAAATGGGCAATTTACTATCAAGCAGCTGGACTACTCTGGATCAAGGATTGGATAAACCTAGACAATAAAAGGGTTCTAATGATTGAAGGACATGACTTACAGGCTGGCTGGCATGCCTTTTTATGGGGAAAACACAAGAAAACACACACATATTTTTATCAACATTAGATAAGAGATGCACTGATTCGGACGTGGGAAAAAGTTAAAAAAAAGACACTATAGGAAAATCCCAAATTGGATTTCACCAATGGAGGCAATGATTCACCCTAACACCTTGGATAAAAAAAAGATGATTAGATACAAAGAATTAGTAGATAACCAAGGAAACCTCAAATCAAGAGAAGAATTAGAAGAACAAGGAATAATCATAGATTGGTGGCCATACTTACAGATCCAATCTAAACATAGTAAGAATACGGAAGAGCACGGAATAAACCAGATCCCATACCAATTGGATAAAATTTTAACAAGTAAGGAATTTTTTTTTAACAAAAACCTATAAATATTTATTAGAGGTAGATTTGGAGGAAGAAATAGTGAAAGGGCCAATGATAGCATGGGCACGAAATGTGGGCCGAAATATAAAACTGGAAGAATGGGAAAGATTATGGAACAGAAATTGTAAATTGACATTGTCAATGGCATATAGGAAAAATAAATATAAAATGTTCTATAGATGGCATTTAACACTGGCAAGTATGGCTAAAATGAATAAAAATATGAATCCAGAATGCTGGAAATATAAAAATAAGGAGGGAACATTCTATCACATGTGGTGGTTGTGCCCTAAAGCAAAGACCTATTGGGAACAGATAAGGAAGTGGATACAGGAGATAACTAAGGTGCAAATTGAACTCAAACCTGAACTATTTCTTTTGGGTATAATAAATTTAAAGATGGAAAAACAACTCCAATACATCATTATACATATATTAACAGCAGCCTGCATAGCATATGCCCAGTGTTGGAAGGTGAAAACATACCTACAAATGATATGATTATATACAAAATTCTAGAATGCGTGGAAATGAATAAACTTACGTTAGAATTAAAAGACAAGGAGGCAACAGAATTTTTATGAAATATGGAAATATGTATTTTTCATTTTTATTTTTGTTGTATAGTGAAAAAGGAATAAATAAAAATTAAAAAAAGAAGAAGAAGAGACTGGACAGCCATTTGTTCAAAATGGTGTAGGGTTTCCTGCCTGAGCAGGGGGTTGGACTTGATGACCTCCAAGGTCCCTTCCAACTTTATTATTATTGTTATTGTTGTTGTTGTTGTTGTTATTATTATTATTATTATTATTATTATTAGCCACAGTAGGTACAGAATATAGTGAATGTGATTGGCTCCAGTTTGGTAAAGAAATGGGACAAGCTGTATAGTCACTCTATTTATTCAATATATACAATATGCTGAAAATATATTGAGTAAAGCTTTATTGGAAGAAGATGAGCATGATTTTAAAATTGGAAGAAAAACGTCTGTTATACTAATGAATCTGATGGCTGAAAATGCAAAAGAATGGCCACTCTAGGTAATGAAAGTCAAAGAGCACAGTGAAAAAAATGAAACAAAATTAAATATACTAAATAAACTAATAACAACAGATATAGCAATCACCTTTAAACAATACTGAAATGGTTGATAGTTTCTGCATTTTAGGATAGACTATCAACAGTAAAGCCAGAAGTCAAGAAATACTGCAGACTAGCTCTTGAAAAAGATATTCACAGGCTGTGATGTGTTGTAACTACAAAGATTATAATTATGCTGGCACTATATGGAATCCATGTGATGTTGTATGGAAACAAAACTTGGATACAGGATAGAAAAATAGTTGGTATTGGAATGGATTCCTTGAATCATTACAAATAGTAAAAAAAATGGAATTTTAATTTTACTCAGAGACCTCAATTGAGTACAAATGACCAGGCTCAAAATATCATATTTTGGACACATCATGCAAAGTACTAGCTCTCTGGAGGACCCTATAAAACTGGAAAAGGCAGCATAAATAGGAGAATGACCAACAGGTAGGTACATGGATTCAGTTGTAGCACCAATGGATGCACAGTTGGAAGGCCTGAAAAATGAGGCTGTGGACAAAACATCCTGGTGAAAATCTATCAGTGTGGTTGTTAAAAAATTGATGGCACATAATCATATCATACATACAAATACATTTATACACACACACATATCACAATTGGTTTGCAAACTTAGCTCCTTTGGGTTCAGTAGGATTTTCTTCTGAATCTATTTGCATTGCATGATATTGGAACACACTTCAAAATATTTTTATATATAGTTAGTGAATGCACCGAGAATAAAGCAGGATTTGTCTCTTTCCAAGCATAACTGTCCCCTCTGCTTTGGTAAAACTTGCACATGTTGCATTAGACTGCTAGTTTTGTTATAAGGAGAATAGAACAAACATCACCATGCATTGAAAGCACATTTTAAGGGGGTCATGTAAACAGTCTGTGTCCCCTGTTGTTATGCCTGTGGCTGCTATATTAGAGTATGCACAAAATGAAAAAAAAAAAAGTTTCTTCTTAGCTTGTAACAAAATTGCCCCACGTCTCATTCTGTTGGAATATTTTACATGAGTTATGTTCTAATTGAAAAGAACATCAAATATTTTCATCTCTAGGTAATACAATTATTGGAAAATTATTTAGATAACATTTCGAATTTACTTTGTACTCAGCACACTCCCTGTCAGTCCCTCTATCCAGATCAGGATAAGCACATGTGCCATTCACTTCATTTAGCAAAAATATAATTTGGTGGTTTTTATTAACCATAAACAAACATTTTTTTAAAAAATGATATTGCAAAATAAGACAAAGGGTAGACAAAAACAGTGATAGAGAGACATTAACAATAAGCAAGAGGTAAAAGGGCAAAGGATTTAGTACTAATAATCTATATTATCTTTATATTAGTCTATATCAAAAACCAGAATTTTTCAAAACCTCTTGGTAATAGCAAGGAGAAGGTTTAGCTTTTCCAGATTTTTTTTTTTTTTACAGGCACAAGAACAAAACAGAGATGCTAAATAGGACACATAAGAAACTGTATCATGAAGAAAACCATTTGTTGATTTGGATAATGTCTCCAAGAAAAGGTAGGTTGGATAGTTTTGAGACTCCAAATGAAGGTACAAACAAATTCTGTTGTTTCCTATGATTTAATTTTAAAAAGAATGTGAAATAAAGCATACTCACTTGGTCCAAGCTTAGAAAAAAAAACTTAGGTACAAATGACTAAACACTGGTACAAATTAATAACTGACTTTGGCATCAAACATATACAATGATGGTCCCCATAACATCTTTTTAGGAAAGATATTTATAGATAGGAACATTACAGAGAACATTGTTTCTTCAGGTATGACATATGGAAAATAAATCTCTGAAGACAAATTCAACAACTTAGCAGGAACATCTGAATTTGTAATTGATCAGAAAGCCAGCAAATGAATTTAAGTTCAAATTGCACCCATATCACCATTATAAAATGCCCAGCTCTCTTTAATTTCCTTCTTTTTCTTTCTTTTTTCCTGAAAAATATTTGTTGTATAAGAATGTAGAAATCTGTAGGGAAGTATTTCATCCTACATTCTTGTATTCCTAATAACTTATCATTACTTCTTAAGGTACTTACTTACTAGTCCTATGTGAGGCATCAGCATTTGTCTCATCAAAGTGTGAAAGCAGTAAGATTCACTTCATTGCTTTGCCTGCTGCCCTTCCAACAACATCTTTTGGCATATCCAGTAGCCAAACAGGGCTTTGGCACATGTGCCTTATATGAATAGAAGCCTCTTCTGCTGCTTCTAATTAGCACACATTGGCGTGAAGTGAAGCAGCATAGCAACTATGCTTCACTTCTCAGAAGCGGAAGTTGCATTGCAATGAAACTCAAAGAAAATACCCTTTTACATAGTTCCAACATTTACCTGTGGGAAAAGATTGTCACACATTTGCAAACCAATAAAATGAAGAGTAAACTGGTACACACAGGCATGCAAAAATAAAAAACCTAGTACCCTGAATCTACATCTCAGTGACAAAATATTCTGACATTTACATCTGATATTCTACTCAGTAGTGTTTTCATTATTTTTATCCCATGTAAAATAATTGGAAATTCTATGTTCTATAAATCTATAGTGTACTTAATATGTATGCATTAAAAGACTGAGTCAGTCAGAGTCATATTTAAAGGTGGATGAAGATTTTTCTTTAAGTTAAAACTTCACAAATTTAAACTCCATGGAACAATATGCAAGTAAGAGTTCAGTTATTATTTAACATTCTTTTATCACTTCTCTTTTACACTGGGATAAAAACAATGAAGACATTCCTGTAGTTAATACCAGAACATTTTGCTACTGAGTTGTAAATACTAGGTTTAGTATTTAATACTAGTTTTTATTTATTTATTTATTGCATACACGTGTGTCAGTTTGCTTTAGTTATACCCTGATACAACAAACAGATGGTGCTTTAATGAAAACAATGGATAATGTGTCTTATAGCGAGGACATTTATTCACACAAAATATATAATTTAATCAAGCCGTATACAAAGAACCTATATGAGAAAATATTTCTGAAATGTGCAAATTGATATGGAAATAGTTTGGAACAAGCATCAATGTAGTATTGAATTAAACCTGGGAGATGTAGGTTTAATGCATGTCTGAGTCATAGAAATTCAGTCAATAACTGATGCCCTCTGACCTTTGTCTCACAAAGATATGGGGGTAAAAGCAAAAAAAGATTTCCATATAAGTTACTTTGGGCCTATGGAGAAAAGCTGGAATATACTGTAAATCAAACAAAGAAAACAGTGCAACCGACATAATATAAAATCAACTGATTCAGCTGTCCCTAGATAGTACACAAAATAGATTTGCAGATACCTTAACAGTGAAAGTGAAGTAGTCAGTTAATCTGTGTTTCTATGTATGGCATGTGGAATATAAATGTAAAACCTTCAAAAAAGTTGCATTTCCACTGAGACTTTATGAAGTGCTATGAACATAAAAGATTATAGTTTCTGCAGATCTCTTGAGAGGTCAGTGTAAGCTTACCACCCAAATGGAATGGTGGAACTGAAACATTCTCACCAAAATGAAATGTAGAACTTAATGCATAATTTCATTTTACATTTGTGATGTAGTTCTAAAGCATAATAGAAACCAGAACTTAACAAATCAGAAAGTTGAATGTCAGAAGTATTTTTTAAAGCAGCTTTCATGTTGACCTCTACTATTCAGAAACTTAAAATCTGTTTCACATCAGAAGCTGTGGGGACAAAACCATACATGGAAAATGAATAGGCATCACCAGTTTATCGACGACGAGTAAGATTTTTTTTTAACAATCCAGTGGGATTCATGACATAACTAAAAAGCAACAAACAGCAGGTGATAGGAAGGATTTATATGAAAACAAGAATACTTTGAACTCAAGATGCTTTTTTATTGTGTCCACATTTTCCAACCAAAGGGTGCTTAAAAAAACATAAATAACTCATCAAACATTACATTGAAACAGAAATGAGAAATGAGATCAAGTAAAATAAAGTGTTAATTCCTATTCATAGTTGTTTTATATATTTCTTTCAGTTATATTCAAAGACTATGAATTTAGCATTTCAATTTAGCATTTGAGATGAACAGAAAAAGCATTGTTTGAACAAAGTAATATTATTGAAAATCACAATTTATCTCAGTTTTTATTCTCATCTATCAAATATTGCTAACACTAAGATTCATAACTTTATTTTAGTACTGGCAAATTGTGTAGCTAAGTTTATCATAATAAAATTAAAAATAAAAATACAGTTGAAATCAGCAACAAATTCTAACATAACAAAAGTTTGGAGGGAAAATAAGAGAGATCATAACAAACATCAAATGTGCCAATTCAGCAATGAACAACATTGTGGAAACACCCTGCATAACAATTCTGTTTTGACAGCTTTCTGCAAAAATATCAGAATTGGTATCAATTTGACTTCTGGAGGGAGGGGGGTTTTCTCAGAAAGTGGGAGCCACCACAGAAAAGCAGTATGAGTAAAATCAACATTTGGAGCAAGCATATTACATCCATTCTATCTGAAAAAGCAGTTTTACAGGTATGTAGGAACCAAGAAATGTGGCACTTTAATAAGGTGACCAACTTTTTTACAACAAAAAGGAGGACACGAATAAATTGAAGAAAAAAATATTGTAAATAAAAGAAACATTGTATTTATTGCAACAATAGTAATAGTAATAGTAGTAAAGTTGGAAGGGACCTTGGAGGTCATCTAGTCCAACCCCCTGCTCGGGCAGGAAACCCTACACCATTTCGGACAAGTGGCTGTCCAGTCTCTTCTTAAAAACTTCCAGTGTTGGAGCATTTACTGCTTCTGGAGGCAAGCTGTTCCACTGATTAATTGTTCTCACTGTCAGGAAGTTTCTCCTTAGTTCTAGGTTGCTTCTCTCCTTGATTAGTTTCCACCCGTTGCTTCTTGTCCTGCCTTCAGGTGCTTTGGAAAATAGCTTAATTCCCTCTTCTTTATGGCAGCCCCTGAGATATTGGAATACTGCTATCATGTCCCCCCTTGTCCTTCTCTTCGTTAAACTAGACATACCCAATTCTCGCAACCGTTCCTTATATGTTTTAGCCTCCAGTCCCCTAATCATCTTTGTTGCTCTTCTCTGTACTCTTTCTAGAGTCTCAACATCTTTTTTACATCGTGGTGACCAAAACTGGATGCAGTATTCCAAGTGTGGCCTTACCAAGGCATTGAAGAGTGGTAATAATACAGAATACACTATAATATGGTCAATGCATAATACAAAACATTTGTAACAATAACATTTTATATTGTAAGTATGCTTACATGCCTATTAATTATTTAAATCAGTACTTTTCCAAGAATGAATATTTTTTGTCAATGTATCATCTTCTAACAATATATTGGAAATATCTGAACAAGAAATATCCTTCATATTGAATTTTACGGCAAGTGCTGCAGCTAGAGTATCACATTCAATCTTGATTTCTCACTTGTCCAAAAATCTACATGGCTGGACTGTGCAGGGGTGGGCGGCAGAGGCAGGTGTTGTGAGCCAGGCGCTCCAGGATGGCCACATAGATGCGCAGGCTGAGGTGGTGGCAGCGCAGGTCAGCATTGCGTAGACCACCAGCTGGCGCGGCCCATGGAAGGTCAACTGCCCGCCATGCCCCCGCCCACAGCCGCCCTGCCAGCACCACTGGCCTGCCATGGAGAGCCGGCCCCACGGCTCGCAAAGCACCAGCCGAGCCAGCTCCGGCCCTGAGCCGCCCCCCAGCACCACCACCCACCCTGCACATCCCCGTAGAGCCAGCCCCACAGCTTGTAAAGGCAAAGCACCAGCCGCGCCAGCTCTGGCCCTGCAGCTGCCCCCCCAGCTGCCCCCCAGCACCACTACCCACCCTGCGCATCCCCGTAGAGCCGGCACCACGGCTCACAAAGGCAAAGCACCAGCTGCTCCAGCTCCGGCCCTGCAGCTGTCCCTCCAGCCGCCCCCCAGCACCACTGCCCACCCTGCGCATCCCTGTAGAGCCGGCCCCGCAGTTCGCAAAGCACCAGCCACGCTGGCTCCGGCCCTGCAGCCAGCCCCCAGCACCACCGCCTACCCTGTGCATCCCCGTGTAGAACCGAACAGGGAAGATCAAGAGAAACTTACCGATCCAGTCTTCTCCAGCTATCTGCAGAAGTAAGTAAGAGATGGTGTAGTTGGGTAGCAGTGAGGGGTACAAAGTTCCTGCAACTTGCACATGCAAAGTTTGCCACCTGGGTGTTTTGGCGCACTCAGCAGCAATTCCTGTTGGCTTTCGAAAGCCAATAGGGGAAGTAGCACAGCTCAGGCAAAAGTTGAAAAAAAACATCAAAAAAAGGTCCCGGAACGCCTTCTGGGCATTCTATGAGGGAAAAAAAGCCCTGCAGATAAGTCTTCAAATATAGAAAAAGAGGACATTTAGGAGGACATTTTTGAGGGAGGACAGAACTCACAAAAGGAGGACTGTCCTCCCAAAAGGAGGACGGTATATGGAAAAGGAGGACATTTAGGAGGACACTTTTTGAGGGAGGACAGAACTCAAAAAAGGAGGACTGTCCTCCCAAAAGGAGGACGGTTGGTCACCTTAACTTTAAGATTAAAAGGTTATGTTAACCATAAAGCAGTTCATCAGCAGAAATTTAAACCAACAAAAACACTCTTCTTATGAGAAAGGTGAAAATCAGAAATCTATGTGCTTATATATAATTACTTTTTCTGAAATACAAGTTATGAAACTGTCTATCTTAGCTATAAAGCAGGGGATTTTTTTTTAGAACAGAAGAGTGGTAAAAGGCCCATTGCCCAAGTTGGCAAAGCCTTTGAGAAAAGCTCTCATCATCTCAGATTAGGTAACATAATCTACTTTAACAGATTCGTTGGAGCTGCTTTTCAAGCTTCAAGTGATTCAAATTTTTGTTGGAACTAGTATAGTTTTTTGAGACCTAGTAGATTGTAAATATACTTTTTGAGACCTAGTAGATTGTAAATAAAGAAATACCCAACAGAAATATGCAAATACAAAGAATTATAGAAATAAAAAAAACCATTTCATTTAATGAGAAAAAGAACCTTTGAAATTGCCTATTAGCCAATGAACACATCTGGAGAGCAGGGCTGAAAAAATGGGTATTCTATTTAATCAGAGATAGATAGATGATAGAGAAATGGATATATGGATGAATAGAGATAGACAGATGACAGACAGACAGATATTGGAGGATGACTATCAACAAAAAATGATGAGGGAAAAATGATGAGATCTTATCTTCCTATCCCTATAAAGAGACAGAAATTGGGCATTTGGGAGCCCTGCCATAACATTCTCCATGTACATATAACATTAGCACATAATTATTGAATTAAATTAAACATTATTTAAAACCCAATTAAAAATCCATAAATAATAGCAATTTCTCAGTGTCAAAGTAAAAAATCTATTGACTCATCTCCTCAAGTCAAAACATTATGATTAGGCACATCTCCTGATTGAGATTTTCCACAGTTTGGGAGAAATATGCAACCAATCTTGAGCCCTCGTTGTGTAAGACTGGTTACTTACTTTTAATCATTTTCTGTGGAGAAGCTTCAGACAAGATGCTATCTGATGAGAAAATGTTTAAATCCATTCACATTCATGAGTGCAACACTACAGGTTTTCCTCTATTGTTCTGCTGCTATTAAATATCAAGCCAACACAGAAAAAAATCAATGAGGCTTCTGGTTCTTTATCAGAGTAATGCAAAAGTCTATTCAATTCAATTTAATTAGTCAATTCAGCAAACAAATACACAAGAAAAGACCAAAATAAAAATAAATCAATACATAAGCAACACTAGTACTCAGGTTATTTATATCTTATATCTTATTATATCTTATTCTTGAAACTAAACTTTGCAACATTATAAGTTACATCTGCAAAAAAAAAAATCAACAGAGAAATCATGTGAATTGCCAGAGATTATTGCTAAAAGAGAAAAAAAATCTAAAATCTATAGAATAAAACAGGGTGATAATTGCAACCTCTTCTATGCCACGTGGATAAAGATGATCTGTTGTAGAAACATTACATTTTCTGGCTATAACAGTACAGAGAAGAGACATTTCAAAATAGTCCAACGGAGATCGTCCAGTCTTCGTTGTTTGGTGTATCAGGGTGTAAATAAGCCATCTTTCTTGCACACCTGGATAATTGTTCCAGTTTATGTTGTAATTCTATTTCCAGATATCATTGGGCAATCATGTTTCTTGCCTGGAACCAGTCAAGGTTATTCATAAAGCAATCTGAGAAAATCTAAAAGCGTATTTTTCAAAAAGATGCTGTAAGACCAAACAATAAGTTATGATAGATCTGTCCAATTTAAATCTAGCCTATTCCTCTCCAAAAATTTCTCTTGGATAATCCAGTCCTTCAGTGTGGTTGCTAAATGTGTAATATAATTTTACTGCTGATGTTGAGAAGATATATGGGTCTAAAATTAACAGCTGTCTCTATTACATTTCTTATATATTAGAATAATAGCAAGTACTCTGTTTGACAAAAATATTTTTTTAAAAAATTGTCTTTAAAAAATCTGGGAGAATACAGTGATTCCCCATGTCTTCTCTGAGTTCAGGCATTCTGTATATTTTTTTCATGTTGGCCATTGCTGCAACACATCAATTGGTACACTTAGTGAAGAAGGACAGGTGTTCTGAGCTCCATAAAGAGAGATAAGTTTTCTGCCTCTGTATAGGGATAAGCAATTCATCTCTTATCCCTATAGGAATTTGGCTTGATCAGAGTATTTCTTATTAAATTCAAAGGCTGAAATCTGGTGCATTCGTCCTTATATTATCTAGTACAATATATTTAGAATTAACTATATTTCCTTCTAAGAATTAATGGTATAGATTTTAAAAAATACCTTATAGATAAGAAAATTTCTTTCCCAAAGAGGCAGTCATCTGATAAGCACACTGACCAATAAAATCCATGTATTTATTTATCGAATTTGGGACTTCCGGTGGATTAGCGTCGGTGATGGCGGCTACTTTGTAGCCGTCCTCTTGGGAAAGCGTTAGAACCGCAGAGAACAGCAGACACCAGCTGTTCCACGGCTCAAAACCTCCCTCCCGGGCAAAGGGGGGGAGGGGAGTATCACCTGAATAGAGGTAGAGCCTCTGAGACCCCCCCAGGAAGTTTTCTTTGGGGAGTGAAAAGAGTGCTCCCTCAGAGTTCAGGTTGCCTCCGCCTCCCAGCTGTCTTTGTCCCTTGGGGACAAAGAAAGACGCCGCTCCCATCTCCGCACTTAAAGAGACCGGGTGAGTTACTTTTAAAAGCAGACAGAGCTGGATAAAGGATTTTTTTATTGGATTTTATTTGGACTTTAGTTTGAAAGGTTGATTTTTATTTCCCTTCTTTTTTCTCTTTTTTCTCTTTTTTTTGTGAGAGTGAAAGTAAAATGGCGATCGGAAAGTTTTTTTTTTTTTTAAAAAAAGCGAGTGGAACGGAATGTAATGGACTAGATTGTTCTTTTTTTAAAAAAATTTTCTTAAGGTGGATTTGTGTTTTAGGAATATTCTTTTTTGTTAAACTCTCTTTTGCTATTTTTTTTTCTATTAAGGGATTCTTTTTTGTAATTTTTATTTCTTTTTTCAAAGAAGGAGGAAAGAAGAAACAAAACTTTTTTTTTTTAAATGGCTTCAAAGCAGCAAGCAACATCTACAGTACCTAAGGTGGCTTCTTCTCCTGCGATTTTACCAGCACAACAACCTAAAGCTACACCACCACCCTCTCCCCCCTTGCCAGCAGTAACGGTAAAAGACATGCAAGATATAATGGGAAATGCTATATCTCAAATCAGAGGGGAAGTGAAAGAGCTTTTAATGGAGAATAATATTATTTTGAGGCAAGATATAGTTATGGCTCTAACAGGACTTGCTTCTGTGGTTGAGAAGTTGGACTCTAGAGTGGAAGAAGTTGCAGATAAGGTGGAGGTTTTGGAAGATAGATTTGAAGGTATGGAAAAAAGGATGGAAACTTCACAAGATGATATTGTTATGTCTCAATATAGAGAAATGGAGTTCGCTTTAAGAATCAGGGGGCTGAGAGAAGACATGCAACAAGATTTGAGAGAGATTGTAGCAAATGACTTTGCTGTCATTTTGGACAGAGAGAAGGAGGAAATATTTAGAGAAATTGAAAAAATATTTAGAGTCAGTTCTTGGATTGCAAAGCAAAGAAATCTGCCAAGAGATGTGGTAATCTATTTTGGGAAGAGATCTCTGCGTAATGAAATTATACAAGCTTTTTATAATAAGAGGTTTCAGATTGCTGCTCAAGATGTTATTATTTTAAAGGAGATTCCATCTAAAATTTTAAGAAGAAGAAAAGAGTTTGCTTTCTTAGCCAATGAACTTAAAAAAAGATTGATGCCATTCAGATGGGAGATTCCGATTGTCATCGTGGTGAGTCATGCGGGGATACATTATAGACTTAATACTGTTTCTAAAGTAAAGGAGTTTTACAAGTTGGTCCTGGGAGCACGCTCACCACCACCTATGATGCAGAAAGTTTCGGATGGCAAGGAGGCGGAACAGCAGTCTGAAGAAGTAGTATTGATGGATAGTGGAAAATTACAGGCTGAGTGGTTGCAACAAGCAGAGATGAAAGAGCAAAGAATGACCGGGCAGCCCATAGACGTAAGGAAAAGGAACAACAGAAGAAAGATGTTAAAGAGGTTCTACAAGAAATGGCTTCAGTGCCTGTGGGAGGAGCAAGACCTAAGAGCTCTGCAGTACATTCTTCAATGGCAGATCTTCAAGCAGTCTTCTCCAGGCTTTTGGTCAAGGGAGATGGTAAAGCTCCTGACATGGAATGCTAATGGCCTCAACTCCCCTCAAAAGAGAAAGAAAATATTTCATTACTTAAAGCAACATAACAATGATATTATTTGTTTGCAGGAAACACATATTATTTCTAAGGATCAAAAATATCTAGTTAACGCTCGATTGGGATCTCATTTTGCATCTTCTGCTCCTGGGAAAAAAGGAGGAGTAGTTATTTATGTTAAGCAAAATCTATCAGCCTGTTTAATAGAATCTGATTCTCAAGGGAGATATGTTATGATTGAAGTGGGTTTGTATGGTAAGAAAGTACTTATAGTGGGATTGTATGCACCAAGTCAACAACAGGAACAATTTTATAGATTTTTACATCAAAAACTAACTTTGTTGGATTATAGATCTGTTATATTAATGGGAGACTGGAATGGTGTTTTAGATACACAAAGAGACAAAAAAGGACCCTCTATTTCTTTTAAACAGGCTAAATTACCTAAAGCTTTTTTTGACTTGAAAGAGGATTGGGAGCTGCGAGATTATTGGCGTGAACATAACTTGGAGGAGAGAGACGTTACCTTCTTTTCAGACAGACATCAGTCTTTTTCAAGAATTGACTTTTTCTTGATTACAACCGATTTATATTTTAGGGTAAAGAATGTTAAGATTTTTCCTAGGACATTGACGGATCATAGTCCAGTTTGGATGGAACTGGTTCATGAAAAAGAGGAGAGGAGATCTTGGAGGATGAATGAAAATTTATTTAGACAAGAAAAGAATGTTCAAAAATTAAAGGAGCAATTAAAGGATTATTTTGCTTTAAATATGTATAAGGGAACTTCAGTGTCAATGGTCTGGGATGCAGGTAAAGCTTCTATGCGGGGGATTTTGATACAAATTAATAAGGTTCATAGACAGAAGCAGATGCAGAAACGTAAAGAGTTGGAAGATGAGATTAAATTAAAAGAAAAAGCTCTGATTTTAAATCCCACAGATGAGAAGATTAAGGAATCTATAAAATTGCTTAAATCACAATTTAATATGTTGATGGCTGATCAAACTGCAACTAATTTATTGTATATGAAACAAAATACATTTTGTAATGCCAATAAACCAGGGAGATGGTTGGCTTATCAATTGAGAAAGAAGCAGAGACAGAGAACTATAGATAAAATAAATTATAATGGTAAGTTGGTGTATCAGAAGGAGTTGATTAAGAAATCTTTTTTAGATTATTATCAAAAATTATATATGAGTACTAAAGTACAGGTTTTAGATATAGATAATTATTTAAAAGATGCTAATTTTTCTAAACTAACAGAAGATCAGAAACAAGAAATTAATGGTCTGATTACTAGTGAAGAAATTGAGACAGTAATTAAAGAATTAAAATTAGGTAAAGCACCGGGTATGGATGGATTGACATCTGTTTATTATAAAACTTTGGTACAAGAGATGATTCAACCTTTAAGGGAGCTTTTTAATAATATATTACAGGGTTCAGAGATCCCCCCGTCATGGGGTAGAGCTTTTATATCCTTGATTCCAAAAGAAGATCAAGATCTCACTTTACCGGAGAATTATAGACCTATATCTCTTTTAAATGTAGATTATAAGATTTTTTCGAAAATTTTAGCTAATAGACTCATGAGGGTCCTGCATCATGTAATACATATGGATCAAACAGGTTTTATAACTGGAAGGTATATGAAAAATAATGTTAGACAAATTATTAATTTATTAGAATATTTAGATAAAAACAATCAAATTTCTGCAGGATTGATATTTTTAGATGCTGAAAAAGCTTTTGACCAGCTGAACTGGCAATTTATGTTAAGATTAATTGAGAAAATGAATTTTGGAGAAAAAATTTTATAAGCTCTTTATGTTATTTATCAAAAGCAAACGGCACAACTTATAGTTAATGGGGGTTTGTCAGAGGTGTTTTCAATAGAGAAGGGGACTAGACAGGGTTGTCCATTGTCACCATTGCTGTTTGTTCTAACTTTGGAAATTTTGTTGATTAAAATTCGAGAATCACAGCAAATAAAAGGAATAGAAGTTAACAAAAAAGAATATAAATTAAGGGCTTTTGCAGATGATTTGGTTGTTACTTTATCTCAACCTACTTATTCTGTAATAGAGTTATGACAATTGATACATCAGTATGGACAGGTTTCGGGTTTTAAAATTAACAATAATAAGACTAAAATATTGTCTAAAAATATGACTAATTTGGATAAGGAGACCTTGGTTAAGTTGACAGATTTTGAGGTTGTTAACAAGGTAAAATATCTGGGGGTTACTTTATCTGTTTCTAACGCCAAATTGTATAAAAATAATTATGAAAGGTTGTGGGTCAAAATACAAAAAGATTTGGAAAATTGGGAGAAATTGCAATTATCTCTTCTGGGGAGAATTGCGGTGATTAAAATGAATGTTTTGCCGAAGTTTCTTTTTTTATTTCAAATGATACCCATTTTAAAGAATGAGGTTAATTTAAATGAACGGAAGAAAGGTATCAATAAATTTATCTGGGCAGGGAAAAAACCAAGAGTAAAACTTAAAATTATACAAGATATTCGTGAGAGGGGTGGACTCAAGGTACCGACTTTGAAATTGTATTATGATGCTGTGGCTTTAACATTAATTAGTGATTGGGTTAATTTAACAAATGTAGAAGTACTCCTCTTAGAGGGTTGGGATTTGCTTTTTGGATGGGATGCCTATTTAATTTTCAATAAAAAGGTTGACAGGGTTTTTAAATCTCATATTATAAGGACTTCTTTACTTTGGGTTTGGAAGAAATATTATAGAAATGATTTTAAAATCCCATTATGGGCTATAGCATGGCATGCGACAGAAGGGATAAGGAGAGGAGTCAAGATGGATAGTGTTTCTTACGCACAATTACTTAGATGGGATGGTAAAAATTGGCAATTAAAATCTCTGGAAGATTTAACACAAGAAAATATTATTTATTCATGGTTTCAGTATAGACAAATAGTAGAGAGGTGGAAGATAGATCGTAATTTGGGTTTGCTTAGAGAAGATGAGAATTTGTTAAAACAAATAAAAGATCAAAGACGAACTCACATTAAGAGAATTTACGGGGTGTTAGTAGAGTTGGATTCAGAAGCAGAATTAGTTAAAGAATGTATGGTTAAATGGGCACAAAACTTTGAGGAACCGGTTTTATTAGATACCTGGGAGATTATTTGGGTGAGGAATGTTAAATTTACACAAGCCCAAAATTTAAGGGAAAACTTTTATAAAATGTTTTATAGATGGCACCTTGATCCACAAAAAATGTCTCGTATGTATCCTGACTTGCAGCCTAAATGTTGGAGATGTGGATGTTTGGATGCTATTTATTACCATATCTGGTGGTTATATAAAAATATAAAAGCTTTTTGGATTAAAATATGGTGGAATATTCAAAGAATTTTCAGAAGAAGGATAAAATTTACCCCACAATTGTTTTTGTTAGGTATTGTTTCTGATTGTGACAGTAAAGAGATTATATTGATGTTAAATTTAATTACAGCGGCCAGGTTGTTAGTAGGGCAATGCTGGAAGAAGGAATCTTTGCCTACATTGCAAGAATGGTTTTTTAAAGTTTCTTATTTGGCGGATATGGCAAAGATTTCGGCTTTCTTGAAAGATCAATCGCAGGAGAAGTATCTCCTGGTATGGAAAAGATGGATAGATTTCATACAATATAAGTTGGATATAAAATAATATTACTTAGTTTTTGAATAATTTATAATTAAAGTTTAAGATATTTCTTAGATATTTTCTTTTATTTTTTTCTGTTTTTTCTTTTCTTTCTTCTTGTATTTTTTTATATATTGTTGTTAATTATTTTATAATTTGTTTAATTAACGTATTTAGATTTGTTTATGGTTTATAAGTGTTTCAAGATTTTTTTAAAAAATTTTTTAATTAAGCCTGTATTCAGCTCTGGGAAGATTGGGGGAGGGTAGGGGAGGGGTGGGAGGGTGTGGGGGAGGGGAATCTTTTCTTTTTGTAAAACCTAAAAATTTTCAATAAAAAAAAAATCCATGTATTTATGCTAATTGTACTTGTACTTCTGCCTGCTAAACATATGCAAAATATTTAGAAGTATAAAAAGGAAATGTCAAAAAGTTTAGTATTTAAGAGTCTAATGAAAAAAAAAGACGAAATCTATACTTTATGAAAGGATCAATTATAATTCTGTTCTGGTTCCTGTTCCTATCTTTCTAATATATGGTTTTCTTACTGAACTACTCCAAACATCTATCTTCACCAGAACTGATTCAACACATCATCATCATCTGCAATGAGGTGATAACGCTTTTATTTATATCTGCCAAGGGACTGACTATAGCAGATGAAAACAGCCATTCTCCAAAAATATCATCCTTTGCAATGTAGTATAATATCAGCATTTTTCTTAATTAGTCTTGACAGTTTATATATTACATCATGATCTTTTACAAGATACCAAAATGAAACATTTTATATAAGCCATAGTCGGTAAAAATACTTTTTCTATTAAATATTCTCAGTAGAAATCTTGACAAGAAAGAAACATAGAAATGCAAGATTACATAAAGCTTTGCAGATGTACTGGTTATGTTCACTCTAAAAGTAATAGTTCATGCAGAAAATAAACCAATCTAAAAATGCTTGTGAAGGAAAATCACAGGATAGAAATTCAAGCAATTCCCCCAAAATATTGGAATTAATTCTGAAGAATTTTACCTCTTCTTAAAATGCATCATAATTGGGCCAGCAGTAACTGTCTAAATGACCAAAAGGGTACCAAGTTGAAGAAAGTGGATGTTCCTGACTACACCAATAATTGGTATCAAATTTTACAGATGAAAAGTGTACCAGAATTTGTCTTGGAGAAATTCCATGATCTATCTCATATAAAAGCACTGTTTGCAATTTGCTTCTGGCAGCTCTACTTCGCATTGTGTGAATTAATCTTTGCAAATTGCTAATTGTTGACCATCTCTAGTGATCTCTATACCTATACTTTTTATGTCCTTATAAGTTCATAGGCATTATGAAAAAGTAATATCATAAAAATGTGCAATATCATGGCAAACCTTCAGACATAGATGGAAAGTTTTCTTTGATGCCTTATTTGCAGAATTTACTCTCATGTACTCGATTGCTTCAATCAAGCAAATTGTAAGGTTGTTTTTTTCCTCTGTGTAATGTCTCCTGAGAGTATTTAAAGATGTATTTGAAGAAAGAAATGCTCATGTGAAGAATTTGAACAGATATTGTATTTAGTTTGCAGCGTTTTCTTAATCACATCATTTGCAGCCAAGGAATTATCGCTAAGAACTAGAGACTACATGTGTTCAAAATCCAATTAATATCAAATATTCTCTGCATATTATATTTTTGGAAAGCATGGTAGAGGAAGAAATGACCACATAGACTTGCCTGGAATTAATTATTTGTTTGATATACATTTCTTTTTAAACAAATGGTTAAATTCTTAGAAGAAGTAGGAATTAATAGCAATTTCAATCTTTCTGTCTCACATAGCAATTTTGCAATATTCTCCAAATTAATGTTGTCGAATGCATGGTCTTTAATTTATGTTCTCAAGGCAACCCAAAAGAAATCAGATTAGTATAACAAATATTATAATATCTTATTCTTTTGAAGAAATGTAGAGAAGATGACGAATGGGACTTCGTTGAAACGTCGCCAAGACACTTCCAATTTTACGTGGGAGAAAACCCGAATAACCAAAGACCTACATACAAACACCCGCAAAAACCTCATAAAACAAATATATATATGTATATGTATATGTATACGTATACATATACATATATGTATATATGTAGGTCTCTTTGGTTATTCGGGTTTTCTCCCGCATCAAATTGGAAGTGTCTTGGCAACATTTCGACAAAGTCCCATTCGCCATCTTCAGGCTGGTGTTTTCAGTTTCGTGCTTCTAGGAGCAATGTGTGATCATAGCTGTTTATTCCTTTTAACTGCCAGTGGGGGTATGAACTGATTGGGTGTGAGCTTGGCTATGTTCTGATTGGGTGGAGGTGTGTTCTGATTGGTTAGGGGCTTGGCTGTGCTCTGATTGGATGGGGGGGTTGGCTGTGCTCTGATTGGATGGGGGAGTGTTCTGTTTGGGTGGGGGCTTTGTTGTGCTCAGGTTAGTCTGAGTTGCAGGCGGATGTGAGATGCTGAGCTGCATTGCTGTTGTTTGGCTTCGCGTTCGTGGTCATGCCTCATCTTCATGGTGGGTGTCAGTTTGCTTCATGTATGGATTGGAAGGGTTTAAAGTGGCTAATGATGCAGCTGTGGTCTGGCTTCTGGTTTGTGGTCATGCCTCATCATCGGTGTGGGTTTGGGTTTGCTTTTTGCATGGATGTGTGGTGGTACACCCTGTGTGGTTTTCGTGAGTTTGGGTCTGGTGTCATTTTTTGTGTTAGGGACTCATTTGTCAATAAGGACGGGTTTCCAAATGTCTGGTAGGCAGGAGGTATCATCTCGTTTATTCATGCTGTGTGGGCGTTTTTCTATCTCGATGGCTTCTCTGATTATTCTGTTATTCAAGTGTTCAGTTTTGGCGATAGTTCTGGTCTTTTTAAAGTCAATTTCATGTCCTGTGGCTTTAAGGTGTTGGACCAGGGAAGAAGTTGGTTCCTCTTTTTTGACTGAGTTCTTGTGTTCTTCAATGTGTGCACTTATTCTTCTGTTGGTTTGTCCAATGTATGTGGTGGGGCAAGTGGTGCATGGGATTTCATATACTCCCTGATTTTCTAACTCAATTTTATCTTTGGGGTTAGATGGTGGATATTTTTCTGTTTGTGCAGAATGCTGTCTTGATGTTGTGTTTATGGAGGATCTTGTGATTCTGTCTGTGGTGCCTTTTACGTATGGGAGGAGGGCTTTGCCATTTTCTTGTTCTCTGTCTTGGATTTTAGTGGGGGTTTCTTTTTGGATTAGGTTGGTAATCTTATTTCTTTAGAATCCGTTGGATGTTAGTACATTAGTGAGAGTGTGTAGTTCGGTTTTTAGGCATTGTTTGTCAGATAAGCGTTTTGTTCTGGAGATGAGTGTCTTGGCTATGGAGTTGATCTGTGCTGGGTGGTGGTGTGAGAGTGCGTGCAGTTAGCAGTTTGTGTGTGTTTTCTTCTGGTAGATGGTGTGTCCTAGGGAGCCATTGGATTTCTTGCAGACTAAGACATCCAGGAAGGGAAGTTGGTTATTAGCTTCTGTTTCCATGGTGCTGTATTTTGGGGGTGTAGGCTGTTGAGGTGTATGAGGAAATTGTCCAGTTTTTCTTTCCCATGTGGCCAGATTATGAAGGTGTCATCTACGTATCTGAGCCAGAGTTTGGGTTTGTGATCTGATTTTTCTAGAGCTTGGGTTTCAAAGTGTTCCATGTAGAGGTTTGCAATGACAGGTGAGAGGGGTGATCCCATGGGTACTCCTTCTGTTTGTTTGTATTTTTGTCCATTATAGATGAAGTATGTGTTGGATAGGCAGTGGTTGGTCAGATCTAGGATGTGTTTGGGGGGGTTATATTTGTTTTGGATAGCTGTCAAGGCTTCTTTGATTGGCACTTGGGTGAAGAGGGATATGACATCGAAGCTCACGAGTAGGTCGCTGGGCTGTAAGTTTTGTTTCTTTATGATCTCTAAGAAATGGAATGAGTTTTTTACGTGTGAGGTGATGGATTCTGCATAGGGCTGTAGTTGTTTGGTGAGAAAAGGAAGGAACAGCTACAAAAGGAAGAAACAGCTAAAATCTCACATTGCTCCTAGAAGCATGAAGCCGAAAACACCAGCCTGAAGATGACAAATGAGACTTCGTCGAAATATCACTAAGACACTTCCAATTTGACACAGGAAAAAACCCGAATAACCAAAGACCTACATACAAACACCCGCGAAAACCTCAGAAAACACACACACACACACACACACACACACAAACACACACACACACATATACACCCATACCTATATCTATACCTACATATGTCAAGCGTGCTTGTGACAAAAAAAGAGGGTCAGAAAGAATAAAGAAGGATGATTATAAGAAAGAAATGAAAGGGCTTCAAGGGGCTTCATAGCTTAGATCAGGGGTGTGGTCCAGAAGCATCATGGCAAAACCACGCCCACCCTATTGCCGGCAAAGGAAAAAAAGTTGCGATACATCGTGACATGTCACATGACATTGTCAGTTTGACACCCCTGGCTGAGATAAAGAGTAGAAAACGTGAATACAAAAACTATGGAAGTGTCACAGTATCATTCATTCTCTGAATAACAACTTCTATGTGAGAAAGTATGCATTTTATTTATTCAGATGTATAAGATGTAATAATGAAACACCCATGCTCAGAAATCTCTTCTACAGACATTTTATGTTTTATTTATCATATTTCTTCACATTCTTCCAAAACTGCAAGGCAGCATTTCAGTTGCCCCATTTTATTTTTACAAATATGTTAGGCTGAAGATCAAAGTTACCCAGTGAATGTACAGCTGAATGAAAATTTCAACTTGCCTTTAATTTGACATTTTAAACACTACATGACACTAGATCTCATGTCATCTTAGATCAGGTTTCAATGTATGCCTTTTCATTTTCTTAGAAAATGAAGCATTTCACATCAATGGAACAATGTTAACTACTTATGAGTTTCCAAATGAAGTTCCTACAGGTGGTAATCAATTATGTAGTTCTCAAATATTATCATGGTTTTTATATAGGTCCTAACTGATTTCTGTATGTTGCATCTTCAGAAATATATGCAAAAGTTAACATTCTGCATCAGAAAAACTAGTTTTTCGTGTGTGAAATCTAAATATTATATTTTTCTAAAACAGTATGTTTTAAATTAGAAATCCAATGAATACTTGGAAGTTCCTCTGCAAGAATTATTGATAGTAAATGCACTTCCTCAGAAAACTGTTTTATTCTTTGCTCCTGATGAACACTGAATGTGATCCAATTATGGATTTAAAATCATCTTCTGAAATCATGAGTTGAAGTAAAGAAAAGCCCCAAATCCCATTTTGATAAAGATAATAATGCTAGAACCAATCTCTCTCTCTCTCTCTCTCTCTCTCTCTCTCTCTCTCTCTCTCTCTCTCTCTCTCTCTCTCTCTCTCTCTCTCTCTCTCTCTCTCTCTCTCTGTGTGTGTGTATTTATGGTGTATGGTGTGGTCGTGTGGTGTGGTGTGTGTGCATGTGTGTGCATTGGGACAAGGGTAACATTTCTTAATTCCTCATCTCACCTCCATTATAACTATTCACAAAATTATCTCACCAATCTAGTTCAACATTGTATTGTTCCTTATCATAAACTTTTTGTACTTTATAATCAGATGAAATTTATACTAAGAAACAACAGTGTAATAGAGATGGATTCCAGGACAACAATATCATTCTAGTGCATGTTCATGGAAAATCCCCACCCCTTTGCCATCTCACTTGATATCTTGGGCTCTCATTGCAAGATTTTATAAAATTGCATCTGTGTGCATGTGTGTGTGTTTGTTTGTGTATGTGTGTATATTCCCTGTATCATCATGCAAGATGACACAATAGGATTCCATGACTGAAAAGGCTGAGGATCCTTGACGAGTTGTCAATTGTCCAGCATTTTTCCAATCCAGGCAGGAGGAATTCATCTTGCTTCATCTCTTGTGTTAAGACATTCTTTTACTAATCATCCACAAAATTTTCCACAGAAAATTGATGCTGAATTGATATTAGGTTACAAGGTTAGTGGTATAATCCTGCTATCTATCTGCAAGTTTAGTATAAATATAGAACAAATGGTAGTGTACATGTTTTGGAAGTCCATGATAGGTTTCTGACTGACATTTCCCAGGCAAATTGGAAAAATTTCCTTCCCATATCCTTGACAAATATTCTTAATAATATAACATTCTTTCCAGCATATTTTTTCTGTATTGTTTCTTTGAAAAATTACTCAGCTTGAACTCAAGAAGAGGAATGTGTAAAAAATAAAACCTCCCTAACTTCCAGTAAAAGATTCTATTAATCCAAACTATGTTGAAACCTGGTTATTTTATATAAATTTGAACAGTTATTTTTTTTTAATAAAATTATCTTGTCTTTCTATTTTGAATGATACAGCTAATATTAAGATGAAATGCAGTCACTTCTTCACTGTTATCAGTGTTCCGTTCAAATATCCATATTTATCATAGCAAAAATAATCACTAAAAGCTTTAAAACTTTTGTTGAAATGAGTAGAAATGTAGATTTCTTCCCAAGAACAGAGCAGGCCTTGGGGGTAGGGATAGGAGGGGAGAGAATGTGTGTGTGTCTTTAGACACAACAAGCAAACCATGAAACATGCAGTTGAAAAGTTTGGGATGACTGTGAAAAGTTTCCATGTTCTCTTTTAAATAATGTCCCAAGGCAGTCTAAAGCATATGAATAGTTCTTTCACAGGTCACAGATTCTATTCACTTCTTGGACATTGTTATTATCCAACAGAAATAGACAGTCCTAATTAATATTCTACACATACCTGGGAGAACATTCTTAAAGAATTTATTCTCTAGTGGCTTAGAATTTTTTTTTTTAAAAAAAGAACAAATGGCAGGCATTAAAAATTGTGACTAGTTAATGTACTGTAAACACAGTGATACTATTAAAAGTTTAATTTAATAAAGAAACCACCACTAAATAGACTTGTTTATCTAGTTTTCTTTGCCTTTTACTATTCCACAGTTCTACTGTGTATATTAAAGTTGAACTGTGAAGTCACTTTGCAAGTAATTATAAGCTTGGCACTTTTCTGAACATAATATAACAATTACCACAGCAACCACACTTTCATTAGGCTTCTCTAAAGAATGAGCAGATTACTATACAGGACAGAAGGCATTTCTATGCAGTGCTAATATTTGCTCTTATATCAGCATACAGAAAGGATATACATTTTGTTGTGTGTTGGTAAGACAAGCTACAATTCTAAGTTGTGTTTCCAGAAATATATTAATTCAGTCATGCTCTTTTTCTTCATAGTCTAAAGAGTTTTTTTTTTAAATGAAATTGTTAGGTTAACTTTTTTATTTCATAATATCTCTAGTGCCCTACTAAATTATATTTGTATACATTTCATGCTACTCTTGTAGCACGATTCTGTTACTTTTCTATTACTTTGAAATTTATTTTATTTGTTTGTTATATGAATATCTTGCCTTTTTTTTCTAAGAGTTCAATATTGCACTGTGCATTCCTTTCTCCATTCCCCCCTCCTCAACAACAAACCTGGGAAGAAATTGGCTTGTCTGTCCTAAAGGCACCCCAAAAGCTTCAATGTTGGAGAGCGGACATGCATTTTGGTCTCCCCAGTCCATCCAGAGCTTTTAACCCTTGTATCGTAATAGCTCACAATGTAGATCGAACTGAATTTCAATGCATAGTAAGCAAACTGCTTTTATTTTTTAAAAAAAAAAAAACCCTAAAATTCACATTTTTTTTTAGAAAGCAAGTATGTGAGAAGGGAAGGGAACACTAATATCATACCTTCCAATTAAATTCTTCAACTCTGTTTATTTACACTGGATAACAGAAGACTTAAATATGAAATATATATCTGCTTCAATATTCTCACTAGATGCTAAAGCAAATACATATAAAGGAAAAAGCAAGCACTGTCTTATTACTGTGTTTCCCTGAAAGTGAGCCGTTCCCCGAAAATAAGCCCTAGTTTAGGGGTAATGCACACATCTACAAATCAAGCTAAAGGGGTGGGGGTTGGAGCTGCCCCATGTGCCCCACACCACTTCCCTTGCAGTCAGGTGTCTCCTCACCAGCCCAGTTCTTCTGCAGCATCCCAAGGCCTGCATTTCATAGTCAGAGGCCTTTCCGGAAGGCATCTCCAGCCGAGAGCAAGCTATGGATTCAATTCATAGCTTGGTCCTACAAGGCCTCCTCAAGGCCATAACTCAGTTCTCAGCTACAGTGGCATTCTGGAAAGGCTTCTGACTGTGAAATGCAGGCTGGAGCTCCATTCTCACCTGCAAAATGAAGCTGTTCCTTTGGCCGCAGAAGAAGTGGGTCGACTGCAGGGCTGTCGGTGCTGGAGGTGAGAGACCCCCCCCTGGAAATAAGACCTGGTGCCTCTTTTGGAGGCAAAAAACATAATAAAATAAGAACTGGTCTTATTTTGGGGAAAACACAGTATTATAATTTATTGTTAAAGTTACAACATTACTTTGATTAGTGATAAAGGGAGAACCCAGAATCCATTTTTCTTGTGTGCATGGATGTATGCAGATTGAATTTAATCCAAACTGTATTAGTATCAGCATTGCAGGAATTATTTATAATATTACAATGAAACATAGGGAGAAAAATTCTTACACATCCACAATGAGCATTAGAGTCCAAGCAGGCATTTAGGTGGCCTGTTCACAAACTTCTCTATAATGTGACATGTGTTTTTATCTAAATATTGCAGTTCTTGGCATGTTGATTGTATATTAAAATCTTTTTCTAATGTTTCATTTTATTGCTACATTTCTTCATTTTTGTAGTATGTGAAACCTCTTTCCTTGAAGGAGATCAGATAAAAGATAGAATAATAGAAGGGACATCAGAGGTCTTCTAGTCCAACCTCTTGCTCAAGCAGGAGACTTATACCATTTTAGATAAATCATTTTTGAAACCCTCCAGTGATGAAGCACCTACAACTTCTGAAGGCAAGTTATTCCATTTGTTGATTGTTCTCATTGTTAGGAATGTTCTCCTTAGTTCTAGGTTGCTTCTCTCTTTGGTTAGTTTTCATCTATTGTTTCTTGTCTTGACTTTTGGTGCTTTGGAAAATAGTTTGACTCCCTTATCAAAGTGAATAAACTGAGTTGTATGCATTATTATTACGGTTTGTCAAAGTCAGCCAGATTTTCAGACTGGACTTCATTTTTTCATCCACCTATCAAGTCCTTCTCAAGAACCTGGGATAGACAGATGTGGATGTTTGATGGTATTAAAAGTATCATTGTAGGATGTAAGTTATTCCAAATAAAGCTGCCTTTTGCAATTGACTGAGGATGATTTTGTCAATGCCAATGGTATTCAAGTGATGCTCCAATTGTTTTGAGATTGCACACAAGGCACCTATTACTATTGGTACTACCTTTGTTTTTTTTTGTCACAATTGTTCCATTTCTATTTGCAGGTCTTTGTGTTTTGTTATCTTTTCCAGTTCTTTCTCATCTATTCTGCTCTCTCCGGGTACTGCCACATTCACTATCCAGAATTATTTTTGTCTTTCTTATGAACAATAATTAATTCTAGGATGTTTGTTTAAATTCTAAAGTCCCAGAGGACTTTAGCTTCTTCATTTTCTATTATTTTCTATCCTATGATTCCATCAGTTCTTGCTTGCAAGCAAATGGTATTTCTTGCAGATCTTCCAATGCACAATGTTGCTACTTTGTTGTGTTTTGTTTGCAGTCAGTCTGTTAATCTCTGCAGCAGCTAACCAGGTGGTCCACTGTTTCTTCAGTTTCTTTTCAGAGACTTGCTATCTATTGTTTTCTTCTTAATTCTGACTTGGTATGCATTTGTTCTTAATGCTTGGTCTTGTGCTGCCAGAATTAGCCACTCTGTCACTTTCTTCAATTATTCTGCTTTTATCCATTGCCATGTCTTGTTACTATCGGCTTTGCCTGCTATTTTTTTTAATGTAGTGGCCATGTAATACTTTGTTTTCTCATTTCTCTTTTTTGTTCTTCATTTTATCTTTCCTGTAGGCCAGTTTGATCTCTCCAGTACGGAGTAAGATTTCCTGGTGTACCAGCTTCAGTACAACTTTTTCGCTATTCTTCAGATGTTCTTCCAATGTTTTCTTTCCTTCTTCAACCATCTGATTACTTGCAACATTCCACACCCACCTATTGGCATGTAGAAGTTATATTAAATTGTAATATTTCATTTTATTGCTACATTTGTCCATTTTTGTAATGAGTGAAAACTCTTTAAAGGAGATCTGATCCCAAGAGCTATCTAATCAAAGTGAATAAACTAAATTATGCATATTATTGTTATGGTTCATTGCACAGTCAGCCAGATGTTCAGACTGGATTTGGAATTTTATTATTAAATTTATTTGCCACCCATCTCTCACTTCAAGGTGACTCTGAGCAGATTAGAATATATTACATTCATTTATGCCATCTGAATTTTACTTGTCACCAAGCTGAAGAAGTCGACTGCTGGGTGGGCATTTCAGACTAAAAATATCATGGGACTATCATTTGCTATCTTGAAGAAGCTCATGAATAATGGGATATATGTCCTTGTCCACAAAATATAACCATACAGACTGACTTTATTAAGATTAATTTGTTTTTATTTTAAGAAAAGCATATATTTATGAATTTAGATGATTACCTTTTTAGGAACTCTGGAAAAAGACAGAGTAAATGCATAAAACAAGTCAATGCAGTCATCTTGAACAAAAAGAAGAGCAAAATATAATAGTTAATAATCACTTTTTCTCTCCCACTGTTTGACAACATTTAAAATTCAGGGTACTATTGCATTGCAATACCTTACTGTTGTTCTCACCTTATATATCGACTTTGCATGCATAAATGGATGACATGACTAATTACCACATCTATTCTCCATGCATGCATGGAGACAGTATTGTGGTACTCACATACATAAATCTCCATTGACAGTGACAGGCTTGACATTATTTTAATCTGAAGTATGAAACTATTTTATTAGAGCAATAAGCCCATAGCTGAGAGAAGTACCTCTTAATGGAAAGGGAAACATCAAAGTGTCTGACCACTAACATACTTCAGTTAATAGTAGTTTAGCTGAATAATTACAACCTGAAAATAGTGATCAGGCATTTAGTATTTACACCATAATATGGACAAATGCATTAAAAATCCCATCAAATTAAATAGGCCCATTTATTTTCAAGATGTAGAAGAGGGCTAAGTTTCTTTTCCCTGTCATTTTAAGGTCTCCTGATAGCATTTTCCCCTTTTTGAAATTGTCTTTTGGATGCAGATCTTCCGCTGTGTGAGTATCAGAAAAATACTGGTAACAAAACATCTAAATATACAGCAGATGTTTAAGTGCAATTTGGGATAAATACAGTGAAGTCAATTAACAATCATCATATTGTCAATTACTGTTTCACTCGCTTAAGGTACACCTGTGTCTGGTTAGTGGCACAGTGTGTATTTTAAACCAACATGCAGGTTCAAAGGTGATTGTTCCAAATCTGTTTTCCGGCTGCTTAAATATCCTTTGCATACTTTTTCATCCTGAAGTTACAAACATAACAATGAATTTTAGCTTGTCATGTCACCTATGATATAGATGAATTAATAAGTCTAGAAGATTACAAGTGCATAATTGATTTGGTGCTGATTGATTTAACAATCAAGGTTACAAGAGGAGTCTCTGGCACAAGGCTTGACATGTTTGTTGTTGTTGTTGTTGTTATTTTTGCTCATCATTGTTGCTGTTTGGACTCCAATTCAGTAGGCTAAAGACAAAAGCATATTAGTATATACACGTAGAGTAATACTGCATGTAAGATGTTCATAATGACTTATGTGTTGAGTCATAATTAATTAGAAGAACAGAAACTTATTTTTTTTCACTGATCTAGGCATAGATCAGTATGGTTACTTTGGCTGTGGTTGCTTCCAATGGATGCTTTAAAATGAACTGAGATACAAGAAAGCAAAATTTGTATTTATCAAGAGTCATAAAATTGGCAGATAGAAGAAGTGAATAATGTGATTAATTAAATGTCCTGACCAGGATTTTCAATAAGGAAAGATCAGAGTGGTTGCTAAAAAGAATAAGATGGAAGGGTAGCTAAAATCAAAGGAACAGTTCAGGCACTGATGAAACTGTTTGCATCTTATAAAAAAAGAACAAGGAGATAGAAACTTTCCAAGTTGAATGAAACTAGCTAGAAAACATTAAAGACTAGAATCGATAATGGATGGATGGATGGATGGGTAGATTGATCTATCAGTCAATCAATCAATCAATGCTGAGCTGGCTGGATTGTATGTGGTAAGGTGGCAAGAAATCTTCACCTTTGTGGTACACAAAAATACCTGAATGTTTCTGGAAAAGATCTGAGAAGAGGATGTATCATCAATCAAGCTGGGAACTGAATTATCTTGAACCCAGAGGCAATGGAAAGGACAGAAAAAAACTGCTGCTTTGCTTGTTGTGTAGGACAAAAGCTAAGGCTGATGTTAAGGAAGCTTCCTGAATAGAATAAACCCTATTAGTTAATATGGATAGTAGCTAAGCATATCATTTCAAACCTTAGTTTAGCTATTTCAAATTATGAGCTGAAGAGTAATCCTTTAGAAATTCATTTGTAAATCACAAATAAATATTGTATCACTGTTGATTTCCCAAAGTCTCTACTAGTGGTATCATTCTCATACTTTTCCTGTATTGTAAGGCTTTTAAAATTTTGGGGGTCAGCTCAGCTTCCTTTCCTCTTTCCTTGGAATTGCAGCATGGATCTTCTCAAACAGTGTCTCAGTTATTTGAAAAGAGTGACCAGAAGTTTGTTTTTGGACAAAAAAAGGATCAGGTTTATTAATTTTGGCATTAATCATTACCTAGCCTAGTGACCTCCAATCTAAATGCTAATAACATCTGAAATTGCTCATCTTTGGGAGAACAGGTAATATGTGTTAGGTGTTGTAATCTACATCTTCTAAATACCAGTTCCTGGAGAGCAAAATAAAGATGGTTTTGCAGTTCATGCCTATGAGATTTTTGGATAAAGAATAGCAGCAAGTGAAAATGCAGAGAAGAATGTATGTAGTTTTCTTACAGAATCTGGTAAAGTTCTTTTTATGGATGAAACAATCACACAGAACAGAAGAAATAGCATTTGAAAGAGCTAAACATGATTTGATAAAATATGCTGTATTATGTAGAAAAAATGAATGGACAATTACATAGTGTTAATACCACTGGAATATAAAACAGTAAGGAAAAATGTCATGCAGAATTTGTTTTATTTGGAATTAGATACTGTGCCATTGGTCCAATATTTTTGTTTATCCTTTTTCTTCTCTTCACAGAGATCTTGTCAAATGCCAGAACAGAGCTTGGTGAAAAAAGGCAATTACATATTTAATAAAGAATAATCCTTCCAGAAACCAATATGATTTTAAGAGTGATTATAATATAACTCTATAATAATTTCTTGAACTTATATAAATATTCATCCCATAATGCAGAGGTTTAATTGTACTTTTTCAGAAACATATCCCATTTTTAGTTAGTCTTCTAATGAATTCCCAGTGTTGGAGTTTTTTTTTAAATGAAGCATTACAAAGCTCTGTTCAAATATAATTTATATTTATATATAAGTCCTGAATTATCTACTAATTTTCAAGTAAATGAAAATTATGATTTTTTGTGGATTATGTGGATTCAGGTTATGATTTGTATTTTATTCTTGTTCTAGTATGCTTGAAATAGTAAAATATAACTTTTTTCCCATTACTTCTGTATGACATTTCTTAAAGATACGCACATTCTTCTTCTATTACAGTGCTTCTTAAATTTGGCAATTTTGAGATGTGTGGACTTTAATTCCTAGAATTGTCTGTGGCTGGCTGAGCAATTTGGGGAGTTGCACTCCAAAGTTGCCAAATTTAAGTGATGTGATGACAGTGATCATTATTTTTGGTGTTATGTTTATATCCATCATTCATTTCTATTTATTGCTTTTTCTTTTATTTTGATGTTGGTTAAGCAAAATGTCTGAAAACATTTTTCATAAAGTGCTGTCTCCTGTATTTATCCTTGTAATTTTTTTAACAAGTATATACTGTACAGATATAACCATACATACAATGGATAACCTACAATTTATTCCTATCTTACCACACTTTTAAAAATTGTTTTTATTTTCTGTATTAGAAAACTTAATATATTTTAAATTTCTGATTTAGTAATTAAAATTAGTATTTTTAGTAATTTGTTGCTTTTATACTAACTGAGTATATAGGCTATGATTTAGTAGGCCCTGAAACAAATAGTTTCCAGGCTAAATGACAAACCAGTAAACATAATTCAGCTACCTGCCAAGGTCATTTTGGTACCAATCAAGTATCTCTCAAATCAGTGGCCATCTGGAAAAAGTCTAGTGTTTAAATCCTAGATGAGATTATATATATATATATATATATATATATATATATATATATATATATATATATATAGAGAGAGAGAGAGAGAGAGAGAGAGAGAGAGAGAGAGAGACTATATAGCATACATTATATAGCATGGCATGGATGGGAGAAATTTTACAAGAATATTTGCATTTAAGAAATTTAGATATTGATTGTAATAACTAGAACAGGCATTGGAAACATTTTACTATAAATTACTACTCAGACTTTTCTAGATTCTTATCAGCCTGGTCATTTTTTTTTTCAGCTGAGCTTGTCAGCGAAGACGTATTTTCTCTGCTTCAAGGGGTCTCTTTCATCTGGACCTTTGGAAAGCAGAATCTTGATACTTCAGTCTAAACCATTGCTCTCTAAAATAGGAGAGAGCATTTGAAAGCTCATGCCAAGAATTGGCAAACATCAAGGCAAACAGGAAGTTATGAGAGAGCTGTTGAGGAATTTTTTTTTCTTCTGTTCAATCATGTCCGTTTCTCAGAAACTGCCTAAACGAATCCCTGCAGGTTTTTTGGCAAGGTTTTTGTTGTGTCCTGAGCCTATGAAGGCAGGCTCGGGACGTTGCAACAGTCCCGGGCAGTTGCAAGCAAAGTGCAAGCGCGCCAAATGTTGCCGTTTGGCCCGGGGATCGTCTTTAAAAGGAGCAGAGGAACTTGGGCATTGTCGGCGTTGTAACCAGCATGCTGTATTCCAATAAAGAGGCTCCTGAGAACTACCAACTGCTTCATGAGTTATTTGCCATTCGCTGAGGACTTAACACTGGCGACGAAGGTGGGATGCCTTACAAGACCGAAGACAAATTGTAAGCTTACCCTGGAGTCCTGAGCAGCAGGAAACGGCGTTAAATTCAGCAGCTGCCTGCCAATTCAGCAAACGTTGGAGGTAAGCTGGCTGATAGACCCTTCCTGTACTACTGAAAGATGGCAAAGATAGGTAGACTTTCCGAATTCAATGTCACGCACCCGGAAAGGTGGGAGTCTTACGTGGCCAGAGTAGAAAACTATCTCAAGGTCAATCAAGTGAGAGAAGATAGCTTAAAAGCCACCACCCTGCTGTGTGTTTGTGGTCAAGATGCATTCGAGATCACTGAAAACCTAGCAGCACCTGCACCTCTAGAATCTGTTACCTACACAGATTTAAAGAAATTGCTAAAGGAACACTTCCAGCCCAAGTTGTCTGTCATCGCTTGGCGCCATACTTTTGAACAGAGGGATCAACGGGTTGGCGAATCAGCTAAGGAATACATTGCTGTGTTGAGAAAAGGCGCTAAACCTTGTGAGTTTAAAGATTTAGAAGAAAGGCTGAGAGACAGATTTGTATGTGGACTGAGACATAGAGAATTGCAGCAGAGACTTTTTGCTAAAGAAGACTTATCATTCCAAGATGCCTTGAGAGAGGTTACTGCAGGAGAGGCAGCAGGTGGCACAATCAAGAATATGAGGCCGATCAGAAGTACTCCAGAAGCTGTGTCCGTGCACCAGGAAGGAGTCCAAGGGAGCTCAGAAGAGGATTCTGATGAAGAAGTAGACTGTCTCTACCCAAAGAAAGAAGGGAAGCAGAAGGAAGGCAAGGAAAGTTCTTCAGCTGTCCCCAAGTGCTTCAGGTGTGGAGGTCGCCACAAGAGGACCGACTGCAGATTTCGCTCTGCTATCTATAGAGCATGTGGAAAGCAAGGCCACATTGCAGCTGTGTGTCTGGGCCGTCAGAAGGTACAACCCCGAGAAGAATTGCGCCTGAAAGGTACCAGGGTCCCCAGCCAAAACAGGGTGGATTTCTGTGCTTCGCAAAGAAGCATCTATAGGACAGGCACACACAAGCCCATTAAGAAAAAACTGTCACTTAAAGTGAAGTTACAAGGGGTTCCATTGGCCATGGAACTGGACACTGGGTCTGCACTTTCAATCATTTCCATACATACATTCAGAAAGATTTGTTCTGGTAGTGGATTTCAGGCCAAGCTTAGGCTTTCTGACATTGTGTTAACAGACTTTCAAAACTCCAGAGTGTGTGTTAAGGGGGAGGCCACCCTTAACGTACAGTATAAGGATTTTGAAGGTCCGTTAGATGTATTGGTAGTACATGAGGTGGGGTGAGCGAACAAGTCTCATAGGACTCGATTGTTTTGAGGCCTTGGGAATACATGTCACAGGGCTCAATAGCTTGCAAAGAGTAGACCTACAGGAAGTCTGCAAAGAATTTGCAGATGTCTTCAGCCCACAGCTGGGCACATACAAAGGACCCCCTGTGTCCTTAAAACTAGACCCCACTGTCACTCCTATTAGAATAAAAGCAAGAAGGGTCCCTTTTGCTCTAAAAGGGAAAATTGACACTGAATTGGACAAATTGATTCAGCAAGGAGTTTTAGAACCCGTTGACTCCAGTCCTTGGGAGACCCCCATTGTCACGCCTCTTAAGGCTAATGGGGACATTCGCATCTGTGCAGATTACAAATGCACTCTGAATAAGGCATTGCAGCAACGTGCCTATCCTGTACCTGTGGTCAGTCATATTCTGGCCTCCCTCAAGGGGGGGCGAGTTTTTGCAAAGCTTGACTTAGCTCAGGCGTATCAACAGTTGCGTGTTGACGAAGCTGTGCTGTAGCACAAACCATTGTAACCCATAGGGGGGCATTCAAGGTAAAGAGGCTACAATTTGGAGTAAATGTGGCTCCTGGAATTTTCCAAAGCGTAATGGAAAACACACTAAGGGGTATACCAGGGGTTTGCCCCTATTTTGATGATGTCTTAATTGCTGGAGACTCTACACACAACTTAGCTGAAAGATTAAGGGCTGTTCTGCTGAGGTTCCGGAAAACGGGCCTCAAACTCAAGAAGGACAAATGTAAAATTGGGGTGCCTTCTACAGATTTTCTGGGATTCAAAATTGATGCCAATGGGATTAACCCTGCTGAGTCCAAATTAAAAGCTATCATGCATGCCCCTAGGCCAAAGTCCAAGGCCGAATTACAGGCTTTTCTGGGCCTTTTGAACTTCTACAACTCTTTCATTCCAAACAAGGCTAATGTAGCTGAACCACTTCATAGGCTCCTGGACAAACAGGCAGTGTGGCAGTGGTCACCAAAACATGAAGCAAGTTTCAATGAGGTTAAGGCCTTACTCACTTCTAACAATGTGCTTGCACATTTCAATGAGTCCCTTCCTGTGTGCATCGCTTGTGATGCTTCTCCTTATGGGGTGGGAGCAGTACTAAGCCACCTTAGGCCGGATGGAACTCAGGTTCCTGTTGCATATTACTCCAGAACCTTGTCTTCTGCAGAGCGAAATTATGCTCAAATATATAGGGAGGCTTTAGCTGTTGTTGCTGGAATCAAAAAGTTCCATGATTTCTTGTATGGCAGACAATTCACGGTCTTCACAAACCATAAGCCTTTGTTGGGGCTGTTTACCACACATAAACAAACCCCCCAAATCATCTCCCCCAGAATGGTGAGATGGTCAATCTTTTTGTCAGCCTATGATTTTTCTTTAATTCACAAACCTGGGAAAGAAATGGGCCAGTAGATGGCCTCAGTAGATTACCCCTGCCAGTAGTAGAGGCTGATCCTGCTCCCACAATCAACATTCTTTCAATTCAGGCCTTGCCTGAGTCACCTTTAGATGCCAGGGATGTGGCTGCTGAATCAGCCACAGATCTCATACTCTCTCGTGTCTTGTCTTGGGTTTTATCTGGATGGCCAGAGAGTTATCCAGGTGCTGAGTTTCAGAGTTTCTGGCTTAAAAGGAACGAGTTATCCACGTTCCAGGGTTGTCTGCTGTGGGGCAGCAGAGTTGTCATTCCTACTTCAATGAGGACTAGGGTCTTAGGTTCCCTCCACGAGGGTCATCCTGGCATTGTACGTACAAAGGCGCTTGTGCGCAGCCATTTGTGGTGGCCTGGGTTAGACAGACATTGAAGCTAAGGTGCACGCATGCCACCTTTGTCAACGCTCATGCCCAGAAATGCCCCAGGCTCCTGTGCATAGATGGGAGGAAACACAGTCTCCATGGTCTAGGGTGCACATTGATTATGCTGGGCCCTTTCAGGGTCAATTCTTCTTGGTCCTAGTTGATAGTCATTCAAAATGGCTTGAGGTTGTACCTGTTTCTTCCACCACCACTGCAAAGACTATTCAAGTACTGAGGGGGATTTTTGCTGCACATGGGCTTCCTGATGTTTTAGTGTCCGACAATGGCCCTCAATTCACTTCCTCCGAATTCCAAGCTTTCTTACAGGCCAACATGATTCGTCATGCTACCTCTGCACCTTTCCACCCTTCCACCAACGGTATGGCTGAACGCATGGTATGCATCACCAAGGATGCTTTAAAGAGACTGACATATGGAGACTGGCATCACAGGTTGGCAGATTTTCTACTTGCTTACCGCACTACACCTTCAACTTCTACTGGGAAAAGCCCGGCTGAATTGCGTTGGGGGCGCAAACTGACTACTAAGCTTGACCGGTTGCACCCAGACAGACTGCCTTCTAAATTCACACAACCAAGGGCACCTAGGCAACTGCTAGTGGGTGCCCTGGTTTGGACCCGTAATTACGGGCCTGGTCACTTGTGGGTCCCTGCCAGAGTATTCAAGGTCACAGGTCCCTTGTCTTACGAGGTTTCCCTGGAAGACAGTCGTGTCCTGCGACGACACATTGACCAGCTGCGCACAAGAATGGACTCTCATACTGAGACTCCTGGATCTTTTCCAGGGGGGGAGGGGGACCTCTATGGGCAAAGGGAAGGGTGTGGGCTGCAGCCTGTAACCAACAGGGAAGTCACAGATAGCCCATTCCAAGATTCCACGAGTGCTCCGAACAGGAATTCGTGGGGACCAGCTAGAACACAGACACCAGTGCCTACTCCAGCCAGGGAGTTACCCCGAAGGCATAATCACTACACACCAGCACCATTCAGTACTCCAGTCAGGGAGAATAACCGGGAGCATCCAAATAACTCACACCCTGCAAGAGAGCTGGCACACATTCTGTCTAGTTGGCCCAACGCTGCCACTGTTCCCAGAAAGGGGCAAGCACACAGGGAGGTGGTCGAGGAACCGAATCCCGACCACGACACCTCTGGCATAATTCAGGGGGCAACTGAGTTTTGGGACTGTACCGAGACCCCAGAGAGCCCAACTATGGAACTGGGAAGTGGGGAAGACAGCCTCTTGATAGGTCTAGGGCAGACCTGGGAGGCTCTACAGAGTTGCCCAACAGTGGCAGCCCTTTAGAAGGGCCAGAGAGCCTGCAACTAGGCAGGTCAACCAGGTTAGGTAGAGAACAAAGTCCTGGCCTGACGAGCCCGGTGGGCAAGCAAGCAGGCCAGGCATTGGAGCACAGTCCATGGGGACCACCAGGGTCAAACAAAAGGGGCAAACATATAGCACCCTCTGGGCAAGAGGTGCTTGGAGGGTACCAGGAAATTCGGAGGTCACAGAGAGCTAAAAGATCTCCTAAATATCTAGAAGATTTTGTAACTCTGCTAGCAAAGCAGAATTAATAAGAGAGTCTTCCTGTGTAAGTTGGAATAATGAACACTAGGGGATGGAAAAATGTGCATTTTTCCGCACTTTTTGCGTCTGCAGAATCTCACCCCGTCGCCCTGTTTAGGGTGACCCGTTCCCTTACAGGGTAGAGCGGAGGAATTTGTGCAATTCTTATCAGACAAAATCGCTCGGATTCGGACAGACCTAGACTCCAATTGGGCAGGGCCTTTCGAGATGACTGGGGCAGGTCTTAGTTCAGTTTTATGGGATGAATTTGAGTCTGTGACCGCTGAGGATGTTGACAGAGCGGTGGGAGCAATGAGCGCCTCCACTTGTTTATTGGACCCGTGTCCTTCCTGGTTGGTCTCGGCTGCCAAGGAGGTGACACGAAGCTGGCTCCAGGTGTTGATCAACGCTTCGTTGAGGGAGGGGTCTTTTCCACAATCCCTGAAGGAGGCGGTTGTGAGGCCCCTGCTCAAGAAGCCTATCCTGGACCTGGCTGATTTAAATAACTTCCATCCAGTCTCCAATCTCCCCTTTGTGGGGAAGGTTGTAGACAGAGTGGTGGCGCTCCAGCTCCGACGGTCTCTGGATGAAGCGGATTATCTAGACCCTTTTCAATCTGGCTTCAGGCCCGGCTTCAGCACAGAAACTGCTTTGGTCGTGCTGATGGATGATCTCTGGCGGGCCCGAGACAGAGGTTATTCCTCTGTCTTGGTGCTACTTGACCTCTCAGCGGCCTTCGATACCATCGATCATGGTATCCTTTTGCGACGACTCGAAGGGGTGGGAGTGGGAGGCACCGTTTTACGGTGGTTCTCCTCCTACCTCTCTGGCCGGTCGCGATCGGTATTTGTGGGAGGGCAGAGGTCAACCCCGAGGCCCCTTGAAAGCGGCGTGCCACAGGGGTCGGTCCTCTCTCCCCTATTTAACATTTATATGAAGCCGCTGGGTGAGATCATCAGACAGCACAGGGTGAGGTTTCATCAGTATGCTGATGATACCCAGTTATATATCTCCTCCCCGAGCTCTCTCAGTGAAGCGGCCGATGTGATGGGCCGTTGCCTCGAAGCCGTGAGGGTCTGGATGGGGGTTAACAGACTCAGGCTCAATCCTGACAAGACCGAGTGGCTTTGGATGTTGCCTCCCAAGGATCATGTCGACTGTCCAGTGTTGACTCTTGCGGGGGAAAATATACCCCCTTCAGAGCGGGTTCGCAACTTGGGTGTCCTCCTTGATCCACAGCTGAATTTGGAACATCAATTGACGGCTGTGGCTGGGAGGACCTTTGCACAAGTTCGCCTGTTGCACCAGTTGCGACCCTACCTGGACCGGGAGGCTCTCCTTACAGTCACTCACGCCCTTGTCACCTCACGTTTGGACTACTGCAACGCGCTCTACATGGGGCTACCCTTGAAAAGTATTTGGAGACTACAGTTGGTCCAGAATGCAGCCGCGCGAGTGATAGTGGGTGCTCCTCGATACACCCACGTTACACCTATCCTCCGTGAGCTGCACTGGTTGCCTATTGGTCTCCGGGTCCAATTCAAGGTGTTGGTCATTACCTTTAAAGCCCTATATGGCTCAGGGCCAGGCTATTTGCGAGACCGCCTACTACCTCATAGTTCCCTACGTCCGGTTAGATCCCACAGGCTGGGCCTCCTTCGGGCCCCGTTGACCAAGCAGTGCCATTTGGCGGGGCCACGGAGGAGGGCCTTCTCTGTTATGGCGCCCACGCTTTGGAATCAGCTCCCCCCGGAGATTAGGACCGCTCCCACCCTGTTGGTCTTCCGTAAGCTACTTAAGACCTGGCTTTTCCGGCAGGCCTGGGGTTTATAAAACCTTACCCCTGGATGATTGTTTTTGTATTGTTGTTTGTTATGTTTTATGTGTTTTTTATTGTTAGCCGCCCAGAGTCCTTCGGGAGTGGGGCAGCTTATAAATTTTAAAAATAAAATAAAATAAATAAAATAAAAATTGATAACGTGGTACATGGAGCTAGTGTGGCTCCCACGCTCGTGTTGAGGTCGCGTGTGACTATTCATGTAGTTGTAGTTTTAGCCGGGGGGGAAGGGGTGTTGTGTCCTGAGCCTGTGAAGGCAGGCTCGGGACGTTGCAACAGTCCCGGGCAGTTGCAAGCTGCCTGGGACCAGACTGGCTGGCGCCAGCACTCACGCGCATGCGCGAAGTGCAAGCGCGCCAACTGTTGCCATTTGGCCCGGGGATCGTCTTTAAAAGGAGCAGAGGAACTTGGGCGTTGTCAGTGTTGTAACCAGTATGCTGTATTCCAATAAAGAGGCTCCTGAGAACTACCAACTGCTTCATGAGTTATTTGCCATTCGCTGAGGACTTAACAGTTTTCAGGGCTGAGATAACGTGATTGGCCTAAGATCACCCAGTTGTCTTTGGGCCTAAAGAGGAACTAGAACTCAACTAGCCTGATGCCTTAACCACTACACCAAACTGGATCTCAGTACAGGACTACTTAGCTCCAAATTTGTTGCTTTTGGTATATTTGACTGGTATGCTACAAACACAATTAAAGCCTAATTTTACTTAAGCATGTTCAGCTATTCTATGTAAGCCAGGATATCTAGCCTGGCAACCACCTTACAAACCATCTTACTATTGCATGCATGCCATCAGTGAGGAGTACGTACTAACATTCTTACAAGATAAAAAGTTTTCAAAAGGCATATAACAAACTCTAAAGAGACACAATGTAAATGTGACATTGAGCCAAGATAATCAAAATAAAAGTACTTTTTTTATGAGGGAAAATATATAGTGGCAAAACTGAAACGTAATAATAGTAATAATAATAAAGTTGGAAGGGACCTTGGAGGTCATCTAGTCCAACCTCCTGTTCAAGCAGGAAACCCTATACCATTTTGGACAAACGGCTGTCCAGTCTCTTCTTAAAAACTTCCAGTGTTGGAGCATTCATCGCTTCTGGAGGCAGCTTGTTCCACTGGTTAATTGTTCTAACTGTCAGGAAGTTTCTCCTTAGTTCTCCTTGATTAGTTTCCATCCATTGCTTCTTGTCCTGCCTTCAGGCAGTTTGGAGAATAGTTTGATTCCCTCTTCTTTGTGGCAGCCCCTGAGATATTAGAACACTGCTATCATGGCCCCCCTCGTCCTTCTCTTCATTAAAATATTGTTGTTGTTGTTAATTGCGAAGTTGTGTCTGACCCATCATGACCCTATGGACAACATTCCTCCAGGTCTTCTTGTCCTCTACCATCTTCTGGAGTCCATTTAAGTTCATGCCTACTGCTTCAGTAACTCCATCCAGCCACCTCATTGTCTGTCGTCGCCTTCTTCTATTTCCCTCAATGTTTCCCAGCATTAGGCAATTCTCCAGTGAGTCCTTCCTTCTCATTAGGTGGCCAAAGTATTTGAGTTTCAACTTCAGGATCTGTTCATTAAACTAGACATACCCAATTCCAGCAACTGTTCCTTATAAGTTTTAGCCTCCAGTCCCCTAATCATCTTTGTTGCTCTTCTCTGTACTCTTTCTAGAGTCTCAACATCTTTTTTACATCATGGTGACCAAAACTGGTAAGTGTGGCCTTACCAAGGCATTGTAAAGTGGTATTAATACTTCACATGATCTTGATTCTATCCCTCTGTTAATGCAGCCTAGCACTGTATTGGCTTTTTTGGCAGCTGCAGCACACTACTGGCTCATATTTAAGTGATTGTCCACTAGGACTTCGAGATTCCTCTCACAATTACTACTGTTGAGCAAGGCACCCCCTATACTATACCTGTACATTTGTTTTTTCTTGCCTAAATGTAGAACCTTACTTTTCTCACCACTGAATTTCATTTTGTTGGATAGCGCCCAATGTTCAAGTCTGTCCAGATCCTCCTGTATCTTAAGCCTGTCTTCTGCAGTGTTGGCTATTCCTGCCAGCTTGGTGTCATCTGCAAATGTGATGAGTTCCCCATCTATCCCCTCATCCAAATCGTTGATGAAGATGTTAAAGAGCACCGGGCCCAGGACAGAGCCATGGGACACCCCACTACATACTTCCCTCCATGTAGATGCAGTTCCATTGAGGACCACATGCTGAATATGACCGGTCAGCCAGCTACGAATCCATTTGGTGATGATGATGTCTAACCTACATTTTTCTATCTTGTCAAGTAGTAGGTTGTGATCTTCCTTAACAAATGCCTTACTGAAGTCCAAGTAAATTATATCCACAGCATTCCTCTGATCCACTAATTTTGTCACTTGGTCAAAGAGTGCAATAAGATTTGTCTGGCATGATCTGTTTTTGACAAACCCATGTTGGCTTTTAGTAATGACTTTGTTTTCCTCTAGGTCACAGGTTGGCAACCTGTGGCTCCGGAGCCGCATGTGGCTCTTTGAGCCTTCCCCTGCCGCTCCCAGCTGCCTCTGCCATTTGCAAAGAGAGACAGAGACAGAGACAGAGACAGAGAGAGGCACTTGCCTTCCCTTCTCTCTCTCTGTCTCTCTGTCTCTCTCTCTCTCTGTGTATGTGAGTGTGTGTTTGTGTGTAAAAAAGAGAGTGGACTCATGGTGTTCCCCGAGGAGCTGAAAAGCTTATTGGGTGGAGCTTCTCCCTTTGTTGCGTCTCTGCAGGAAGCAGGAAACAGGAAGGGCAGGAGAGAGCTAGCTAACCCAGCTATGCTGACTCAGGAATTCTGGGAGTTGAAGTCCATGAGTCATAAAAGAGCCAAGATTGCCTACCCCCGAGCTTGCTGGAGAACAGCTTGAAACCATCTTGCCAGGTAAGCAGAAGATCGGAGAGAAAGAGGAGGGAGAGAGAGAGAGGGAGAGAAAGACCCTTTTGACATCTAAAATGAAGATAACACTGCATAAATCCTTTGTTACCTTTATGATATACATACACACACACACACACACACACACACACACACACACACACTACATATAGTGTAGTGTGTATATACATATATATACACACACACATACACTGGGGAATTTGAGTGGCTCTTTGAGTGTTTTCGGTTGCCTACCCCTGCTCTAGGTGTTCGCTCATTCATTGTTTGATTATCTTTTCCAGAATCTTCCCAGGTATTGAGATCAGGCTGATAGATCTGTAATTTCCTAGATGTATTTTTTTCCCCCTTTTTTGAAGATGGGAACTACATTAGCTCTTTTCCAGTCCTCTGGTAATTCCCCAGTGCTCCAGGATCTTTGAAAAATATAGTTCAATGGTTCTGAGATTACATCTGCCATTTCCTTGAGAACCTTGGGGTGTAATCCATCTGGTCCTCGTGATTTGAACTCATCTAGGCTGACAGGTACTCACTTACCATTTTCTTGCCTATCTTAACTTTTGTTTCTTAACGGATACAGTCTTCCAGAATACATACCTTAAAAAACAGATATGAAAGGGTGCGCTTTTTCTCCTTAAAGAAGGGTATAAAATTGAATATAGTAAATTTTAGAAGATATTTCTACACAGAATCCCCATGGAATGAAATATCTGGTCACAAATGTAAATTAGACTTACAGATATGCAAATACTCACTTTATCAAAATTCTCAGGGTGTTTTTCAGTTGGTAAAATAAATCAGGGAGGCAGGCAAACGAGAATTTTGCATACTATAATAATGCTGCAAAATGAGAAACTTCAAGTACTGCTTAGAGTGATGTTCAGGTCATAACAGAGAAACCAGATTCTGAGCCTTCGAGCAGCTGGGTCTAGAGCTGCTTAAGTAAGTTTGAGACAATTTGCTGGGAAAGATGCAAAAGAGAACAGCCAAAATTATGTGAATATCTTTGTGAAAAAAGCAAATAGCATTTGGGAAGTTAGCTTTAAAAATGGTAACACGTACCATGACTGAAGTCCTTTTAACTATGTTAATCTGGAAAAATATATGTGGTTCACAGTGGTATAACCCTCATACAAATAGTATGCAATTAAGAAACCATGATTCTGTAAAATTAAGGAGAATTTGAAAAAAACTTGGAAGTCTGGAAGAAGAGGATCTTAAACCCCAACCTTAAAGTCTGGATCAAAAGAAAACTGTTGATCAATTTATGGTGGCCAGTTCTAAAGACCTATTATGCTCGAACAATGTCCACATTCTTCTCAAATTCATTCCCATTACCCAATCTTTGCTAAAATGAATCATTAGAGTTTTAGACCATCCACTTTATAATTCCCTCTTCCTTGTCCACTTACTATTGGTAATAGTTATTTAGAGTAGAGTAGAGTAGAGTAGAGTAGAATAGAATAGAATAGAATAGAATAGAATAGAATAGAATAGAATAGAATAGAATAGAATAGAATAGAATAGAATAGAATAGAATAGAATTCTTTATTGGCCAAGTGTGATTGGACACACAAGGAAATTCTCAGTGTACATACAAGCAACAAGTGATAAATCATGATCATAATCATAAAGTACAATAATCATAAATCATAATATTCAACACTCATTGATAGTCATAGGATACTAAATAAACAATAAACATAAATCATAATAGGATACTAAATAAACAGTATAAATCATAAGATACAAATAAAAAAGTTATAGTCATAAGAAGATAAAGAAATTGGTAATAGGAAATATGACAAGAATAATAGTAATACAGCCCTACTAAGTAGTTTGACAGCATTGTGGGAATTAGTTGTTCAGCAGAACGATGGCATAGGGGAAAAATTGTGTTTTGGCTGCATCACAGGGCCAGTTGTTCAACTTCCCATCTGTATGCAGATTTGTCATCTGAATGAGACCAATCAATGTTGTATCATTTTCAAACTTCAGTACTTTGACAGAGGGATCCTTTGAGATGCAGTCCTTGGTTTAGAACTTTAGAGAGAGAAGAGAAGTGAAGAGATCACACAGCCCTAGGGGACAATTAGCTCTGTGCTAATTGTACAGGTATCCAATGTGATTTTGCCTAGCTTTCTGTTAGAAAGTGTGGTCAAGCACAGCTAGCTAAATCAGTTTAGTGAGAAGAATATCTGGAATGATGGTATTGATTGCCGAGCTGAAGTCTACAAAAAGGAGCCTGTTCTAGGATGTAGTGCAGAGTCATATTAACAGCTATATTAAATTATTATCATTAAGAGCCATATTAAATAAATATTAAATTATTTCCAAAATGGTTCCATCATCTAGATTTGTTTTTACAAGAAAGTTATTATTACTATTATTATTACTATTATTATTAAAATGATTCCAGATTTATTTAAAATGTTTTGCCAGGAAAGTTGCAAATAAAACTCTGTAATTTTTCATCAAACTGCTGTAAGCATCTTAATGTGCTTTGGGATAACAGTTCCTTAATGACGATTAAGAAGCATCATCCGGGTACCTATTGTTTCAACAATTCTATAGAGAAGTTGAGTAAATTAACTCAATGGAATTTGCATATTCCGTCTCTCCCTTCCCCCAAAAGTAGCAGCAGCAGCCTGACTCAAAATCTCATAATCAACTCACAATATATTTGCTGTTTGTATTTCCTGTTCTGCAATTGAGGTGGTCCCTAAAGACAAAGGAGGCTCAAGATTGGTCCAACAACTCTATAACAGAACTCTCAAGACTCTTGTCAACCTCACTGTCTAAATTACTTAAACAAGACTCAAAGGGATTTAAAGGGGACAAACGACATGACAAACAATTATATTCTAACACACTATTTATAACAATGCCCTTTCAGATGATTGTTCCACCAAGACCGACACATCACTGTAATCCAAGGAATGAATCTAGGGACTTACAAGTTATATTGTGCACAGCTTGTAGGCATCTTTTAAAAAAAAGAAAAAGAAAAAGAAATAAAGACCTGACATTCAGAAAATATAGAGCTTCTCAAGGATAAATTCTATTGGGATGAGCTTAATTTATCAATGTCAATAACAACGGTGAACACTTCGCAAGAATGCATGCATATTAATTGAAAATAATTCAGATTAAATCACTGCAGTTTGACATTTTGAGATAGGCACTTTATCTTTTCAAGAAAGAGAGCACTATAAAATCTTTAATCTGAAAACACATCTTAATTGCATGTTATCACCTCCTAATTGCTTCTATATTATATTAAACATTTTGCTAATTACTAGCCTGATCATGGTGTAAATAGCTCTAGGCTAGGGTTTTATATCCAGCTGCAGAAAACTGGGCACAATGAGACCCAAAATAAGACTTGATGATTTGGCATTGAATCATGACCTTTCAACTATTATCAGAAGCTATCATGTTTTCTTTTAGATCCCCTTTCTTGCAAGTAGAAATTTAATAGCTTTGCAGATTTTTTTTCTTTAAAAAAATCTTCTAGTAATCCCAGATTGTTTGTTGTGTGTGGGAGGGGAGTATTTTTCCTACTCAGTAATTTTCTCCTATGAGACCAAAGTATCATGAGCATCTGGAAAGTCATCTACAGAGAACCTGAAGAATAACAGTAACAATAGATTCTTTTAAAAAAGAAACAAGATTGCCAACAGCCTAATCAATTTATGTTTTGCAATAATCTATGCAACCTGTATTTATTTATTTATTTGATTTATTTGAGTTACATAGCCACCCATCTCATGTAGCAATTCTGGACAGACATATAAAACAATAGAAAACACAACACAGCTAAGCATTCTTTCATGACTAGTTTGGAAAGTTCAATTGGTACAGAATTTAGCACCTAGATTAGTTTCTGGAGGTATTCAAAAAGTCCACATTGCATTATTATTAACTACAGTAAAAAGTCTTGATTTGTAACACATTAAAGCTTGAATCTAGATTCCTTGCGGGGGGGGAGTCTCTTGCCAACTTCACTGAGCTCATCAGAGAAGGTGTCCCTCTAGATGTCATAGGCTCAGGTTGCAGTGACTTGGGGACTTATTTCTCTATAGCTGTCCTGAGCTTCGGAATGAATTCTTTGCTGAAATGAGTGTTAGGTTTTAAATATAATTGTAAGCATTTTTAATATTTCTTTTTACTATCTCAGAAATTATTAGATTAAAATTAAAGTTTTTTTTAATTTTGTTTTTGTTTTGGTTCTTTCAAGTCAGTCTTCATCCCTGGCTGGACACGGGTGTCAAACTTGCAACATCATGTGATGTGTCACGACGTATCACAACTTTCTTTCCATTGCCGGCAATGGGGTGGGCATGGTTTTGGAGTAACACATCCAGCCGACGGGCTGGCAGTTTGACACCCCTGATCTAGATGATAACTAGTAAAACAGTTAGAACAATTAAGCAGTGGAATGACTTGCCTCCAGAAGTTGTGGGTCCTCCAACACTGAAAGTTTTTCAGAAGAGATTGGAAAACCATTTGTCTGAAATGTTATAAGTTTTCCTGCTTGAGCAGGGAGTTGGACTAGAAGACCTCCAAGACCCTTTTCAACTCTGTTATTCTGTTAAAAGACAGATACATGCTAAATAACAAAAGAGCATGCATTATCTTCTCCCATCTTAATCCTCACTTTATTGTGTTTGACAAGCTAAGCAATTCTGTATTTTTTTCCTCTAACCATGCATGAGGAGTAGAAGTTACCATTAACCAGTCTGCAGTCACACCTGGGTCTTTCAAAAGCTTCACTAGGTCAACCAATTATTCTTCTAACAGGAGTTTCCTTTGCAAATGTGCCATTGATTTGAGTGAAAAGGACAAACATTTTGCTTACTCAGGCCTCCACTGAGTTTCAAAGCAACCCTTCTTTTCAGTTCTAAAGGCAAATTCCAAACTTAATGCCATTAGCTCATGTGTTTCTAAAACAATCATAAACTTCTTCATAACTAAGGGAGAAAAAACAAAACAACAACCAAAATGACTAGCTATAATGAAAGTTTCATTAGTAAAAATGAACTAATTCTAGCTCTCCAAGAAAAAATTGTTTTGTTCAGCAGGCATTATGTCCCATTGCTGTACACTCTTAATATAATTTACATTAATGTTTAACTACTACATAAATTTTAGATACTTTTCAAATGAATTAATGGGCTATACTTTATTTTAGTAGCATTTGGATTATAAATTTCTATATACTGTGATAATATTCTTAAATCTGAATGAGTTACCATGAATAAGAAAATATGAATACAGCATGTCTTTTAATATTTCTTCACTAAAGACTCTTTATATTTGTTATATTTTAGAGGATATTCATTCTAAACTTACCGTAAATGCCGGCGTACAAGGCGACCCGGCGTATAAGACGACCCCCATCTTTATAGCCGGGCTGCATTCCTAGAACGTCGTCTTATACGCCGGAAACTACCAGTATTTCCGGCGTATAAGACGACTCGGCGTATAAGACGACCCCCGTCTTTGGCGCCGATTTCAGCGCTCGCGGAAGTCGCCTTATACGCCGGCATTTACGGTATCTTAATTGCATTGTATATCTACAGTAACAGAAATAATGCTCCGTGTGAGTATTTTTCAATGTAAATATATATTAAAGTAAAGAAGACAATCATACAGACCTAGAAACAAAATTCATTTCCAGAATAACTTTCACTATTTTTTCCTGCACTTTTCCATATGTTTAAAGAATACAATAGTCCAGCTTTGTTTCCTTGTTAGTGTTTCTGGAGTGGAAGAATAACTTTTGAATCAACTGAATTAACTGTTCTGGTTGAAGTCCTACATAGCTCTTCCACCAGCCATTAGTAATCTTACAAATGAAGGCAAATACATGTGTCCCAGAATAATGTTGCAGGATTCAATCTGAGACGGTCACCAGGACCAGAGGCTTAATCTACCAAACTTAAGGACTTGTCCTGGAGCCTATCCAGTAAATTACATCAGAAGTTTCTCCTACCTCCAGGCAATCTTTGTAATGCATGATTTGTCAAATGATTTGTCAAATCATGCATTGCAAATGCAAATGCAAATGTAGGACAAACCAGTCATCAACACCCCAATTAACAACTAAAACTAAAAGCCACACATAACCAGGCACATGTATAAATACCAGACATAAAATTGCCCAGTGCACACATTCTGGTGATTGAGAAGTTCCCTGAGGATGGGCTCCAGCATGCGTCCAAAAGCTTGGCAGACTAAACCTCTGGTCCCGATGACTGACTGGATCCTGCATTAGTAATCTTATATAACACAATTTTGATAGCTGTAAGCTACTGCTTTAGTACCCATCATCCAGAAGAAAAATGGAAGGACAGTCTGGTATAGTTGAGGGCATTCTGGCAGTTGAAGAATACCAGTTTATTTACTCAAAAATTAGTATTTTGTGACTAATTCAACAATCCCAGCAGGTGATTAACCATTTTATGAAAGCATGCTTTGAAATATTCAAATATGCCCACATTCTTCTATGAACAACTGCTTATAAGTGTTTGTTATAGCATACGGGTGAGTGAGAGAACATAGATTAGTTTTGCAAATGATCTCCATTTGATTTTGACTTCTCCAATTAAAGGAAGTTACAGATGAGTGGGAAATCCTATGTTATATTGATTCTATTTATTAAGTCCTTTTAAGTCCTGCTGCAGTTGAGAGATTTTTGGTGCACTACAGTTATGTCACTAAAATATTCATGGTAATAATATTTTTAACTAAATAATTGCAAAAAAAACCCTTTATAAATCTTTTAAGAAAATCATAAAATCTTGTGATGTCTCTACTCGGTTAAACAGATAAGTTCATTTGATATAATGATTCCTATGTTTCTGTAAACTCCTGAAACTTATTTGTAGTAAAAAGAGATAACTCAGCCTTGTGCATAAATGAGGTACTATTCTGATAACATAAAGAAGTGCTGGCCTTAGAGAGTACTTGAGATTTCTTGGTGTTTTCTGAACTTGGCTGTTTCCTTGCAGACATTTCATAATTCAAACTAGATAACATCATTAGCACTGATTATGTCACCTAGTTTGCGTAATGAAACATCTGCAAGAAAACAACTATGAGAGCACCAAGGACTCCTCATTTCAACCCCGAACTATAAATATTCTCCTTTATTGATAGAGAGTTCTTGTTTACCACTACAATTTCTATTCCATAATCTCCCGAAAAGTAACAAAATGTCAATCCACAATTGTCCTATATGCCATTGACCTTGAAACACAGAGAGCAATGTTTCAAAGATTTCTGAGGAAACAAAGATGGACTGAATATGACTCCCCTTTTAGCAGAGTCAATGACCAGGCAGAATAAGAAGCCAGTAAAAAGATCAGCATTTTGAAATTCCACTCTAGTTGAAAGGGAGGACCTGGGATCATACACAATACCTTGTGGAGGCACCTCACAAGGACACCAATTGAAGGAAAATTGGTGGGAATTGAAGGGAAATTACCCTTGCCCAAATCACAGTTTGCAGCCTTCAAATGAACACTGGGTTCACCCATTTCTTCCCTTAATCACTTATAGAAATGGCTTGTTAACTTCTTTTTGAATATTAAGAACCTTCAAAACCACAAGTTTCATCACATTCATTCTCCTTCAATCCTCAGCAAAAGAAGTTTCACGGACGTTTATGGTCTTACAGATTTTTACTTTGGAATAAACAGCAAAAGAGTGACTAGAATGTTAATTTTGTAAAAATTACAAATGGACTAAGGGGCCAGATGAATTTAAAACAAGTTTTTTGAAATGAATTATAAGAATTCTTTCTCTGGGTTGTTTAAAATCTATTAAAATATTTAAAAATTTTGAATTTAACTGTAAGAAATTTTCATGTGGGAAAATGTGGATTAGAGGAAAAACATGATTAGATGAGACTTTGAAAGCTGGTGTCAGGCCAAGGAACCAAGAACTACACAGAGTAATTTCTTTATTGTTGTTCACCTATAGACAGAATTTTGACAACTAAAGCAACAGTCTGCATAATTATTAGATATAGCCTATGAAATACTGGTAGGGGGCATCCTCCTTACCAAAGTCCCTCCTTCCTGCAACTCTAGACTACAATCCACCACAGCTGGGCACTATAGACAATCAGAAAGAACTAAAGATTATAAGAGACCCACTGATGCAGAATAGAAAAAGTATTTTAACTTTGGAAGGATTTAAGGATATTTGGGAACAATGCACTCGGAAATTTCTCTTAAGATTTTCTGCTACCATAACATAGGATCTAAAAGAGGCTATAGAAGAGGATACAGCTAAGAATGAGCCTGTTTGGATGCAGATTTATAAATGGCAAGTTATACAAATGAAATGGAAAATTAGTATATGTGTTTCTGTGTGTGTGTGTGTGTGTGTGTGTGTGTGTGTGTGTGTGTGTGTAAAAAAGACAGGGCAGTCTGCCCAGAAGCTTTGTAGAACTGTAGGGTTCCAACAGAAAATATTAGTTACTGTATGTTGCAGTTTTACACGTACCACTGAAGATCCAGTAACAAAAAAATTCAATGCTAAATTCTGAGTTGAAAATTCTCAAACAGAGGACTATAGAATAGAACAATTTATTTGTTGCTGTCTATACTTTAGTGAAAAGATCTTTTAAAGTACCTTTTGGTTATAAATGCTCAAAACCATGTCTGGAACTCCCAAATGATATTAACAAGGTACATTGAGGCTTATGGGCAGCAGAAGTAGAGTCAAAGGGCTTTAGTATACTACCAATTTTCTTGTAAAAAAAAAAACTAAGATTACTAAAATAATACACATGTGGAAAAAATTTAATCTTGCTGAGAATCCTCTCCATCTGATAAGATGAGGTGAAATTGATGTGAATGTAGAGACAAAAAAGGACTTGTTTAAAATTGCTTGCTATAATAGATAGAAGGAAGGTTTTTTTTAAAAAAAATGACAGGTTTCTCTTAAACAACTGAGAACAGTTGTTGGGTACAAGCTACCAAGTAAAGTCCCTGTTTTAGAGACAATTTATATGAAGCCAGATAGTTTGAGCCAAAGGCAATTCTTTTCTGGAAATGGCTGTATTAATGTGCTTAATCAGGTCTGGTTGCACAATTCAGTCAACCACATGCTAAGATTGCTGTATCAATTTAGTCTCTTTATACAGTTTATAAAAGTGGGTTGAAAATTTTGTACCTAGGCTAATTTAGTACCTAGGTTAAGCATGTTATGAAAATGAAACCAGGACAAATTGTAAGCATGTGATTAAGATATATAAATATAGTAACAAATGGCTAAAATTCAATGTGAAACCTTAAATAGCAATATTTAAAACATACAAAATACGCACCTCAGCTATGGAAAATATATACCCTGTTTCCATGAAAGTAAGAATTACCCCAAACTAAGCCCTAGTTTTGGGACAAGGTTCATGCCTAAAAATCAAACTAGGGAGGGGGTGGAGCTTACCATTGCAGCCAGGCCTCCCATGGATCGACACTTGTCTCGCCTCACTGTCCTACTTCTGCAGCCAAAGGAGCAACTTCATTCTGCAGCTGACAATGCAGCTGTGGCCTGCATTTCACAATCAGAGGCATTTCCGGAAGGCCTCTGCAGCTGAGAACCAAGCCATGGATTCAATCTGTAGCTTGGTTCTTGTCTGCCGAGGCCTTTCCAGAAGGCCTCTGACTGCGAAATGCAGGCTGGAGCTCCATTCTCAGCTGCAGAAGAAAGCTGCTCCTTTGGCCACAGAAGAAGTGGGCCAGCTGGGTGGGGCTGTCGGTGCCAGAGGTGAGTGAAAAAGACACACACACACCCCGAAAAGAAGACCTGGTGCCTGTTTTGGAGACAAATAAATAAATAAATAATAACTCCGGGTCTTATTTTGGGGAAAATATGGTACTAATGTATGGATAAATGGAGATAAAGGCTTGTCCGCATAATGTCTGCTGAAATCAAATTAGTACAGACAATAAAACAAAAATAATAAGCACACAGAGGAGAAAACCTTTCTTATGAAAAACAGTATGGTTTTTCTGCAAAGGTAAGCCTCTATTAACCTTTTTTCATTTTTGGAAGTATCAACAGGCATGGGGATGGAAGTGTTCCTGTCAACACCATATACTTTGAGAAAAGTTCCACCAAAGCATCTTGAGTAAACTTGGTAGTTATGCAATAGGAGGGCCTGTACTTTTAAGGATTGCTAAGTGATTAAACAAGCAAAAGCAAAAAGTAGGAATAAAAGGGTAAGCTGAAAGGACCTGTACTGGGACATATACTTTGTAAATTGTTAATCTGGGGCAAACAACTGTCCAACTTTGCAAATGATACCAAACTATTCAAGTTTATAAAAAACAAAAATAATTGAAATGATACCTAGGAGTGTCTCCTTGACAGATGTATTTTGAAGTAAAAAGATCCTATTTCATATCTCTACTGATTAGGTTTGTACCAAACTGGAAATCATCGTGGAATAGCAGTGGGCATGTCAATTTAGAAAGCAAATTCCATGCTGGAAAGCATTATGAAAAGGCCTGAAAATAAAATTGCCACTACTCTAATTTATTATCTAAAAATATACCTAAATCTATATAAATTGAAATATATATCAGCATCTGGAACATTGTGCAAAGTTTTGCTTGTGACCTTTTAAAGTGGGTATGATAGAACTGGTAAAGTGTAAAAGTAAGCCATCACAGTTATCAGGAGACAAGAACACAGGCTTTATGACAAAAGCTATGGAATTTAGCATTTTAGCTTACAAGAGAGATACATCCATAGAGAACAGCTTTATCAAAAATAATTCATTTAGGAGACTCATTGTTATCTCCAGATTGGGGTAGTGTACATAGCTGCCGAGTAATAATGGAAAGAAAGGTATTTGATTCTGCCTTCTGCTTGTGAGTACCTGAGTCATCTGGTTGATCACCATGAGAATCAAAATGCTGGAGTAAGATGGGACTTGGCCAGATTCAGCAGAGCTGTTCTTATGTTTGCATACCTATGTTTAGATTAATTTACCCAGCAGATTTGTAGATCAGTCAATTCAGAGGTTTACCTTTTTGGGTTTGCCAACAGAATGGAAATTCAGAATTAAAATTCTATGTCTCTTGGGAAAATGCCTGGCAATGCCTGGCAATGTAATTAACAGTGGAATGTATAGACCTCTGTTTAATTCAATCAAATAGCTGTGTTACATGGACAATAGCAATTAAAGCCTTCCACATTTTTTTCCAGCTGGGCCTGCTTATCCAGAAGCAAAATGCAAAGAAAATGAAAATTCCAAGGTCTTGGGCTAATTGTTATCAAGCAGAAGGCATCAAAATACTTGTTTGAATTTCTCTGTAACAGAGTGCATTACTTCAGGAGCTGTTTTACTCTTCTGCAGCTATCATTTATTTCTAAAGATGTTCACAGAATCAATCTGATACAGTTCTGCACTTTTAAATCTAAGGGAAAAAACACACAAAAAAAGAGAACAAGAGAGCTGAAATTTGACCATGCCAAAGTCATTTCTGTATGCTAATAACTAATCTGAGAATCAAACATTGGTTTTGTATGCCACTTTGTTGCAAGCCACCTGTTTCCATTTCATTTACCTATTATCCTAGCCATAATTTACAAGGTAGCATTAAATTACATTCAAAGTAAAGGTTTAAACACTATACAGTTTGTGGCTTATTATCTCCCAAGCAAGCATGTGGAAGGATTAACTTAATTCCAAAGGGAGTGCAATGCTCATGTTTACAAGGAAGACTTTCCGGATAGCAGGAAATGTTTGTATGCACTTTACCTAGCCATGCACTGATGCTGAGGAAATCCGGAGCGCCTCACTTTACAAATTATAGAATACCCAACTAATTTTGAAAATCCATGCTTAAAAAAACTTAATTGAAGGGAAAACCCTCTCAACCAAACAAAAGACATTATTGCCGGAGATTAAACGGCTTGATGTTATGTATTGTTCTAGCAGTACTCAGGAGAGAATATTAATTGAGATGTTCTGTGGATTACAGTGCATATTCCATGCTGGTTCACATGTTTCCTGGTGGTCTTTCCAACAGGAACAGCACAAATGAGGGAAATAAGATGGATCATTTGAAACCTCTCTTGTTAAGTCATTGTTCTGCTTTTCACAAAAAAGTAATGCCTGGTTGATTTGCTTTATTTCTCCATTGTTCTGGGTTGGCTCCCCCCGCTAATGTTCACTCTAATCTCTGCCATTTCCTCAGTGAATCAGCAGCAGCTGGACCACTAAGACCACAGGAACTGACTCTTGGTGAAGAGCCCTAATGGAGCTGTTACTCAAGTTCAAATCTCTGTAAATCTAATTATGTTCCTGAGTCGAGCAAATAAGAGTTTTAATCTGCATGATTTCTGTGAAAGTTATGTACATGCCTTGCAAACACTTTCAAAATAGCTGCAGCTTTTTCTGTTATATAGCTGTGGAAAAATATTTAGAGTTTGGTAACTGTTAGATAGATAGAAAGTCATATATGACACATAAGCTTCAGCCCAAAAGTTGCTATGATTTCCAAATTTCAAGAAATACCTATGCATTGGGACATTTATCAGTGAAAGAGAACGGAAAGTGGATTAAACTGATTTCAAATCTCACATACAGTAAGGCTGACTATTAATAATATGAAACCTTAGTATATTTTGAAACAAAATTTAGTATATTTTGAAACAAAATATACTAAAATTGATATCTTAAAACTTTTATCTTTATAGTAACTGTCTTCAGATATTATAAAATAATCCCTGTGGAGGGGAGATGGTATTCTACCACATTGACTCCAGACTCTCACAACTTTGATGTAAACATTTCTTATCCACCTGCAGAAACTAGAATTGGTGTAATAAGAAAGAAGAACGTTCAAGAACAAATAACATACATAAATTGCTGTAATGAGAGGAGCAGAATTCCCATGGAATAAATAGTAAGGAAAAATTAGGAGAATCTCTACATCCCCAAGATCTCTTTAAGAATCTCAAAGTTCAAAGAACATAAAATTGATACCATCATTTGATAATGATTTTGATATTCTTACCAATAGGATAACAATAAATAATTAGCAGAAGGTAGGAAAGGTCTAGCAATGAAGAAACACAATATTGTGGGATCTGGAAGTCATTCATGCTGAATGAAGGAACTGTGAAAAATTTATATTGATTGGTAGTTTAGTATTATCTACTTAACATGATGGTAATCTTGATGCAGCCACTGTCACTGAATCTTCAGTGGGAGGTGCTGATTGTGAAAATAAAACACTGTTTATATGGCCTAAATGTAAACCACAAACATGTTTGTGTTAAAAGTAAAGGTTTCTCTTGTCCAGTCATGTCTAACGCTACGGGGCGGTACTTATCTCTGTTTCTTAGCCAAGGGCACCAACATCATATGAAGATGCTTCCATCGTCATGTGGCCAACATGAGTATATGCCAAGATGCGGGGACTGCTGTTATCTTCCCACTGAAGTGATATGTATTTACCTACTCATATTGGCATACTTTTAAACTGCCAGGTAGGCAGGAGATGGGGCAAGTAGTTGGAGGTCACCCTATCTTGCAGCACTTGGGTTTTGAACCTGTGCTATTGACTTTCCAGCTGACAAATCCAGCATCATTAACCTCTGAGCCATCGCACTCCTCTTGTGTTAACTTGTGTTAACTAGCCCCAATTCTAATATATAGATATTATTTTTTAATTAATTTTGCTTGAGTTTTAAGTAGTAAATGAACTGAAGCCTCCTGTGTATAGAAAAAAGCAATAGCTATTCTGTGCTGTTGCACTTATCTGTTTTGAAATCTAAGGTCACCTTATATTTACAGGGCACTAAAAGTATTTTGATGGATATTTACGATGGCATAAAAAACAGAGCAGCTGCAAATTGTTCCAAACACTGCTTAAGAACAAGAAACATATTTCTGCTGTAATACAAATAAATTTCTTTGAACTGGGAGGAAACTGGAAACCCTCCTGGTTAATCTCGGCATCCTCTGTTTTTGAAAGCTGGAAAACTGTCAGATATCTTCTACTTTTATGAAAGTAAGAAAGTGATACATAAAAGTTTTTTTTAAAAAAAAATATAGTATCAGTATGAAATAAATCACCTTTTATAATTTGAAAAAAAATATTCTGGAACAACAAGAATAAACAATAATTAGACATTCAATTTAAATTATGTAAATATTTATAAAGCCCACTATTATTATTTCAAATTGTTTGAATGCACTTTGACTTTGTTATTCTCTCCTAGTACTTAGCATTTTTCCCCTATGGGACAATCATAAAAAACAAAATAGTTGATATAGTCATTACAGACAATTGTTTGCAAATGCAAAGTGCCATTTCAGTGCCATATACTGTATCTACAAGAACCTACCTGAACCTTGAAAACTGTTTCCAGCCAGCTTACATGACAACTGAATTAGATGGGCTAACAGTATGATGTGGAAAAATGTAATTGTTTTAGGACTTTGTGTCATAGCTGCAATGTCTTACTCACTTCATGACAGAAATTAGTTTTAAAAATTTGGGCCTCATGTGTCATTAACTGATCAGAATTATTGGGATAATTTTTGTTCCCAAGTAAATTCTATAAAGATACAGACTGAGGATGTTTCTGAGATGGCCTTATGACAGACTATCTGTACAAGGAAAGCCTATCAATTACTCTGTGGACCTTCAAAGAATCTGAACGTAGTATCTTAGGGAGCTACAACTTAAATAGGCTGTGAACTGCCTCTGCTTTGAAACTAAAATGTATCCTAAAATGTGTAAATTCATCATGGAAAAATCATTCTTCCATTCCTAATTCTGAAATCTGATGATATTTAAATGCTCCAGGAATGTTTTTTTCTGTCCCTTGGTTTTGGCTGTGGCAAGCAATTTTACTTTAATAAATGCACATTCTACTAATCTATTTCTCCTTATTTTCTTAAAGAGAAAATATGCCTTTTCTTCCATATGCAAAATCATAAGATCACCATGGAATATTATGACCTATATGTACAGGTATTAAACCAATACTACATTAATACCCCTTCCCATAAGGTTTTTTTGCATAATTTGTGAAATGGCCCAACTAACGTTCCCAAGAAGGACAGAATGGATTTAAGTAAGTGATGAATTAGGAGCTTCATAGAAATTATATAATAACTACAAAATCCTTCATTATGTTGTTGACAAATAGCCCAACTGTAATGTTAATTAATAATAGTTTTTAAAAAATGGTTTATTTTAAGGACTCTGCATTCAAATTCCTACGTAACTAATATGAGTAATACTTTGCAGCATGGGGTAAGGAAAGTCAAATGGAAAAAAAGAAAAATAAAATTATATTCTGATAAACTAGGCAGAATGTAGTGTTGAAAATTAAACTAAATAATCATCATTATGGTATGTGGTTAAATCAAAGGAAAATGGAACTATATTTTGTAATTAGTCTATCCTTTCTCATCAGGAACTATTATTTCTAGATGGAAAGAGATGCACTTCCTAAAAAAATCATGTTCATAAGTAATTTTGTTACACTCATGTTGAGTATCAATTAACGTTGCTAAGAGTCTAATTTATAATAAATCTACCTTCAGATCAGAGTTGTCCAGCTCAGCAATGTCCTCTGATTGATTATCAGAAGACATTGATAATTTTTATTTTTGCCTTGATTTACCATCAAATCCATGTTGATTCTTTATCAGATAAAAATATAGATATAAATATAGATATATTATAGATAGATAGATAGACAGACAGACAGATATATTTTGCATGCCAGATGAACATTCTTTTTAAAGTTTTCTAATTATAGCTAAACCACTCTAATGACAGAAAGTGAAGAGAAACTAAAGAGCCCCTTGATGCGAGTGAAGAAGGAGAGTGCAAAAGTTGGCGTGAAACTCAACATTAAGAAAACCAAAATCATGGCATCCAGCCCTCTCAATTCCTGGCAAATAGATGGGGAAGAAATGGAGGTAGTGACAGATTTTATTTTTCTGGGCTCCAAGATCACCTCAGATGGGGACTGCAGCCAAGAAATTAAAAGACGCTTGCTCCTGGGGAGGAAAGCTATGGCAAATCTAGACAGCATACTAAAAAGCAGAGACATCACCCTGCCAACAAAAGTGCGTATAGTCCAGGCCATGGTTTTCCCAGTTGCAATGTATGGCTGTGAAAGTTGGACCATAAGAAAGGCTGAGCGCAAAAGAATTGAGGCCTTTGAACTATGGTGCTGGAGAAGACTCCTGCGAGTCCCTTGGACTGCAAGGCGTTCAAACCAGTCAGTCCTAGAAGAGATCAACCCCGACTGCTCTTTAGAAGGCCAGATCCTAAAGTTGAAACTCAAATACTTTGGCCACTAATGAGAAGGAAGGACTCACTGGAGAAGGGCCTAATGCTGGGAAAGATTGAGGGCAATAGAAGAATGGGACGACAGAGAATGAGATGGCTGGATGGAGTCACTGAAGCAGTAGGTGTGAATTTAAATGGACGCCAGAAGATGGTAGAGGAAAGGAAAACCTGGAGGAACGTTGTCCATGGGGTCGCGATGGGTCGGATACGACTTTGCAATTAACAACAACAACAATTATAGCTAAAAATGATAAGAACCTTATCAGTACTTAAAAATAAATAGAACTGAAAGAAGCTTTCTTCTAAAAACTGAACTGCTATTCTTTTTTAAAAAAAGTTTTTTATTTATAAAACAGTTAAAACAAGGATGGACATAACATTCCAGTGTATATATTCCTAACAATTTGTTCCTCATCATACATATAGTTCTTAATCTCTCTATATACATATTTTTCTATACAATACAGTCTCTAATTTGTTTCTCTATATACTGACATACAGTTTTATATATCTATCTTAACACTAACTTAAAACCCGAACAGCTCTCCTTGATTCACACCAACAATAGAATTTGTCCCAGATTTCAAAGTAATCTGACTCTGTCTTGTCCTTCATTTCCATTGTGAGCCTATCAGTACACAATAAGATTTTATATAAAATCTCTTCTTCTGTTGGAATTTCTTTATTCCTCCAGTTTTGTGCATATGCCAATCTAGCAGCCGTGAGAATATGTAGCATCAAGTACAATATCCTCATGGTCATTAAAGTGTCCATTTTTACTATATAAAATTTATAGAAATATAATTTGCCTTAAAAACAAAATAATCCAGGACTTTTTATTCTTCTGTCTGAAATTCATCATGCTTTGTTTCCCCAGAAGGGATAACCAAATTGTCATTTAAAGAAAACTATTTATAAATAGTTTTATTTGAAAAACAATATGGATTTAAAGCAGACATGTCAAATTTACAATGTTAACATCGCGCAACATATCGGGATGGTTTTGCCATTGCCGTCAATGGGGTGGGTGCAGCTTCCAGATGACGCGTACGGCACGTGGGCCAGCAGTTTGACACCCCTGATTTAAAGTAATCAAGTACTGTGCCTGAAAATTTCCAACAATATTATTAAAGTATTTTTATAGCAAAAAAAAAACAATCTGTTTCCCATGAGAAGTACAAAGTTTTAGATTTCCATATCTTGTTACTGCATTTAGATTTCTAAATCTTGTTTCTGTCTTGGGGATCAAGTCAAACTATACAGCTTGTGATTCAGCCAAGTTATAAAAAAGCTGTTTTCTGAACTGAGACTTCATGTGTTTGGTATTCATTCTTAAAACCTAGACTATTGAGCATTACAGAATAACATTATTTTACTGAACCCTTCTTTTGTTTGAAGGCTGAATCATGGCAACTGGACTGTTTTCTCTTGTTAGTTTGAGAGTTTTTGCTGCTCATCGAAGCAACTTAATCAGTCAGAGCAAACTAGGAAGAGAGTTGTTGGAATGTACCAATTGTTGCCAGACTATTCTCAGGGATTTTCTCTCCCAAATGTGTTGCAATATTTTAATGAAGATGCTCAGTCATCCAGGCAAGTTGAATCATGGCAACTGGGCTAATTTTTCTTTTGTTTATTAATGTATATCAACATTTCTATTCTGCCTTTCTACTGCTTACACACTGCTCAGAGTGACATATGACCCTAATTTTAAATCATAGTTGTATGCAATGATCCCTTCCACATATATGAAATCAAGGACTGAAAGCTGTTGTTGTTGCTGAGGTTATTGTTAATATTCTTCTACCTGTATGGTGGAAAAATGCTAAGGAGAAATTGTTGTCTGACTTAGTAATTGTATTCATAATTTTGTTGATTTCATCAGAATGACCTTGGGCAGGTCTTAAGGACATTTTTTAAGCCAGTTTCTTGTGATACTTGTACTGAAGTAAAAGCAGAAGCTTACATAAAAATAGTATTAAAGAATCCCATTAGAAGAAAAAATACATTTCTAATTGATATCTGAAAATAAACCTTTTGGAATTACATTGTTAATTTGCCTCAGCTGTGCCTCAGATGATCCTGGCAACTGAATGCTGTAAAAATGAAATGCTTTCAATCTTTTAAAAACAAGACCACATTTCCAAAACAGAAAGAGAACTGTCAATTACCTTGTTTCTCCTTGTATGTACGGGGATGAACCATTCTAGGATATATTTGAAATCTATCTCCTTGTAACACTTTCTTCCAAAGAAAGCAAATATTAAATACCTGATTTCAATATTGCTAACTAACCAAGTGCAAAAACTGTACTAAGTCATCATGTAAAAGAAGTCTACAAAATGTGCTTAGAGAAAGTTTATTTTTTTCCATCTGAAGCAGTTGGCGGAAAGCAATACCACTGAACTGCTAAAGGCATGGTTGTTTTAATGATAACACATACTGAGGCACAGTTCCCTAGAGTTGTTTTAAGTTATGAAGTTATTATCAAACTATGAAACATGCTGATATTCCATCTAGATAAAACATAGGGCATTTTGAAAGAACAAATAACAACAACAGTAATTTCTTACAATTATTAGTGGGCAAAACAGTCAAAATAGTGATTGTATTCCTTTTTCTTTTTTTTAATTGAAGATACAATGGTTAATATTTTAAGGAAAATTAACGCGATATCATTAGCACAATTAAAAAGAAAGTGAGATACTGGTAATTCATAGAACAAAACTTTGCCAAATTTACACATTGGTGGAATTACTGTACCATAAAAATACCTGTTTATTAACCTAGAGCAGTGTTTCTCAATCCTGGCCATTTGAGGATGTTGGCTGAGAATTTCTGGGAGTTGAAGTCTTCACATCTTCGAGTTGCCAAAACTGAGATACACCTATTTAGATACATAGGTATCTGTTGCTAACAATGATAGTGAAGAAATTAAGGACCTCACAGTGCAAACCTATTGCATTTGTTATGTGATGTTAGTTGAAGTTCATAAGGCATGGAATTTGTCCTAAAATATCATAATGCATGTATTCTTGTCCTCCCCCCCCCCGTATGGATGCCCATGCTTAAAGAAGCCTTAAATACTAGCAGTTCCTGCCTATTAGCATTCCCTAGAAAAGACATATTCCATTTTTATGATCATGGTTGGTCCAACAGTCAATCAGACTTAGACTGGATTTGGCATTTTTATCTTCTTATTGAATCCTTCCCAAGGCCCTAGGAAAGGCAGATGTGAATTTCTGATAGTGTTAAATATATTGTTGCAGGATGTAAGCTGTTCCCAGTAAAGCTGCCTTTTTCAGTTGACTGATGGTGATTTTGTCAATGCCAGTGTGTTCAAGTGGTGCCCTAGATATTTGGGATTGCACATAAGATGCTACTACTATTGCATTAACATTGCTTTCTTTTCCCAGATCTATTCTACTTATATTTGCAGGCATTTGTACTTTGCAATTTTCTCCAGTTCTTTTTCTTTTGTTCTATTTTCTCATGGTACTGCAGCATCTGCCATCCAGACTTTTTTATGTTTCTTATCAACTTTTTAAGTATAGGTGCTTGTCTGGCTTCAGTGCATCTTCTTTACTGTCTTTCAGATATCTTTCCAATGTCCTTTTTACTTCTTCAGCTATCTAATACAGGGGTGTCAAACTCGCAATGTCATGTGACGTGTCACGACGTATCACAACTTTTCCCCCATTGCCAGAGCTGGGATGGGCGAGGTTTCGGCATGACGCATCTAGCCCTCAGGCCGGCAGTTTGACACCCCTGATCTAATGATTTGCAACATTCCACACCCACCTATTTTCCTTGGTAAGTAGGGTCTGTCAACACTACTATGTGAATGAAGAGTATGTTTCATTGTCATTATTTTTATGCTGTTCCAATCCAGAGCTTTAGTTTTGCTTGAGTTCTGTGCAGTATTTCAGCTATTGCCAGAGTGTTAATTGCCCTGATGTAATTTCCTCCATTGAGCTTGGACTTTAAGATTTTCTTTATCCTTATGATGGACTCATTTCTAACCTTGTTCTTGACTTCAGTGTGCTTAATGTTGTCAATCTGAAGGATACCAATATTTATAGTGATCATTGTCATCCAGATTCTAGATGTTATTTGAGCAGAGCATCTTGATTCTTTCAATTCACCCAGCAATAGCAGGCAGAGATGTATTATTGCACCTAGCAAATTTCCCTTTGCTTTCTTAGGAATTTTATCCTATTTTAAAATATTCTCTCTCCTCTTTAAAGTAGAATTTGGAAATACTTTTATAGTCAGTTGAAATATATTCAAATCAAATAAATCTTAGTATAGCCAAAGGCCAGCAACAAAACAGTCAGATGCAAACAGAGATGTAATTAATGTGAGAGGAACTTAATTTTCAGTATGTATCATCTGCTGTATTCTTCAGATTAAATATCTTAATTTGGCAATGTTCTGTATTTTTTCAGAACATTGTTTTATCAGCTACTAAGAAGAACACATAATCATCAGATTGTCATGGCATTATCATTTAAAATTAGATACTAAATTTTAACATAAAGATAAATTCTACAAATAGGCAAGAGATTATAGGAATACTGTGATATCTGCCCTGCATCAGTGCAGAATAAAGGGCATTGTAACCTGCCCTTACAAAGCTTGACCAGTATTTGACCTAAATCAGCAAATGAAGGTAAATGCAATGACCCTCCTAGCAAACATCATTGGAATTCTACAGAAACCAGATTTCTGATTTAAATTAAACTGTAGTTCTAAATCCAGGAGATTCGGTATGATCAATTATTTTCCCTGAATGGGACTGGTTTATTTGAGCAACCTCTTTTTCACATCTATCCATTCCTTCAATTCCAGTGGGAAAGGCACATGACTCCCTCTTTATACCGTTTAAAGAACAATGACCATGACATATACCTTCCTCTCACTACTAAAACAAACACATTTTTTATTTGATGATAAACAACATATGAGATGCCCCATGAGTCTTTAGTTAAATAATATAAAGCCAAATATTTAAAGCCAATTGAACTATCTGGGCAATCAAAGCCACTAGCTATCCAAACACCCCTCCCCAAGAAAAAAATAGAATAAATCAGCAATTTGCTATTTCATAACAATACAAAAAGGCTGTCTCAGATGATTGCCTGACTTTTGAATAAAACAGAAACTTAACAGTACACAAAATATTTTTTTTAAATAATACATATAATAATCCCCCCAAACTGTGAGAAATTACCTGCATTTTTTAAAAAACATTCTTATTGTGTGCTCTCCATGGGCCCAAAACTTTTATAACATTTGGATATCTTTAATATGGGTAGATAACTATAGCATGGGTCTGATATATACTTTACATCCCCTGGTATTTCTCATGCTGAAATATAACAACTAAATCCAAAGTGTTGAAATATACACTTTTTTAAAAGCAAAAGAACATGACAGTGATTATGTCACAATTTTGGCTTTACTTCTTTTTGTCATTCTAACATCTGTTGTCATAGAGCTGAATTATGTGAAATAGACTGAATATCAGTGCAAAGAATGAGAAAAGTTTCCTTGTTAAAAAAAAATTGTTTTGCTGATTCTTTTAAAATTGAAGCAAAGTAAAGAAGTTCAGGAACAAAAAAACAAATGAAGAAGAGAGGATTATATGGAAGAAAAGGAAACATGCTAGATCCTTTTCCCTGAAGAGCATTGAGAAGGAAATTGATCTCCATTGTGGCTGAATGCAGAAAAATAAAGTTCAGTAGCCATTATAATTCTTTGCTAACATAGACAAACCTTATGAGCTACAAGCATGAACTTCCACATCTACATTTCAGAATATTATAGCTCTAAGTACAAAATCATGTGTCACATTTCAGATGATAATGCTCTATCTTTTAAGAATTGTAGAAATTCAGACTATTTATAGATAGTCATATAGATATGTATAACTATTATATAAATACCTATCATGAACTCCTGAAATTGTGAATTAAAAGAACTGAGGCTTGTGGATTTACTTTTTGCAGATGGATAAAAATCTGTCCATCAATTTATGAAATTATGGTCACTTAAAAACCAAAAAAGGCACTAGATTAGGAAACATGTTGCCATCCATTTTTTAAAAAGTTCCTGTATGATTGTCATAATGTGAATGCAGTTGTCAGCTCAATATGAAGTTGTGTTGATAAAGGTTTTCACTCTCATCTCCATATTACCTAGATCAGAATTCCTGAGGAATTCTGGGAGTTGAAGTCCACGAGTCATAAAAGAGCCAAGGTTGCCTACCCCTGACCTAGATTATCCTCAGAAGATATCTTAAATTGCAACAACAACAACAACAACAACAACAATAATAATAATAATAATAATAAACAAATAGAGGCTAAGTTGCACAAGAACCTTCAACTGAAATAAATCTATCTTCCAGTCAACGCTATTTAGATGGAAAAGGATGACATGAGAAGTTCTTAAACTATATTGCTTCCAGATTTTTTTCCAACGTGGAAAGTTAAGGTTATGATTCAAAACATTCATATTTATTGATTATTTACATCTGAAACTGCACTTTAAGCTTTATAATTCTACTTATATCCACAAAATAATTCAATTTCATTGGAATTATCTTTCTAGACTTGGTTCAATGGATTCTGCTCATATAATCTTTTAATTGAGCCACAGTATTTGGAACTTCACAGTATTTTATTTATGTATTTTAGTTCTGTATAGTTTTTATCTTTTTAAGATTCTATGCTGTCCAGAGCTACACTGTGGAAAGATGAGTGGCCAATAAATTTTACAAATACATAAATAATAATACAGTTATGAGCAGTGGCAGAAGGGCATACAAAATATTGCCAAGAGCAATGACACTTTTTAAAAGTGAATCCTAGTTTTGGAAAAGGACTAGATCCTGGCTTTCTTGCTATTTTTTTTCTTTTGCTCTTTCTCCCCCCCCCCCATTTGTACAGGCATATATCATATATTAATAATAATAATAAAGTTGGAAGGGACCTTGGGGGTCATCTAGTCCAACCCCCTGCTCAGGCAGGAAACCTTATACCATTTCAGACAAATGGCTGTCCAAGCTTCCAGTTTTGGAGCATTCACATCTTCTGGAGGCAGGTTGTTCCACTGATTAATTGTTTTAACTGTCAGAAAATTTCTCCTTAGTTCTAGGTTGCTTCTCTCTTTGGTTAGTTTCCATCTGTTGCTTCTTGTCCTGCTTTCAGGTGCTTTGGAGAATAACTTGACTCCCTCTTCTTTGTGGCAGCCACTAAGATATTGGAACACTGCTATCATGTCCCCCCTCATCCTTCTCTTCATTAAACTAGACATACCCAATTCCAGCAACCGTTTTAGCCTCCAGTTCCCTGATCATCTTTATTGCTCTTCTCTGTACTCTTCCTAGAGTCTCAACACTTTTTTTATATCGTGGTGACTATAAATAAAGTTCAGTAGCCATCAGCACAATAATGCCATTTTACCATCAGCACTGAAACACCTGTGAAAATAGGATCATCAATGCCCCTTAGGAATATTCCTTACATCAGGAAGAAAAGTATTGCAAGGATTGTAATCAACCAGTGTAAAGGCAGTCCATCTGTCTCCTATCCCCTTCATTTTAACAGAGACCAATATCCTTAGCATATCCTTTCTGATGTATGCATGGTGTATGTGTGTGTGTGTGTGTGTGTGTGTGTGTGTGTGTGTGTGTGTGTGTGTAGTCTAGATGGGAAAAATGTTGTTATAGGTACCTGGACGTCAAACCACATAGAGCTTTAAAGCTGATCATGAGCACATTGAATTGGACCTGGAAGTATACTGGTAACCATGGCCATGTCTGTAGCAGAAGTACAGCATTACTAAATCTGGTATCCTCCTGCATTTTGACATAGTTGAGACTTCCAGGTTCTTTAAAAGCAGCCAAAACTTGGTAAACCCTCCCCCTCCCATTGTGACAGCTTTTACCTTCTGCTGTAGCAAGAACTATGACTTCAGGAGGATACTCAAATTGTGCAACCTCCCCCAGAGTCAAAGTTGGAACTCAAACAAAGTCAGATCAATAATTGGCAAACAGGAAATCTGTCATGCAGCTATTTAATCTGACTCATTCATGGATTTACAGCCTCCAAGCAGTGGAATGACATTTTGAGGGCACTTGGGATGGAAATGTACAACTGATCATTAATATATTAATAATACCTTATCCCACACTATCATATAACTTCTACTAGCTATTTCATGTAGATATGAAATATGTAAATATTAACAAGCTTGAATGAGAGTCAAAGCTTGTTGATAAAACGTCTACAGGGAAGAAGCTTTATAAATCATCCTTTAGAAATTTGTTGGTGCCCTACAGATAAAATCCATGAGCTGTTCTTTTGAATAAGTTATGATTTACATCATGTTCCTTCCTAATCTTTCTCACTGTATCTTTTTAACTTTGAGATTTTTTACAGGTAAGGAAAATTGTGTACTGTAAATTTCTAAAGGTTACAATGTCCATCCTTGGCCAGAGAATAGAACTGTATATTTCAGCCTTTTTATTTAGAAAATATTTTGTATTCCGGGAATTGCAGCATTCAAAGCAAACAAGATGTTGAGAATAAACAAAAGATTTGTTAAATTAAGTTTTTAAAACCAGCATGCTTAATACCGAGCTGAAACCAGCTTGGTGCATCCTTTTGCTTTGTTGTTGCTTTTCATCTCCTTAACAGCTTTTATAATCTTTTTTGTGTGGAGATGGGAATACTAAGCTTATGCTAGCCAACAAAAAGGTATAAATATATATATGTTTTCTGAGGTTTTCGCGGGTATTTGTATGTAGGTCTTTGGTTGTTCGGGTTTTCTCCCGCGTAAAATTGGAAGTGTCTTGGCAACGTTTCGACGAAGTCTCATTCGTCATCTTCAGGCTGGTGTTTTCAGCTTCGTGCACAGCCAAGCCCCTAACCATTCAGAACACACCTCCACCCAATCAGAACACAGCCAAGCTCCCACCCAATCAGTTCATACCCCCACTGGCAGTTAAAAGGAAGAAACAGCTAAGACCACACATTGCTGCTCAAAGCACGAAGCTGAAAACACCAGCCTGAAGATGACGAATGGGACTTCGTCGAAACGTCGCCAAGACACTTCCAATTTTACGCGGGAGAAAACCCGAACAACCAAAGACCTACATATATATATATATATATGTTTTCTGAGGTTTTCGCGGGTGTTTGTATGTAGGTCTTTGGTTGTTCGGGTTTTCTCCCGCGTAAAATTGGAAGTGTCTTGGCGACGTTTCGACGAAGTCCCATTCGTCATCTTCAGGCTGGTGTTTTCAGCTTCGTGCACAAATACCCGCGAAAACCTCAGAAAACATATATATATATATATATGTTCAAAAGATAAAAACGAGCACCATTGTTGATTCCTTTGAAGGCTGACGCGTTGTTCGCCAATTCCAGCATGGCATGATGCGGGCTCTTATTGGGGATTTACACAGACGTATAAAGATGTGCTCAGGATCATTGCGAACTGTGCTGTACTAGGTTCACAGACCAACATTTTGCTGCATTAAACCACCATATTCAGCTGGTTTTTAACAACACAAGATTGCGTGCTACAAATAGACTCCAGGATAAGATTGAGGGATTACGAGAATTACATAAAAACACTATTCCCTCTGAGAACCTTGTACATAACCTCTCTAGTAAGACACTTACCCACTCCCAACTTTCCCTTTTACAATGGGATGTGGGACACAACTTAACGGACACTCGCACGTTGGATTTTATGGCGGCGCTAGAACCAACGTTACACCGTGTTGGTATGGAGGAGGTTGGAGATGACATCAGACACCGTGTAGTGGGATTACTTATGAATCATCGACCCCACCAAGCTCTATTGAGGAATGAGTTGGAAGCTCTTGCCCAACTCAAGAAGGATGACGCAACCCTCATATTGCCAGCTGACAAGGGGAGAGCTACGGTTGTCATGGATAGAGCACATTACATCAGTAAGGCGTCGGGGTTGCTTGAGGACACTATGGCCTACAGGATTGTGAGTGGGGACCCCATGGTGACCCTTAAAAATTGAGTCAATAAGATGCTCAATGCCCTGAAACGAGGTAGAAGATTAGATGACGTAACCCTTTTGAGGATACGCCCTAGCGACACGGCGGCCACTAGATTCTATGGGCTACTCAAAGTGCACAAAGAAGGGGTTCCCCTCTGCCCCATAGTATCTTTTAGGGGTACCCCCATGTCTGGTTTGGCTAAATGGCTGAGTCTTTGTATCGGCCACTTGGTCGCTGATAGCCAGACGGTGGTAAGATCGGCAGAGGAATTCCTGGACAAGATTAGGTCCTTAAGGATAGAGGATGATGAGGTGATAGTATCCTTTGATGTCATCTCCCTCTTCACCTCTATCCCACAGGACCTAGCCCTTGCGACCGTTAAAGATCTTTTGAGTTGCAGGGGCTTAGGACAACACCAGGATTCCCTTCACCCAGAAGATCTTGTGGACCTTTTGGGCTTATGCCTCAAGACCTACTTCACGTTTCAGGGTAACACCTATGAGCAAATAAAGGGTACTCCCATGGGGTCACCCATTTCCAGCGTTATTGCCGAGGCTGTATTGCAGTGGATAGAACAAGTAGCGATGGCTCAGTATTGTCCCAAATTCTGGGCCCACTACGTTGATGACACCTTTGTTGCCATCAAAAAGAGTTGGAAGGCTGACTTTGTGGGCATACTTAATTCGGTGTGTGTGGACTTGCAGTTTATGGAGGAGGAGGAACATCAAGGCAGGCTGGCGTTCCTTGACGTTTTGGTCCATCCCCAGCCTGATGGGACCCTTGCTACTAGGGTCTACTACAAGCCCACGCACACCGATAGGATCTTGCATTTTAACAGCAACCACCCGGTGGCCCACAAGGTCAACCCTTTTTAAAAGAGCTGACTCACACTGCAGCACGGTCAAAGCTAAGGCTGAAGAAAGGAAATACCTGTTCCACACCTGTAGACATAATGGATACCCCAATAAATTCATCAGGCACCACAGTGCTCTATCCAGACCTCCCCATAACCCACCTATTGGGGAGCTACTTCCACAGACTACACGTATTACTCTCCTCTATGTCAGTAATGTTTCTGAAGCCACGGCTAGGCTATTGTCATCCTATGGAATAAGGGTGGCACATAGACCGGACTGCACGTTGCATTCCTGTATCATGAGGTTGAAAGATCCACTCCCCGTTACTGAGAAATCTGGGGTGATCTATAGAATCCATTGTATGGATTGCCCAGGTAATTACGTGGGAGAAACCTGTAAAAGAGTAAGGACAAGAATACAGGAACACAAGCTGGCAATAAAAAGAGGGGAGCACTATTCGCAGATCCTCACTCACATGGTAGAGCTTGGACACAAGTTTGATTTCAGTGGGGTGCAGGTTATTGCTAGTGATGCCTCCAAGAGTGGCAGACTCCTCAAAGAGGCTTGGTTCTCGGACTGTAAGTCTATTAATCGATGTGTGGAGTTACATCCTGCACACCAGGTCATGAAAGCTTGGGAGGCACGCATTTGTTCCAGACGAAGGAAGCACCCCACTGTTTGCAATCTCGATTGTCCCAACGAAGAAATAGACAACGAGGTAAGGGTGATCCTACCATCCGGAGTGCCCCCGGCTATTAGCAATTCCTGCGTGCACCCGTTGATGAACGAAGAATTCGTTGACAACAGCAACCCACCCCCTGGTGCCCTGGATGCTCCGAACACTCCTCCCCTTCCCCCTCCCCCTCCTCGATATTGCGTCCGACCTACTGAACAGTATAGAGCACTCCTCCCCCCCACTCTTGAGGTGAAACAAGACAGCTCTCCTCGCGGCGATTTTGGTGCTTGCGTTCTGGAGGATTCGCTTATTGTACCTGGCTTGGATGCCTGTTTGAAGATCGGAACCCCTGGAGTGGATGATGACTGCAACCGCCCCATTAAGGGTCCCATCACGCGTTCCCAAGTAGCACGGTGGAAGCGTGAGGGCGCACACGTGAAGATCGCAGTTGGAATTTCCTCCGAGGGGAGAGTTGAATCGGACGCCAAACTGACAGGAATGGAGATCGCAACGAACTGCTGTGCATCCCACTCACGGAAGGGTGGCGGGTTGGGGGCTTTAGGGGAAGATGGGAGCATGGGTGAGGTGGCATGCCCCTTGAGAGTGATACGTCAGACACGGGGGAGGGAGATAGCCGGATCCGGGATTTCATCGCAGGATCAGTCTGCAGTTACACAGGTTACTCTGGTGCGAAGTGACATGGAATGCTCGCCTCCCAGCCTAGGAGCCGCACGCAACAGAGAAGTAATCACCTGCAAGAACTTAGAACTCAGAAATACTTCTGACATGAGTGATGGGAGGATCAATCGACCGGGCGCCATAACGAGGTCTATGAGCCGTATGCAGGCGCGTTTGTGCTTATAAACGAGCTCCCCCACCCTCTGGCTTTTAACACCCTGACGATGATGGCAGCAATACAGCCATCGAAAGCTAGGTTATCTATTTATTAAACATTTAATTGTTTTACCTCCTGGTGCTCGTTTTTATCTTTTGAATATGTATACACCTAGGAGACTACGTTCCTCAATTTTTAGGTTAATTTTTAATATATATATATATATAAGCCCCTGAAAGATTCAAAATGAAACTGTCTTGAACTAACCACTTCCAAGTTCCATCTCCAAGCCTATTTTGTGAAAATATAAGCTGCTTAATTTTTGGAAAAATAAAATTAAAAACTAGGGCTTGTCCAGTAGTAGAAGATATTAATTTTTCCAGGTTTCACTTAGACATGTCCAAGATTTTGCCCCAATTTTATATATATTTATAGTGTGTGTGTAAGTGTGTGTGTGTGTGTGTGTGTCCCGTGTGCATTACATATGATTATGTATGTACATACCCACAGAGATTGATACACATTCACATTTGTTTTTTATATAGTTTTATTAAATATTTTATATAACTAAAAATAAGCAATGAAACATATAAAGAAATGTGAAGGAAGAAATAAAAAGGATAAAAATATAGAAAACAATACAGGTAAAAAAAAGAAAAAAGGAAAAGGTAATTAATTGCAACATTTTCTTATTCATGAATAGCACCCATTCTTTCATCCAAACCAAACAGCAGACTAAAAAAAATATAGTTTAAAATCCAGCAATCTTTATCCTCCCTTTTTCTTTACGTTTTGGTAATTCTTTGTTTCTTCCCTAACATATAAACCTAAATACATCTTTTTGCCATGGCTTAAAAGTTGTGTTATTTTTCAAATAGGTATTGTTTTGGATTAAACACATCATTCTAAATAATACATTAATTTTTACCGCCAAATTCATCCAAATAATGATAAATAAAAATAATTGTAACTTTCCACCTTAACAATCTTCTTAATTTCATTCCATACCTTCACATGATTATTCTGAAATAACTTATAATTCATATTATTCATAGTAATGCCAAGATATTTTACCTTTTGTCCCAATCTGAAAATCAGTTTTTGCATCAATTATTTTTGGTTTTCCATCCTCATATTACATACATATTTTGTATACACCCATCCATATATACAGATATATTTGGATGCATACACACACATATATAGACAATACATAATATATATTGATTTCACCCATTTAAGGATTTTTTTTCGATATTTTCTAACATTTTATACAAAAAAAGTCCAGTTTAAGTGGTCAAATGCTTTTTCTGCATCAAGGAATATCAAAGCAGCTTGTTTTTCATAATACATTAAAAATATTTCTTAATATAGTCCCTTAACTGCCTTTTATGTAGTTAAACCTAGTTTATGTAACAAGCCACATTGATCTTCATGTGTGTAGTCTTGAAAGAAACTTTTTATCCTTTCAGGTAAAATTATAGTGAATATTTTATAATCATTGTTCAGTGAATATATTAATCAATGACTTTGGGGGCAAAGTCAGATCTTGATTCTCTTAGGAATTAATACATTTGCATCTGTGCAATTTTCTGATATCCTTTCACTTTACAAAATGGAATTCAGCATTTTTTGAAGAAGTTAGTTTATCTTCAAAATATTTTTGTAATAGGAAGCTGGCAATCCAACTGAACCAGGGCTCACAAGTTTTCCCTTACTGTTATAGATCCATTCATAATCTGTTTTGAACATCCATTATCTATGGTAAAACATGTTTCCTTAAGTATTCTTCCACTGGACATTGGACAGCAACTTATATGAAATGGTATAGAATCTCCTACTTGAGTAGGGGGATGGACTAGAAGACCTCTAAGGTCCCTTCCAGCTCTATTTTGAATTGAATTGAAATGAAAATTGGAACTATTGCTAGGGAAAGTTCTTCTCCTTTATAAAGTTGCTATATATTTACACTTATCTATGATAGAGCTAAGAGGAATGAAGAAAATACAGCACTACAACCACCAAATTATATTTCGGAGTCTTTAGATAAATTATTCTGGAACAATGCAAAATGTCCAGCTCCAATTTAAAAATACATTCATTAAAAATTATTTTAAAAATAAACTTGTACTATGCCATTTGATTTTCTTGAGTGCCAGGCTTGGCAGAACTGTCAGGAACATCCATTGCTCTGGTGTATGAACATGCGGCATGAATCAGAATATGTACATGGTTTGCAAGAATACAAAGTAATAGAAAGATATATTGTATTCATGTATGTAGTTCTTTAATAGGTCTCAGATGTCATCAAGCAACTATGATTTGTTAGTATATAATTTCTCAAGATCTCCTGGAATATCTATCTATCTATCTTTCCTCAAATTGTTTTTGCTGTTCCAGTTCCTTCCCTCAGAAAGTCAACAAAGGGTCAGGTATCTACTCTATATCTTCCGTGGTAGGAGAAATGCATATTCTCCCTAACATTATTTTTATTTCTTCCTGCTTATCAGCTTACTTTTCTGGGTAGCTTTCTGACCTGAGTTTATACTATGAAATACATTTCTCATACCTCAGTTCTTGTGATTTTAAAAACTCTTCAGGCATTGAAAAGAGAATGGACCCTTTTACTTTTCCTTGAAATTCCTTTTTCCTGTCTAATATATATAAGAATAAATGATGAATTTCATAAACAAAATGTAGGGTCTAAAGAATTTTGGATTTTGAGACCAAATTTGGCCATAATCCAAATTTGGCCACTTCAAGTTAATTAAAAAGAAATGCTCAATTGAGGGAAACAGACATTAAAATTGCAAATGTAGTTCAATTAAGTAAAAATGTGTAACACTGTATCATTTCAACATAATACAGATTCACATATATATTAATACAGATAGTCCTTGATGTACAACGATCCATTTAGTGACCATTCAAAGTTACAAAGTTACAAAGTAATCAAAAAAAGGTTTTATGAATGTTTTTCACACTTGTGAACATGGAGCATCTCCATGGTCATGTAATCAAAATTTGGAAGTTTGGCAACCAGGGTCATGTTATCACCTTTTGTGACCTTTTAGCAAGCAAAGTCAATAGGGAAGCCAAATTTATTTAACAACCATGTTACTCACTTTACAACTGCATTGATTCACTTAATAACTGTGGCAAGAAAGGTCGCAAATGGGGCAAAACTCACTTAAAAACTGTCTTGCTTAGCAATGGAAATTTTTGGCTCAGTTGCGGCAGTCTAGGACTACCTTTTTATGCATAGACACACATACATACATACATACACACACACACACACATTAATGGAGTCTGAGTTGGTGATGAATAAACAAAAAACTAGTCTTGTGTTATGATAGATGTTGATTGAACAAATTCCATATTAGAGATCATCACAAATGTTGCAACCCCATGTTGAAATGCTGTCCTCACATCACATCAAATACATTAGATATGTTAGCCACCTTAAGTTATGATATGCATAAAAATAATAAAGGTAGGATATAAATAAATTTTAAAAATAAAATTCTATGCAACTACGAAACAATTCAAACCTTTGGTAAGAAATATAGGTCCCTCCTTTAGCAGCTTGGGTATTAAAGAGAAAAAAAGTCAGACAAATTCATATTCAAGTAGTTGCATCAAGAAGGAAAAAAGGAGCTGTACATGGTTGCCATGTACATACATCCCTGAATCCCACTTTTATTCTTCCTATGCCACATCTGAAATATAATACGGTTCTCGGCTTAATTTGTGACCTAATAAAGTTGGGTCCAGACAGTGCATTTGAGCTAGTCCAAGTAGATCTTCAATGTGAGCAACTCAGGCAACAACAAAAGGCAGGGAAAGTGGGTTGCAAGGATTTAGGTGATAGGAACAGTGTCCACGGCTCATCACCTATGCACTTGAAAATCGTCATATAGTCAGACAAATGCTTAAACAGCTTTGTGTATATTAATCAAGACAGCAATATATTAAATCATACATTGGAGATGGGAACAGTTGCTTGGAAACAAAGGCAGGCCTTGTGGAGTTCCATGTACGTCTCATTGGCACTGTGGGTGCAGAACGCTGAACTGATTGAACACAGCTCTGCTTATATTGATATGATAGCTCCAGTATGAAAGATGAGAGAGAAGAAAGATTGAAAACCATCATATTTTTGGTCCATTTAGCACAATATTGAGTACCTGATGTGAAGTAGATCCCCAGTATTTTAGACAGAAATCTTTCCCAGCCCTACTTAAAGATGCTAGACATTGGAACATACTCCTTTTGTATGCAAAGCATAGGATCTATCATTGAATTATAATCTTTTCTTAGCTTTATGATGCCATTGTTTATAGTTAATCATTATTTTAGTTTGCCTTCTTCCGAACAGTACTGAAAGGGTATATAGATAGATCTGGATGATTAGATGAATTTAAAAAAAGAAGAAATAGACAGACAGACAGATAGATAGACAGACAGAAAGACAAACAGATAGATAGACAGATCAGAGTGATAGAGAAAGAGGGAGATAAGAGTGGGAGAGAGAAAAAAATGAAAGAGAAAGAGAGAAAAAGGAGGAAAGAGATATCTCTCCACAATAAACTGGTGAAGTTGTTTGGGCTGATGTGCAATATACAATCCAGGTTCAGTAAATGAGCCTCATGGATTAGTAAAGATTACTATCCTGAAATGAAGATGGGCTTTCTGCACAAGCAGGAACATAGAACTCTCTGCCCAAAATATAAACTTTTCAGAGATGTCAGGTGTATAATGAAGAGAAGGATGAGGGGTGACATGATAGCAGTGTTCCAATACCTCAGGGGTTGCCACAAAGAAGAGAAAGTCAAGTTATTCTCCAAAGCACCTGAAGGCAGGACAAGAAGCAATGGATGGAAACTAATCAAGGCAAGAATTAACCTAGAACTAAGAAATAGAACATTAATCAGTGGAAGAACTTGCCTCCAGAAGTTGTAGGTGCTACAATACTGGAAGTTTTTAAGACGAGATTGGACAGCTATTTGTCTGAAATGGTATAGGGTTTCCTGCCTGAGCAGAGGGTTGGAATAGAAGATCTCCAAAGTACCTTCCAACTCTGTTATTTTGTCAGGTTCCTAGAACCAAGAATGATACATGGAGTTACTTCTGAGTAGTTTCCTGTATTGTTCTTAACCTATAGAGAGAATCTTGCTAGGTTAAAGCTACTCTCTGCATACTATAGATATATTATGGGGACTGTAAGAGAGGAATTCTTTTAATTCTCTTCCTACTGACCAACCTTTTAAGCTCTGCTGCCTTTTTGCCCCCTGGAAAGCAACCCCTTCTTCCTGGGAATCCAGATACATTCCATCACAAAGGGCCATGGTATTAGTAATTAGTGAGTGAAAGAACTAGTTGCTATCTTAGAGAAAGCAAACGTCTTCTGGTAACCAGAGTTTGTATCCACAAACTAGTCTCAAGGAGAAATGGCAGCAACAGTGTCTCGGAGAGTTAATTCAGGATTAGAGGGACACCAACATATTTTATCAATACTAAGCTACTAGGCCTAAATAATCAGCATCCCGATAACAGAGTTTAATTAGACTTTCTCCATTCAGTCTTTTTCATGTTCTTTTACATGAAGAAACTCTTGAAATAATTTTCAGGACTTAGGGAAATTGTGAAGAAAAAAATCTATAGATAGTGTAAAGGGGCACAAAAAGTTCAAAAAATTGATTTATTTTTCAATTACAATCTCCCACAAAAGCACTAACAGTTGAGAAGCACCTTCTATATCATACCAGATGGCAACATTATAAGCCACTCTAAGTTGATTAAGATGAGTGAACTTATAAATCTTAATTAAATAAAGGGACCTTCCACATTATATCTATATCTATATCATCTATATCTATCTATATCTATCTATATCATCTATCGAGAGAGAGAGAAAGAAAGAAAGATATGACAGACAGACAAAGTTGTCATGATAATCAAACCAATAAATACTACATAGTAACACCATAAATAGAAGTCAAGCAGCAATTGATTTTAGCAGCGGCAGTCCAAAAATTGCAAACTGCCTAATTATCTTTTGTATGTGGGGCTGAAGTATCTACTATTTTGTGAAAGCCATACATATCCTGCTATGATTATGAATGTGTTTTACATTCCTGAATGTGTGCTCTAAACTGAAATAATAATATTATTCATTATTTAATTTCCAGCCAAGTTTTTGTGTTAATATCACCATGACTGAGCCACAATGTTTAATTAATATTAAATCAGAGAGAAGGAAGGAAGGAAGGAAGGAAGGAAGGAAGGAAGGAAGGAAGGAAGGAAGGAAGGAAGGAAGGAAGGAAGGAAGGAAGGAAGGAAGGTTCTGATAAAAACAGAGCTATACCACATGCACACAAAATCGGCGAGCATAAATAAAAGGCAAAGCTTGGAAAAGAAAAGCCATGGTTTGCATTTTGCACTGGATAGGTTCTGCTTGAATGAGATCTGGGATGTGTGCCAAATTAATAGGGAAAAAAGTCCCTTTCTTCCTCTCCAATAGCCACAATGTTCATTATTAAGGAAAGCATATGAACTGCAGGATTTGATTTTAATAACAGCATCGTCTTCATTAATCTGTACTTTCAATTTAGCCTCATTATGGAGAAAATGCTGAGTTAATGCAGCACCTATTATTGTTGGATTTCCTGAGGGAGGGAAGGTGGGAAGTAGTATAAAAATAAAGAAACCCCCTTGTTTTCCTTCATGTCTTTTGTCATGCTTTCAAGGACTATCAGGTGTGTGTGTCATATTTTTAAACGTTCAGGTTGTTTATCAAAGACTGTTTTCATACCTTGGGTCTCCTTAAAAGTGTGCTGACTACAGTACAAGCTGTGTGTGGGGGGGGGGAAGGATCAAAGGGAAACATTTGGGCTTTTGCTAAACATCCTATTTCTTTGGGGTTTGTGTTTTGGCTGTTTGTCATGTCAAGCATCCACTTGCCATCACCTGCAAGTGAGCTGATCTTTCTACTGACGCCTCAGTTCCTTCTAAATCAGGAGCCCATGATAGCCGCTGCCTCTTTGTATCTGCCCGGCAAATAGTGGCCTTTTGTCCTGCACAAGTTCCTAAACAAACTTAATCTCTCTAACACAGTGACAGATGACATTTAGATGTCCTTGTTTCCCTTAAAATGAGTTTTATTGACAATTGGAGAACAAAAAGAGGGCCCGAGAAAGACCAATGTTTTATAGGCCCTGCTAAACAACATCTTTGCTCTCAGTCCTGTGGGTGCAGAAAAAGCCTGAAGTTGACCCCCCCTTCCCCTTTTTCTCTTGCTTTGCAATATCACCATGACAACAGATATAGAAATCACTTAGTGACTCCCAGAAAGAAAACACAGTGACACAGTCCCCCTTGTATGGCGAATCACACTAAAGCCTTCATTCAAATGGTTATTGAGCCAGGGCATTCATGTAGAGGATGGGGTGGATTTTACACAGGTAGCTACAACAGAAAGGCCAGCCTCAGCTTCAGCCACAGCATATGGTAAAGTCTCTCCTTAATTAATGCATCCTCAATAGAATTTCTCCATTTAAAATTTGTTTTCTTTTGACGGAAACATCATTAAGGTAAAGGCAACATTAATCAACAACTTGCAACTTAAAGGGCATCAAAGGGGGCTTTCTTTTTCCCCCTCTGTTCTTCCTTTCTCTCTTTTTCTACCTTATGCAACAGAATATTTTAAGAGTTAAGCAAACAACATATGATTTTTCAGGCATCTTTGTCATCAGGCACATCTGAAGAGGCCTCTACTGGCCAGGATCACGAGGTGCAGCAAAGCTCTTTTAATTGATTTGGACAGGAATGCAATCAGGATGGCAAATTTTTATTGCAAAACTCTTCACAGAGTGACTCCCTGTCTGTATCAAAATGTTTTATTCCATGCCTGCTTACTTAAAAAAAAAGGGTGGGGGGCTATCATGATTTTATTGTCAAAATGCAGGAAAGAAAAGGAACTAATTAAACATGTTTATTTCCTTGTTAGTTCTACTGTAATTTTAAATCATTAAAGTTAATAAAAAGAGTTAGTTGTGTTAATGTTTGTATTGGTGGTTTGTGAGAAAGGGTGTGTATCCTAGGACGTTCTGCAACTTTCAACTTAAAATTATTCAATTTTATTTTTTTGGTTGACATTTTGTTTATGCTAAGTCTCACCAATATTTTTTTTTAATCAGAAATTTAACCTATGTAATCTAAGTTACTAAAACAAAAATGTCCTTTCTCAAAATAGGCTTTCTGAAGCCTATATTTTCAAGGGGAAAAAAGAAAAATCTTTTCATAATTCTGTCTTATTTTCCTTATGCCATACATAACTGTAATATATTTACCCAGGTATGCAAAATAATATCTCCTTAACTAGCTTCCTTTTTTAAAAAAACAAAATTTAAATATGATTTAATACTGTATTTCTTTTAAAAAAATTTGAGTGTAATAAAAATGATCTTGGATACTATGGAATCAGCATAAATGTAGGATACTTTCAGAATTGCTAGTAGGTAGCAATAATGTAATAATTGAGAAGAAATCTGTTTTATCATGCATGTTTTTTCAGCATTCTACAATACAGTAACATAGATAGTTTCATTTAAATATTATATGGAAAATGAATATTGTATACCGGCCAGAAAAAGTTGAAGAAACAATCCTGAAAAACTGCAGTTACAAAATTGATAGATAGATATTAAAACAAACAGAAAAGAATAAAGTAAATCACAATTATTAAGTGCTACATACTAACTTTCCCAAATCAATTCCAACTGTAATTTCAAAGAATTATTAAAAAATTGACTAATATCAGACTATTTGAAGACTTGGTATTATATAAGTTTGTCATTCCATTTTATCCTTGATTGCCTTAATGATTCTCATCTTTTTCTAAGTGCATAGATATGCATAAGGAGGGAAATGGGGTAGTAGAGGAATAACTCTAGTTTACTATTCTAGTGCTGGTACATCCTTAAAAATTATGCACTATACAATATAAAACTGCTACTCGCAGTCGCAACAGTGACACCTACTGGGTGGAACAGGAAATAGAAAGGCTTTCTACTTTGCTTTGCTTTTTTAAAAAGTAACAAAACAACTCAGATATTTCCGAGTAGATTCTGCTCTGAACCTATAAAGTAATAGAATAGGTAAAATCCTCCACATTCTTAGCGTATTTGCCACTCTGTGCCAAAACAATTTTAATGCTAAGATAAGAGTGAAATATATAAAATATTACTTAACAAATCTCAAGTGGAAACTGTTGCTTTTAAAAATGGACATAAATTCTGATATTGTCTATTGTAAACAAAAACATCAGAGAAAGTTCTGAATGAATAAAACAAGCATACATATTTATATGTGCATGTTTGTATGCATATTCATATCTCTGTTGTATATAAGCAATGCTGTATATCAAATCAACATAGTTTACTTATTATGTTTTGAATATTTTGATGAGTGAATTATGAATTAGATTATATTAGCTCATGATTAATAATTTCGGTCCAAATAAAAAAAGGTGAAGATGACACTTTCAGTATGTTTCTAGAGTTTTCATAAATAGTTTATAAATTCATGATTGTGCCATGATCACTTGTATTAACAAAGAAAAAGTCTAAACAGGGAAAGAAAAGGAGCATCTATATTCCTAAAGTATTATATTTTAATAAAAAGGCCAAGGCTGTGAAATAGAAAAATTAAAAACAAAGAAATTGAAACAACCCCTTGCCCCCAGAGCTCTTGAATTGTATAATATTCACTTTATTTGAGTTTTGACAGTTATTGAAGCTTGATACTTTAGCATCATGTTAGCCTTTCATTTCTTTTTGTAGTTTTTTGTAGCCAGTGGACTATTTGAAAATTTTTGGCAACAAAAGCGAAATAAATTTTCTTTCCCAAACATGAAAGTAAGTGATAAATAATATATGGCAAATATATCATTAAAATTTCCACAATGTAAAAATAATATATTTTGTAGAACAAAGGGGATTCATTGGTTAGATGAGAGAAGAGAAAGGTAATACGCACAATTATACATATGTGTTTCAATTTAACCACAATCTTACTGACTTTTAACAGAAAAAGGTAATCATTTAAAGTCATTTTACATATTATATCTTGCATATCAATTGCCAATTGGTTTTATTTAAATTCTTAGGAAATGTTTTGCCTAATATTAAAACACAATGTTATTAATATTAAAACAATCTTACAAGTGACCCCAGACATTTCTAATATTGATAGAACTGGAAATTTCTGCACAGTGTCCCATTAAAGATTGTCTGAAATAAGGAAATGATGATGTGGACTATATTTATAATATATTAGAACTTTTGTTATTTGTTTATTGTCTTAAAAAACATTAATTACAACATGAAACTTGCAGTCACAAAAAGTCTCTCATTACTGTTTGGGGTATTTGAAAGCGTGCAAAATACATTTTCTACAACATCACTGGAAAGTATGTAGATTACACTGACCCTAGAAAATAAAACTCAGTGAAGAATGTGAAAAAAATAATGATATTGAAAACAATGGGAAATAGCGGAAAGAAATTATTACGTTTTCATTTCATTTCATTTTTTAATGGAACAGTTTGAAATATTTTTAACTAAAATAATTTATTTGCGAGAGAAATAAAATACAATCAAGATACAATTTAGTAAAATCAAACAAACCCTAAAACTTTTGCTGATATATTTTATGAACAGCTGATTGTCCTATTGGAGGAAAATATCAGTTGATGCAGCGAAAGAGAAATGTAATGTGCTAAAATTAGCTACTATGATGCTTAATTTTAAATTATTTAAATTATTATCCAATAGAAACAAACTTCATTTAGAGAATGAAAAACCTGCACTGTTATAAACTTAAGAAAAAAGTTTCTAATTCCATTATACTGATTCAGAAAAAGCTAAACAAAGTTGTTAAATTGATTAATATTTTTGTATGAGAGGGACTGTGAGCTTACCAGGCTGTTCACTTTACATGCTCTGCATATCTTGGCAGATTGATAAATCTACTATGAGTTGTAGTTAGGCTTGAAATATGCGTGGTCATATCTTTTGTATTCAGTGGCTCTGGCATTCATGAATTATTTCTGTTGACAATGGCAGGCAAAAGTGGGTTTAATATAGTTAATTGAGACAATTATAAAAACAAAGGGGTTTCAGACTAATACAATCCATAATATATTACAATTATAAATACAATTATTATAATATACACTTATTTAGTCATACACAAAAGTAAAATATGATTTGCAAAAGCACTGCTTATGAATGAGTAATGCAGAACAGTTTTGAAAACCTCCCTAAAAGACAAAAAAAAAAAAAAAAAGGAAAAAAGGATTTTGTGGCCTATGAGCCAGTATCTTGTGTAACGTATAAAATAAGCCCCAAGAGTTAACAGAAACTTAACTGGTGAACTAATAAACCTGAGTCTAGACTTTCTAACAAAAAAGTAATATTTGTGAATTCTCTCTGATCAGAAAATTAGTCAACAAAATATTTTTTTCTTTCCTAGAATGTTTTTTTTTTTTTTTGCCTTATGTGGTGTTCTGAATGTCTTTCCCTTCATTTCTCCCTCCTTTTTTTTATCAAAGGAATTTTTAGGTGCTGTAATTAGCTGCAGTTCAAATGGGATAAAGATTCCCGCAGAACATGAAGAAAATGGAAGCAATGAGTAAGGTAGCTCTCCAATTTTGTTCAAAGAATACTCCATATATCCAGGAAGTGCCTATATCAGAGTTCCACAGACCTGTTGCCTACTAAGATGCCAGGAGAGTTATCCCAAACAGACGGATTAGCAGTGACTTAACTAAAATGCATTTGGACTAGACATATACATTTCCCCTTGCCCAAGCAAGTTGATAGAGTTAATTTTGATTTTCACACTGAAGTTATAAGATTCTTTCTTTATTCCTGTTTCAATTTTTTCTATCCCACTTCCCATTAAAACAAACATCAAAGCAGTTTATATTTAAATTTAACTTTTCAGTTTACAACAATGGATTAAAAGCATTAAGGAAAAACATACACAGTAAAGTCAACCAGGGAAATACTGCAAGAGCAATGGAAAGCAAGAAGAATTTGAAAAGTTAAAAATCAGGGCAACATTGGTACATTATAGAAAAGCCTCAGAAAAGTAAAATGTCTCTGCCTAGCACCAGAGAGATAACAACAAATGGCCAAATCTTGTTTACAATGGTGGGCCATTTCAAAGAATATTGTAGAGTATTTATTTGGGAGGGAGGGGCTACTGATGAAAAGGCCACTCATCATTTCTCACAGTATGGGGATACCCAGAGCAGATTTCCCAATTATGACCCAGAAGTGATCATTCAGATACTATAGAAGTTATCAGCTTATATATTTTTCACACGAATGTGCATAAGGCATTGAAGATATGAAGAGGTATTCTTAGGAATAGTTAAAAAAAAACATCATGATAGGCAACCACAACAGTGCAGTCAAAACTTCTTCCATTTTTCATATATAATGCAGGCAGAACTTCAATTGCACTATTGTGAGTGCCATTTTTTAACCATATCCTGCAGCACCTCTGAAGATATACAGATGGTATAGAGTAGGACTATCTATTATTAACAATGCATGGAACAGTTATATTAAGTTCAGATTAGTGTTACTAGGGTTCTCATACTATCGTTTTTCAGATATTTTTACAATTAAAAAGAAAACACGCTGGACACTGGGCAGTCTGTTCAAAACTTTTTTTGTGTACAATCTTCCTGAATGATCAGTCAATCCAGTTGAAAATCTATAGTAAATATCTTTTACATACCTAATCTGTAATAGATTATTTTGAAAAATATGGATCTAGAATCCATATAGAACATAATGGGATATAACAGAATAGAGGATATAGAATAATAAACATATAAACAAGTTCAAGTTATCATGTGGTTTACTGGGAAAAGAAAACTGTTGCAACCATTCCAGTCTTACAAATTACATGCCTCCTTCTGTATTATAATAGACTGCAAGGAATAAAATCTGACATAAGAAATAGGATTTACTGTCATGGATTTATGATGCATGAGATTAAAGAAATCTTTATGTTAGTAAAAACTAGCTTGAAGATTTCTAATATGAGAGATTGAAATTTTTAAAGCATTTAAGCCTGTTATTAGCTGATGTTTAAAATATTGCAATGTTTTCCCATTTTTTTGCTGTTGATTAATGATGTGCATTTAAGACATACGATTTGGTATATGTTTATTTTGTATACAAATAATACCTACCATCTCATCAACCCAGCAGTAATCGGGAATACTAAAAATTCATACATATATTTGAGTTTGTGTTTTTATGTGTGTATGTGATTGTGTGTGCATTTTTTTTTAAATTAAAGGACCGTCTTTTAGTAAAGCTGTCAGGGCAACATATAGCTACGATAATCAAATACCAATATAAAACGTGTACAATGACGCACAGAAGTTAGAATGGAATATATTCTATGAGTAGTTTTGTAAAGCTTCCCATTGATATTACATATTTAGAGCTGAATGTGTTTGTGCAATAATCTGGCAATTGATGCCAAGTTGGCATTTCATAAATAGGGGCCACAATTACTATAGGAATAATAGTTTCCTTACCTGTCTTACCATAAGACTTTTTCTACACTTTCTGACAACAACTCTGCCTATTTAAAAGAAATTGTTTCAATTCTATTTAGAATGTTAGAAACTGATACTGAAATGTACCACAATATTGAATTATTATCATAGACCAGTTAGAGGCTTTCTTCTGGTGAAAATGCCTTCTTTCTAATCACTATCTTCAGATGTTTGCTAGGCAGGAATCAGGAGATGAATTCAGTGACTGAGTTCCCAATCTGTCTGTCTATAAAGACTTTTTATAATGACTGTAAATCTTTTGGGCAGAGATATCTTTGCTGATATTTCTTGAGGGAACAATATTTATTGATGTATGCATGTGGATTTACTAGTCATTTTAACAGTGGTAAATTGGATACTTCTTGTATGCAGAAAATTATAAACTATATGTCTATATTATATTAAAGAGAAAAGAGAGAAAGTCTGCAGTTGTTTGCATCAGTTATCTGAACATGATTAGCCAACTGTAATCAAGACAATCTAGAAATGTCCTGCTCCATGATTGTGCGTACCCCCATGATGAAGAATAATTGGAATTTTACAAGAAAGTTAAATATGTACTTCTTAATAAACTTTTAAAAAGTGGAACCTGGACAAAATGTTCCAGTGGGGATTATTTCTGATCCTTGTGTCTCATATTCTTCCTACCTTTTGCTGTTGTTTTCACTTTCCCATTCCATGCATTCAGCCAATATTCCAAGCTTTCTTATGCACTCATTTGTTTTTGTCTATGGAGATTCTCAGTCATTTAGGTTAGCGGCCCCCAACCTGTTGGGCACAGGGACTGGTTCCATGAAGAAAGGTTTTTCCCCAGACCAGAGGCAGCGTGTTTTGAATGCATGACACAGCATGATGCAGCATGATGCGGACAGGTGCTGGTCCACAGACCGGGGGTTGGCGACCCCTATTCAGGTCATGGTTGTTCCCAAAATGCTTTTTCAAGAGGCAACTGGGCTTCGTTTTTCCTTGAAGATGTTTCACTTCTCATCCAAGGAGCTTCTTCCATTCTGACTGAATGGTGGAGGATGGAATGATTTATATTTCTTGCAATCACCTTTGCACAAATCCTTCCATCCTCCACCATGTGTCAGAATGGAAGAAGCTTCTTGGATGAAAAGTGAAACATCTTCAAGGAAAATCAAAGTCCAATTGCCTCTTGAAAAAGCACCTTTGGGACATTCATTTGTTTTGGTTCTCTTTCTTTCTTTCTTTCTTTCTTTCTTTCTTTCTTTCTTTCTTTCTTTCTTGTTTTAAACTTTTTTTTTATTCTTTGCATGAAAGTGTGCTGATCTGTGCATATTGTTTGATCAGTATGAGGACTGAGTTTGATATTTTGATGAGACAAAATATCAAGAGAGCTTCCAATTAAACAACAAATGGAAAGTCAAACACTTAGAGGAAATCCTCTGAAATCAGTGGAAGAAGTTACCTATGGCTAATTTGTTAAATAGTGTTTTAATGTGTGCATAATAAGGGAAAACGTTTGGTGCTATACTTATATACTATGTATATAGCAGTGTGTAAACTTTACAAACAAAACATAAATAGCAGAGAAACTAATTTTTTTGCTCATGAAGAACATTAAGTAAAACAGAATTAAGGAAGTTATGACCAACTAGATACTACTGAACTACAACTCCAAGTAAGCATCACTGGTGAAGAGAGATGCTGAGACACATAGTATGGCTATAAATTGATTTGGATTCAAAGGCAAAAACAGTGCTTTTGAGCACATAAGAGCCCTCATGGAGTACCTGTCTATAACTCCTTAAAACAGATATATCTATTTCCATAATCAAAAAGAAACTGAGAAGGGCTGCCATGAGATTCAGGAAAAGACACAGTTAATTTAAGAAGCTAGTCAGTTGCTGCATGAGTGCCCTGAAGGACTTTGCTGCTTTCAAATCCAAAACGCTTTGCTGTATACTACTTCAGCAATAACTGGAAAGTCAAGAATTTTCCTCACCCGGATTATAGTGAGCAAAAGAGTTGTTTTGTTTTTGCTAAGTCAATATTAATTAAGAGAAGGTGATCAAAATTCCTCCCAATAATTATAACAATATTTCCTAGCAGAGTTTAGTTCACTTTGAAAAATCTTAGAAGATCCTGTGTAGGATCAAAAAGGCTGGTTGAATGAAAGTTAATTTTCTTTTTTTCAGAAAGTTTATTTCTGCCCAAGAAGGCTATTCCTTTCAAAAACATTTTTGAGCCCAGAACTTTTTTTCCTGAATCCATCATTTAGACCAGAGTAAGATAGTAGTTTATCATGTTTATGCATTTTTAAAGAAATGTAAAATAAACATTGACCACAATTCTGTGCATAACAAATATTTAGTAACTGGCAAGCCTCAATCCCTTCCAAAGAAAGTAAACATGTCTTTTTTTTAATCAAACAGTTCTTTTTTTTTTTTAATCTCTGTAAAATCATTGTATACCACGGAGGAATAAGGAGCTTTTGGTAATTTAAACAATACTGATAGGCATATGTGGTCAGTATAATGGTCATAGCTAAGAGTATAACCAAAAAGAAAATATGCAAGAGAGGCTAACCAATAACACAAGAGAAACTGCATGCTGAACTTCCTGGATAATAAACCAAGCAGTTGAGATCTGGAACTACACACTGTTTTTCTTTCATTTATTTTTTTTAAAAAATGCTCACTAACAGAAGTTACTTTGATTTCACTGATGGGCTTCAGTGTTGGAAAGGGAATTTCATAATGATTATTATTTCTGATCCTACATCAACAAATTCATTCCAAATGGACTTTAAATATATAGTTGAATTTATGCCAATAACAACAGGGATGGAAACATGTTCCAGTTCTTTTGCTTTATGTAAGATGGAGTAAGAATATAAAGATGGCACATTTGTAAATCCCACACGCTTTTGTTCTTTGGACAGCAGTTATCAAATTTATAGAGGATTATGTGTCAAAGAAAAGAAAAAGTCTTTAGCATTTTTTAAAGGAAAAATATTTTCAGAAGTAATATGAATCATTAATTTCATGTGGTTTAATTTTCAGTGCAGTATACTGATGATAATGTTTAGTAGGATGAGTACACACACACGCGCATGCACGCGCACACACACACACACACAAACACAATGTAACTGAGAATCCTAAGTGATAACCTGCAGGACTTTGTTTTCCATTAAACTGTAAAGCAGACATACAAATGAGCTGAAAATGCGAAGAATCAAAATAAACTAATAGTGATTTTATAGGAAAGTTGTAATGCATATTACAGTTTCAGAACAGTATTTTATTTTTCAGAAGGTGTTGCAATATCATTTTATATTTCAATATGTTATATTTGCTCTTTTTTAAAAAACACTAGTAATTTGGATTTATTTGCAGTAATGATATGACATTAACTTTTTTACTTTTTAGTTGCTTTACCTCTTTGAAATTCCACTTTCAGAAATCTGTATTCTAAACTTCACCTTGCTTTTGTTTAATAGTTTTTCTTCATTTTTAAGACAAATTATTTATAACAATAAAGGGTTATTTAAAAGAAAATAAAATTGGAAGAGACACAAATGTTTGCTGTGAGAAACATTGACTAAATGTAAAATTACAAGACTTTATAAAGAATGAACTTCATAAACATATTCATATACATTAATAAGGCTAATGAATTTTAATTTTGCAAGTGAATTTATCTATCAGTGTGCATCCTTTTGCCTTTAAAACAGGGAAGTGTACAGAAGTCTAATTAGCTGAAAATTCTCTATTCCCTAGGAGAATTGTCTAAAATATATTGGGATTTGCTTATAATGATGTTATATGATATTTTGGCTGCTATATCTGCATATGCAGAGAATTTAATATTGATTTACTGTACCTACTTGCCAATCTTTGAGCACATAGATGGCCATTACGGCTGCTAGGGGTATCTATTTTGTCTTTTCATAATTGTCATTTCTGGCTCTACTTAAGATTAAAATATGAAAATTGTGTCATATGGCCACAAACAACGCATTAGCCAGGTTATCGGCAATCTTGTGGCACAGCTATCATGTTTGCTCTCATTCATTCTCATTTTATTTATGAAACCTACATTCTATATTAGAAAATGTCTTTAACGTGAATAATTATTTTCCATCCAGTTTTTACATGTGCATGCCCGGCGCAAATAAAATCTTATTCCAAAGGAACAGTTTGTCATCTGCAAGGATACTGTGCTTGCTTTGTAGAACTCAGTATTTGCTTTTTTCAGTGCAATCCCAAGTAGATCTATTTGAATTAACTCTCTTCAGTGGGGCTTATTCCCTGGTAAGTTGTGTGCAGGACGGATAGTGTGGCAATTGTGTGCAGCAGGTACTTTTCTGATATTCACATAAAGGATGAAATTATGTCCAGATAGTTTAAATGTGTTCAGCAATTACTAAAATAATATGTCTCTGAAAGGAGTACAACTATTTGATCTGAAATCATCTGGATGCATTATGCAAATACTTCTGGCATATGCTGAAAAAAAAGCAATGCATATGTTTTTCCACTGTTCTAATATTATCTATTTATTTATTGCTACCAAAGAATCTGTGAGGAAGAAAAGTTGGGGGAGAGAAAGTCTCTGTCAGGGGTCAGTATTCTCTTTTGACAAAGCTATTCATGAACAACTTACAGCTGAGAAAACAAAGAATAAATATTGCATGAGAAAATTATCCTTAACATCATCTTCTTTATCTATCCATTTTTTCCAACATCTTCCCCTCCTCATAATTGCAGTGAAATTATTTTTTTTTAAATGGCATTTTTATACTGGAGTGAACAGTAAAATGTTCAAGATAACACTGTGTTCTTCAGCTGCTTATAAACCATATTTGAGTAAGTTATGAATTCTTTACCATTTAGTAATGCTCTTCATGAATCATTGCCACCTAGTCACATGGACCCAAAGAACATGTTTTCTTTATTAAAGCTGGGGGTGGTATTTATTGTTGTTGTTGTTGTTTGCCATCCAGCTAAAAAGGCCCCCCTCTCTCTCACTCACCCCCTCTCCTTTTTTATACAACAGGATTTTTGACAGGGTTGACTTCAGACAGCTTTCCAGCTGGGGTCGGGGGCCTGGGTGAACCTTCAAAATTTTCCCATTTGAACCTCATCAAAGTGAAGGAAATTCAAGGATCACTAACGTCTCAGATGGTAGCACTTGCCCTAACAACCAAAGTTCAGGAATTCTTTGGAGCAGGCTGAGGTCATTTTTTCTCCTAATGCTTTTCTCTATTAATCAGAGCTCATAGCTCAGATTGGTCTTCAACTTCCTTCCAATCCTTACTAAGCCTGTCATTTCTAGCTATTATTTACTTTAATGGACTTTGGCTGATCCCTTATGAAGCTTTGGATCCGAGAATAATACGGCTGGAAAGGAACGGGCACAGGCCTGGGTGTGGGTTTGCCTGCAGATTAACCATGGCAGATGGGCTTTATCGCAGCTTCCTCTGTGCGAGTGTTGATTGAGAGGGTATAATGAGAGAGGTGGTGTCAACACAATGGCTGCAGCCACTGCATTGCACCTTGTGTCTAAACAAATTCTCTCCCCCCCCCTAAATCTTAGGGTTGTGAAATTTCAGGAAGTCAGAGCACAAGAACAAGCACAAAAACAACTGTAAATAATCATGAATGTTAATCCAATGCTAATTGGTCCCTTCTTTCATTATAGATACATTTTGCTCAGTTTTTTAAGAAAATTAATTATGTGGACAGTTATACATAATTGGACTTTTATAGTAGCTTGAATGTTAGTGCAACCAAGTAGCAAACTTAATTATTATTATCTCATTAATTTGCAGAACAAATGTTTCCAATAAAAGCATAATCTTGATGCAGTCTGCATGTTTTTGATACATAGGGAATACATTCTTAAGTGGGGGGGATCAATTAACTATTATGTAGAGAATAAAAAAACAAATGACAAGAGAACTTCAACTTATCCCATTAATTTCATTTTGTAAAAACAAGAAGCCAAGTGCATTTGTTTGCTAATACAATCATTAAATATATTGGTTTGCTAATCTTAAAAATGCCTTTTTATACCATTCTCAATTTAAAGTTTTCACTTAATTCCTTCCTTTCACTGATGGATTAAAATCAAAACTATTGATTCTTTTATTCCTTCAGGCTGTCCCCATCTGTCTTATCTCTTTCATCACAGCACCCCTTGGACTGAGAGAGAGAAGTGTTGGACAGATGAATGGGGGAAAATCAGGAGAAGATTCTAGGTCAAGTTTGTGTACAAGAGTTGAAATTTTTAGTGACAGTCTCTTCTCTCTGCCAAGCTGAAGTTTCCACACAGAGTTGCACAAGCTAGCCCAATTATCCTCCTCTTTTGAAAACCATTATCAAGTTTTTCAAAACTTCTTTCATTTCACTGTTGTCATTCAATGAAAAGGAAACTAACCACCATGTCAAGACAACTCAGCTGCCTAGCAACCAAGGGCCAAATTTTAATTCTGACTTGCTTCTTGTCTTGACTAATGGAAAGTGACTATGTTAAGCCAGTCAGAAAGGTTGTTTGTCACATATGAAATGCAAACAAAACAACATTGTTTTCTAAAGTTCTGGCTGTGATGGATCTAAAGATTTACAGTAACCTTATTAATTTTCTCTTGTGTTTCAGTGGGACAGATGTCATATACATTCGTGCTTTATTAAGTGCATTATAAGACCCAACAAACACAATACTTTGTCTCCCTGAAAACAAAACAAAACAAAACCCTAAAGGGGGGGGGTGTAAGGAGGTTGTTAAGGATCTACAAGTTGTATGGATTTATGAAATGTGCTATTACTGTTTTAATAGGTAAATAATAAAAATAAAAGCTCAGTCATAAATATGATCACACAACAAGCAAACCCATCAATACATATAAAATAGATTAAAATGACTAGCAAAGAAGAAAACAAAAAAGCTATTATTAAGTAAGTGGTGAATTTAGCACAAATTTTTCCACCTTTGCTTGCTTGTACACTTCTGAGATTAAACAATGAGACAGATTGGTAGGGAGGCTGAAATATATGCTGTCCTCTCAAGAGCTGTAATTAGAAAGCACCATTGACAGAAATCAGCCGCCTGTTGCAGGGAACTGTAACTACTACTATTGGTACTATGATTAGTACTGAATGAAATAATATGTGATATGCTAAAAATATCATGCTAAAATAGTTAATAATTGCTTTCCAAAATCTAATGCATCCATTTTAAAAAAGGTAGTTGAAGCTATTGTAAAGTCAAGTAGTTTTCTTTTCATTTTAAAAAAACGAAACATAGGTTATTTTTATCAAAATTAGATATAGGGATGATCTCTCTATCCAAATCTAGACAGGAATATATATATCCTTCTCTCTCTCTTCTTCTTCTTCCTCTTCTTCTTCTTCTTCTTCTTCTTCTTCTTCTTCTTCTTCTTCTTCTTCTTCTTCTTCTTCTTCTTCTTCTTCTTCTTCTTCTTCTTTTTCTCTCCTCTCTCTCTCTCTCTCTCTCTCTCTCTGTATGTGTGTATGTATGTAGTTAAACATGAACTTTCATTTATCAAGAATAGAACTGATAAAGGGATTTGGGGAGTTGCAATTCTAGCTCGTGTAGAAGACATCAGGTTAAGAATAGTTTAAAATATCTATGCTTTATCACTATCCCCATACTTTTGTTCATTCTATTAGAGTATTGGAAATGGTGTTTACATATCAATTACTTATAGATTTATTTATTGGTAATTCATTTTATTTAAAACATTCTGCTTCATTTTTCCAATGGATATTCCAATTTAACTCTATGAATTACATAAGAAAAATACATATCTAAACCAAAAGAGAACAACTCTTACAGACTATCTTTAATTGAATTTATAGATAACAAAGCAAGCTTCAATAGGATTCTCTGAGAAAGACTGTTCAACAAAGTTTGACTGAAAAGCCTTATTTTTTTTAAAAAAGCAATACATTGTGCAAATACAGTAAAGAATTTTACAAAGATTTGAATAAAATGTACATATGCAAAATTATGAACATTCAAATAAAATCTCACCTTGGTGGATAACTATCTCATGTCCAGAGTGGATGCTCAAATTATATTTATGAGCAACTTCAAGATCTCTTATGTTTTCCTTATGGTTCTTTAATATAAACTGAACTTAAATCTCCAATAAATGTCTTATTACAGAGTATTGCCTCTCTTAAAGACAAATGGTTACCCTCTGGCTATTATCTATCTAATCTATGATCATTTGTTCATTTATAGCAAGCACCCTGATGAAGATCTCGAAGAAAAAAAATGGGAAGTGTAAAAGTCAGGAACAGGGACACAAAATTTGCAGACATTCTGATGCAGCAGACTCTTTTTCACACAAACTTTAAAGAAAAAATTGAAATATAATAGAAAAATGGAGAAACATTGAAAAATATTCAGTGTCAATATTGTAGCATTAGAGAGATAAAGGCACTGTTGTGGTTTGTTCATAAATTTAAAAAAATAGCTTATTGGATCAATAATTATGATTATATTGATTAATTTGTGGTTGTTACACTGTTGAAATCTACAGAATGAAACTATTTTTGCCTGTTTAGTAGGTGGAAACACACAAAACCATTGAAAACTAAGAAATAACCATAATTTTAAATCGAAAAGTTATATATTTTAGACTTTGGAGAAAATATTAACTTGGGGGGGAAATGAATTTTACCAGTATTGAGATAAATTTCTCTATGCTTTCATAAATTATAATTTTACTTCTTTCATTCTGAGTATTTTCAGATATAGCTCAATTTAATTTATTTTTTTTTTAAAAATTCTGTTTTTTAAAGAAAACAAAACAATATCATAAGCATTTTTTATAACTTCTCCATTGGAGGTAAGAAATTCAGCAACAACAAGAAAACATTAAATAAATAGGGAATGGATTACCCAGATTTTTCATTCAATAGGCATGTTACACAAATACAATAAATCTGGTTTTTCAGAGATATGTGAGAATTTCTAGTAAAGTAGAATGTTGGTTTCAGTTATGAAATATAGAACTGCTATTTTTTTATTTCACAATATGTTTTTAATTGAATATATATATATATATATATATATATATATATATATATATATATATATATAAATTTATCATATCTTATGACAGCCTCTTATTTGTAATTTGTATGATATTTGTTCTCAACTATGTAAATGTTAGTATAAGTCTAAATAGCAAATGATTCCTGGAAGAACTGTTCTGGAACTATCATTTTCCATTGAAAATTTCATAGGATTATGAGTTCAGAAGTTTTTCCTAACACATTATCTAAATCTGCCATAACAAAATGATGTAACTTGTGCAATTATTATGTCTATGCTCTAGATCTGGATAAAGCTCAAATTCTGGGCCACTCTAGGGTAATTGAAGACAAATTGCTATTGCACAATTAGATGACACCAATTTGCCCTGTCCCAATTCACAACCATCTGCAATCCTCTGGCCTCCAATTATTGCCTTAACTCTGTGTTTCATATATCAGCATTGTGCAAAATACAGACATATTTTCTTGCCTGTGTAAATACCATGGTAGAAAAGGGAGATAAAGAACTGAATTCAGTGATTGAGGAATTCATTTCCAGTTCAAAACAATTACTGGTGACCCCAATCAGAGTGACATTTATAATCAAAGCACCATCAGTCACTCCAATCACAGCAATCTGAACAGGAGATGAAAAGTAGGAATAAGAAAGAGGAGATCAGAGCAGAAGAGATCCTGTCATATGGTCGGTATTGTGGTCTATGGGGAACACAGAACATAGAATAATAGGGTTGGAAGGGACCTTGGAGGTCTTCTAGTCCATTCCCCTGCCCATGACAGGAGATCCTACACCATACTGGACTTTCTTTGATGGGATGGATACATGTAATCTTAGAAAGAATAACAGAATAACAAAACAGAATAATAGAGTTGGAAGGAAACCTGGAGGTCCTCCAGTCAAACTCCCCCACCCAAGCAGGAGACTGTATAACATCCCAGACAAGTGGCTGTCCAGCCTCCAGTGATGGATCACCCCCAACTTCCTAAGGCAAGACGTTCCACTAGTTAATTGTTCTCACTGTCGGGAAATTTCTCCTTAGTTCTAGGCTGCTTCTCTCCTTGATTAGTTTCCATCCATTGCTCTTATTCTATGTTTGAACAACAGGATTACTTGTTCAAACATAGAGGATTACTGTAGAAAATTCTAAACAAATAGTATGTGTGATTTAGTACAAAGAGAAAACTTACAGTACAAAGAGCTTTAGTAAGTCTTATCAGGTACAGACAAAGATTTGCAGCTTGGCTTGCAAGGCACCAGGATGGCTATTACAAGAAGAGAAGGTTACACTTGTCTTCCTCCTTGCATACAAAACAACTCAGTCTCACTCTCCAGAAAACCAAGAGAGTAGGACATGCATAGTGCGATGGAAAGAAAATTCAGGCAGTCAGACATAAAATAATGCCTGTGTAAAGAAACTGATAATACAACATAGGGCTAAAAAAGAGAGAATAATATTTTTAAAAACAAACACAAAAAGAGACGTCGCTACTCTGCAGTTATTTTTAAAAACAAACACAAAAAGACACGTCGCTACTCTGCAGTTATCATAATAGAAAATGATGGCAATCAGTGACCAGCTTCAATTTTTCTCAGTTAAAGAATAGAGGGAGAGCCAACAGTTTAGTAGCAATGAAAGACACTGGATTAGAAGCCAAGAAACCCTGAGTTCTAGTTCTGCCTTAGGCATGAAACCAGCTGGGTGACTTTGGGCCAGTCTTTCTCTCTCTCTCAACCCTAGAAAGAACAAAGTAATGGCTTCAAAAGATGCCTCCGAAAATTAGGCCAAGAAAAACTGCAGGGATTTGTACAGATAGTCACCAGGAGCCAAGAATGCATAAAGGCATGAGGTAAGGGAAGAATACACATTGAGGGACTGAGTTATTTTAAACATATATACTTTTTATTATTTTCATTCAATTTAACAGAAAATAGCCCAAGGGCAAAAACAATTCAATGAAACTGTTATGAGTGGACTGCTGGATTCTGGCTTTTATGAAGAGGCCATGGGTGTGTGCAAGTAATCTATTGTACAATCATCTCTCCAGCAACTACAAACTTTCTGGCTCCCCAGGTTTTACTTAAGGGAAAATATCTTGTAGAAACCTTTCTTATGACACTTTTTTAGATTAGGAAATATAGGGGTCTAGAAAGGTTGCACAATAGTCAAGATCTGCCAGATTCACATCTAAACTTGGAAAGATCTTCAAAAATGGTGAAGCAGCATTTGGGAGTTAGGGAATTTGCTGCCATGTTACGGTCATGAGATCAGAATACCTTAGAAAATATATCTGGAGCTCTCAAAGTCTTTGCCATAGTGATGATATCCAAAGATGGACTCACACTTGGCTGAATGATCACATCCAAAGATGTGATTATTTAATTAATTACTTGTTGTGTCCTGAGCCTGTGAAGGCAGGCTCGGGACGTTGCAACGGTCCCGGGCAGTTGCAAGCTGCCCGGGACCAGACTGGCTGTCGCCAGCACTCGCACGCATGCGCGAGGTGCAAGCGCACCAAATGTTGCCAATTGGCCCGGGGATTGCCTTTAAAAGGAGCAGAGGAACTTGGGCATTGTCGGCGTTGTAACCAGCATGCTGTATACCAATAAAGAGGCTCCTGAGAACTACCAACTGCTTCATGCGTTATTTGCCATTTGCTGACGACTCAACACTGGTGACGAAGGTGGGATGCCTTACAACGATTGCAGACAAGTTGTAAGCTTACCCCGGAGTCCTGAGCAGCAGGAAATGGCGTTAAACTCAGCAGCTGCCTGCCAATTCAGCAAGCGTTGGGGGTAAGCTGGCTGATAGACACTTCCTGTACTACTGAAAGATGGCAAAAATAGATAGACTTTCCAAATTCGATGTCACGCATCCTGAAAGATGGGAGTCTTACGTGGCCAGAGTGGAAAACTATCTTAAGGTCAATCAAGTGAGAGAAGATAGCTTAAAAGCTGCCACCCTACTGTGCGTTTGCGGTCCAGATGCAATTGAGATCACTGAAAACCTAGCAGCACCTGCACCTCTAGAATCTGTTACCTACACAGACTTAAAGAAATTGCTAAAGGAACACTTCCAGCCCAAGTTGTCTGTCATCACTTGGCGCCACACTTTTGAACAGAGGGACCAACGGCCTGGCGAATCAGCTAAAGAGTATATTGCTGCATTGAGAAAAGCCGCTAAACCCTGCGAGTTTAAAGATTTAGAAGAAAGGCTGAGAGACAGATTTGTATGTGGACTGAGACATAGAGAATTGCAGCAGAGACTTTTCGCTAAAGAAGACTTATCATTCCAAGATGCTTTGAGAGAGTTACTGCAGAAGAGACAGCAGGTGGCGCAATCAAGAACATGAGGTCGATCAGAAGTACTCCAGAAGCTGTGTCCGTGCACCAGGAAGGAGTCCGAGGGAGCTCAGAAGAGGATCCTGATGAAGAAGTAGACCGTCTCTACCCAACAAAAGAAGGGAAGCAGAAGGAAGGCAAGGAAAGTTCTTCAGCTGTCCCCAAGTGCTTCGGATGTGGAGGTCGTCACAAGAGGACTGACTGCAGATTTCGCTCTGCTATCTGTAGAGCATGCAGAAAGCAAGGCCACATTGCAGCTGTGTGTCTGGGCCGTCAGAAGGTACAACCCCGAGAAGAATTGCGCCTGAAAGGTACCAGGGTACCCAGCCAAAACAGGGTGGGTTTCTGTGCTTCACGAAGAAGCATCTATAGGACAGGCACACACAAGCCCATTAAGAAAAAACTGTCACTTAAAGTGAAGTTACAAGGAGTTCCATTGGTCATGGAACTGGACACTGGGTCGGCACTTTCAATCATTTCCATACATACATTCAGAAAGCTCTGTTCTGGCAGTGGATTTCAGGCCAAGCTTAGGCCTTCTGACATTGTGTTAACAGATTTCAAAACTCCAGAGTGTGTGTTAAGGGGGAGGCCACCCTTAACGTACAGTATAAGGATTTTGAAGGTCCGTTAGATGTATTGGTAGTAGGGGGTGAGCGAACGAGTCTCATAGGACTCGATTGGTTTGAGGCCTTGGAAATACATGTCACAGGGCTCAATAGCTTGCAAACAGTAGACCTACAGGAAATCTGCAAAGAATTTGCAGATGTCTTCAGCCCACAGCTGGGCACATACAAAGGACCCCCTGTGTCTTTAAAACTAGACCCCACTGTCACTCCTATTAGAATAAAAGCAAGAAGGGTCCCTTTTGCTCTAAAAGGGAAAATTGACACTGAATTGGACAAATTGATTCAGCAAGGAGTCTTAGAACCTGTTGACTCCAGTCCTTGGGAGACCCCCATTGTCACGCCTCTTAAGGCTAATGGGGACATTCGCATCTGTGCAGATTACAAATGCACTCTGAATAAGGCATTGCAGCAACATGCCTATCCTGTACCTGTGGTCAGTCATATTCTGGCCTCCTTCAAGGGGGGGCGAGTTTTTGCAAAGCTTGACTTAGTTCAGGCGTATCAACAGTTGCCTGTTGACGAAGCTGCTACTGTAGCACAAACCATTGTAACCCATAGAGGGGCATTCAAGGTAAAGAGGCTACAATTTGGAGTAAATGTGGCTCCTGGAATTTTCCAAAGCAAAATGGAAAACACACTAAGGGGTATACCAGGGGTTTGCCCCTATTTTGATGGTGTCTTAATTGCTGGAGACTCTACACACAACTTAGCTGAGAGATTAAGGGCTGTTCTGCTGAGGTTCCGGAAAACGGGCCTCAAACTCAAGAAGGACAAATGTAAAATTGGGGTGCCTTTTAAAGATTATCTGGGATTCAAAATTGATGCCAATGGGATTCACCCTGCTGAGTCCAAATTAAAAGCTATTATGCATGCTCTTAGGCCAAAGTCCAAGGCCGAACTACAGGCCTTTCTGGGCCTTTTGAACTTGTACAACTCCTTCCTTCCAAACAAGGCTAATGTAGCCGAACCACTTCATAGGCTCCTGGACAAACAGGCAGTGTGGCAGTGGTCACAAAAACATGAAGCAAGTTTCAATGAGGTTAAGGCCTTACTCACTTCTAACAGTGTGCTTGCACATTTCAACGAGTCCCTTCCTATGTGCATTGCTTGTGATGCTTCTCCTTATGGGGTGGGAGCAGTACTAAGCCACCTCAGACTGGATGGAACTCAGGTTCCTGTTGCATATTACTCCAGAACCTTGTCTTCTGCAGAGCGAAATTATGCTCAAATAGACAGGGAGGCTTTAGCTGTTGTTGCTGGAATCAAAAAGTTCCATGATTTCTTGTATGGCAGACATTTCACGGTCTTCACTGACCATAAGCCTTTGTTGAGGCTGTTTACCACACATAAACAAACCCCCCAAATCATCTCCCCCAGAATGTTGAGATGGTCAATCTTTCTGTCAGCCTATGATTTTTCTTTAATTCACAAACCTGGGAAAGAAATGGGCCATGCTGTTGGCCTCAGTAGATTACCCTTGCCAGTAGTAGAGGCTGATCCTGCACCAACTATTGACATCCTTTCAATTCAGGCCTTGCCTGAGTCTCCTTTAGATGCCAGGGATGTGGCTGCTGAATCAGTCACAGATCTCACACTCTCTCGTGTCCTGTCTTGGGTTTTATCTGGGTGGCCAGAGAGCTGTCCAGGTGCTGAGTTTCCGAGTTTCTGGCTTAAAAGGAACGAGTTATCCACTTTCCAGAGTTGTCTGCTGTGGGGCAGCAGAGTTGTCATTCCTACTTCAATGAGGACTAGGGTCTTAGGTTCCCTCCACGAGGGTCATCCTGGCATTGTACGTATGAAGGCGCTTGCGCGCAGCCATTTGTGGTGTCCTGGGTTAGACAAGGACATTGAAGCTAAGGTGCATGCATGCCACCTTTGTCAACGCTCATGCCCAGAAATGCCCCAGGCTCCTGTGCATAGATGGGAGGAAACACAGTCTTCATGGTCTAGGGTGCACATTGATTACGCTGGGTCCTTTCAGGGTCAATTCTTCTTGGTCCTGGTTGATAGCCATTCGAAATGGCTTGAGGTTGTACCTGTCTCTTCCACCACCACTGCAAAGACTATTCAAGTACTGAGGGGGATTTTTGCTGCACATGGGCTTCCTGATGTTTTAGTATCTGACAATGGCCCTCAATTCACTTCCTCCAAATTCCAAGCTTTCTTACAGGCCAACATGATTCATCATGCCACCTCTGCACCTTTCCACCCTTCCACCAACAGTATGGCTGAACGCATGGTACCCATCACCAAGGATGCTTTAAAGAGACTGACATATGGAGACTGGCATCACAGGTTGGTTGACTTCCTCCTTTCCTACCGCACTACACCTTCCACTTCTACCGGGAGGAGCCCAGCTGAACTTCGTTGGGGGCGTAAACTGACTACTAAGCTTGACCGGTTGCACCCAGACAGACTGCCTTCTAAATTCACACAATCCAGGGCACCTAGGCAACTGCTAGTAGATGCCCCGGTTTGGACCCGTAATTATGGGCCTGGTCACTTGTGGGTCCCTGCCAGAGTATCCAAGGTCAGGTCCTTTGTCCTACGAGGTTTCCCTGGATGACGGTCGTGTCCTACGATGACACATCGACCAGCTATGCACAAGACAGGACTCTCCTAATGAGACTCCTGAATCTCTTCCAGGGGGGGAGGGGAACCTCTATGGGCAAGGGGAAGGGTGTGGGCTGCAGCCTGTAACCAACGGGGAAGTCACAGACGGCCCATCCCAAGATTCCGCGAGTGCTTCAAACAGGAATTCGTGGGGACTAACTAGAACACAGGTACCAGTGCCTACTCCAGCCAGGGAGTTACCCCAGGGGCATAATCACTACACACCAGCACCATTCAGTACTCCAGTCAGGGAGAATAACCGGGAGCATCCAAACAACTCACACCCTGCAAGAGAGCTGGCACACATTCCGTCTAATTGGCCCAATGCTGCCACTGTTCCTAGAAAGGGGCAAGCACATAGGGAGGTGGTCAAGGAACCGAATCCCTATTACAACACCTCTGGTATCACTCAGGGGGCAACTGAGTTTTGGGACAGTACCGAGAACCCAGAGAGCCTGCAACTAGGCAGGACAACCAGGTTAAGTAGAGAACAAAGTCCTGGCCTGACGAGCCCGGTGGGCAAGCAAGCAGGCCAGGCATTGGAGCACAATCCACAGGGACCACCAGGGTCAAACAAACGGGACAAACATATAGCTTCCCCCGGGCAAGACGTACTTGGAGGGTACCAGGAAATTCGGAGGTCACAGAGAGCTAGAAGATCTCCTAAATATCTAGAAGATTTTGTAACTCTGCTAGCAGAGGGTATTCCTGTACGAGTTGGGAATAATGAACACTGGGGGATGGAAGCCAAAATTGATAACTTGGTACATGGAGCTAGTGTGGCTCCCACGCTCATGTTGAGGTCGCGTGTCACTATTTATGTGGTTGAAGTTTTAGCCGGGGGGAAAGGGGTGTTTTGTCCTGAACCTGTGAAGGCAGGCTCGGGACGTTGCAACGGTCCTGGGCAGTTGCAAGCTGCCCGGGACCAGACTGGCTGTCGCCAGCACTCGCGCGCATGCGCGAGGTGCAAGCGCACCAAATGTTGCCAATTGGCCCGAGGATTGCCTTTAAAAGGAGCAGAGGAACTTGGGCATTGTCGGCGTTGTAACCAGCATGCTGTATACCAATAAAGAGGCTCCTGAGAACTACCAACTGCTTCATGCATTATTTGCCTTTCGCTGAGGACTCAACATTACTGATGTGCCATCACAACATTTTCAGACTGCATTGACTATTTAAAGGTCCTCATGTATGGGGCCCCTTTATGGATTACTGCCTTGTTGTGGCGAAGGTGCTTGCATAACTCAATGAAGCTATAAGCTATGCCGTGCAGGGCCACCCAAGACGGACAGGTTATAGCAGAGAGTTCTGACAAAATGTGATCCACTGGAGAAGGAAATGGCAAACCACTCCAGTATCTTTGCCATGAAAACCCCATGGACAGTACTAAAAGGCAAAAAGATATGACGCTGGAAGATGAGCCCCTCAGGTCGGAAGGTGTCCAATATGCTACTGGGGAAGAGCAGAGGGCTAGTACTAGTAGCGCCAGAAAGAATGAAGCGACTGGGCCAAAGCCGAAAGGATGCTCAGCTATGGATATATCTGGTGGTGAAAGGAAAGTCCAATGCTGTAAAGATTTTTTCTCCATAGGAACCTGGAATGTAAGATCCATGAATCAAGGCAAGCTAGACGTAGTCAAAAAAGAGATGACAAGACTGAACATCGACATCTTAGGAATCAGCGAACTAAAATGGACAGGAATGGGTGAATTTAACTCAGATGACCATCAGGTATACTACTGTGGGCAAGAATCCCTCAGAAGAAATGGAGTAGCCTTCATAGTCAATAAAAGAATAGGAAAAGCAATACTGGGATACAATCCTCAAAATGACAGAATGATCTCTATTCGAATCCAAGGCAAACCATTCAATATCACAGTAGTCCAAATCTATGCCCAACCACTGGTGCTGAAGAGGATGAAATTGACCGGTTCTATGAAGCCCTACAGCACCTTATAGAATTAACACCAAAAAATGATGTCCTTATCATCATGGGGGATTGGAATGCTAAGGTAGGAAGCCAAAAGATAACCGGAATAACAGGCAAGTTTGGCCTTGGAGTACAAAATGAAGCAGGGCACAGGCTAATAGAATTTTGTCAAGAGAATACGATGGTCATAACAAACACTCTTTTCCAACAACCCAAGAGACGGCTCTACACATGGACATCACCAGACGGTCAACATAGAAATCAGATTGACTATGTGCTCTGCAGCCAAAGATGGAGAAGCTCTATACAGTCAGTAAAAACAAGACCAGGAGCTGACTGTGGCTCAGATCATGAGCTTCTCGTTGCAAAATTTAGGCTTAAATTGAAAAAAGTAGGGAAAAGCACTAGGCCACTCAGGTATGAACTAAATCATATTCCTGATGAATATACAGTAGAGGTGACAAATAGATTTAAGGAACTGGATCTGATAGACAGAGTGCCTGAAGAACTATGGATGGAAGTTCGCAACATTGTACAAGAGGTAGCAACTAAAACCATCCCAAAGAAAAAGAAATGCAAGAAAGCAAAATGGCTGTCTGAGGAAGCTTTGCAAATAGCTGAGGAAAGAAGGGAAGCGAAAGGCAAAGGAGAAAGAGAAAGATACACCCAATTGAATGCAGAATTCCAGAGAGTAGCTAGAAGAGATAAGAATGCCTTCTTAAATGAACAGTGCAAAGAAATAGAAGAAAACAACAGAATAGGGAGGACCAGAGATCTCTTCAAGAAAATTGGAGATATGAAGGGAACGTTTCATGCAAAGATGGGCATGATAAAGGACCAAAATGGCAGAGACCTAACAGAGGCAGAAGAGATTAAGAAGAGATGGCAAAACTACACAGAAGAACTATACAAGAATGAGCTTAACATCCCAGATAACCACAATGAGATGGTCATTGACCTCGAACCAGACATCCTAGAATGTGAAGTGAAATGGGCCTTAGAAAATCTGAGCAACAACAAAGCTAGTGGAGGTGACAGTATTCCAGCTGAGCTATTCAAAATCTTAAAAGACGATGCAGTAAAAGTGCTACATTCAATTTGCCAGCAAATTTGGAAAACTCAACAGTGGCCACAGGATTGGAAAAGGTCAGTTTACATTCCAATTCCAAAGAAAGGCAATGCCAAAGAATGTTCAAACTATCGCACCATTGCACTCATTTCACATGCTAGTAAAGTTATGCTTAAAATCCTACAAGCTAGACTCCAGCAGTATGTGGATCGAGAACTACCAGAAGTACAGGCAGGATTTCAAAGAGGCAGAGGAACTAGAGATCAAATTGCCAACATACGCTGGATCATGGAGAAAGCTAGGGAGTTCCAGAAAAACATCTACTTCTGCTTCATTGACTATGCAAAAGCCTTTGATTGTGTGGATCACAACAAATTGTGGCAAGTCCTTAAAGAGATGGGAGTACCAGACCATCTCATTTGTCTCTTTAGAAACCTATATGTGGGTCAAGAAGCAACAGTGAGAACCGAACACGGAACCACTGATTGGTTCAAAATTGGAAAAGGAGTCCGGCAAGGCTGTATACTGTCGCCCTGCCTATTTAACTTATATGCAGAGCACATCATGAGAAAGGCAGGGCTAGATGAATCAAAAGTTGGAATTAAGATTGCCGGGAGAAATATCAACAACCTAAGATATGCAGATGATACCACTCTAATGGCAGAAAGTGAAGAGGAACTAAAGAGCCTCTTGATGCGGGTGAAGAAGGAGAGTGCAAAAGTTGGCTTGAAACTCAACATTAAGAAAACCAAAATCATGGCATCCGGCCCTCTCAATTCCTGGCAAATAGATGGGGAAGAAATGGAGGTAGTGACAGATTTTATTTTTCTGGGCTCCAAGATCACCTCAGATGGGGACTGCAGCCAAGAAATTAAAAGACGCTTGCTCCTGGGGAGGAAAGCTATGGCAAATCTAGGCAGCATTCTAAAAAGCAGAGACATCACCCTGCCAACAAAAGTGCGTATAGTCCAGGCCATGGTTTTCCCAGTTGCAATGTATGGCTGTGAAAGTTGGACCATAAGAAAGGCTGAGCGCAAAAGAATTGAGGCCTTTGAACTATGGTGCTGGAGAAGACTCCTGCGAGTCCCTTGGACTGCAAGGCGTTCAAACCGGTCAGTCCTAGAAGAGATCAACCCCGACTGCTCCTTAGAAGGCCAGATCCTGAAGTTGAAACTCAAGTACTTTGGCCACCTAATGAGAAGGAAGGACTCACTGGAGAAGAGCCTAATGCTGGGAAAGATTGAGGGCAATAGAAGAAGGGGACGACAGAGAATGAGATGGCTGGATGGAGTCACTGAAGCAGTAGGTGTGAATTTAAATGGACTCCAGAAGATGGTAGAGGACAGGAAGACCTGGAGGAACGTTGTCCATGGGGTCGCGATGGGTCGGACACGACTTCGCAATTAACAACAACAACATGTATGGGGTGGCAATGGTCCTGGCCCCCATACATGAGGAGACCCCACCCAAAAATAATTTAACATTTGAAATCATGAGAGGATTGGGTTTTCATTACAGGAAGCAAAATTAATCAGCTAAAATATATTGGCAAAATTTGTTTCAATATTTCAGGCTTCCTGGCATTAAAGTTATGATGTTATTGACTTCAATGATTAAAAAAACAATGGATAAAAATATTGTGATATAAAAGGCCAAGAGTATACTGTATAGCGTAAATCAAGGAAGGCAATTAGGCTCCAAAAATCATCTGAAGTAAAAACTGGTTACTCTGATGAGGCAAGTTCTGATGAGATGATTATATTCAGAACAGAACTTTTATAAGATCTGATGAACAGGATTTACCATTGGGATTGGCTGACAAGGATGATCCTGATCCTGTAAGGAAAATGTGGTAATAATAGCTGAAATATTATGATAACATTAGTTGGATCCTTCAGTTAACACTCTGTTATCTGTATTTAATAGAGCATCTGTATTTAATATATAAATAAAACAAACCCCGCTAGAGGATCTGGAGGATCTGGAGCAGATGCTTGAAGTCCAAAAGGGCAAGTTTATGAAGAAGTTACATGCTTCAGCAGAAAGTCTGTGTCTCTGAGCTTTTTGTTCTCAGCTGGAAGAAAAGAAAAATGAGGAAATGAGAACACTGTATTAAGAACTAGGCAGAAGGAGAGAGCCTAGGAAGATCAGTTTCCCTTCAGGAGTAATTATAGAAAACACAAAAAGAGGAACAAAAAAAAATCCTTTGCTTATTCATTCCATTTCTAATATCCCTAGTTATCAGTAAGAGAAAAGGTGTAAAGAATCAGTGCTTTCTAAACTTCATCTCTAATTAATCCTACAGCCCAGTTTGCAACTTAGAAACATGAGACAATTTAACAGTCTTGAAGATGACATTAGCTAGACCATAATATACTTTGTTTGTTATTTAATGAGTTAAATGGTGCCAGCTGTTATGGTTTAACATCCGTGAATGCAACAAATCAATCTAGAGTTCTTGTTCAGTCCAGAATTCTGGAAAAGTCTAAAATGTGAGAAAAGTGGAATTAAAAAAAAAAGAGGACAATCAACAGCAAGGTTGATTGGATGGGTTCAATTATAGCAACAATGGCTGCACTGTTGGAAGACCTAATGGACCATGTTCAGGAGGGAAACTTTCCTATGTAATTGCTAAGAGTCAACAGTGAAATGATGGCATGTAACCATCAGTGATATTATTGTTTTTAACCATTGAATATTGGAATGTTCAAATTATTAAGGTATAAAATGATAAATCATTTGCATTATTAAATTATCTACATAGATTATTATGATCGTTCCAATATTAATTTCAAAAAGTTTTCTTCCTACCAGTGCACCACAGAAATATCTTTTATGAGGTTTGCCCACTCTGACAAAAACAAATATACCCATTTCCTAAACCATATTATTTTTAAAAATGTAGTCATAAAAATACTGAGAGATCTGGCAGAAATTTAGGTTAGAAGCTTTTTCCTGACACTCTAATTTTTTCAATATTTTTTTAATGGGAGGAACAATGAAAGAGAAAGGCAGTCACTGAAGCAAACAAGAGAGAGGGAAGAATCCCAAGTGTCAACTAAAAAGTTTTTATTTGGCCTGACAATTTTCAGATTTTTTTTTGCAAGAGCTGTAATTCAAAAAATTGAAGGAGCATTTGATTATATTATACCTTTGAAAGTGAGACAAATTAAGATAGATTCCTGCTGTGTATGTGTACTGATTATCTTACTTTTTATGGATCCTCTGGATAGGAATATGCTATTAATCTGTTAATGCTAATTATGAGTTCTGTGTTTTGTTTGTTGTCATTCTGTTTACATATGGTCAGTTGGTCAACATATGGAGCAGTATAAAAGTGTAGTGAAGTGCATACATACATACATATCTACATATTACACTGGTACGGTTTAGAAGAGATCCCATCATTTTATTTTCTGATTGTGGAATATTTGAGCAGTCCAAGAGTTTACCTCACATTTGGTGCCTAGTAATTCTTTTTATCTGATAGATGACATTGATCAACACAATTCCTGTTTTTCTAGTCTTATCTATTGTACTCACCTTGCAAAATAGGCCTGTCTTGCACCGATTTACTTCCACTGAATTTTTACACTGGCAGTTTGTCTCAGAAATCTTTATTTTGCCTGGAAACGTGATTTATTACCATATATTTACTACAATTATTTTTTTATTGTTGCATTCTGTTTTAAAATGAAAAAAAACCAATTTGATTTGCTTAACAACTGCTACAAAAAAGTTTATAAAAATGGGTCAGTCATGTGACCAACTTATTTTACAACTATTACAACATAAGACCACAATGGGCATCCATTATGGTTGAATGCCATTTTATGTCATTAATAGCCACTAATTTTATATGAACAGAACACCCAGATTTCTAATTTTCTACCTTCTATCATTTAGCGTCCACTCTCAGGTTTGTCAGTATCATTTAGCAGTTGGGACTAGATCCTGCTCAATTTTTATAGCCAAATGGCAATAATATACATTCCCTGAGTTACGGTGGTAAAGATTATGCAGACCCATAGACATATCCTTTCTTTCCTTAAACCATTGGAATATGTGAAACAGATTTTACAAATGTCAAAATGAGGGTCACCTTTGTTTATCAAAGATGAATTTCATAAACTTGGTTATAGGATAGCTCATAAAAGATAAACAACAGAGGTCCTAAATAATTATTTAACATCTCTGACATCTCATTCAGTAAGACGTTTTGATATGTAACATTTATAAAGGAATTATTTGGTCTTTAGTTTGCGCATTAGCATTAATGGGAATTATTGTATATACGTATGCAGTGAGAGGAGACTATGGTCCATTGCCTTTGTTCAATGTTAGTTTTTATTTATCTACAACCCAAAACAATGCAAAAAAACTATTTTTATTGATATGGTTACAACTCAGCTTAAAAGGAGAAAGGTCAGCATATGATACAGAACAAAATCTTTCATTTGAATTCAAAGTTTGTTCTCTATAGCTTTTTATGACTTTTATTTTTTAAAAAAAATACAGTCTTAAAAACTCAATGGGGTTAGGAATTTAAAATTAGCCAAGAATAATAGTGCCCAAAGAATGTTGACTTTTTAAACAAGGAGACAATTTTACCAAACCCTAGTTTGCTCTTATAACCACAAATATCGAGCCTTGTAAAATTCTGAACTTCATTTCACTGTCAGTTTCCTGAATCAGACAAGGAAGTTCATTATCTATTAAATTGAAAACAAACCTCCCACAGAGGAATGCTATCTAAAGATGGATGTATTTGTATGGCAAAGGATAGCTTTTCTTCCCCATTCATCAAAACGACATCCATGGCCTCAACCTAGATCCTTTACTGTAAATCGAAAATTGCAAAAAAGCAAGAAGTCGTATTTCAGTATTACTTTATTTTTTATTTTCTTTTAGAGAGGGGAATATTCACAACATGACTGGTTAATTTCAGTTTAGCCTAAGATACATTTTTATAATCTTCAGTAATACGGCTAGCAATATTATTGCTATCTGTGAGAAATAGTTGGAGCCTGTTTTCAAAGGCTTATTGTTTTCTTTATGGCATAAGCTATTTTCCCTAAGCTATTTGTGTAATTGCTTGAAGATTTTGCTGCAAAATTAATAACCTTGTTTTGGACAATGGAAAAAGGCTGGGCCCAGGAAGAGGAAAGATAAAATAAGGTGGAAAGCAAAATCAGTTTTTCCTTCCACCATAGAAACCTCGTCAAGACTAGCATTATCTGGTAATCCACTTTTAAACTTTAACCTGTAGGGGGGCTCTTTGTGTTAGTTAATGTAAGCAGAAAAAGAGCTGGAACACTAATCAGATTAATCATATTTTGTGAAATACAAAGGCTTCATTAAAAGAACCTAGTTTCCAAGCTACACAATTCACACTGAAAAAAACTTTGCTACAAAAGGCCAGTAACAGATAAATATACAAAGAAACAAGTCCAATCCTTAAGATCTGAACAAAAGGCAAAATTCTACATAATGACATCTTAAAATTAGTCCAACAACTAAAAATAAGGTTTAGTTTTATAGTTTTAATATAATTTATATGTTTTAATTTTTGATAGAGATGGTTAGAGATGCCTAGAGATGGTTAAATAATGGGCAGCTATTTAACAGTTTTAAATAAATCAATAAAATAAATAAATCTGTAGTTTTCCAAAAGTACCTTTAATGTGTACATTTAAATGATTTTTTTAAATAATATAAAATAATTAATTTGCACAAAGATAAAAATGGGCTGCTTTATTTCAGTTATACCAATAAGGGCCCACATTCCTCAAATTAAATTTAAGATTTTGTTGCATTTAAATTCTCCTAAGCTCAGTGGCAGTAATATTTATTATGAATTTGACTATAACAAATATTATTTAAAATACTATTCAGTATTTTTTCTAATCTTTCAGCACCTAAATTATAGATGGCTATTTTGTTTGGTTTTTTAAAAAAACAACAACTTTATTTTTAGGTGGTAGTATCAATGGATTTTAGTTTTAATGCCAGGAAGAATCATAACCGGAAAACAGTATTTTCTATGACACATGCATATTTTCTTCTAAAGGTTTTAAAATTTTCATATTATTCTCATTCTACATATTTTCCACATTTCTTAAGTCAGTCTCATGTTTGAATGTGAAACCAAGTAGGCCTGTTAGAGTTTATCTAATATAGACTTTGCTCAGTTAAGCATTTCTATGCTGTTGAAAAGAAAGCCTCCTATTGGCATGAGGTTGATTGGTTGGTTGGTTGGTTGGTTGGGCTATTTACTATTAGCTTGTTTGGCAGTACTTTGATTGGAATATTCAAGGAACTGCCAATTAAGTTAATATTAAATAGCCCAACCATAACAAAGCCCCCACAAAGAATACCCCTATCAACACTCTCAGGAAAAGCCACTAGGATGTAATATAAATTGAGAGCAAGTCCCATTCCTTATTGACTAGTGAAATGTCTGCAAGAAAACAACCAAGCTCAGAAAGCACCAAGGACTTCACAGTTCCACCCTGAACTATACATAGTCTCTTCTATTAGAACCTGCAACTGATTGTCATCTGTAGTCTTAACATTTGAAAGACTTAACTCAAAAAAAAAGGGGCGGAAGGGGTGAGATTAAAATGAAATTGAAAAGGACAAATCTGGGCAATGTTATTATAATCACAAAACTCATATATGGATCATTTCAAACTGAAGCAAATTTTAGAACCAATAGACCTGGTGTTTCAACTGACTCAAGTAGAATGGTCCTGCCCATTATTTTTGTTGGCAGAAGGAATGGAAACTTCCAGGTAAGAACAGGGATTTTCAATGTAAAGTTAATCAAGGGCTTTGCTTCTACTCAGACTGTTCTTCTGAATACTGAATGGTTATTTATTTGGTGTATTTTTATGCTACCTGTTTTCTTAATGGCTCAGGAAATATTGTTCAAACAGTAAAAGTTCAATAAACATCTTTAAACTTTAATAAAGCAATAAAACAGGACAATTGGAAATAATGAAACTAAATAAAATAATTGAAACAATTAAAAGGACTGGGTAAACAAGTATATTTTGAGCACATTCCTACACTGCTATATGGATAGAATGCTTCAATTCTTGTCATTCCATGTCTTTCTTCCTCTTCCTCCCAGGAAATTTTTCAGATTCTTTTAAGCTTTCTTTTCTTATTAAATCTTCCTTATATCCTTCTTTCTGTCCAGTATACTGTCCATTTTTCTGCTTTCTTTGAATCTTTGTCCTCAAATGGCTGGCAGGATTTTGGATAGTTAATTCATGAATCAATTTTATTACACTTTAGATTTATTGGGTTTCAATTTCCTTAATTCCAAAGACAAGTTCAGATTGTTTGTGAATTATAGAAATAACTATTTAGAGAGTTGGTAGATTAATTAAGTTTGTTTGAATATAAATAATGACACAATGACATGGAAATAATTTTTATTGGCATTCCAGAAACAGAGCAACTTTGCAATTCATAGGTGATTCAGTGACCATAAACAAATTGACAATGAATACGTAATAAAAATGTTCATCATTTTACATATTATTATTTTAATGATTATTTCTTGTAGGAGAGTTAGATGACTTATAAAGCACATAGCAGCAGAGCAGTAAACAAAATCCTTAATGACTGTAGTTCAAGACATGTTCACTTTCAGATTCATTTTCAGTGATAGATGGATTTATTAGCTGCTCCAAATTTTAAAATAAATAAATACAACTGACTCAAGATAGATAAAAGGAAGCTCTTGCTCTTGTAATATGCGATTAATGTATGTGGTCCACTATTACAAGAAAAGGGAAGCTGGTAATTTAAATGACTTTTGAAAGATTAAACATGTTTGAAATTTTTTTCTCCGTGCCTTTTAAACTTCATTATTGTTGTTATATTGGAGGAATCCATTGCAATATTCTGCTGCAATTGATTGATTGCACTATAGGGAAATCTGAAGAACCAAGTTGGGAACAGATTGCCCTGGACAAAATCTATGTGGTCATTAAGTGTTCAACACTGATTAGTTGGCACATAATCAATCAATCACTCACTCAATCACTCAATCATTCATCTAATACAATTGGATAGAAGTCAATTTTATGGGCTACATATATTAAAATACTAGGGTAGAGATTCAGGGACATCATCCTGAGAAATATAGACAAAAACATTACATAAGCAAGGAAGGCTGAAACATTCCTTAAGCCCCAGAAGAAAGGCATTCATAAGAGATTTAGGCAGACTCCTTTCTGACTTACTGGAATATAAGGGCATAATCTTCAGTGCAAGATTCAATTATTTTAGTCCCTCTCAATTTAGTAAAGTTCAATTATTCCAATGGAGATTATTTCCTGATCCAGTAGACCCCGAAGAACTGGTAACTAGTATATTAGGATATAGTCTTTTTTATTATTGGGAATAATTATTATGCCAATATTAAATTAAATGTTTTTCTGAACAATATGTTTCCTATGATCTTAACTATATATCTCTACTTTTATTATTGTTTTCATGTGTACAATGCCCAGTGTACCTATTACCAGTACATTATCCAGTACCTCTTGCTATGAAATGGAGAGTATTCCTCAAATGAAATAAAATAAATAAAATGAAATGAAGGTGCTGTTCCTGACATTGATTGAGTTAGGGCGGTGGTGGTGAACTTATGGCACACATGCCAGAGGTGGCACTTGGAGCCCTCTCTGTGGGCACACGTGCCATTGCCCCAGCCTCACCTCCCCCTGTGACCCCCTCACCAGCAACCCCCTGGAGGAGAGTTGCCCCCAAGCATGGCCCGCGTGGAGCAGCGCAGCCAAAGACATGGCAGCCAGGCAGCAGAGACAAGACTCTGCCCTCATGCCCCATCCACACAGTTGATGCTGCGGGGTGCGGGCAGAGAGTGTGGCCGCCATGGCACTGCTGGGCTGCCTGGGCGATCTGTGACGGGCCCTGGAAGCAGTGAGTGGCCCTGCAGGCAGGCAGGGTAGGGGATGGGGTAGGAGTGGGGCAGGGGCGGGAATGGGACAGGGGGTGGAGTGGGGCGGGGCCAGTTTTTGGGCACTTGCTCTCTAAAAAGTTTGCCATCACTGAGCTAGGGTATGGTATTGCTGCTCCTTGTGACTTTTGCTATTCAAGCAATCTCTCATTTGATTCTGCTCATCAGATGTATAAATTCCTCTGGGTTAAGCTTTGAGCTTTATTTGTTCATCTGTGCATTTGCCAGATACTAATTACCATTCTCCAGCCTTGTTTCCATATCTTCTATTACCAGCTTCTCAGCTTGTTAATTTTTTTGTCTGTGTTAATTTACCAAACCACTAAATAGGTCCATCCTTTATAACCTAGTATATTATGTGACTCTAACTTATGTAGTTAATTTATCATTCAGTGTATACTGCAGGTCCATAAAATTGGGTTCACTATTAGTAAATGTGTCATATGAACACAGGTACAATGACTGCTATTTTTCTGCATCTACATTTTAATTCCTCCTTCAGTAAGATTCCTAATTCAGATTCTACCTCAATCAAATCTGTCTCTAAATCTTATAGAACATTAGGCTAATGACATAACTAAAAATTTTGAGAGCAAGTTATGAGTGTTCTCACAAATTATTCTAATGTGATATGGTGGTCACAATTTACCAATCTCTTATTTGAGGAGGTTGTTCTGTCTATTGACATAGCTCAAATTATTTTTCCTGGAAATGCAAGAAAACTTTTATATAAATTTTTAGGTTATATTAAAAATGTAAGAATTGTTGAAATACATTGTTTAAATAAAGTTGATCTCAAAATTGTTATTTTTCTTGCAAATAACAGTTTCTCACCTATTTTTTAAAAGTAATATTTTAAATATAATAATCAAGTGAGCTAAAGTATGTAAGGGACATTGTTTATCCCTATATTAGAGCCTAACATAGATTTGTTTTATTGGGATCCTGTTCTGACCCCAATAGTTCTCCTTCTCTAAAGTTTCCATATACTTACAACAGCAAAGTACTGTTATAACTTTAACAAACAAGGGAAGAAAAATAAGAGTATTGGCTTCTCTATATACCTAAGCAAAAATTCTTACCTCTACACACCAAACAATGGGGAAAGTTAGTTGCCCTTTTGCCCTCCTTGATATTCCGTGTTGAAATCAGAATCCTGACAAATCTTTTTGAGCTCAGTAACAGCTGGTTGATTAGTGTTAGAAAATGAATGTTTCTTAGTTATAGCAATACTTCTGTTATATTCAAATTTGTTTTACCATATTTGCATCTAAGCTTATTGCTGAATTTAATGACTAAATTGTATAAAAGCTGACATGGTAAATAAGACTTAATCTGGACTCTCATGAAACTGTGAAATGTTAAAATTGGATGAGTATAATTAGCTTATTGATGGGGATACTTCATCCAATCTGCATGTTTAGAAACATTACTGAACAAGCCATTTTTGTGATGTAGCAACATTAAATTGGAACATTATCTGCTCTGACAATGACCCTACAGAATTGTTAATCCCATAAAGATAATAGTACAAAAATAACAAGAAAAAAGCTAATGTATACTTTCATTTCAAGAAATTAAAGGTGACGTAGTCAGAAAAGAAACTGCCATTCTTTTCTATAAGAAATGAAATTACAGATAGTGCCAGAAGGATTGTGTTACAAAGGCTTTTATACCAAACTATCTTATCCATGCTAATTATGCCTGCAACCCAATGCACAATTATCCTGAGTAAATCCACAGGATCATGATACAGCTATCCTGGAGCTAAATCTAGCCTGTCAATTAATTTAGACTACAATTCCTCTTAGCTGCAGCCTTCGTTACTAATGACAAGAAATTGTATGAGTTTTGGTCCAAGATGAGGGCAAGAAACTATGGCAGATGCAATCTAAAAATTATCGACAGAGAAATCTCAGAGATTTGATTGATTTTCCTCAGAATTTCTTATATGTCTGGGATCTTTCAAATTCTGTTTTCAATGTGAGGAAAACTCTACTAGGATAGCAATCTTACCCACTGGCAAATACAGCAAACGAATCACAGTTTTGTTTTTCTATTTATATCACAAATCTTATCCTATTCTTTTGTTTATGTCTGGCGCTGGAACTGTGCTAATGCAGCTAAAGCTACATTTCTCAATACATATGAGGGCTGAATGAAAAATAATGCCTCAGTTGTTATAAATTGCCAACAAATGGTAGTACCAAGGTGCTAGAGGCTCTGATGTGTTCACTGTTTTTTAATTTCAATTGGTGGAAACTTGCTCTTACAAAAGATATTGCTATGTTCATGAAATGGAAAACTGTTATGAATGCTTGTCAATGTCCTTTAAGCTCTATGATTAAAATTTGACGGCTAAAAGAGTCCTTCCAATTAAAATTCATTGCTGAATGCAGGTGGTTTTTGGTGATGATGTGAGTGTCAGTAGACCACAAAACGTAAAGATAGTGAACTGAGAAAAGCTGGTTTGTGTGATCAAGAACAAAGTCGACTATGTGTGACAGCACCCAACAAACGTCAGATGGGAAAGGTTGATGATCTCATTAAGAACAATCAGCAAGTCACTCAACGGGAAATTGCTGTCAAATTTGGTATTTCACAACAACATATGGGTCATATTATTGACGTTCTTCAGTATTGGAGGGTTTATGCAAATGGGTTCTTTGCATGCCAATGGCAGAGATGAAAGCTTCAAGAATGGAATTGTTGGAATTTTTCCAACAATGGTCATGCTACAAGAACAACAGTGAGATGCTTTCTTTTATTCTATCATGTCAGCCAACAAAATATGGTCTCATCATTTTGAGACAGAAATGAAATATCAGTCCACATTCACTTGCAGGAAGAAATAATCAAGTTTGGGGCAATGTAGATGGCTATTCAAATATATTTCCTTTAAGCTGGCACTGCTATCAGCTCAGTTCTATGCTGCAACCCTCAACATTTTGAAACAATATTTAAGCTGATCTCATAAATACAAGAAGGATACCACTGAGCTTCAAAACCAAGATACCCAAAAGACAGTTGTTAATTTGGATCTTGCCATCTTATTCCATACAATCCAGATTTGGTGGCATATAACATCCATCTTTCCCCAAAACTGAAGGAATATTTTATAGGAATCTATTTGACTCATATAAAGAGGTAGAAAGGACTTAAAACCTAGATAAAGAGACAAAGTATGAAGTTCTTTTGAGAAGGTTTTAAAAAGCTTGGCAGAAGTTTGCAGTGAATGATAATGACTGTGTAAAGTAAGTAGAGGTAATGCAAGTTCATTTCAAGGATTTTTTTCCTGATTTATTAAAATATCCCAATTTACACAAAAATTATGGAGCCTGAGGAATTATTTTTCATTCAATTCTTGTACAATCATCCTTCTGGCTTTTTTTTTTTTTTTTAAAAAAAAAAAGATAATGTAAGCAGATAGAAGATTACAAGGAAGAGAAAGCACAGTTTTTTTGGGAAATCTTTCCAACCCTTACTTATAAATTTTGTTCTGGGTCATAGGAGTAGAAAGAAAGAAGATGGGTGAAATTAAAATAGGTGTAATTAGATTATAAATTAATATTGCCAAGTGGTTAACTTTTCTGGATTGTTTTCTATGCAATTTCTACTTTGACCCAGCCCTTTTTGAAATTTAGTTTATTTTTGCTGGTTCCTCCCACTGTACCACATCACTTTCCATTTGGTTTTCAGAATTATTCTGATGGACAGACAGAATCTCATGCCTCTGTACACAATTTATGTATAATATTCCATTGGGCTGAAAAACAGAAGAGGAACCCAGCTGGGACCTGCCTGTGGTGTTTAAAAACCACTAACATCTTTTATGTTAAGATGGCATTTGATAAATGAGTAGCTGGAGAAGAGGGGGAATTTAAGTGTTACCTGTTTTCTATAAGAATTAGACTCCTCATGACTACACAGTCATAAATTAGGGATGTAAAAGAAATCCATGATGAATTTCTTTTTAAGTCAACTAAGGTAATCTGCCAAAACAGAACTGATTGTGGAACAGACATGGAATTCATGGAACCTGCTAGTGTCTGTCTCAAAATGCATTTTGGCTCAAAAATTTCAGACAAAAAAAAATCTGCATTTGAAGAAGTTATGAAAAAGAAGCCATGTATCATGAGATGAAAAATAATATCAGGGAAAGTTAAGGACTACAACAAATGTGTATTTTAATGAACTACAGAATATTTGACAGACAAGATTAAAGTTTGAATGCATACTGACATAGCTCAAATTTGAGATATATCCACCATAAATAAAAATCAGAAAGATAGTCATATACTCCATTGTTAATAGATTATGCCACTCAGTCCATAACAATGTAGTTTTGCGACAATAATCTCCAAAGTAAACCAAACTGAAAAGAATAATAAAAAGTGCAATTTGAAAAATAAATCAACTGTAAAAAATTTCTGGATGCTTCTATAAATTTTTTATCTTTTATTGTATATAAAGTTATCCATGCTATCCAGCAATTTTTATTTATTACATTTTTTCTTAAATATAATTCTAACTTTAACCATATCTGATATGTGGAGACTGTTTCCAAACATTTGTCACAGATATTCTGTAGTATAACATCAGTAAGTTTTCCTGAATTTGATTAATAAATATTGAGCCTGCCTCCAGATTTAAAAATTCAACTTACCTTAAATTACCTTAACTTACCTTAAGTGTGTAATAAGGCTTCATACAAAACAGGTGGTTTTCCTAAATCCTCTTATCCACTTCCTGAAATCAGCAACAATTCCAACTTGTCTGAACTCAGCATATACTCTTTCCCTCATATTTAATTATTTATTTGTATCCCACCTTTATTATTTTTGCAAATAACTCAAAACAGCAAACATATCCAACATAACTTCCTCCTCCTATTTTCCGTATAACAACAGCCCTAAGAGGTGGGTTTGGCTTATAAAAAGCGACTGGCTCAAGGTCACCCAACTGGCTTTCATGGCTAAGGCAAGGCTTATACTTACAGTATCCCATTTTCTAGCCTATGCCTTAACCACTAGACCAGGGGTAGGCAACCTCGGCTCTTTTATGACTCATGGACTTCAACTTCCAGAATTCCTGACTCAGGAATTCTGGGAGTTGAAGTCCATGAGTCATAAAAGAGCCGAGGTTGCCTACCCCTGCACTAGACCAAACTAGCTCTCATGGTCCCTTAAGTCTGGAAATACGTGAACAGACTCAAGATATCCAATCCCGAAGTCACAGGATAACAGAATAATAGAATAATAGAGTTGGAAGGGATCTTGGAGGTTTTCTAGTCCAATGCCCTGTTCAGGCAGAAAATCTTAAGCCATTTCAGACAAATGTTGTCCAATCTCTTTTTTAAAACGTCTAGTGTTAGAGTACCCACAATTTCTAGAAGCAAGTCATTCCACTGATTAATTGTCCTAAATGTCATGAAATTTCTCCTTAGTTCTCTTCTTGATTAGTTTCCATCCATTGCTTCTTGTTCTGCCTTCAAGTGTTTGGAGAATAGGTTAAACCTCTCTTCTTTGTGGGAGCCCATATTGGAACACTGCTTCCATATCACTGATCATGATACATCAGCTTCAAATATTACAGATATTAAGTAAAATTCTCAAAAAAAAAAATTCCAAAGGATCTAACAGACATCTTTCAGTACAGGTTTCTGATAGCACCTAGAAGGATGTGACATCACTATAAAACTAGCAATAGCAATAGCATTTAGACTTATATAGTGCTCCATAGGTTGTGGACAGATTTAGTTTGCAATACTGTATTCTAACTACTGCATCACCACTATCGGTTTCTTCAGGCACTCATTAACAGTATAAAAAGCCACTAATAGAGCCAGGACACTAAAATAATCACCTTGCCTTGCCTTTCCCAGCACTCAATGACCAGTTGACTCTATGTTATATTTGGTTCTGAACCTAGACCAGAAACTTTCCAGATAATTTTGTTCCATCCAATCATGCCTTCTCTATCACTTTAGCTAAAATATGGAATATTGGATAGCAGCTATAATTACAGACATTAGTTTCAGAGATGACTTCCAAACAAATACCTCACTTCTGGGAACTCCACCGCCTAAGAAGAGTTTTAATAAATCCATGACAGATTTATTTCAAAAACTATTCTTCTCAACATTATAAATGTCAAAATTGTTGTTTTTTCAGTGGACTTATACTCAAGGCACATAGGTGTCTAGGAAATAAAATACTAACTCCTTGCATGATCTTCAATCTGGCGAGTGTATTTTTTAAACAAAGTTTATAACAGCCAGAATAGGCAGTAGATAGTGGGTGATTCTTTCAGATTCTAAGGAAGATGGTGGCCATGAAAGGAGTGACTAGACAAGCAAAGGACCAAGAGAATTCATGTACAGAGCAGAATTGGGAAACATCTGCAAAAAATGGACAGCTGGAAGAAGAGGCTGTTGGGCAAGGAAGCTATCAGTACTGGAAAATAAAACCCTATAACTAGACAGCCCTGAATAAGAACAACTGCAAAGCAAAAGGATTTTCTTAAGTGCTGGTGAGTTTTTCATAGTAATTTGGCTTAGAATAATCACGTGAACATGTTTTTTTTTCTTCTCACATCTGGGTAGTGCATGGTTTTTCTCTCTCAGAAGAGAAAGCAAAGCAATCTAAGAATGGAATTAATATTTTGAATCCTACCATTACATAAGTACAGGTGGTCCTCGACTTATGACCACAGTTAGGATCACAATTTCCATTTCTAAACAAGGCAGTTGTAAATGAGTCATGCCCAATTTTACAACTTTTTTGGCATGTTTGTTAAGAAAATCACTGCAGTTGATAAGTTAATCATATATTGTTAAGCGGATTTGGTTTCTTCCATTGACTTGCTTGTTGGAAGCCAACTGGAAAGGCCACAAATGACCTGGGACACTGCAACTGTTGTAAATATGTAGCATTTGCCAAGTGTCCAAATTTTGATCATGGGATTCCGTGAGGATGGGGATTCTGTGATGGTCATAAGTGCAAGGACTGGATATAACTCTTTTTGGAGCCATTGTAATTTGCTAAGTGAATGGTTGTAAGTTGAGGACTATCTGCACCTGTGGGAAAAGAGAGGAGGAAAATGTATATATTTAAGCTTAGGAAACTTTAGGAATTTTTCAAGAGAGGCTTTGCAGAATCATATGAGATATTTTTGTTAGATTACTCTTATACTTAAATATTCTCATGTGCAATCACTTAAAATAAGAACAGTACAGGCAGTCCTCATCTTACAACAGTTTGTTTAGTGACTGTTCAAAGTTACAACGGCACTGAAAAAAGTGACTTATGACCATTTTTCACACTTATCACAGTTGTGATTTACATCTGGATAACTTGGCAACTGGTTCATATTTATGACGGTTGCAATGTCCAGGGATCGTGTGATCACCTTTTGTAATTTTCTGACAAGCAAAGATAATGGGGAAGCCAGATTCACTTAATCATGTTACTAATTTAACAGCTGCAGGGATTCACTTAAATGTGGCAAGAAAAGTCATAAAATGGGGCAAAAGTCACTTAACAAATTTCTCACTTAGGAACATAAATTTTGGGCTCAATTGTGGTCCTAAGTCGAGGACTACTTGTACATTATATGTGAACACAAACAGCAGCCATTCTTTACTGTCATCCTTTGTAAGTAGTAATAGATTTCATTATGTCTGGATTGGTTCCTATTATTACCCACCATCTGACAAATCTCCAAATTCATTCATAGAATAAAAATTCTTGAAGGCCCTGGAGGGAACTAGAGGGCAAGTAGTGGGTATGAATTGATCCAAAGATCTTATGTACTGTACCACCTTAAGAAATAACAATAACATTGACTGAGACAGATGCTGTACAAATTGAATTATACAAATAAGATACTTTATGTTACTTTCTGAAGTGGAATCATGTAAGGTTCAGATCAAAATGAATTTGTCTTGAAGAACCATGCAAACTCAGATGGTACTAGAGCATACCTGAGGCTACCAAGGACTACTAGAATTATAACTTTCTCTTTTTTCACAAGTTTTATGTGATTTATGCTTCACCCCATTTCTAGTTCTTCTCATTACAACTCCATAAGGTAGATTAGACTGGGTGACTAACTAACATTCTCATAACTGAGAATGACCTTAGATCTATTTTTCCCTATTCGTGATTCAACGTGTCAATCACTACCCCATACTTTCTCTAATGTTAACTTAAAATAAGAATATTGCTGTATTCTTTTTTGTTTACACAGATTGTCTTGTCTCCTTTTATCTTACAGAAAGCAAAGCATTGGCTACTTGATTTTAATCAAACTAAAATATGGCCAGGTTAACTAGATTTACTCCATTGATGCTAAAAACCATGAAAAGATTAACAGCAAAGAAATGCACAACTGAATTCAAACTCAGCCATTGGCTAACCTAGTTCCTCAGATGGGAAATACATTTTTTTCAGAATAGAGAAATTAATAAATAAGTAAAAGAACAGATGCAATTAGAACGACAAAATGTTCTGCATTCTTTAAAGAGTTTCTGCTCTTAATGTGTTTCTCATATACTGCTATAAACCTTGTACCACAAATTAAGCTACATCATTATAATTACATGTTCAAACTCAAGTAAGCACACAAGCACACTACCATTTTATGTCTTCCTTCCTGTGAGTATATAAATAAGTACTTCAAATGACTAAATTGCTCCCAAAGAAATAGGAATTATGTTGAAAGTACCCTAGTGCTGCTGGAAGGTTCCTACTGCAGTAACTCCTGCTGTTTTATATGGCCTACAGAAATACCAGTCTTATTTCTGAACTTGTATTTCAAATTGTCCCCCAAGGAAGAAAAGGAAAAAAAATACTATTCTGCAATCAATCCCTACTGATAATGTTAGAAAGACAAAAATGAAATTAAAACTAATTCTTTCTATATTTTTACCAGCAAAGAAAAATTTATTGAAGATATGCTATCTTTCTTTCTCCTAAATAAGAGTCTAGTATAAATTATAATACAGATAGACCTTAATTTACAATAGTTCGTTTAGTGACCATTTAAAGTTATGACGACTTATGACCATTTTTCACACTTAACGACCATTGCAGCATCTCCGTGATTTTGTGATCAAAATTCAGACTCTTATGACGGTTGCATGTGACCACCTTTTGCAACCTTCTCACAAGCAAAGACAATGGGGAATCCAGATTCACTGAATGACCGAGTTACTAACTTAGCAACTGCAGTGATTCACTTAACAACATCAGCAAGAAAGGTCATAAAATGGGCAAAACTCACTTAACAAATGTCTCACTTACCAACCAAATTTTGAGGCTCAATTGTGATCAGAACTTGAGGACTACCTGTATATTAGTATCTTGGGGGGAAAGGTGACATAGTGTTTGTAGATTAATAATAACAATAGAGAGAGAGAAGAGAAGGTAAATATAGATACTCTTTGGAAGAAACTTTAAAGAAAGAAGATATACTATTAAAAGTTATGAGGATCTTTATCACTTTGGCAAATTATGGATTTTTCTTGGGGCAACCCAGCTTTGTTTTGTATGTCGCTCACACACACACCGGTCATTCTGTTGAAGCAGCTTTTGACATTTCACCTCAAGCCTTTGGTTTCCCCCCCCCCCAATAATAAGAAACTTCTTGCAATATTTTCATATGTGTTGTGTTTACATTGAAGTTACACTGTATTTTACAACTTCAATGTAAATCAATTTGATAAATGCAGAAATCTGTAAGCATAATTCTATATTACTATTCATCATTGTTATTATTAGCATTTGAAAAGCTTACCATCTGGACTATGCAATAAAATTGATGCTCAGCTAGAATCTGGCTTGTTAGTATAAAAACTATAAGATAAGTAGCCATGCTCACAATTACTCACACACTTTGTGAAGGATCTGTTTGAACAGATTAGCATCTACCTTCAGGTTAAAACTATTGGAGACGTAAAAAAAAAAAACTATTGGAGACGTACATTATTTGCTTTTCTTTATTTTAAAATGTATTGTCCACTGAACTTTGGGTGACTTACAGTTATATCTTAGTTAAAACAGAAAACGTTAAAATCAAACTTTAAACCAAGGACACATGGGGACAGTGGAAGAGAAGTGGGAGAGAGGCAGGATCTGTTATTACTCCATCAGCCATCTCCATTGTGCTGTCGCCCCACTTGGGCCTCAAACTGACTGGCAAAGGCAGGTCTTTAGGCCCTTACGAAAAGATAGGAAGGTTGGGGCCAATTTCACATTGGGGGCCAAAATGTTCCAGAGGGCAGGAGGAAAGCAGAGAAGACCCTCCTCCTGGACCCAGAATAATCAGGCTGACGAGACCATAGCATGCCTCCTCTGCCAGCACGAGTGGTACAGGCCAATCCCAATGGGGTAAGATGGTCCTTCAGGTAATCTGGAGCCATGCCATGAAGAGCTTTAAAGGTGATCACCAACATTTTGAATTGCACCAAGAAGCAGACTGGAAACCAGTGCTGTTCACAGAGCAGTGGTATCACAGGGGCCATTCTTGGGGGTCCCAAAACTACCCGTGCTGCCACACTCTGCACCAGCTTTAGCTTCTGAATGTTCTTCCAGGGTAGCCCCATGTAGACCGCATTACAATAGTCCAGTTGTGAGATAACTAGGGACTGAATGACTGAGCACAGCGAATCATGATCCAGGAAAGGCCACAAATGGCGCACAACATGAAGTTGTGCAAAATGCTCTCCTAGCCACAACTGCCACCTGTTCCTTGAGCAGGAGTTGCAAGTCCAAAAGAACCTCCAAGTTGCAGAAACTAGGGCTGCAGAAGAATGAATGTGAAATCTCTCTTCCAAAAAGAAAAAAAAAAGGATTCCAATAATTATCAGCTACTGAGTCTAACATCAATAATAGAAAAAATGTTGGAGACGATAATAAAACAAATAATTATCTTGAGGACAATGCTAAGAGTCAGCATGGCTTTGTCAAAAACAAAATCTTGGCTCCTTCTTTGACAACTGTTGACTGGTTGCGGTGAATGCGGTGAATCTCAATTTCAAGCTTTTGATGTTAGCTGGATAGCATTACAGCAAGTTAAGTCTACAACTGACTGTTAATTGTACTCAGAAAATCAGTATGAATGTCTCTACATCAAGATGGAGAGCAGCAATCAATAAAATTGTCCAGGGATCTCTTTGGGCCAAGAAAGAAGAAAATATAATGTGGTGTGTGTGTGTGTGTGTGTGTGTGTGTGCGCGCGCGCGCGCATGCGCGCACGCACGTGCATATACAAACACACATACACACACATGCTAGATAGGGAATTCATAACTTCAAAGTGTTAAACTGGAAAAGGACCAGCATGTGAGACAGCTGCTAGAAGAACTAATACAATTATAACACATTATAGGAAACATTTATCAAAGACAGATGAAGTCCTTATTCCCATCTGTTCCATTCTGGTGTGACCATACCTGGAATACTGTATATGATTCTAGGCACCAGGTTTCCATAAGGATATAGACAGATTAGTAGAGCTTTGTACAGTGGGAGGTAAAGATGTTGCAGGATCTTAAGGACTTTCTCTATAATGGCAAGCTGAAGAGTTGTTTCTCACTCTAAAGAAAAGAAAAATGAGAAGTAACATGACACATGTTATGGTGAATATGGTCAGAACTTTTTTTAATTGCCACAAAAACTGGGACCAGAAGCAAATGAGTGCAGCTATCCAAATTTTACTGAAATAGAAGAAAAACTATCATGACAATATGATCTGTACAACAAAAGAGCAATCTGCTTTTGGAGGCTGGGAGTTGTTCATCTCTTTAAGAATGGACTGAACAACCATTTCTTAAGGTGCTTTAATTGGTTTTCTTGAATATTGAGAAGGTTAAACTAAATGATCCTCATGATGCCTTCCAATTGCACAGTTTTGCCATAAATTATTCTTGTTATTCCTCTTCCACAGAGAACATTGCTTCTAGGATAGGACCATTATGCTTTTTGTCAGTAATTGCATTTAATACTTTCTTTAACATGTTTTATTCCATGTAGTTAATGGTTTTATTTTCCCATCTCATTAAATATTCAATTCATCAGGGGATTCTGCAAAGAAGGACTTTTAGACCATAGAAGTGCTTGGGCATTGAGAGGTTCAGGATTTCCTGGCATCCAAGAGATTCTTGAATTTGAACATACATAGTAATAGAAACAAACTCATTCTGATTCAGTTCTGCAACTAAAAAATAATGAAGCTTAAATGATACTTTTCTTGTTATTAATAATTTTTAAGGTTGATGATAACAAATATTGAAAGACAGGAACTCTGTAACCTGCAGAACCTGCATCGCCCTACACTTTTCACAGTTGTACAGATTTACTCTAAAGATACACACTGCAAAACAACTTTTAGAAGAAGTTCCAAAAACAGAGGACAAAAGGTGCTTCTTTTTGTCATTCATCATCTTCCTTGTTTTGATGCAGTAGCCTTTGAAATAAACGAATGTATGCAAACAGGGATTCATATATTTTTCTTCAGAGGTGTCAGCAGAATTTTCAAGGAAAGGAAAGGAAAGGAAAGGAAAGGAAAGGAAAGGAAAGGAAAGGAAAGGAAAGGAAAGGTCCTTTCTTTATATCTACTATTTAATCAATGTTTATAGATTGATTAAATAGTAGATATAAGAAAGGACATTATATCTTATATCAATGTTTATAGATTGATTAAACAGTAGATATAATCTCTGTTTCTCCAAAACTAGAACTACCTTGCTCTGTATTCTTTTTATATTTTTCACATTTAGCATTATTACATGTACAGTGTAAATGCTGCTAATTTTGAATATTCTTGCTTTGACTAAATTTGCAGAACTGTCTGGTATTTTTAGAGTTAATTCAGATGACAGAGAAAAGGGAGGAGATCAGTAAGGAGAGCCGGGGGAAAATGAACAGAAGTGAATCTTTGCCCTGCAAGTTAATTGGAAGATGTGAATCATGACCCCAAAATAGGGGAGGGGAAATGCCTGGAATGTTATGTGCAAAGGGAAGGGAAATTCAGATCTTGGCATCCATTAAGCCGTGCTGACACGTCTCTACACTTATAAAGGTTTTTTTTTAGGTTAAACCATGCCTGAAAATTGTTTGAAGTGTTTCATTAGTCCAGTGCTTCTCAATTATTTTCTGTCATGCCCCCCTAGGAAGAAGAAAACATTTCGCGCCCCCCCGCGCGACTGTCTATCCAATCGGGTCCTTTGCGTGTGTCACGTGCGTCCAATATGACAGTATTTGCCGAGGTCAAACGAGCCCCCCTTTACGGAGCCTCGTGCCCCCCCTGGGGGGCCCGCCCCACTATTTGAGAAGCACTGCATTAGTCAGACACATGACATACAGTACATGTGTTCTGAGTAGATATAACATTATCAAAACAAACTTATTAAATCAAGGAGCAAACAACCTCAGAAACCTTATTCTTCTAACTTATGATGAAAAATTTAATATCAACACATTTGGATGCATATTTGTTTCTCCAGGTGCCTTGTAATACATTTATTTATTTCCAAATATTTCTGAATGATTCCATATGTATTCAAATATTGTTAGAGAAACTTTTCTTGAAAAAGAATATGATCAAATGACTTCCTAGGTGTTGTTGTTGTTGTCCTTCTTCTTCTTCTTCTTCTTCTTCTTCTTCTTCTTCTTCTTCTTCTTCTTCTTCTTCTTCTTCTTCTTCTTCTACTTCTTCTTCTTCTTCTTCTTCTTCTTCGTCTTCTTCTTCTTCTTCTTCTTCTTCTTCTTCTTCTTCTTCTTCTTCTTCTTCTTATTCTTCTTCTTCTTCTTCTTCTTCTTCTTCTTCTTCTTCTTCTTCTTCTTCTTCTTCTTCTCCTCTTCCTCCTTCTCCTCCTCCTCCCTCTTCCTCTTCCTCTTCCTTTCCTCTTCCTCCTCTTCCCATAATTTATTAAACTTGTATGCCATCCAACTCTCAATAATTCTAGATGGTCATTAATCAAAGACTGTATGATTAAATGGGCACAAAATTTTGGTGAACCAATCCCACTGGATACCTGGGAAATTATCTGGGTGAGGAATGTTAAATTTACGCAAGCCCAGAACTTAAGGGAGAATTTTTATAAAATGTTTTATAGATGGCACCTTGATCCACAAAAAATGTCTCTTATGTACCCTGACTTACAGCCTAAATGTTGGAGATGTGGTTGTTTGGACGCTACTTATTATCATATTTGGTGGTCGTGTAAAAACATAAAAGCTTTTTGGATTAAGATATGGTGGAATATTCAAAGAATTTTTAGAAAGAGGGTAAAATTTACTCCGCAATTATTTTTGTTAGGTATTGTTATTGATTGTGATGCTAAGGAGGTTATATTGATGTTAAATTTGATTACAGCCGCAAGGCTGCTAGTAGGGCAATATTGGAAGAAGGAATCTTTGCTTCCTTGCAAGAGTGGTTTTTTAAAGTTTCTTATCTGGCGGAAATGGCAAAGATTTCGGCTTTTTTAAAGGAGCAATCGCAAGAGAAATTTTTTGCCGTATGGGAAAAATGGATAAATTTTATACAACATAAATTGGATATAAAAAAAATATCATTTAGCTTTTTTATAACTTGTATATAATTTTTGATATTTTATAGATTGTACTTTTTCTCTTTTTTCCTTTTTTTCTTTTTTTCTATCTCTTTTTTTCTTTCTCTTTTCTTTCTTCTTTTTTTCTTTTTAAGTATTTTTTCTTTTTAATGCTTATGTCATATATATTTTATTATTAACTATTTTATAAGTTGTTAAAATTTGTTTAGGTTTTTTAAAATTTTAATTAAGCCTATATTCAGCTCTGGGAAGCTCGGGGGGGGGATGGAAGGGGTGGTTTGGGAGGGGTTGGGTGAGGGTTGTTTTTTTTGTTGTTGTTCTTTTTTTGTTATTTGTAAAAACTTTTAAAAATTTTCAATAAAAAAAAATAATAATTCTAGATGGTCCATGGTCATGGAATCCCACCTTCCACAAATTATATTTTTAGTAATAGTTCAAATGCTATAGTTTTTCCTAAATGCATAGTTACAAATATATCATGTTTAGTAAAGTTTTGCCATTTTTAGTTGTGCATTTTCTATTGTTAAATCAAAGTGCAGAGATTTTCATATCCAAAAAATGAGAAAGAAACAATAGGATGACAGTGCAACAGAAAATCCTTGCTATGAATAAAAGGTCACATAGAAAACTCTGAAATATGTGAACCTCCCTTCTCAATTATTTTTGTAGGAAAGTATGGCTGTGAAACATTGGAAAATAGCAATATTTTTCCTTCCTCTTCTGAAGGTTTGTGTGTATGCAGGGGTGGGGGTAGCCTTTGTCACATTTTCCTTTCCTCCTGTAAATCCTTTCCTCCTGCAAGCTCTAGAAAAAAGTACAAATCTTTGTACTTTTTCAACCTTAAGTCAATCAGCTAGCAATAAAAGGAGCTCTGACAGATAAAGAAGTGTAGAAGTTCTGTACATGTATATAAGCAGTATATCTATGTGTCCAAAGGCTATAGTTTTCAGTGAAGGGAAGAAAAAAGTTCACATTCAGGGAAAGAGATGGCTCAAGACAGCAAGAAATAGCTAGAGCATCAAGGAACCATGAATAAGACAGGCAGTTACAGGCAGCTCAATTAGAAGGAAACCAGCATTGCTAAAGAAAAACAAAGTATAAAGAAGCAGCAGTGTGACATATTCCATAAAGAGACTCATCCAATAGTCCCACATAACTTCATCTGCCTATTGAAAAAAATCATATGATGATTAGGAAAAAAGTTCAACATGGAAAAAGGAATATAACTAGAAAATACAGAAGGATCTTGACAAACTTGAACACAAAGCCCCAGGGCTTTTTTTGTCATAGAATGCCCAGAACGGAGTTCCAGCACCTTTTTGAGATGGAACCTTATAGGGTAGGCAAGGCGTATGACGTGTGTGAGTTCCGGCACCTTTAAAAAAAAAAAAAAAAAGCACTGCTGAGCCATATCTAACAAAATGAAATTCAATGTAGAGAAAAGTAAAATTTTACAGGCAAGAAAAATCAAATGCACAATTATAGAATAGATGGTACTGGCTCAACAATAGTAACTGCATGAGGATCTTGGGGTCCTAATGGACAATCACTTAAAAGCACTGTGAAGCAGTATATAAGTCTAAGTGCTATTGCTATTGTTATATAAAAAACAGTTGCAAGAACTGAGTATATCTAGTTTAGTGGAAAGAAGGACAAGGGATGATATGATAGCAGTGATTCAATATCTAAGGGGCTACCACAAAGAAAAGGGGGTCAATCTATTCTCCAAAGCACCTGAAGGCAGGACTAGAAGCAATGGATGGAAAGTAATCAAGGAGGGGAACCATCCTAGAATGAAGGAGAAATTTCCTGAGTTACAACAATTAATCAGTGGAACGACTTGCTTCCAAAAATAGTAGATACTCCAACACTGGAGGTTTTTAAGAAGAGATTGGACAATCATTTGTGTGAAACGGTATAAGGTTTCCTGCTTGAGCAGGGGATTGGACTAGAAGATCTCCAAGGTCCCTTTCATCTCTGTTATTCTGTTAAGAGTGTATACTGTCCCAGACTGATGGAAACACTGAGTAGATACGGGGAAATAGCAGGTTTAAAGATAAATAAAGAAAAAACTAAAATGCTCATCAAAAATATGACTAAAATACAGAAAAATGAATTGGTTGACAGAATAGTAATAGTAATAGTAGTAAAGTTGGAAGGGACCTTGGAGGTCATCTAGTCCAACTCCCTGCTCGGGCAGGAAACCCTACACCATTTCGGACAAATGGCTGTCCAGTCTCTTCTTAAAAACTTCCAGTGTTGGAGCAAATAAAATTAGATATTTAGGGATACAATTGACTGCCAGATGTGCTACACTTAAAAGGGATAACTATGATAAGTTAATAGAACAGATTCAAAAAGACTTTGATATTTGGACTAACTACAGCTCTCTCTTATGGGCAGAATTGCGGTGATTAAAATGAATGTGTTGTCAAAAATCTTATTCTTGTTCCAATGTATACCTATAAAATTAGACAAGAATTTTTTTCAAAATTTGAATAAAATGATGTGTAAATTCATCTGGCAAGGAAAAAGAGCAAGGATTAAATTAAAATTATTGCCGGACTCAAAGGAAAGGGGGGGATTTGGTCTTCCAGACTTGGAGAAATATTACCAGGCTACAGTATGGGTAAGAGATAGGATATTACTAAAGAACAGGAGACTATTATGTCTGGAGGGCCATGACCTACAAATAGGATGACATGCCATATTATGGGATCATAAATATAAAGTACATAAGTATTTTTGAAGACACTATATTAGGCAAGCTCTTATTGATGTATGGACAAAACTTTGGCAACCAAATTATACCCAAGTACCTAGTTGGATCTCACCGTTAGGAATATATATATACACCCAAAATTTACGCAATTAGACAAGACCATAACATATAAAAACATCTTAGATGAAAGAGGGGAATTGAAATCCAGGAAAAACCCTCCAGGATGAAGGGATAGAATTAGAATAGTGGGCATACCTGCAACTGCAGGCAAGATATTGGAAAGATAAAAAGAGTTAGGCATTAAATTAGAACCAATAGAATTGGATAAAATAATATTGGGGTCGGAGGATAAAATGATTAAAAAATTATACCACTATTTTTTAGATCAGGCAATGTATGAGGAACAAGTAAAAGTGACTATGATGAATTGGAGCAAGGACTTTGGTCTTAATTTTGATCTGCACATCTGGCAAGAACTATGGGCAAGAAACAAAAAGCTTACTTTGGCCACCTCTTACAAAGAGAACCTCTACAAAATGTTTTGTAGATGGCATCTCCCACCCACAAGATTGGCTGAAAATGTGTACCAATGTCTCCTGTAAATGTTGGAAATGTAACCTGACAAGTGGAACATATTATCATATGTGGTGGGAATGCACGCGAGCTCGGGATTTTTGGAACAGGACTAAAGTATGGCTGGAAGAAATATTAGAGCGAGTGGTAGAACCAAAACCAGAACTCTTTCTATTAGGCTTAACATGACAAAAGCATTACAAAGGCATACTTTATTTAATATTGCATATTTTAATGGCTTCCAGACTGGTTTTTGCTCAAAATTGGAACAACTCCAACGGAAGAAGAGATCCTGCATAAAATTTTATCATGTGCTGAGATGGACAGGCTTACAATGATTATGAAAGACAAGACAGAACACAAATATTTTGAAATCTGGGACAAATTTTACCATTGGTATGAATTAAGGAGAACTGCTCGGACTTCAAGTTAATGGTAGAATTAAAAGATATATATAACTGTACATATAATTGTATATATAATTGTATTGTATAGAAGGATGAGGCTTATATAGAGGTTAAGAACGATGTATTAAGTTTTTGTACCATGAGAAACAAACTGTTAGGAAAATTCATTCTGGAATGTCATGTTTGTCCATTTTTGTTTTAATTGTATTATGAATAAAAAATAAAAAAATAAAAAATAGGAGTCTATACTGTCCCCTTATTGATTTAACTTAGATATATACACATAATTGGAAATACTGGATTAGAAGAAACAAAAGCTGAAGTTAAAATTGCTGAAAAAACTATTGGCAACCTCGACAATGCTAATCATAAATAATTTTTGGTGTCTGGAAGTTAAGACTGAAGGAGTCTATAGTTGAACTTGAATATGAGAAAACAAAAATCAGTCTGATTCTCTCTCTCTCTCTCTCTCTCTCTCTCTCTCTCTCTCTCTCTCTCTCTCTCTCTTCCCCCCCCTAAAATCATGTGAAGTACTTGTGCAATACAAGTAGGTAAAATAATAAAAATAACCTTTATCTTGATAGGAATAGTAACTACACCCGTGAACTAAAGAGGCATCTCTGTTTGGGAGTAAAGTTATGCCTGATCCACAGAAAATATTAAAGTACAGATACTTCATGCTGGTATCAGAAATATGTATGATCAAGGCCATGTTTGTCCCATCTGCAGCTGAATGAAGATAAATTGATATCTTTGAACTATGATGCTGAGGAAAATAGCTCAGAATGGAGTAGACTGTTAGAAAAAAATCAGGCTGCTAAACTTAAATGTTTTGGACCCGTAATGATGAAGAAAGAGCCTGGAGAAGACCCTGCTGCTTCAAAATGTCAAAATGTCTTCAATAAAAGAAGAGGCTGGCAAAAACAAGATGGCTAAGACAGTACAATTGATTTCATGGACATGAGCTTACACAAACTCAAAGAAGCAGTTACTTGTTTTATCATCAGGTCACAAAGAGTCAGAAGCAACCAAACAACAACAATGTTCTGAAATGTCACTAGGAGATGTCAAGAGTAATGCATCCTCTGACTACTCCCACAAGTTGGAAGAGACTGCAGCTCTCCCCTAGTGAAATGTTTACATATGAAAAGAGCCATAGTGTCTATTCCATAAATTGTATATTATGCAACTGGTGCAGACAAGCTTCAGTGAAGCCAAGATTCTGCAACTTTCTGAAAAGGGAAGCACAGAACTATTATAAGTAAAAACTAGAGATTTCCATTTCCCCACACAGAAAAAAAGAGAATAGAGAGATACAGCTGCAGTGTTTTTGCTTCTTCAAAAGAGAAGCATTTGCAGCAACAGAAACATATTCACACTTTCAGGCATAGTGAAATATTCTCTAATCTGAAAGAGGTAAAATCAATAAGTGCCATGAAAAAAAACTTCAAAGGGGGACCTCCTGTCAATGACAGAAGTTTTTTTTTTTTTTTTTTTTTTTTTTAGCAATGTAAAGTCTTTTGAAGAAAGGTTCCCAGTACTGGGAAGTCTTTGAAGTGACAGAAACCAGGCATTGATAATTACAGAAAGGTGTGGTGTCCAGCAGAGATAGTAAAAAGATATAACAGAAGTATGTATGGGGGGAAGGTTGAGAAGTGGCACAGGCAGTGGCTGACCCTGTTCACCAGGACCCTTAAAGGGGGGGAAAAGGACCTACAAGGTCAACTCTATCACTACAAAAGAAGCAATTTGCAAAACAGGAGCTCTGGATAAGACTTAGGAACCAAATTACATTTTCAATATGTATTTATGAAGCAATGTATTATCTTTTTCTCTCAAACACTGAAGTTTCAAAGCACATATGTGTTTCCCCCACTTCTTAATATTCTGATAACTTTCTGTAAAATCATTATCATCAACATCTATAACAATTATTTTGTCACTTCTGCTTCAATTGGTTATTATTTGCTTACCTCAATAGTGACAAGAAATGGGAGACAACTAATTATAGATACCAGTGATTTTAAAATGTACTTTCAGGAACAATTTCTTCTCTCCTGTATATTTCCTAAGGTCTTTTATGTATTACTGAAGATATAATCAAGGCTTTTTGTGAAAAAGCAGAATCAGTGTGTAGGAGTTTCACTCCCAATAGCATAAATCTGTAGAGATTAGATAGCAGAGTCTTGGCTGATGCAAACTCCAATACTTTCCCAAAGATTGTTGTCAAATTGTAATTTATAATAGAGCAAGATGGAAAAAATATTAATATAAGGGGAGTTGTATTATTAATTGCATCTTGTTCTTTAAAAATTCTCACAGACCATAGAACGATTTGAAGAAGACTTCTGTTAATTTGCTTGAACAAGATTGTTTTGTTATCGTAACTCTTTTTTGTTGTCATGCACACCTGAAAAGTGTGATAAGTACTTGGTAAGGCTACAAATGCATTATTACATAAGTAAAGTCAAGGTAATACAAAGGTTGACTCTCCAGCTTAAAGATCCTGCTTTTTAATGCTGGGTTAATTACTACCAAAATATATTTAACTAGGATTTAATCCTGGATGGCAGCATTGCCTTGGCATGTATCACAAAAAAACTAGCTGAAAAAAAAAGAAGGGAGACATATTCTTTCCCGATTCTGTCCACTGTGTGGTGCAGCATGCCTGGGATAGGGACAGAGAAAGGTGTAGCCATAATTTATAGCAAATCCATCTCATTTATCAGAAAGCCCAGCTGTTTGAAGCATTGTTTTTATTAGTCACAAGGATTTTTAGATGTCTTTAAAAGAAAATCTAATCTTGTCATGATTTCTGCAGGGCTAGCCTATGCCTCCAGAGAAAACCGAAGTGGAACAAGAGGGCAAAGATTTCATGTAAGCATGGGAGACAGGATATATTGGTCCTGACTGGTGTGACTACTAGATGGCAGGAAAGGAGAACACAAAGCTTAACCCTAGTGGTAATTTTGAATTTAAGTCTGATTTTAGTATTGATGCACCATGCTAGCACTGCTGTGTTCCTTGAAGCACCGTGACCTATCACTGCTGCTTTTCCTCCATGAGCTTGGCTTGTTCAGTTGCCCTGAGCACCAGAATGTAGTTTATAGGTCTTTAACTGATGACCAATGTTGGAAAAGAGGCCTCCAGGACTTCTACTTATAGTTGGAGAAGAATAGAACTCCAAGAGTTCTACTTATAACTTGTAGTGGATGTCAAATAGCTTTTGAGTTAAATGACTGGAAGATCAAGCAAGTTGGTTTTGAAGTCTAGATAGCAACTTCAACATTCAGGTTTATGATCAAAGTAGACTACTGAAAGTGCAATATCAGACACATATGCACACATGCAGCTGTGTCTTATAGTAGTCATTATGAAAGAGTTATATTTATTAATATGCTACTGGGCACATACCACTATATTAAAGAATTTCTTTAAGCATTGGCTTGCACTTTGTGCAATTCCTTAAGACTAAGCATTTCGTGACAGCATCATCTCTGAACCTATTAGCCCTGCACTTGACCTCAGTTGGCAATATCCCTGCTTGGTAGCCATACATTTCGTTTCAATTGCAGTACTAATACCAGTACCTTTAGTAATTCAGGAAATAAGCTATAAATTATAGATCATAACATACTGGCAAAATATGATCGTGTTTTACAGAAGCCTTTGTAATAATAATCCAACTGTAATCAAATTAAGGATTTTCAAATGTGAATAAATGTAGACATATTATCCAGAAAAGGAAAATAACACTAAGATGATATAATACTAAGGTAGAACAGATAGCATAATCACAATACTTAAAATAAACTCTAACCTATATTAAAACAAATATTTTTCCACTTGGCCTCTGCTCTGAGAAAGAGAGTGAAATGAATCATATCTGAATTTCATAAAATGACCAGGACTTTGAATGTCAGTGCATAGCAGGGAATTCCCCAGAATTTTCTAGAATAAAATGGAACCTGCAGAGATTGATTATAAAAATATGTGGAGGAAATATTTCAAGGATCTAAGTACAAATAAAAACTGATTTAACAATTACCCAGGGATAATTCCCCACTTACAGAAAACCATGACCCCAACCAAATCAAACACACATTCCTTAACATTTCAAGTAAAAAAGATACTGAGATCAAGTTTGTCATGACCTTAGTCATTCCAAATTCTGTGGCCAGTGCCTGGAAGTCCAGTGTTCAGATAAGCTTCCTTCTCGGCACTCAAACTATTCTTAAATTCTTTTGGAAAAACAGAAATTCTAAAAACATTATTTGGCAAAAAGCTGTCTATAAAAAAAGTATTGTCACTTTGGAAGTTTCTTCTTGACAATTCTTCCATCATCAACAAGACGTTTGTGAGGTCAAAGCAGTTCTTTTCAATTCAGTAATGATTCAACAGCTCAACATGGCTTCAATTAAAATAACAATTAAGTTTTATACTTACATAATGCTTTCCATGCTCATAGCATTTTACAGCTAGTAGCTAATGAATTTTCACCATACACTTGCAAAGAGTTATCTTAACCTTAAGTACAATTAAAGTGGCCTATTAAGAGTTTAAGTTCAATGTATTCAAGTTTTCATCACACTAAAATGTAAAGATATGTCTATTAAATAAGAAGAGACTTATTGCTAAGAACTTTGTATACCTTAATTCTTTGATTTTTTTTAAACAATAGATATAAAGATTTAAATCCAAAACTATAGTTCTGTAAAACAGTCAAATTTCTCACAATTAGGACAAGAATTTTGCAAAAATACATGACAGACTGTTATTTATAATAAAATGAAGAAGGCATGAGTAACCCTATAAATATTATCATAAGAGTTTCCAGTCATTTGGCAAATACAGTTATGTTCCAAAGCCTACCAAACATTTTTTCTCTAAATCCCATTTCAATATCCAGAGTTATAAATGGTTCTGACAATTTAACTGAAAGTGTGAAGGAATTCACCAACTGTTATAAACCTTATAAACTAAATTTCTTCCTACATATCTTCTGGGAAATTTTCCTCCCTTCAGGCCACATAATGACATGAATGCAGCGCTAAGACCAACATCCAAAATACCCAGGATGATGGAAATGTAAAATAAGGCAAAATAATAGAAGCATGAGTTGGAAGCAGGCTCAACCTTTTGCAGGAATGCAAATTAAAGTATCTCTGTCAGATCTATCCCTGGTTATCAGTGGATAATCAGTGCTTCAACATGTATTCAACATTTATTCTGTATTTCATTAATTTAAGACCTGTGGATGTCTACATGTCCTGTAGTCTGGAATGGTAAAAGATAACCTCCTAGCCAGAGCAGGATGGCTCTTCCTTGGTCTAACATAAATCATGGTGTCTTGAGGACCAGGTCTGGGACTTGGGGGAGTGGGCAGAACAGTGCTGTGCTGATTCTCCTCTTTCCTCTGGGGAAAGTATTGATGGGGAGGGAGAGGTCAAGTCAGTAACTGGACTCAGTTCTCTCTCTCCTCCTGTTCAATATCTGCATGAGATTTCTTGTTGGAGTAATCCAAGAGCTTGGGATCCATTATCACCAATAAGCGGATGATACCCGTTTTATATTGCCAGACCTATCTGGCATGCATGTCCTATCCCAGCCTGTGGAGGCTGTGGGGACCTGAATAGAGTTTTGGCTCAATCTAAGCAAGATTAACTGGATTTGGACATTTGGCTCTTCTAAGGCCAAAAACCTTTTCTTATTGGTCTTAGAGAGAGTGACACTGCCTCAGACAGACCTGATGCAAAATCTGGTGATCTTTCTTGATGCATGATTTCTGGCCAAAGAGCATTCATCTTCCTCATGAGCATTGTACAAAATGTTTTTGGTGTTTGGGAAGGGACAGAGGTACAGCATGTGCAAAGTGGCCAGATTTCCTATAATATAGATATAGGCCTTGTGTGTGTTGGCACATCTTACCTTGGGCAGATAGAAAAGCCCTGCTAGCTCCCTCTACAGGGAGTCAACTTGTGATATCACCAATGTGCAATAACAATCATGGAGAAAAAAAAATGACAATAGTAGCAACTTCTATTCTCATTTATACTGTGCTACAATTTACATGTATATCATCGATACCCAAGCAGTCCTTAATTTATGCAATTGAATCCTTTGGAATACCCTGACAAATGTATACTTCCTTCATTTCATCTGATAGTCACTCTTTACATTTGTCAGTTATATTTCTCCTATTCCAGCCCACTTCCTGTGCTAATAGCGGAAAGTCAGCAGTATAATCCACACTAAGTGCTTACACTGTTGGAAGTGAAAGATTTCACAACTGGCAGTCATCCATTTGACTGAATCATTAAAGTTAGCCTTCATATGAATATAAAAAATAATGTACTTGTCCATGTCTGTACCACATTTGGGGCTGACTAATTTAAAGTTCCCTCTAGCATTAGGATAGTTATAAGAATTTAATCAGTGAGAAAATTGTCAGATCTCAGGGAGATATGTACTGAGCTGGGTACATGGTAAATTTGCTTGGGTTCCCATAATATTAGTCAGACAGGATAGCACCCTCTTGTGACAGGGCTGAAGCTGATACAGTTATTCAGGGCTTTTTTTTTTTGGTCATAGAATGCCCAGAATGGAGTTCTGACACCTTTTTTGGATGGAACCTTGTAGGTAGGCAAGGCGGATTGTATGATGTGTGTGAGTTCTGGCACCTTTTTTTTTTTTTTTTTTTACAAAAAAAGCACTGCAGTTATTCATCAATGCACTCAAGTCTTAGGATGGTACTGGTACAGGAGCAGGCAATTATGGTAGATTCTGTCAAATCTGCTAAATTAAATTGTTCATCATATAGGCTAACTGGTTTATCTGGATTACAGTTTGGTTCTGGTACCAAACCAAGCTATTTATAGCTTGACTAAAGGTTAACAGGGTTGCAAGAAACAAGTAGTCATAATATACTGTATCACTGGCATGAGAAGCCAACTACAAATTGACATCTTAGATGGACTGAGATAGACTGAGATTGGATAGTTTCAGTCAGATGATCATACCATTTCCTCAGGACATGAAAAACAAATAAGAAATATTATTCCATCAGGAGCCTGGTGGTGCAATGGTTAAAATGCAAGATAATTCTGGAATTTGATCCTGATAAGCTCAAGATTGATTCTACCTTACATCCTTCCAAGGTTGTTGGGGAAAATATGCCAACATTGTAAACTGCTCAGACAGTGTTGTAAAGCACTGTGTAGCAGTATATAAGTCTAAATCAGTGGTTCTCAACCTGTGGGTCAGGACCCCATTTGGGGTCGAACAACCATTTCACGGGGGTCGCCAAACAAGGCAGTCCGCCATTTTTTCCCCTTTTCCTTAGCTGTGCTATGTCAAATGTATCTGTTGTCGTCCGAAATGAATAAGCAGGAACGCCGGTATACACTGAACTCATCAACTAGTTTTATTCTTCTGATGAAACAAAGTCAGCACTGGGAGTGGCTTTCTCCCAGTGCCTCATAAAGGTTTGCCACACCCTACATCCCCGCCCCCAACCCCAAACTAGCATCCGCTCAAACGGATAAAGGTCCTTTCCTCATCCTGCGCCCTCCCTTTCACCAACGGGTCTCCGCCTCCATGTTTCTCATTCCGTGCAGCAAGTTCCTGTGTGATGTTGCCGAATTCCCCCTGCTCCTCGTCTGATCGGCATGGTAAGGATCCCCCACCCCGCCCTCTATCTTGTCTGGACACACCTGTAGGGGCGTCATAGAATCCTGGCAGTCCCCTGTGCATCTCGGCATTGGCCCAGGAAATGGCGTCCTGCTCCGGTCCCACGCAGGCGCGCAGGCATTCTTCTGCTTTGCCGGTGTGGTGCATTCATCGGAAGAAGCCAGCCCCACGCTCAGACTTGCGGCCGCCCGGCCAGGAAGGTGTTGCGTCTGCATGGCCACGTGGGAGCCAGGGATGGGCCTCTGTTTGGTCCGGGCGATGGACATGGCAACGGGCAGCATAGCAGGTCCCGGCGGCGGTGAGCTGCTGTGTACATCCTCCCTCCCCTGTCTGCATGGCAAGCGCCAGGAGGCTTGACATGCGGCCCCCTCTACCATGGCTCCTCCTGGAAAGGAAAATGGAGAGGTTGAGCATATAGTGTTGCATCCATCTGTCCCTGGCCACCTTCTGTAGAAGACCCATTGGCTTCCCCATCCGAGGCTTCGCGCTGGCACACACATGGCACCCATTTACGGACTGTTCTACATCCACTTTCAGTCTGGGCCACCAAAACTGCTGACGCAGTAAGTGCAGGGTTTTTAGAAACCCGAAATGGCCTGCCTGCTTAGTATCGTGGCATCTCTGGACAACAGTTTGCCGTAGGCATTCGGGCACATACATTTTATCGCCTTTCCAGGCCACACCGTCTCTGTGGGTTAACAAACCTAGATGTTCATGTACCCACTCATCCGTCAGCATGGCTGTTCGCACGTTATCAAACTCATCAATCTTGGTTCTCTGTACCACGCTATTGGTTGCCTCTTTTCGATTAAGGGGCATTAATGCCTTCTCTTTTGCTGTGATATTGTGGCATCCGTGATAACGCGTCAGCTAGGAAGTTCCTTCCCCCAGGCACGTATTTCAAAGTGAATTTAAACTGGGTGAAGTATTGGGCCCATCTAACATGTTTAGGGGCTAGGCGTCTTGGTGTTTGTAACGCCTCTTCCTCCATTCCGAATGAGCGGCTTTGGGTCTGGGCGTGAGGAGCTGCCCAGTATGTGCACGGGCCACCACTGGGCTTTGCCACCACTCTTTCTGGGGTTTAGCAGCTATAACCTCCTCCACTCCGACTCCGGGATTTGTGGCCTGTACCAGCTTCAGCTGCACCACCGGTTGGTCTGGTGCCTGTTCAGGCACTGGAACGGACTCTGCAGCCACGCCACGGTCCACCTCCCCCTCTCCCTGGGGAACATCTTGCGTGCCTTCCGCCATCTCTCCCACCCCAGGAGCGGGGAAAAAAGGAGCTAAGGGAGTGCTGACTTACTGACAAATGTATCCGTTGTCGTCCGAAATGAATAAGCAGGAACGCCGGTATACACTGAACTCATCAACTAGTTTTATTCTTCTGATGAAACAAAGTCAGCACTGGGAGTGGCTTTCTCCCAGTGCCTCATAAAGGTTTGCCACACCCTACATCCCCGCCCCCAACACCAAACTAGCATCCGCCCGAACCGGATAAAGGTCCTTTCCTCGTCCTGTGCCCTCCCTTTCACCAACGGGTCTCCGCTTCCGTGTTCCTCATTCCGTGCAGCAAGTTCCTGTGCGATGTTGCCGAATTCCGCCCGCTCCTCGTCTGATCAGCATGGTAAGGATCCCCCACCCCGTCCTCTATCTTGTCTGGACACGCCTGTAGGGGCGTCATAGAGTCCTGGCAGTCCCCTGTGCCTCTCGGCACTGGCCCAGGAAATGGCGTCCTGCTCCGGTCCCATGCAGGCATGCAGGCATTCTTCCGCTTTGCCGGTGTGGTGCGTTCATTGGAAGAAGCCGGTCCCACGCTCAGACTTGCGGCTGCCCAGCCGGGAAGGTGTTGTGTCTGCATGGCCGCTGTAGCATGTGGGAGCTGGGTATGGGCAGTTGCGGGCCTCTGTTCGGTCCGGGCGACGGATGTGGCGACGGGCAGCATGGTGGGTCCTGGCGGCGGTGAGCTGCTGTGTACATCCCCCCTCCCCCGTCTGCATGGCAAGCCCCAGGAGGCTTGACATCCTACTCCCTTTTATTCTATTGGCTTTTGAAAGCCAATAGAATAGACTCTCTTGAATAGAGTCTAATTCTATTGGCTTTCAAAAGCCAATAGGAATTGTCCAGGCTGTCTCTGCCCTGCTGAGCTTGCCAAAAGTCCCATTCTGCAAACGGTGCTGCACCAGTTGAGAAAGTCCTCGACATACGACCGGTTGAGAACCACTGGTCTAAATGCTATTGTTATTGTTTACATGCCAGGATTCTGTGTAACACAGGAGTGCTATATATTCACCTCACTATTAATATGAGAAATGTGGTTACATTACAAAGCCTGAATACTAACTCAAGGCACTTTATCAGCTGAAGTTTCTGTGTTACGTATTTTGCCAATTCTTTGGTATTGCACAATAGTTTGAATCCTACTTGCTCATCCATAATATACAGTGCCTGCTTTTAAACTTTCTCTCAGCCTACTGCAAAGCCAAAGGTCCTCTTTCAGAGTGTGGTCAAGTTGTTTTTCTTAGCTGTATTAATATTGTCACCTTGAGCACAATTTCATGTGCACAATGACCATTTGTATCTCTTGTACCTGAGCAAGAACAAACAACATTTGTGCACAAAATTCATAAAATTTAGGCCTACTTTTGTTCCAATAGTCTGTACTGTACTTACAAGGGAATCACAGATTTAGAATATTGTTCTTTCCAGACACAGCAAATTTGCCCTGGACTTAGCAATGCATTTTTTTCTTCTTTATTACTTTACTAGTTGGTGGTAAATTGTAAATATGGCTGCAACCTGTGGAGATCTTTTTAAAAGTGTTTAAAAAGCAATTTAAGATTCCAGTCAATGGATTATTAATTTACTTCAGAATCTGTGTCTTAGAATGCTCTGCTGAGTAACTGTGTCTGTGTGTTTCATTGTAAAAGGGCAGCCATCTCAGTTTATGGAAGTCCAAAATCAAAGAGTTTAGCAATACTTTTTCAAACTAACACATTTTATGCCTTTTAATAAAATGTGTAAATCTGAATAGGTACTACTATACTCTTTCTGATTTCTGTATTTGTGGTATATGCATGCATGTTTTTATTTATCGTCATACTGATGAAGGCGGGCTAATTTTGTAAATAAAATATATGTATATACACACACACACATACACCCTTATGGAGCTTGTTACACACATCTTGTACTACATCTCCAATTTGTAAAAATGCTTTGTTGACAACAAATGAGATACAATTTCTATTTTCTTAAAAAGTTTAGTAGATGTTGTATACAGTATATGCTATACATAATTCTTGGAAAATTGAGGAAAAAGGAAGGACAAATATATGGATGCTAATTTTGCCAGAATATACTCATTAAATTCAGGAAATCATCACCATAAATATGTATGTGCTGATCAACCATGTGTGAGAACAGCTTGCTAGAAAAACTTTTTTCAGGCTGTAATCAGGAAAACACACATTTGACATTCAGTGGCTTATCCTAGTTAAAGGTAGATAGGCACTTCCCAATGTGGTGCTTATGCCACTCTTTAATGGCTCCATGCTGCCTCATTTCCACAACAGTTGCATTCAGCAACTAAGTCAACTAATTTCTGGTTTAGCTGCTGTTCAAAATGAAACACAGAGAATCTAGTATTCCATATTAAGTTAAAGTTCCATGAAGCTTGGCAATGACATGTTTTCTCACAGGAACTCTTAACTTAGTCCACATCCACCTGCATATTGCTTGAGCTGCCATAATACCATGCTGTTATTGATTGGTATTAATAAACTGAGTAGATGAAAGGTGCCTTGGTGGTGTATGTCTTTGGCACTACTCAGTGGTTGAGGAACAGCCACCGGCTGGAATGGATGTCATTTTACTTTTGTCTATCCTCTTGGTCATTTGGAGTATGTACTAATTAGCTAATATGCATTTTCTGCACTTCATGGTTGTTGGTCTAAGGGTGACCAGAGTTTGGTCAGAAACTCTTAAGATTTTGGAAAGTAAATCTCATGACAATAGTTATGCATTTTCATGTAGTATTCTTCTGTTAATATAACCTATTTGTATGTAAGTTTTAATGCATAATGTGTTAAACTCACATTTTCTTCTCTTTTACCCAATATATGTAATCTGACTGGAAAACTGAACTGCAATTTTTGTAGAAGTGGCCATTTTGAAAGATAAAATCAGGCGAATTTACATTAAATTGTGACTCTTGTACCCCTAATATGGGAGAAAGACAAGCGTATTTTTCTGTCTTTTTATTGACGTATCTAAAGAATATTGCCAGTATTATGTATTGAACTTGCTAGCCTTACTAGCACAAATTGAACATTCCATAATAATATGAATGATTTTATAGTTGCCATATTTATTTTTCAAGTTTAGACACCACCCATCTCACTGTTAGCAGAAATAAATATGCAGCCAGTTGCTAAAAAGCAAATACAAATTTTAAAGTGCTTAAGGCGTGAAGTGTTATAATTCAGCAGCATGGAACAGGACCTCTTACTGGGAGGGTCTAAAGAGGATGACTGAACCAGTACAAAGAGAACCCCCTCCAGGGAAGAACTCCAACACTTGGTCCTGAACACCCGTTAATGTAGGCCAAACCTGATACTTTTATCTTCAACCTTTGACCTTAACATCTGGAAACATATTTTGAGTCCAACAGAAGGAAGTTTTATTTTCTATTTCTAGTGTTTTTCTTGTAGAACTCCAACTTATCTACAGCCAAGTGAATTGGCTCAAGCTATATTTTGAATGTACTTATGATACACTCTGAAATATAGAATGTTTGTGGAGGAAATCACAACTTTTAAAAAGTAGGGTAATATAAAGAGGAAACATGATCAATTAAAATAGAATGTGAATGAGTTTAGTAAGGCATATAAAATAATTTGTTTAATAGATATTTGTAAGAAAGTGCTGAAAAACATAGATATTTCACATATTTGAAACTTGTAGTTGTTTTGTGTCTGTGTATGTGTGTGTATGTATATAAATTTTATTGAAAATTTTACATAGATATAAGATCATGAAATATAAAGAAAAATTACATAAAGAAAAATATTCCATGGCCATGTGGCCAGCACGACTATATGCCAAAAGTGCATGGAATGCTGCTACCTTCCCACCAAAGTGGCATCTATTAATCTACTTCAGGGGTCTTCTAACTTGGCCCTTTTATGACTTGTGGATTTCAACTCCCAGAATTCCTCAGCTAGACATGCTGGCTAAGGAATTCTGGGACTTGAAGTCCACAAGTCATAAAAGGGCCAAGTTTGAAGACCCCTGATCTATTTGTATTTGCAACCTGCTATTTGGGCAGGAGCAAAGGCAAGTAATAGGAACCTCACCCGTTGCACAGTACTCAAGTCTTGAACCTGTGCTGTCAGCTTTCCAGCTGACAAGCTCAGTATCTTTAACTGCTGAGCCATTGTGATATATATATATTAATATAATTTCTCATCTTTCCATTGTGTGTATTTCAATATTTCTCCATCACTGGGCACACAACAGTACATTTTTGTTCAGTACATTTTTATACTTCAAATATTTTTATCTTTTTTCCTCATATGTGTTTCCTATAGGCAAATGACATCTAATTTTATTTTTTTTAAATAGTAAATTATCTTTTATCATTTTGCATAGCATTTGCTCCACTTATATATGATGTTAAGTTTTTATATTCTAAGTTTATGCTGTATACTTAGAAAACCTTATACCTGTAATGCCTAACATTGTTGTCTCTTCCTTCTTGCTGGCAGTTTTTTTTTTTTCCTTTAAAGGCATTGGACCTTTTGCCAGAAATAACAACATATTTTAACATCCTGACTGCACACACAAATTAAATTCATTTAGCTTAACTTGCATTTCCAACATTTACTGAAACATTAAATGTGATATAAGTCATGCTCTTTGTGGCACTTATTTTCACTGTTATGTTTATTACTAATTTAAGAGACTCTTCTTTGAGAAAGGGGGGACTATTGAAGTTAGACATTATAACATCAAAACTGCTTGAACTGCAGAAGTTCTCGCTTTCCTCTTATAGCACATTAAATGACAGGATTGAACAAGTTTCTCAATACAGTTTTACATTTTTTAGTTTATGTAAGTTTTAAATTAAAAACCCCTGTCACCCCGTTTCAAAATTTACTTGTAGATATATGGCTTCATGGATAAAGAGATTTAAGTCAGCTCTCAAAATCATACTATTCTTATTTCTCTGGATTAAATCATTGCCTCCCAGAGTTGTAATGTGCTCCATCACTGGAGTTTTTTTTTTTTTTTTTTTTTATTGAAATTTTTCAAAAGTTTTACAAATAAGAATCCACCCCCCCCTCCCCAACCACCCCACCCCCCCCGACTTCCCAGAACTGAATATAGGATTATTTAACAAATATTTTAAAAATAACATTTGCAATTTATAAAATAATTAATAATAATAATAAAAATCACAGTAATAATATATATAATAATAATATACATAACATAAACTTTAAAATGAATAATATATACTAAAAAGGAAAAAAAAATGAAAAAAGAAGAGAGAGAGAGAAAGAAGAAAGAAGAAAGTAGACGAAGAATAAAGCATATATATATAAAAAAAAAAATATATGAATAATAATACGTAAAAAATGTATATATATAAAAAAGAAAAAGAAGAAAGAAAGAGAGAAAAAAACAATCATTACAAATTATAAAAAGGCTAAATAATATTTTTCCATATCCAAATTATGTTGTATAAAATTTATCCATTTTTCCCATACCACAAAAAATTTTTCTTGAGATTGTTCCTTTAAGAAAGCCGAAATCTTTGCCATTTCTGCCAAATACGAAACTTTATGAAACCATTCTTGTAAAGTAGGCAAAGATTCCTTCTTCCAATATTGTCCTATTAACAGCCTAGCGGCTGTAATCAAATTTAACATCAATATAACCTCCTTAGCATCACAGTCAATAACAATACCTAGTAAAAATAATTGCGGAGTAAATTTTACCCTCCTTTTAAAAATTCTTTGAATATTCCACCATATCTTAATCCAAAAAGCTTTTATATGCTTACACGTCCACCAAATATGGTAATAGGTAGCATCCAAATATCCACATCTCCAGCATTTCGGCTGTAGATTAGGGTACATAATGGACATTTTCTTTGGGTCAAGGTGCCATCTATAAAACATCTTATAAAAATTCTCTCTTAAATTTTGCGCTTGTGTGAATTTAACATTTCTTATCCAAATAAGTTCCCAAGTATCCATTGAAATCGTTTCACCAATATTCTGTGCCCATTTAATCATACAATCTTTAACTAATTCAGGTTCTGAATCTAATTCCACTAAAACCCCATAAACTCTCTTAATATGGGTTGGCCTTTGATCTCTTACTTGTTTTAAAAAAATTTCATCTTCTCTAAGCCAGCCCATTTTACAATCCATCTTCCATCTATCCACTATTTGTCTATATTGGAACCATGAATAAGTTAAATTTTCATGTGTTAATTCTTCCAAAGATTTTAACTGCCAGTCTTGGCCATCCCATCTTAGTAACTGTACGTAAGAGACCTTGTCCATATTTACCCCTTTCCTTATACCTTCTATGGCATGCCGAGGTATAGCCCATAATGGTATTTTGAAGTCACTTTTATAATACTTTCTCCACACTCTTAGCAAAGAGTTTCTTATAATATGAGACTTAAAAACCCAATCCACTTTTTTATTAAATATTAAGTAGGCATGCCATCCAAAAAGTAGGTCCCAGCCTTCCAAATGAAGTATTTCTGTATTTGTTAAATTCACCCAGTCGCTAATCAATGTCAATACTACAGCATCATAATACAATTTCATATTTGGTACCTTGAGTCCACCTCTCTCACGAAAATCTTGCATTATTTTAAGTTTCACCCTTGGTTTTTTCCCTGCCCAAACAAATTTATTAATACCTTTTTGCCATTCATCTAAATTACGTTCGTTCTTTAAAATAGGTAACATTTGAAACAAAAAAATAAACTTTGGCAGGACATTCATTTTAATAACTGCAATTCTGCCCATAAGGGATAACTGTAAATTATTCCAGTTTTTTAAATCCTTCTGTACCTCCATCCACAGCTTTTCATAATTATTTTTATACAATTTTACATTAGAAGCAGATAATGTAACCCCCAAATATTTTACCTTATCAACAATTTCAAAGTCTGTTAAGTTAACTAGAGCCTGTTTATCACCATTAGTCATATTTTTAGCTAATATTTTGGTCTTATTATTATTAATTTTAAAGCCAGAAACACGTCCATATTGTTGAATCAATTGTAATAATTTCACCACCGAAGAAACAGGTTGAGACAAAGTAACAACCAAGTCATCTGCAAAGGCTCTTAATTTATATTCTTTTTTATTAATTTCTATTCCTTTTATTTCTTGAGACTCCCGAATTTTAATCAACAAAATTTCCAGTGTTAAAACAAACAATAACGGAGACAACGGGCATCCCTGTCTTGTTCCTTTTTCTATTACAAAAGCCTCTGACAAACCCCCATTTACAATAATTTGAGCAGTCTGTTTTTGATATATGTTGGATAATACTTGTAATATATTTTGTCCAAAATTCATTTCCTTGATTAAACACAGCATAAACTGCCAATTCACTTGGTCAAAGGCTTTTTCAGCATCCAAAAATATCAGGCCTGCAGAGACTTGGTTATTCTTTTCTAAATACTCTAATAAATTAATAATTTGTCTAACGTTATTCTTCATATACCTTCCAGTTATAAAACCCGATTGATCCCTATGTATAAACTGCTGCAAGATCCCCATAAGCCTGTTAGCTAAAATTTTTGCAAAAATTTTATAATCCACATTTAAAAGAGATATAGGCCTATAATTTTTAGGCAAAGTAAGATCTTGACTATCTTTTGGAATCAATGATATAAATGCATTACGCCAGGATGGAGGGATCTCTAACCCCTGTAATAAATTATTAAACAGTTCACACAACGGTTGAATCATCTCTTCTACTAAAGCTTTATAATAAATAGATGTCAACCCATCCGTACCCGGCGCTTTGCCCAATTTCAATTGTTTAATAGCTGTAACAATTTCTTCCTTAGTAATTAAACCGTTAATCTTTTTTTCCTGATCTTCTGTTAATTTAGGAAAGTTAACTTTGCCTAAATAATTATTTATATCTGTAATTTGAATATTAGTACCCTTATATAATTTTTGATAGTATTCTAAAAAAGATTTCTTAATCAATTCTTTCTGATAAACCAATTTACCATTATAATTTATTTTATCTATATTCCTCTGTTTCTGTTTTTTTCTTAACTGATAAGCCAACCATCTCCCTGGTTTATTAGCATTACAAAATGTATTTTGTTTCATAAATAGCAAATTAGTTGCAGCTTGATCAGCCATCAGCATGTTAAATTGTGTTTTTAACAATTTTAAAGCTCCTTTAACCTTTTCATCTAAGGGATTTGAAATTAAAAGTTTCTCTTTTAATTTAATCTCCTCTTCCAAGTCTTTCCGTTTCTGAGTCTGTTTCTGTCTATGCAAATTATTCATTTTTATCAAAATACCACGCATGAAAGCTTTACTTGCATCCCACACCATTGACATTGATGTTCCCTTGTTCATATTTAAAGTAAAATATTCCTTTAAACATTCCTTTAATTTATGAACATTTTTTTCTTGTTTAAATAAATTCTCATTCACCCTCCAGGATCTCCTATCTTCTTTCTCTACAAACATCCATCACTGGAGTTTTTAAAAAAATAGACTGGACAACCATATGTCTGGGAAGGTATAAGGCTCCCGTCTTGAACAGGGGATTATCCCTTCCAGCCTTATAATTCTGTGTTCTATGACTATACACAAAAAGCTCAGTGCCAGGTCTTAAATATTTCCAAGGGCCTACAAAAAAAGTTTTGTAGATTCTGTAGATTTGAAAATTAGATTTCAAAGATACTATTGAAAATAAGAAAAAATTAAGAATACACACACCATACATGGATTGTATCAAAGATATATAGTCAAATATGTAGAGCCATATCCTGTATATAATGCAAATAATTATAGATAGTTATTTTGGAGTGCACTAGGACAAGGCTGAAAATAACCTCGATTTTTCATTATGCAAATTAATAGATTACAATCTTGGATTGCTTAGTCATAAATACTTCAAGATTATTTTTTTGATAGGGTAAACTAGTGATAATTTAATTGCCTTTTATGTGAAAAATATTCATATTCTTGTGAATATTTTAAAATGGTATTCTACTCTTAATTCAACCAATACTGGATTGCCTTATAATCTTTTTTTAATTTTTAACATTATTTTAAATTGGAAAACTATTTTAATTTTGCAGTTTAGAACTACAGTATTGTAGATAAAACTATGATCAATTTCCTAATTTATTCTGAACATTATATTGAGATTTTCTATTATTACAATTAGGAACTCAAATACAGATAACTATAACATTTGAAAATTGACAATTAATGACAATGTTTAATTAATTTCTTCTTTAGTGATATTTAAAGATCTTGAGAAAAAATGGACAGGAAAGTTACTTTGCATTGATTTCCTGCGAGATCTCCTGCTAGTCTCTCTTTATATTAAATCAGTGGAAATCAATTTTTTTCCTTCTTGGCACAAACATTTTGCTTTTGATCAGTGAAAGATAGAATTTCATAAGTTTTCTAGACATTTAACAAAATGAAAGAAATGGAAGTGAAAGAGAGTCCACAGCAATTAATCATTCAATTGAAAAAGTCAATTGCTACAAGAGACTAGAAGAGAAATTTCCATTAGTTTAAACAAAATGGCCAAGGCAGCGATACATCATTTAAAAATGTAGATGTGAGAAAACATATTAATTGCAAATGTTCAGTTATGAAATTTGTCTTAAGCAGGACATTTCCCCAGGAACCAAATTAAGCCTAATGATACTTAGTAGCAAAGACTGCTGCTTAATTAGGGTGGTAATTCTGTCTAATTGGGGTTCTTGCAGGTGAGAAATGGTGCACAAACAGGTATGAATTGTTTGGTCTTTTTAACTCCAGTGATGCTTGATTTCTTTCATAATACAGGTAGTCCTCAACTTACGACCACAATTCAGCCCAACATTTATGTTGTTAAATGAGAAGTTTGTTAAGTGAGTTTTGCCCCATTTTATGGTGGGGTTTTTTTGCCACATTTGTTAACACTGCTAACACTGCAGTTGTTAAATTAGTAACACGGTTGTTAAGTGAATCTGGTTTCCCCACTGACTTTCCTTGTCAGAATGTTGCAAAAGGGGATCACATGACTTCAGGATACTGCAACCATCATAAATGTGAGTTAGTTGTCAAGCATCCAAACGTAAATCACATAACCCTGGGGATGCTGCAATGGTTATAAGTGTTGAATTGAAAGATAAAAAAGACAAGTTTAAAAAGTGGAAAGAGGGGCACATAACTAAGGCAGAATATCAGCAGCCCAAGCGTACAAAGATGGAATGAGGAAACCTAAGGCTCAAAATGAACTAAGGCTTGCAACAAAAGTAAAAAATAACAAAAAAAAAGCTTCTTTCAACATGTAAAAAACAAGAAAAAAAGTTAAAGAAACAATTGGTCCATTAGTGGGAGAAACTGGCAAGAAGGTGACAAGCAACAGGGAGAAATCAGAACTACTCAACTTGTTTTTTGCATCCATATTTACATAAAGGGAAAAAACAGTCCAACCTATCAAAAACAGTACCGTAAAAAACAGATTAAAAATACAAGTTAAAATAGGCAAGAAAATGGTAAGTAAGCACCTGTCCATCCTAGATGAGTTCAAATCACAAAAATCAGATGGACTACACCCCAAGGTTCTGAAGGAACTGGCAGATGTGATCTCAGAACCACTGAACTATATCTTTCAAAGATCCTGGAGCACTGCGGAACTACCAGAGGACTGGAAAAGAGCTGATGTAGTTCCCATCTTCAAAAAGGAAAAAAATGGATCCAGGAAACTACAGACCTATCAGCCTGACCTCAATACCTGGGAAGGTCTTGGAAAAGATAATCAAGCAACGAATCAGTGAACACCTAGAGCAGACATGTCAAACACAAGGCCTGGAGGCCGGATGTGGCCTGTGAAGTGGTTTCTTGTGGCCCATGAAGCCATCCTGGAAACATGAGGGAACAGCCCTTGCTGCCTTAGCACAATTTTGTGGTGGCCATCTATGCTGAAACGCATTCAGTCTTAGCTCCACAAGACCATCTGGAAACAGCAAGGAACCAGTCCCTGCTGTGTTGGCCCCGCCTCCTGGGTGCATGTTGGGGAGGTGTCACCCTTTGTGAGGAATGAAGAAATGGACCATGCCTTGGCATTTGCCCCCGTCCCACTCCTTTCTGCCAAAGACCCTCAGATCTGTCCCACTCCTGCCCAGGCACCCACAGGCACCCTTGACACAAACAATGTAGAGCTGGCCATGCCCACCCAGTAGGCCACACCCACTCCATCCACACCCACCCAGTAGGCCGCACCCACCCTGGCCACACCCACCCAGCCCCCAAAGGGCAACCAAAATGCTGATGCGGCCCTCAATGAAATTGAGTTTGATACCCCTGACCTAGAGGCAAACAAAGTCATTACCAAAAGCCAACATGGGTTTGTCAAAAACAGATCATGCAAGACAAATATTATTGCATTCTTTGACCAAGTGAAAAATTAGTGGACCAGAAGAATGCTGTGGATATAATTTACTTGGACTTCAGTAAGGCATTTGATAAAGTAGAACACAACCTATTACTTGATAAGATAGAAAAATGTGGGTTAGATAGCAGCATCACCAGATGGATTCATAGCTGGCTGACCATCCTTACTCAGTGTGTGGTCTTCAATAGAACTACATCTATATGGAGGGAAGTGTGTAGTGGGGTGCCACAGGGCTCTTTTCTTGGCCCGGTGCTCTTCAACATCTTCATCAATGATTTAGACAAGGGGATAGAACTCATCAGATTTGCAGATGACACTAAGCTGGTAGGAATAGCCAACACTCCAGAAGACAGGCTTAAGATACAGAAGGATAGAAATTGATCAAACTTTCTTAAAAACAGATGAAAGTTTCATTAAGAATCTCTATAGATTTCTTCTAAACTTCAAGATGGAAGAAGAACAAGTAAAAGAAACAATGATAACATGGGCAAAAAACTTTGGATATTCTATAGATTTAGAAGATTGGCAAAAGTTATGGGATAGAAACATCAAATTGACTGAAAACAGCTTCATAAAAAGAAATTTTGTATAAAATATTTTATAGAAGGCATATGACACCAGTAAAACTAGAGAAAATGTTTAAAAACTCTTCAAATAATTGTTGGAAATGTAAACAAAAGTCAGGCACCTACTACCATATCTGGTGGGTATGCCTTAGAGCAGGGGTGTCAAACTGAATTTCATTGAGGGCCACATCAACATCGTGGTTGCCATTGGGGGGCCGGATGGGTGCGGCTGGCATGGGCATGGCCTACTGGATGGGCGTGGCCAGCTCCATGTCACTCACATTGGGCACCTGTGTGAGCCTGGGCAGGAATGAGGCGCATCTGAGGGTGGGGAAGGGTGGGTGGGACAGGGGGCGAGTGCCAGGGCATGGTCCACTGGAGAAGCCTCACTGAGCCTCGGGCTGTGTACGGGACCCCTGGACAGTGGCATGGACTGCCCAAAGCCCTGGGCAGCAGAGGTCAAGTGCCCAGCCTGGCCCTTGAGCTCCCACGGCACCAGGACCCCACAGCCCTGCCTAGCCTAGCTGCACTTCCCCAAGGGGGTGGCCAGCTCCACTTATCTCCTCCTCAAGGCTGCTGCTGCTGTGCTCACTCTCCTTGGCCAGGTTGCTCAGGAGGACAAAGTACATGGGTCAGAGGGAGGCCCACTCCCTCTCCATGCGAGGAAACCTGGCTTTGTAACCAAAGCATCCTCAACAATAGAATGGGAGACCACCAGGGGAAGGCAAAAGGGCAACAGGGCTGCTGGTGGCCAAGTGCTAAAGCAGGATTTCCCTCAGACCCTCCCTCCCTCTTATTCCAATCTCCTTCCTTCCTTCCTTCCTTCCTTCCTTCCTTCCTTCCTTCCTTCCTTCCTTCCTTCCTTCCTTCCTTCCTTCCTTTCTCCCTCCCTCCCTCCTTCCCTCCCTCCCTCCCTCCCTTCTCTTCTTCCTTCCTTCCTTCCTTTCTTTCTTTCTTTCTTTCTTTCCTTCCTTCCTTCTCTTTCCTTCTTTCCTTCCTTCCTCCCTTCCCTTCTTCCCTGACTCCCTCCTTTTCATTCCCATCTCTTTCCTTCCTTTACTTTTTTCCTGTTCCCTTCCCTCCCTCCTTCCTTCCTTCTATCTGTGCCGAGGAAGGGACGAGGAGAGGGGGAGAGGTTGGCAGCACTTCTCTCAAAGAATAAGAGTTGGAAGTCTTTAGTCCAAGCTCCTGCTCAAGCAGGGGACATATACCATTCCAGACAATGGAATATCCAATCTCTACTAAAAGCCTCCAGTGATGGAGCATCCACAACTTCTGAAGGCAAGCCTTTTCACTGGTTATTTGTTTTCACAAGTCCTTAGTTCTAGGTTGGTTTTCTTCTTGATTAGTTTCCATCTATTATTAGCCTTCTGATGCTTTAGAAAATAGCTGACCTCTTCTTCTCTGTGGCAGCCCATCAAATATTGGAACACTGCTATCATGTCACCATCCCTAGTCCTTTTCACTAAGCTAGACATACCCAATTCCTACAAACATTTGTCATATGTTTTAGCCTCCAGCCCCCTAAATTATCTGTGTTTACCATCCATTTAGACCAGATGGTCCCCCTGGTTTGGTTTATAGAACAGTGGCGACAAACAGAGCCTTCTCAGAGACAGCACCCCCATTATAAAACTTTCTCCCAAGGAAAATATGAACAGTGCAACCCTCACCCATTTAGAGGCAACTCCAAACACACTGTTGAGCTAGGCATTTGTACAACAACACATTCAAACAGCACTAAGTAAATTACTACTGCTATTTTTCTTTCTTAAAATACATACTTTTAATATTGTTTTAAGCAGTGCTAGTGATGCTTTACAATAGCTGTCTTTGAGAATTTTCTTGTAAACCATCCTGGATTTCTCAGAAACTTTTAATTTCAAATTAGATGTTGATTTAATAAATTAGGCAGAAGAAACAAATGTTTAAATACATCTAAATCCCACAGACTTACTGCCTCCTAGGTGCATACTGCAGAAAAAATAAGGCATTGCATAGCCAAAGGATGATGGGAACTGTGGTTCATAATACCCAAAATATATTAGTTTGGGTAAGGCTGGATTAAATTATAAAAGAGCAGATGAAGGGAAGTATTTTTGTCTCCGACAACATAATTTTTTTGGGGGGGGGGAGTTGACTCGGTCTTTTAATTTCAACTCACACCAATTCCTAACTTCCCATTCAATCCAAGAGTTTTATTATTGCCTGGATTTTAGGGAGGGGAGAAGGCAAGAATAGACCACAAAGCTAATCTGCAAGTTTGCTCTTTAGCTGCCTGCACACCACCTTCCCGTGTATGTGTGTATGTGTATGAGAGACAGAGAGATCCCTTTTTTGTAAGTTTGCTTACTCTGAAACTCCCTGCTAGCTCTCTCTCTCTCTCTCTCTCTCTCTCTCTCTCTCTCACACACACACACACACACACACACACACACACACACACACACCACACAAACACAAAAGTTAATAAAAAAGAGGAGGGGGGAGAAAGGTGGAAGCTCTCCTCCTCCCCTCCTGGCTCTCTCTCTGTGTCTCTGTCTCTCTTACACACACACACACACACACACACACACACACACACACTTCCTGTTTTCTCCTCCTCGTCCTTTTCCTCAGCAGCACCTGAACGGACTGGGAGGAAGTTAAAAAAAGGGGGGGTGGAAGAATGGGGAAAGCTCTCCTTTTTTGTAACACCTCAGCTTTCTCCACCTCCTCCTTTTCCTCTCCTGACCGGGCCTGATGGGGTTAAGCTGGGAGGGGAGGGGTGGACTAAAGCTGCTGCACGCCACCAGCCCGGAGCGCTCTCTCTGTTTTCCGCATGTGCTCCAAGGCACCCTGCTGGATTGCGGTGGGCCAGGGCTGGGGCAGCAGGGGCCAGTCCCTTGCCATTTCTGGGACAGCCCTGGGATGCATCCGGCCCACGGGCCTTGTGTTTGACATGTCTGTCCTAGAGCAAGAAAATTCTGGCTTAAGATTCATATGTGGTTAGAAAAGATGACTAAAATACAGATAGAATTTAAATCAGAAGTGTTTGTTAGGAATATTAGGAGTAAGTATGAGAAGGAGAATGAGTATTTAATATGGCATATATTGATAGCAGCTAGAATAGCATTTGCTCAATATTGGAAAAATTAAAACTTACCATGTGAAGAGATCTTAATTAAGAAAATTCTAGAATGTGCAGAAATGGACAGATTGACTTTAGAGATTAAAGAGAAAGAAGACTCAGTTTATTTTAAAACATGGGATAATTTTTACCAATGGCTAGGAAAATGAACTAGTGAGAATTGATTGTGATATGTTACTTTGAATATTTATTAGTAAAAAGAATGATATGTATTGACCAACTGATACTGTTTATGATTATTGCTTACCATATTCACCACAACTATTTATATCCCACCTCTTCCCCAATCTTATGAAACTTAATAAAAACCTTTATAAAAAGATACAGAAGGATCTTGACGGATTTGAACATTGGGTGCTATCTAATAAAATGAAATTCAGTGGTGAAAAAAGTAAGGTTCCACATTTAGGCAAGAAAAACTAAGTGCACAGGTATAGTACAGGTGGTACCTTGCTCAATAGTAGCAACTGTGAGAGGGATCTTTGATTCCTAGTGGACAATCATTTAAATATGAGCCAGCAGTGTGCTGCAGCTGCCAAAAAAGCCAACACAGTGCTAGGCTGCAATAACAGAGGGAAAGAATCAAGACCACGTGAAGTGTTAATACCACTTTACAATGCCTTGGAAAAGCCACACTTGGAATACTACATCCAGTTTTGGTCACCGTGATGTAAAAAAGATGTTGAGAGTCTAGAACAGCGGTTCTCAACCTATGGGTCACGACCCCATTTGGGGTCGAACGACCATTTCACGGGGGTCACCAAACAGCACTGTCCGCCATTTTTTCCCTTTTCCCTAGCTGTGCTCTTTATTCCCTCCTCTTTGCACATGCGCAGCTTTTTCCAATATAAAGTTAGGAAGTTTCGGTTTCAGAGCACGTGGCAGAAAGCAAGAGAGAGAACAAGCAAAAGCGGTAAATTTTGAGCACGTTGATTCTTCACCCTGCTTTAATTATTATTTTTTAAAAGGGGAAACGGGGAGAGAAGGGCAGGGGAGGGAAGGGGGAGAAAGAGAGAGATCTGGTTTTACAGAAGCAAAGGGAAAAGAAGGGGCGAAAGAAAAACCTTGGCTCGATTGGAGCAGGCTCGGTCCATTTCTCGGGCTGCCCTGGCCGGGGCGGAGTGGGGGGGAAGAAGGGATAGGCGCAGTTTCCGCTCAGAGCCAGCCGAAGTTGGGCTGGGGTTGGGCGAAGAAAGAGTGCCGAGGGCCGATGCAGAGGGTCAGAGGCGAAGGGGGTGCGCTGGGTCTAACCCTGAGGGCTGTGGAGGGAAGCGGGGCGGAAAGTGGAAGGAAGGGAGGGGATGGGTTGCTCGCGCCTGGCGGGGCTCTTTCTGGAAGGAAACCCGCGTAGAGGGCTGTCTCCGAAGTGATGCGGGGTTACATTCTTGTGGTGAGTGGCAGCGAAGGGCGGACGGTGAATCCGGGAGGACCCTCGAGCGGAGCAGGTGGTTTTCCTACCTCTGGTGGGTTCAGAGACCCCTGCGCCCCTTCCTCCCTTGTTTGCTTGGAACGAGGGGGCAGCAGCCACCCCGAGTCGCTCATCCCAGCCCTGTCCCACTTGTAGATTGTTGGCCAGACCCCCGCCCCGCCTGCCTGCCTGGCGGGTCTGTCTGAAAGCAGCAAAAAACTTTGCTGCAACTCAGCGGCTGTGCCCGGCTTGCTGAGCGCCCGCGTGAACTTCCAAGTCTCCGAGGAGGAGGAGGAGGCAGCGGCGGACTGAAGAGACATGGTCACCATCCTTGCCGCCTCGGTCCTCCGCTTCTTCCTCTCAAAACTGGTTCTTCCCGGCGGCCCCTCTTGCCGTGGGAAAGCCGAGCCCGGCCCGGTCATCTCTCAGGGCGCTGCCTCATCGGCGCTCGGGAGCCCCATCCCCCCTCCCTCCCGTGATGGCTGGGATGGTGCTGGCGGCTTCCTTGCTCCGATGTGGCGACCAGCATTGGAACGGCGGTCGGCAGCTGCGTTGTGTGTCACACACACCCCCCCCGTGAATGGCAAGCCCCGGGGGCTTGACAGTGGTGTTGCTTTAAGAAAAAAAAAATTCCCCCCTGCCCCATCCCCCCTTTTGCATAGCAATAAACACCACAATAAACATTCTCATGCTTTGTTCCCCTCCCATTTACTCGATAAATATTAAACATACACTTCCTGCCTCATGCTGGCTGAAGGGCAATGTTTGAATAAGGCTGTGGAAGATGACTATAATCAAAAATCAGAAAGAAAAGGAACTCAGGGAATATTTCCAGTCCGTGTACACTAAGTTGCTAAGTGAAACGGTGATTATACTTATGATCATACTTCAGTTTTCCTTTGCATATTTGTGAAAATTGTAAATGCAATGATTGGTCATAAAGTTACTTTTTTATCACAATCTTAATTGCAAATGGTCACTAAATGAGGACTACCTGTATCTAAAAAAGTCAAAAGGGACACTTTAAAAAATAAAGATTTTACAGGCAACAGCAGTACATGAACAATCTTGCCTAGGGACCACAAAAAAAACCCTGGCCTAGTTAAGATGGAATTCTACCAGAGTCCAGACAATGTGGTACAAAACCAGACCAAACCACAAACACATCCTTGCTGGGATTCAGTTTAAGTCTATTTCTCCCCATCCAGAACTGGGCCTTCAGGATCTGGGTCAGGTCTCCACCTCATGAAGATCTATAATAGAATAACATTGGCATCATGATGACTCTTTCATGCTGGCAGATGAGCTCTCCCAATCCCTTCATGTATAGTTGTACTTTTCAGTCTCTGCAACTTTAAATGTGTGCATTTCAATTCCCAGAATTCCCCAGCCAGCATGTAGATTGGGGAGACATCCTATAGCAGAGCTCCCAAGAACCCAACTTCTCCTTTCTCCACCTGCTTAGGACAGAGAAGAAACACTACAAAAGACAGTGTCTCCCATTTCCAGGCCTTCCAACTATCCCAGAGGGATAGTCTCCAAGATCCCTTGTACAGGAAAGAAAAAAAAAACCACGAGAGTTTTCTGGCAGCTGAACACAAGGGATTATAAAATGGACCATAAAACAAATTGCATGGATATGGTACTTAATGTCACTGGCTTACATGTTCTCATAACAAGTAGCATATCTCTGAAATTATTACACACTGAGAAACTAAGAAACATATCCCTTCGCCTGAGAAACATATCCACATGTGTTTTTCTGAGAGCTATTTTGGTTGTGGCTACTTGGTGGCCACGCCCACCCGGTGGCCATGCCCACTTGGCCACCACACCCACTTGGCCACCACGCCCACCTGGCCACGCCCCTGGGGGTCACCACAACATGGGCAACTGTATTATGGGGTCACGGCATTAGAAAGGTTGAGAACCACTGGTCTAGAAAGAGTACAGAGAAGAGCAATATCTCAGGGGCTGCCACAAAGAAGAGGGAGTCAAGCTATACTCCAAAGAACCTGATAGCAAGACAAGAAGCAACGGATGGAAAATAACCAAAGAGAAGCAACCTAGAATTAAGGAGAAATTTTCTGACAGTTAGAACAATTAATCAGTGAAACAACCTGTCTCTAGAAGCTGTGAATGCTCCAATACTGGACGTTTTTAAGAAGAGAATGGACAGCCATTTGTTTGAAATTGTATAAGGTTTCCTGCCTGAGCAGAGGGTTGAACTAGATGACCTCCAAGGTCCCTTCCAACTTTATTATTATTATTATTATTATTATTATTATTATTATTATTATTATTATTATTAGTGAAAAATGGGCAAAACTCCCTTTTTTCAGTGCCATTGTAACTTTAAACAATCACTAAACTTTGTAAGTCGAGGACAACCTGTAGTCCTTAGGCCAGGACTTTTCAACCTTTTCACCCATTGTACCACTTTTAGGATATGGCAATATCCGAGTACCACCAGTTGCCTAGCAAGATGTCAAAAACTTGATGACCCCCCCAAAAGGAAAAAACTAATAAAGTACAGGTAGTCCTCGACTTACAACAGTTTGCTTAGTGACTGCTTGAAGTTACAATGGCATTGAAAAAAGTGCCCCCCAAGCCACAGCCGAGAAAAACACCTGCCTGCCCGCCTGGCCGCGCTCTTCTTCTTGTCCAAGGTTTTCATTGTTGTGAGCATTTCTGTTGAGGATTGGCAGCAGGGGTGGGGTGGGGGGGCTGTTTGGTTTTTATTTCCCCTATCTGCTGGATGGTTGCAGCAGGTTTTGGTCACTTTGCATGACCCTGGGACACTGTGACCGTCATAAATATGAATCAGTTGCCAAGGATCTGAATGTAAATCACAAGACCCTGGAGATGCTGCAACATTCCAGCTGATTGGTGCTTCTTCTGGGCTCAGCAGAAACACCAGGATCAGCACCAAGCTCCAGCTGGAGTCTGGCGCTGATCCTGGCGCTTCCACTGAACCCTGACAGCCCTGCAGCTCCAGCCATCTCTAGCTCAGGCTTGTGCGGTGCTGCCACTGGTTCAGCTCATTCCCCTACCCCGCTACTACTTTTCTAGGATGGTCGCGTACCACTGCCTGGTGCCAATGTACCACAGGTGGTACCTGTACCACTGGTTGAAAAGCCTTGCCTTAGGCATTTTATTATTATAAACTAGATCTGTAGTATAAATTCTACAATTTAGAATAGCTTTCTTCAACTTGGTACCTTTCCATAGGATTGGAGTCATCAGGATTCTATAGAGAACCAAATTTGAGAAAATAACTTTAAATGTTCTATTATTGAAAAAATTTAATGCTATTTCACCATTGTTTGTGCACATGGATAAGAGCCGAGGTGGCGCAGCAGTTAGAGTGCAGTACTGCAGGCCACTTTAACTGACTGTGTTCAGCAGGTCAGCGGTTCAAATCTCACCGGCTCAAGGTTGACTCAGCCTTCCATCCTTCCGGGGTAGGTAAAATGAGGACCCAGATTGTTGGGGGCAATGTAAATATATATATACATTGCTTACTGGTGTACACCGCTTAGAGAGTGCTTGCACTTAAAGCGGTATATAAGTCTCATAAATAAATGGATGCTCCTGATCAAAATTAGTTATACTTTCATGTAAATAAAATAAGCAAATAAAAGTTTCCATTTGATTGTGTCAACAAGTCTGTTCTATACTATTTTATATGGTGGTGTTTAAGTTCATATTGTTACCTATCTCTATGGAGAAAAGTTGATGTCATGTCAAAAATGTATTTTAATGAATTCTGCTTTTGTATTTTCAAAAGGCTATATTTGTTTATTTTCTCCCATGAATCTAGTATACAAACAGATAAATGAGGAATAAATTCAGACATTTGGAATAGGTGAGGAGAAGAAAAGGCTGGGAGACTTAACAATACAGTCAACCATGTGCTTTGAAGACCTTGTCTCCTATGCTCTGGGCTTTTATATGTATTGCCAGATTTCCAACTGTTCTGTGTCAGCATAAAGGCTTTTAATTCAACACTAGCACATTCTCTATTCTGCTATTTCAGCTTTGATTAAGTTCCTCTTCTTTCAACATATCCCTTCTGCATTTCAGTATTGAATAATTCCATCCAAAGCAACACTTTCTTCTTCCACCATTATACAGGTAAAAAATGTGCATTGATTCTTATAAAATGGTCTAAAGCTTGTTGTTGTTAAACAATTTTAATTCATTTGCAATACTGTACTCAAATTATCTCAGTTGGTTGCAATCTTTAGCTTGATTTTGCTGCTGGAAAGCTTTACTCCCCAGACAATTCCTATTTCTGTTCTCTCCTAGTTTTTCAAGGTTTAGGTTTATCACTTCTGCTCTTTAACATTTATATGAAACCATGGGACAAGATCATTTGGTGGCACAGTGTGCAGTAACATCAGGATGCTAAAAACACCCAGTTTATACATCTCCATTCATGGTTGGGCATAAGTTGCCATAGCATGGGGTCTGGAAGGCAAAGGACTGTCTCCAATTTAAACTTAAAAATCAGAGTGTCCTTGGGTTTTGGTTCCCCTGGCATCTTTGACTCTTTATGGATCAGAGCTTGTGTGCATTGGTGTCATCCTGGATTTGCAGCTCCTAGGCATATTGCCAGGTAACTTTCAGGTTTTGCATAGATTCATCTTTCATCCATTCCCAGATTGGGAATTATATCATTCATCTTAGGTCACTTTCCAGTTGGAGTACTGCAATGCATGGGACTACCCTTGAAGTCCATCTGGAAATTGCAGCTGGTACAAAATACAGTAGCATCTTCAGTTTTGCCACTATTGAACTGCTGCAGAAAGCTGCACTGGCTAATAATAGCAAAACTGAGGATGCCATATATTTTGTACCTGTTGCAATTTCTAGATGAACTTCAAGGGTGCAATTCAAGGTATCACCTTTCAAGTCTGCATGGCACAGGGCCAGGTGAGACTCTCCCTAAGGCTTTCTGTCAGGCCTTTTCTCAAATGTTGTCATCTAGTAGGTCTTAGGCTACAAGCCTTCTCAGTAGCAGCCCTAGTCCTATTGAACACCCTTTCCACCCTTCTAGCCTTCCAGAAAGCTAAAAAAAAAAGCTGGCTTTCCCCCAGACACTGGAGCAACTAAGGTTGGAGCCCAGTGATTGTGGGTTTTTTATGTATTAAGGAATGTTACTTTAGAACATCAGAAGTTGTTTATAGCTATTTTTAATTGTTTTTTTTAAAGTTGCACTGTTGTGAGCAGCCAAGAGTTATGGGCCATGAAATGGATTATCATACAATTTTATAACCAAGTAAATAAATAATATTTTCTAATATTTCTAATTTTACTATTGGTATAACTATCCATTTTTAGTTTTTTATTCTGTTGAAAAGATTTGTTTTTCCAGCAAAAGTATACCCTGCTACAGATGTTTTAAGATTTGGACTCAGCAATGACCACCAAACAAATTAATTTGCATGTTTTCTATCTTGAATAAAGTCTAAGCGGTGTTAAGTTAATAAGTTAAGATAACTTATTGCATCTCAAGTGGAATAGCATTTTTAATTCTATCTAGAAGTAGTCACTATGATATTGTACATCTTCTCTCTGCAAAGGTTGGCAGAGCTACATACTTATGCAATAGGTATAAAATTCAGTACTGCCTGTAGCTCTGGATCAGAATCATTTATGTGGCATATCCATTAAACAAGCCAACCAGAAATAGGTTTTGAAGCATCCATCACTCTAAATCTTGATTTCTTTCAAAAGCTTGTTTGAGGCTGGATCAGAGGATTTTAAATATATTTTGAGAAAAAAATAACTGCTACTAGAATTCTAAATGACAACTTTTCAAGATGAAAGCCACACTTGAGCTTTGCATTTTATTCTGGAATAACACTCAAAAATAGGCTAATAAAATGAAGTGTATTAATAAAAATACAGTTAATATGGTAAGTTTCCATATATCTAATACTATATATATTTTATACTTTTTTGTTCAGACTTTCTACAAATTACAATTCAACAGGATCTTCTGAAGGAGTAACAACTTTTAAAAGAAGTGCCTGTGGCTTCCGGGGATGGCATATGTTCCTAAGGCATCCATCAGGAAATTCTGGTCTAAATTCAAAAGTTCACAGAATCAAGTCTCTAATATATGAAGTATCTATGATTGAAGAGTGCTTCCATTCTATTGCTGAGTTTTAAGTACAGTCATTTTTTATCATTGTAAATAATACTTTGTTCTCATCTGTATAGATTGATCTGTTTGTTCTAGATGGAGCGTAAGTGGGCTTTCAAAATTCCTGGCCAAGTTTGTGAAAAGACTACACAATTGGAGGACAGAGTGAGCAAAGAAATTGAATGAACAATTTCCCCAAATTTCTTCAGGGTAAGAAAGAATTTCTCACAAATGCTTCAACAGTAGAGTTGCCTATTTTGTGATGAAAGTTATTGGAAACAAAACAGAACAAGACCAATAATAAAAGCAGTTCTCACACGAAGACTTCCAGTGGAATTTAATTGCAACATACAAAGCCCAGGAATGCTGCAGACAGCAGGAGAAATGTTAATAGTTATCATTACAGTGATCAGTCCCTGATCATTTAAAAATTAAGTAAATGCAATATTATAAACAATCCATCATAATTTCTCTGAAATGTTTTGCTATCAAGTTGAATGACAGTGGTAGAAAAAATGCAGGCAAATTTCTCTACCAGCACAATTATTAGACACTGTAATTATTTTATCAGAGTTGATATGCAGATTATTGTGCTATGTTTTTATTCTGTATAGTAACATATAGGTGTTGGTAAATAAGTATTATAAACTAAGGAGACATCTTTGTTGCAGAAATATCATTGTCAGTGATAGATATAAGATAGTGGTGGCGAACCTATGGCCCGGGTGCCATAGGCGGCACTTGGAGCCCTCTCTGTGGACACCTGTGCCATTGCCCCAGCCTTGCCTCCCCCTATGACCCCCTCTTCACCAGCAGCCCTCCTGGAGAAGAGTCACCCCCAAGCATGGCCAACGCAGAGCAGTGCAGCCAAGGACATTGCAGCCAGGCAGCGTAGACAAGACTCTGCCCTCATGCCCCATCACGCACAGGGCGTGGGCAGAGGGCGTGGCTGCCATGGTATTGCTGGGCGATCTGCGGCAGGCCCTGGAGGCGATGAGTGGCCCTGCGGGCCGGTGGGGTGGGGGCAGAGCGGGGGCGGGGGCGGGGCAGGGGGTAGAGTGGGGCGGGGCTAGTTTTTGGGCACTCAGTCTCTGAAAGTTTTGCCATCACTGGTATAAAATAAGTGATAACATGTGTTAATAGGTTTAGCTAAGGAAAATTGGCCCAAAGGTACTTTTTCAAAAGGCAAGTGGACTTTCTTTGTTTTTCCTTGAAGATGTTTGCTTCTCATCCAAGAAGCTTGTTCAGTTCTGATTGAAGGACTTAAGCTTCTTGGATGAGAAGTGAGATGTCTTTTTTTAAAAAAGAGAAAGTTTGGTTGCCTTTTGAAAAAGCATCTTTGGATAACCATGACTTGGATGACTGAGAATCTCCACAGACATTAAAGACAATTGGGTTAACCACTGTTTGTAATATATTTTCTTTCCTGTTTGTATTATTCTCTGTTTTGATCTTAATCCCCATTTTCTATTTTTAATATTGTTTTTTCATTTTAAAAGGTGTCATATTTTTGAGAAGTCAGCTTTTGGGTGTGCATCACTTATTATTTTGCCTTGGTTCCTTTTTAAAAAAAAATGGGTATCCTTCACCTTTCGATTTAAACTATTCTGGTGATGCATCACTTTTGTAAATTGGGCCTAATCTAGGGCTATGCAATGCAGCCATTCCATTTTGATCCAGGGAGTTTCTGAATATGTGCAAGAGCCCCTTTCCAACACATCAAATTCAACTGCTATAATGTTGTGTATGAAGGTGATGCCCAGAGCTGGAATGGAGCTACTTTGCACAGGTCCATAAAGTTGACTAAAAATGCCAGTATATATGCTGAACCATTCACAAAATATGGTCTATGTACATGAACACACAACAAAAACAATAAAACAAAAATCAAACTGTTAAATATCTATTCAGTGAAGGTGAGTTACTTGTAAAAATCTCTCCATTATCCAGTAAATGGCTTTTTTTTTGGCTGCATTACAAATTGAAACTCAACATCTACTAAGACTACTCCCCCCCAAAAAAATATTATTGAATAATATTAAAAATGTAAAGCTAATTTTATTTCCATTCTCTCTCTGTGGCCTCCACTATAATGCACACTCTAAATTATCTGCTATTGAAAATTCAGCAATGCTAAAAATGGCTATATTAGCTCCAGCTGTGCTTCAATAGCAAGCCCTAACATAGTTATTATTCAGAAAATTTTCATCATAGAGTAGTTTCATTTCTTTTTGGGGAAGAAGGACAGGCAGATATTTTCACATGACATTGTCTAGCAAGACATGTATACTATTTTAATGAGTCAATCTCCAAGTCATTCCAAATCTCGCTTCTCAGAATACCGAGGGGGTGGGGGGGAATCCTTCTATTTGTCTCTTTTCAAATGTTGAATGCCATTATAAATCAGATCTTCAATGAAAGTAATATCTATCAGGTGCAAAATGTTAGCATAGCAATTTATAATATAAGAGTCAATTGGCATGATGAATTATGAAGGCTGTAATATGAAAGAAAATAGCGAAACTCAGTAAAAAAAACAACTCAATTTTAGAAGGTTATCATAAAAGAAAAGTAACGCCTCTTTCCTCAGGAAAGATATACACAAATAAAAGCATTGAATAATATTTGTTCTTTCAGGAGAAGATGGGAGGGAGGGAAAAAGATAGAGGGGGAGGAAGGGAGGGAGAGAAACACACACACACACACACACACACACACACACACACACACACAGATAATCTTCCCAACATTACTACCAACATTATTAGCTTCCCACAAGTGAACATATCTATAGATCTGAAAAATAATAGTAGAAGTATTACACATTTTATTTATTCATTTATTTATATTTCCTCTCCTTAACACTCACATATCCCTATACAAACTTAAGCAAAAATAGCTAAATTATTTTTTTAAGTAATGAGATAGACTGCAAAGGAATATAGAAAAAGGCTGACCTATACAATTCATTTGTTTTTCTCTCTTAAGGATGTATAGCCAGGTATGCTTTCTACATCAACAGGAAAACATAGGGAAATGGAACAGGTGGGTGGTAGGATCTTCAGGAGAAAGGTCTAGCTCAGAATCCATGAACAAGCTCCACTGCATGATAACAAACTTGCTTTAGAATATCAGAATCAGATTAGAGCTGGAAGGGACATTGGAGGTCTTCTAGTCCAACCCCCTGCTTAAGCAGGAGATTGTATATCATTTCAGACAGATGGCTGTCCAGTCTTTTCTGAAAAACTTCCAGTGATGAAGCACCTACAAGTTCTGAAGGCAAGCTGTTCCACTGGTTAATTGTTCTCTCTGTTAGGAAGTTTCTCCTTAATTCCATGTTGTTTCTCTCCTTGGTTGGTTTCCATCCATTGTTTCTTGTCTTGCCTTCTGGTGCTTTGGAAAATAAGTTAATCCTCTCTTCTTTATGGCAGCCCCTCAAATACTGAAATACTGCTATCATGTCACCCAGTCTTTGTTTTCTCTAGATTAGCCAAAACCATTTCTTGCAACCATCCTTCGTTTGTTTTTGTTTCCAGGCCTTTAATCATCTTAGTTGCTTTTCTTTGCATTTTTTCAAGTTATGACTAAAATTTCCATTGCTAAGCAACAAAGTTGTTAAGGGAGTTGTGGCTGATTTTACGAGCTTTTTATGAGCCACAGTTGCTAAGTGAATCACTGTAGTTGTTAAGTAAATCCTGCAGTTATTAAATGAATCCAGCTTCCCCATTGATTTTGCTTGTCAAAAGCCATCTGGGAAGGTCGCAAATGGCAATCCCATCATGAGCACATGCTGTTTGCCAAGTACTTAAATTTGGGACATGTGACACTGTAAATGTTATGACAGTTATAGCCAGCCTAGTGAACTGTTCCCATTGTAGAGCAGGACCACAACTACATTGAGATTGTAGAACGTAGGTACAATAAGCCCAATCACAATAGTTAATAAATATCATAATTATCAACCTTTTCTCAGGACCTGGTGAATTCTTCATAAGATCAACATGTTTTGTTCACATAAGTTTCCACGTATTAGTGATTCAAGTTTGAAACCTATGGAAGAAGCTATGCATTCACTATATCCACAAAAGAAAGATAAATACAGGTTTTAAAACCACTTTTTTTCCTTTTGTGATCATGTTTCAGATGTTTTATAGCAACTTGTCTACAAACACACACTCCTACACACATTCTATTAAGATGGCATCCATCAAGGCTTCTGATATTGGCAATCTACATATTATTTCTCTAGTCCTGTCCAAACAATCCTAGTTACCTTTTATATTTTTAATCCTTTCTTAGTTTTACACTAAGGCAAAAGCCTTGGATACGCTCCAATTTTGTAACACTTGTCATCTCTGAACACATTTCCAGATAATTATTTGACTTCTCATAATTCTACTAACAGTTCTGGAAAGTTGCATTACTAAAAAAAAAAAAAAGCAACCCCCTAATTTCTTTTCATATCAAAGTGACTTGTTAATTATTAGCGTGGAAAATGTTATTTAGTGAGTAACTTTCACCACTGAAATGAATTACAAGATTCAGAGTTAGGTGAGGACTAGGGCTTGGCCCTTAATTTACTAAAGACTTACTGTATCATTGGTAAAGTTTTGTAGCATCCAATTTTGGATTCAATTTCCCCCCCCCAATCCCCCCAAAATGCTTCAGAGTGCACAAAATTACAAAAACAGCACCTATCTCTAGTGCTTAAAACAGCTGTGCCTGTTCCCAGGATCATATACTCTGAACCACCTTCTGAAGATCAAATGCAAAGTGCTACACAGTCCTAAGATTCTTACATCTTTGAACTGTACTTTTGATTATGCTTCTCTACTCTTGCAGTGATGCATTAGTGATCATTCAATCTGGCTTTAATAGAGAGCCAGAGCCTCTATTACCTTCACTGAAATTCCAGTCCTCTGCTACCTTTTCCTTTTTCCCAAAATGAAGTTATTTCCCCAAGGGAAGGTGATAGGAAATAAGCAAGGAGAGGTGGGATGAAATATAGTATAGGCAAATATTCTTTCAACACAGCTAGGACCAATCAGTTTTATAAGCCAGTCCTTGTAGAGAGATTATTATTTGGGAATTACACCTTTATATTACACATTTTATGCTCTGATTTAAAACTCAGAAAAGAAGTATCTGCATCTGCATGTTAATAATTTTTGTAATTTGCTCAGCATGTTATATCAGCTTCCTCTAAAAGTATCAGAGAACTTGAAGACAACATATGAAGAATTCCAGTTTCCTTTAACTTTGTTGCTTTGTTGTTGTTAGTTGCGAAGTCAAATATTAACTTTATTGCAGTCAGGGGCAAAAAAAAAAAAACCATTTACCTTAAAGCAATAAGTTTTTTTGCCTTTAATTACAGTCCTTGGGCCAAAGCTTGATGGATAAATCAATTTATTCCTGGTTCCTTTTGACTTAAAAATCAGCTTACAGTACTATAAAAATACAGAGTAGAAATAAGCTATTTAGTCCTGCTCCATGCTTTAAATAGGAAAATATATCCATAATATATTTTATTTTAGCCTTCATTTCAGCATGTTCAGTAAAGGAAAGCTTCCTATATATCTAGATAACTGTATTTAGTGTTCAACATTTTCTAAAGGTTCAAAAAAGAACCCCACTTCTGTAAATGCTCTATCTCTTCTGCATTATGGAATGCTAGAAAGCAGATGGCGGGTAGTTTTGTGTCCTCCTTTCTGGTATTTGAAAAGCACTACCATATCTTTACAAAGTTAATTCTACCCAATTATCTTTCTTTCTGATTTAGACCAATGATCAGCTTTGTGTTTGTCATTCACGCCTGTGAAATTAGATTAGATAAAAAAATATATTGCACTAAAATTTGATATACTAATACATATTTCTCTAAACTGTTACTTTCTATGTACATTTTATATACCCTTTCCCCTAATATAGGTTTAAAATAACTATTTAAACAATGTAATGATTTGAAAAAAATTAAACTAAGGAGTTCCGTACTGCAACTATTGCTAATATTATATTTTATTATATCTTCCTGTGTTTGCTTGGAGTTCAAAATGGCCAACCTGAGGACTTCTTTACATTCAACTCCACAATATCCTACTTTGTGAATGTCAGATACTCTGTCTCCACCCACCAAATTGTATCTTTAAAGATGAAGAAAGGAAAAGAAAGACCGGCTGCCCTACTTTCCAACTCTATTCTGCTAGGGCAGGGGTAGGCAACCTCGGCTCTTTTATGACTCATGGAGGTCAATTCCCAGAATTCCTGAGTCAGCATAGCTAACGTCCATGAGTCATAAAAGAGCCGAGGTTGCCTACCCCTGTGCTAGGGCTACATATATAAAATAGTTAATGTTAGAATAACTAAAGGCCATGCCTTCTGGGACTATACATCTTAATAAAGCAGGATATTGTTTCCAGTGGCTCTGGAAAAATCAGAGTCTTTTAACAGATATAACTTAAATATTTGTCTGTTTAAGTCTTTACCCCTCTTTTTGCCTGCCTTTGTCTTGTTTTGCCTGCTGTTTCTTAAGGTTTGTTGATCAACAAGTTATATTTTTGCTAGTGCCGTGAGTAGTATGTGCATATGCTATGATCTGGACATAAGGAGTGACTGGATTTGTCAATCTTTATATGCAACATAAAATGGAAATTACCCACAGTAACAATCAGGATTCAGCTAAAATTAGTGACGGGCTGAAGATTATTCAGTAAGCTCTTTGGTCAAGAGGTAATAATATACAATAAATCAGTGCAGGCCAACTCCTAAATGGAATTCACAAATATGAAAGTTTTCCTGCACTCTGATTTATTTTTATAATATAATTTGTACAATACAAAAATGTGCATAATTTCAACTTTGACTAATTTTCACTTAATTCTGAAAGAGACTTCCAACAATAAAAAACGTCATAATTGTAATGTAATATAATAATTTAAATTTTGTCCAGTTTTTATACATAACATATTAGGTTATAATGCTAATCAACTGTCAGATACCATCTGCTAATGCAAATCTTTAAATGATAAATATAGACATTATGTAAACTAGTATGTTTTTGGCCACCAAAATTCTCAGAGGTAAATATTGTACAAAAATTCTTGGAATAAGTTTTTTTTAGCTTTATGGGATAGTTATAACCATGAGAGTGATGACAACATTTGCAGACATCAATTTTAATAAGTAATAAAGAACAGATGTGGTTTAATAATCACCTCTGAACTCATGTATAAATGTGATAGATCTATAAAGAAAAAAATTAAATATATTTACCAATTTAAATATTGGCCAGATAATCTAGGCCAGGTCTTTTATCGCAGTTTTCTGCTCATAGTGCCAGAAAAAGCTATCAATTAGACTTTCAGGAGAATATTTGCCAAATAGTTGCTATTATCCATCATAGTCTTGGACTAAAATGCTAAATAACATGCCTTGAGGTATTGGGGTTTATGATTGCTAGATTTTTTTGCCTGGCATATGCCAAGATAAACAAAAGTCAAAGGTAACTGCACAAAACTGCAATTTTAAAAAAGATTTAGAAATAACTTAGTATATTACTGGTTTTCTGCTAAGAAAAGAGCTAACAGTTGATCAAGGAATGGAATGCATATTTCTCCGACAGAAGTACAAATATGAACCTTGAAAAAGAGGGCAGAAGGGAGAATGTATTAATGTCCTTATAAAGTATTAGTGCTAAATTCAAGGTAGATGAGATTATCATGATCTATATTTGGTAATCTATCTCAGTTAATTCCTTTCAAACGTAGCCAGACTGATTTCAATCTGGATCAGGGTTATGGCCTGATTCAAGGTATTTATGGCCTGATTTAAGGTGTCTGATAATCCATGTTAGATAATAATGTATATAAATGAAAGGATAAGAGATGTCAGATAGCAACCAAGGAAGATGTTCTCCAGGGGCTATGAAATTGCAGCTTTGTGCATGAAGACATGAATGAAGCCCTTGAACTTAGAGGACATATAGAAAAAAAGAATACTCTTCAATATTTAGGATGTTACATAAATAAATACCGCTGGGCAATCATTTTTAAATATTCCAATTGATGAATATCCTTATGTTTCTAACATAGTGACATTGTGGGATTTTATGTCAAGAACACACATTTCAGAGCTATGATTTTATTGAAATTCTGTGTCTTTTACCTTTAGGCCTCTTTTAATCCTCATATAACTGCTAAACTTTGAATGGGACACTATCAGTGGTGGAATTCAGCCAGTTTGCACCACTTCAGCAGAACTGGTAACTAGTTTTTTGTTGCCCAGGCCCAGAATGGACTTCCGGAAGTGGCATCCACATAGAGAACTGGTTGTTCACATATTTGAATCCCACCACTGGGCACTATATATAGTCACAGAAAGGGATTGCTGGGTTCAGAATTAAATGTTGATTAACAGCATTTATTCGGAGTTTCACACAGCAACTTTTTATTTAGGGCTGGACACATCTATCAGTTTTACTTTCTTCTACATTTGAAACTTTTTCACAAACATTTCTTGAAATTCTTGACAAAATTTTTAGATGATCTTTGCAAAGGTAAAGGCATAAAGCATGCTACCCTTGATGTAGTCCCATGTGGTCTTAGGCCTAAGGCCCAAAGCATGCTCTTGAACTTTCATGAAGATCAATAATTAGTGTTTTGCCATGTTTTGCACTGTATTGCACTGGTCACTTGGTTGATATTAGGCATTTGACTAAAAGAATTCAGCACTCAAATACTGTATTTTTCATTAATTGCTTATCGTTAAACAATTGCTCATTGCTTATGGATAACATGCACTGACCTGCCAATTGCATCCAGACAGAAACTCCAACTCTTCTAGTAAAGTAAAAGTTCAGTCTCTTGAGGGGACTGAGTCATTATAAGCACAGTGAACCCTGGTGTTCACTTGTGCTGATGCAAACATTAATTTCCCTACAGGTCTGCATCTGTTAATACTTGAACAAGTTTCTGATGATTGACTTTGGTTTTTCACAGCAGGCTTTTGGCTCAGCTCAGAACTCTCTTGGTACTGTTCATATACAGAGATCAGACAGCAAATTCACAAATAGGGAGGTTTTTCTATTATTTTTCTTCATAAATCTCCATTATAGTTACTTTTTATCACTGAAAGGGGCGTTGTCTTACCTGAATGCCTTTTCTCAGCATGATGATGGAGAATCCACGGATGGGTTGTCTTAATCTATCTGCTCCAATTAGACTAAGTCTGAAATTTAGTAACACCCCCTCTGTTCCAACTGCACCCCAGTTTTAGGCTAAGGCGATACTCAGACTTTAATCCGACGCGTCTGAACAAATGGGAACCAGGCCAACTGACCTAATGGGAGGGAGTGGATTCTCCATCATCATGCTGAGAAAAGGCGTTCAGGTAAGACAATGCCCCTTTCTCCAGCATGATTGGATGGAGAACCCACGGATGGGACATACCAAAGCCCTGTGTCCCTAGGGTGGGGAATTAGATTGGGCCTGGGTCCCATCCGATGCTAATGCGTGCTCTAGAACCTTGCGGCCAAATGAAGCCGTAGAAGATGCATATATATCCATCTTGTAGTGACGGACAAAGGAAGAGGGCGATGCCCATGTTGCTGCTCTACAAATCTCCTCTATGGAGGCCTGGGTAGACCAGGCAACTGTAGTAGCTGCGCCCCGGGTGGAATGGGCTGTGATATGCTTGGGAGCTTGTAGTGACTGAGTCTGGTATGCCAGAGAAATACAAGCTCTAATCCACCTGCCTATAGTGGGTGAGGAGACCTTTTGCCCTAATGACGAAGGGTGAAATGACACAAACAGAGCCTCAGTCTTGCGGAAGGATGAGGTTCTCTGTATATAACAATATAAGGCCCTGCGCACATCCAATCTGTTCCACTGAGCCTCTATGTCATTAGATGGGTTCGGACAGAAGTCCGGCAAAACTATGTCCTGAGATCTATGATACAAGGAGTTAACCTTGGGCACGAAGGAGGGGTCTAACCTGAGGGTTACCCTGTCCCTATGGAAAATACACAGGTCGTTCCTTACTGACAGGGCAGCCAGCTCAGAGATCCTTCTGGCTGAAGTTACAGCAACAAGGAATGCCACCTTCATTGATAATTGTTTGAGCAAACAAGTGTCAATAGGCTCAAAGGGTGGTGAAACAAGAGCCTGTAGAACCTGATGAAGGTCCCAGGAGGGGTATCTATGTACAGTTGGTGTCTGGCATTGTTAGCTCCTTTTAGGAAGGAATGTAACATAGGGTGATGTGTTAAGGATTCATTGCCGCAGGAAATAACTGTGGCCAGTGCTGCTACCTGCCTACGGATGGTGCTTGTGGAGAGCCCTTTGTCCAGACTGTCCATCAGGAACTCCAAGATGACTGGCACTGTAGCCTGTAAGGGGTCAATTTTGCGAACTAAACACCAATTACAGAAGCTTTTCCACGTGGCATCGTATATTCTATTCGTTGAGGGTCGCCTGGATTGCTGGATCATGGCTATGACCCTTGACGAATATGAGTCTAGGCCTAAGGCCTGCCTCTCAAGTGCCAGACGGTTAACTGGAGCCATTGAGGGTCTGGATGATGTAGCTCCCCCTGAATGAGGGAGATCCGATTGGCTAGAAAGCTTTCAAGAGAGGAAAAAGTGGAAAAGGGAAGGTTTCCCCCCCCCCCGGAGGGAGAGGTCTGTGAGCCTGTCAGCCTGCTAGGCTATAGGCTGGGGATGATGATCCCTGGAAAAATCTTTTATATATTGTCAAATCTAATAATAAAATGGTTAGCCTAAGCTTAAAGAAATAAAATTGGAAATACACAGTCTTCTGCTCCAGGAGCGAAGAAAAAACGCGTCTTAGAGCAAAGAGACTAAGTCTAAAACTGGGGTGCAATTGGCACAGAGGGGGCGTTACTAAATTTCTAATTGGAGCAGATAGATTAAGACAACCCATCCGTGGGTTCTCCATCCAATCATGCTAGACAATATTACTTCACAAATTTCATATATTACAAAGAATGATATGGCTAATGTCAGGAAGGGAAAATAATTTGGTAATCTATTTGGTAATGTATTATATATCTTGATAATGTATGATTACTCAGCCTTAATTAATTTTATTTCACATTAATGGCAGGGCAGCATATATATCAGATATGCCCTTTCTGTAATGCCCCCAAGATTTTGGTATAACCCGGAGAGCACCTACAGAAGCTGCCATCATAATTTTTAATATAATATAATGAAAAAGTAATAAACACACGGGGAGCTGCCTTAACTGATCATAGACTTGATCTACCTTGAAGGGCTGACAAAACTAGATCAGACTAAGAAACCAAAGTCATGAATGCTAATTCTACTTTTATTATAAGAATGAACTTCCTTGAGAGAGCTGTGAGACACTCAGGGCTTTAAAATTAATTTAAAAATTAATGTAAGTTATATTTAATTTACATCCTGGAACCATGTACTTTAGTAGCATAGTTCTGGTTTGCCACCCAAAACCCAGGGATGGCTGTTAGTCCAAAGTTGTGTACCTCTGATCTGCTGCAACTTATGAAGTTGTTTAAGCTGTAATTTTTGCTGCATTTCACAGATTCCAAAATGTTATCAGCTACATATAAAAAGAACTGATACATAAGCTGGATCAATTTGACAGGACTTCAACTATTCAGATCAAAACATTAAGCATCCTTTAGGCCTGCAACATTTTTGCTACTTGATAAAGAGAGTCAGTTTTGACAAGCTTCAGGAAAATCCTTTGCTATCCTCATCATAATTATTTCCCTAGGATGTCTTCAGTCAGTTCCACATTCGTCCCTTTTTAACACTAGAGTTTTCACTGCAATTCACAGGAGGCCAAACCTTTCTATCTGCTGTTGCTTTATCAGTCCTTAGCTGATGTGGTATAGTTTGGTATGAAAGCCTCCCTAGTTTAAAGATAATCAAGGAGATCATGTGACTGAGGAATAAGCCAATGGATACAGATAGCAGATCCATCAACATCAGGTTCATGTGTTCTCTGTTGAAAGTATATAATTATTTTGAAGTATCTACACTGTGAGAGCTTACATGTGTTGCGTGTTTCAAAGATGTCAAAAAAGCAGAGTGTAATTTTATGTGCCCGGGAGTAACTATTTGAGCTTCAGGCCATACAAACGTTGCTATTACTGGGGAGTAAAAGCTCTGCATAATTAAAAAACATCATCAGTCTTACAGTTCCTGTAGAATGTGGTAACTTCCTTGCCTGAAGGTTGTTCTTGTCTTACTAAGTCTGTTTATCCTGTCCAAGATTAGATTAGTTTAATTATTATGAAAAAGACTGCTCAGATCTTACAACCTAATTATGCAAATGTTTTTAAATGTTCACAAAAGTAATTTATTTATTTGGGAGATAAATGAATCTGTTTTGTCATAAAACAGATTGGAGTCCTGGCAATGTGCAGGCTAGGTTATATCCCCTAAGGCTGATTTCTTTTCTTTTCTTTTCTTTTTTTTTTGCCATAGATATCTGTGGGATCCTTAGATTGTAATATTTTCTAAAGGCATAAATGATCTATTAAAAAATAAGAGGGCTTGTATTGCATGTGTGTCTTTGTTTTACAAATCATCATAATCCCAAAAAGAACTATTACAAGTTTAATATACAACAAGCCTTGTTATGAAAACAGGACATTTCAGCCAGATTCATCTATAAAATTTTAACAGCTAAAACGTTCCTAGCAGACCTATTAAATTGCACCTGTTTTATGAAAATCTGGATCAGATTCCTTTCAAGGAATTCTGTTACACATACTACCGTGAAAAGAATTGATCTAGAAATAGTTCCTTCTTCAAGAGAGCAGAAATGTCCTTTCATAAGTTTTTACAACTGATTGTGTTAGGAGTTGTAAATGTGATGTATTTGTGTCATAAATGTAATAATTACTAATTAAAATGATGACTTTTTCATCAGCTATATATCTTTTTATGGCTCCTTCAAATTTTTTCCAAGATCAAGGAATATCTTCAACAACGCTATATCTTCAAAGAATAGTGAATTATCTGAATTTGTATACTCAGCTTATTGGCCTAATAAGGAATTGAAAGGACAAAACAACAGATGATTTTGGGAATGGAATGGAATTTTGAAATTAGTTTGGAAAGTATATTCCAATGATTGCTTTTGCTGGCAAGATTAGTTAGATTTACTGACAAAGACCTTGCTCCTGATATGATAATTATGAACATCTCTTACCAAGGCTGCAACAAACTCAGGTTTGAAACACACACAAAAAAAACCCTGCTGCCAAATACATAAACTAAATCATGGCAAATATGGCACCTTCTTTAAAAGAAGATAAATAAATTTTCCTTTACCTAGTTTGCTTTATGGTATGATCATAGTTTGAAGTTTCCCAATATTCAGTTAAAACATCCTTAACTGAAAGCTGTTCTGTCTTGGCTTAGATCCATCCAATGAAGAGCAAATCATAACCTCTTTCCTTTTGTCTTTGATCCCAGTGTCAAACCAATTCATTGACAAAAGTATTGTGTAAAAAGACAGGGAATGGCCAGAAAGTTTTGTCCATTTTATTCTGATGGTATAGTTCATGGCCATATTAAACATCAGATGTTAATATCATATTAGCCATTAATATAGATATAGATATAATATTGATATAAATATTGTATTAGTTTAAGTAACTACATCTATTAATATTTATTATATTGGATGTCAGCAAAATAAATATAATTAATAAAGAACAGAGAAAAATAAATTAGCAAATATATCTGAAAACAGAAGCCTGCAATATAGATAAAAATATACACTGTTCTCAATTTAAGTAAATATTCCCATTTTTGCTGTATAAGTTCTCTTTTAGTGTGAATGTTCCATGTTTAACTCCATCATTAATGTCACAATGATGCATCAAAGTCTTTTATAGTCAATGTTTATTTCCCCATCTCAAATGATGTATTTCATTAGAAATATATTGCTCTAAGAACAATACATACTGTCTCCTTGATTTGTATATAAATTAACTGCTGTTTAAATAGGCAGGGCAATGGCTCTACATGGAGATTATATCTAGAGTTCTCTGGTGTATTAAATGGAAAATGTGAGCGATGATATTAAGTAGTTAGTATGACATCACCATTATCAGAGATATTCAGGAGATTAGAAGCTGATGGCTGTCATTTAAATGAACACATCTCAAGTGCACCTGCTTTATAATTATTTGTTGGAGTAGGATCATTAACATATTCCTTAAGTCACTGTAATTTGCTAGTAATTTGGATCTACATTAATGATGTTATACACGCACAAGCACACACACACTTACAAAAATGCACAAACATGTACTGTATACTGTATGTATACACACATATGGATAAAATAAAAAAGCTTTTCAAAATGCACAACATATATTTCAAATCATATATCACATTCACATACCTACCTACCCACATTCTAATATTAGTGGGACATGTAATAACATTGCAATTTGTAACTACTTGGCATTTGTTAGGAGAATTTATCTAGCTAATGTTCCCCCCCCCACCAAAAAAATCTAGTTATATTGCATTTTAGAAGGTTCCTGTGGTTATAAAGAGAGTGGCAGGTGATTCTTAATCTTTTCCTTCAGCCTTCTTTATTTATGATAGGAGTGTGCAAGTTTAAATTCCAGGAATTGTATGACTATCAGGACCTCTCCCAAATTTGCTAGAGAACTCTAATATTCAATGTGACAAAAAAGGAAGGTGACAAAAGTGAAATATAGACCCCTGATTTTTTATTTTTTTTTAGGTTTGTCTCTCTCTATGTATACCATATCCAAAGGATATGGAAGTCCTGAAATGGGCAGCTAGACTAAGAGTCCTTAAGAACCCATTTACCTGAATTAGCTTTATTAAAATTGCCTCTGGGATAGGCAAATTCCCTCTTAAAACAATATCATTTGTTATAAAATATTCAGCAAAAAACTATTGAAAATGTCCACAAATACACATATCCATCATGCTGTTCCCTTTAAGAATAAGCAATAATGTGAAAAGCTCAGAAAAAAAATTAAGCCAAAAAAGTAACAAAAATGAATGTTGCTAAATGTAGTTTATTCGTATCTCAGTACTATTCAGTATAATTTTTCATACCTTTCTGGTTTTGCTTTTATCACATTCATACGCTTATTTCATATGAAGTTTGAACTTCTCATCTCTCTTTTTCTGAAGACCTCACCAACTTCATTCAACTGTAACTTTGTCAGCCCTCCACTTCCTTTCAACTTATTCACTCTTCCATCATATGTTTATTTTGCATTTTGATCTCATTCATTCTTTCTGTATGACCAAACCATCCTTATTTCATACTGATTAGTCATTCTTGTATTAAATCTGTATTCATTCAGCATCTATTCATTGTCTAATAGAATTTAAGAACAATTTGGAAAGCAAATAGCAACAAATAAATTAACTATTTAGAAATAAGTTTTTAAAAGAGCAATTGTATTAAAAAGCAGACATAACAAGATTCTTGCGGAATTTGGCATAGCTGATGCTAAAAAAACTAATGATCATGCTGATTTGGATGCTATCTAAATAATTTAAATAAAGTTCATGACATAAGATGAAATAATTATGTAAGGAGTACAGAAGTGCAGAACTATATTATTTAGGCTTAAACCTGTACTTCTCAGTCTGTAGGCCAAAATAAAAGCATATACACACTAAAGATTAGAATTAAGAGGTATATTTTAATTAATACATTTTAAGCTAACTACTGTCACTTCAAAAATGTGATCGATTATCTACTTGAGTGAGCAAGTTGTAGTTTTTTTATGTTTTAATGAGAAAGGTATGCTTTTAAATTTAACTTGTAAAACCTTGTTTAAGGAAGAATTTATGGGACCAGTATTAATTAATTCACAAAGGCACTTTTTTCTGGAAATTCAAGTAAATAAAATTTTCTTCAGGTGGGCTCCTGAATACTTTATAGATACATTCCATAGCAGCAAAATTAAGGGCTTCAAAATGAGTAGAAAAATATGCAATAAATGAATTGTTGCTCCAGAAACTTTTTGGTATAGATATTTCAAGTATCTTGTCTAAGTAATCTTCCATAGAATTCGACACCTTAGAGAACCATTGGAATTGTCATGTCAAATTAGAACCACGTAGAAGACTCCCTAATCCTGAAGGTCATGGGATGGTCTTCGGACAGTCACTATCATTCAGCTTAATCTCCCTGATAGATTGAATAAAACACATCCATCTAAGCTCTGTGGAAGAAATGTAGGATTTATATGTAATAAAAAAAATAGTAATTTGAATGGCGAGCAGAAGGTAAATTGAAATACTGTTCCTGCTATATTCCCTCATTCTTTTGTCACCACTTTTAATTATCTTTTTTTCCTTCTTCTAATATAATTTGCTAAAAAAATAAATTATGCAATTAAAAGTTTTATTCCAGCTGAAGGTATAATTTAAGTCAGAGAAAGAGCGGAAAGTAACAATATTGTCAATATTACGGCTGATTTCATTTTCAAATCAACATTATCACATCATTACTGATTTGTTAATTTTATGGAACAATTATTCAGTTGGTTTATTTCAATTTCCAATTATTTTACATTCCATGATTCACGGAGAACATATCCTTGTTAACTTTCTTTAATTGGATGTTTTGTTCATAATAATTTGTTTTAATCATAAAGGAAAAGCACTTGGCCTGAAATGGTTAAAGTTCATGTTTCATTATGAATGATAGCATTCATTAACACCAGTATTCCAGACTATAGCTGAAGTAAAACTATTTCTTACTAAAGTTTATTATGATTTTTTTTCTTTAACAAAGCTTATCTATTTTGATACGAACCACTAGATGGCAATAAATATAACCAGAACATCAGAAACGTTAATAAGAGTTCAACATTTTAAATTATAGTCACCACCACTGCTCAACTGCCCACAAAAGTCATCTCTCATTAGTGAAATTTATAAGAGTCAGACCATCTTCCAGTCTGCTCAGTGGATGGTTTGTATTTCTAAAGAACACTTTCAGTTTCCCAATGATGTTTACCAAGAGCCGTGCAGTTTTGCTCTGACTCATCCCAAACTGCAGCTGGTTATCTACCAATGATTGTAGTTAAAACAGAAATCTGTCATGGATTTAATTGATAAATTTGCACATTTCACTGTCATGATGAAAGGATACAGACAACTATCACATTTTTTAAATTCACAAAATGCTTCACTACTCTTCCTTCCTTCCTTCCTTCCTTCCTTCCTTCCTTCCTTCCTTCCTTCCTTCCTCCCTCCCTCCCTCCCTCCCTCCCTCTTTCCCTCCGTCCCTTCCTCCTCCAAACACCCTTTCTCACATAGATTGAAGCAACTGGGAGAATGTTGGGTACAAAAAGTTTAGCACATCACATAGTTTTAATCCTCTAGAAGAAGCAAAGGTTTTATAGAAAAGTATGTTTTGAGCATATTATGTTTTAAAGGTATTTTCTGTCTTACAGAACACTAGATCCAACTGCTCTGTTCACATTCAATTCCATGCCCAAGTTAATAATATGGTTCTGTGAAGTTTTGAAAGGGAGGCTTCAAATTGAGGAAAATTCAATTCACTCGAAACTGGATATTTGAACTGAACCTTTCAATCACTTTGAGACTCAAATCAAGTGGCTTTGAATTACTGCAGAGAAATTTCATAGGTAATATAAACTTAGTTGGACTACCTAGCTTTGAAGGGTCTAAAATAGCACTAGCAATACCACTTAGACTTATATACTGCTTCACAGTGCTTTACAGCCCTTTCTAAGTGGTTTACACAGTCAGCATATTGCCCCCAACAATCTGGGTCCTTATTTTGCCAACCTCCGAATGATGCAAGGCTGAATCAAACTTGAGGTGGTGAGAATCAAACTGCTGGCAGTCGGCAGAATTAGCCTGCAGTACTGCAATCTAACCATTGCACCACCATGCCTCTTAGTATCATAGTTTTCCTTATATAGAGAGACAAAGCTAAAAAGTGATTGAGTTAAATAGTGATATGGATAGCCTGCCAATAACTTCTGTCATTTTCAAAGGATTTTATATATTTTCATTTCCATGCGAAGAGTTTGTACTCAGGACAATTTTCATGAATAAGAATCTGAATCCAGGTTGCATCTAGGATGTTTTTTATGAATAAGAACCTGAGAATGAACAGATTTAATACATTCTGAGAGATAGTAATAACTGTGATCTAATTATTCATGATTTTACTTCTAATTTGAAAAGACCTCATGCCACAGAAACCTTCTTGGTCACCTTTTAGAACTGCCTTGCAAGTTAATTGTGGTCACTTATGCTCAGGTATAGTGTAGTGGAGAATGCATCCTCTCATGCAAATAGAATTTTACTTTTTTGCAAAAGTGGAAAAAATTACTCTTGAATGAAAAGATTTCATTTTCTCTATTCAATAAATTTAAAGTAATTTGCAAACTTTTTTATGTACTAATATCACCTGGAGAGAGGGAAGAAGTGGTAGGTAATCAGTGTTTGCACTCGGGACATGCAGGTGAGCCTAAATATGCAGTCAGTATTAAGGCACTAAACACAAACATATTATTTGTTCTATTAATTTTTATAAATTAATTTTAAAGCAACATTGCCATGCAGAATGTTTTGAAATATTCAGAGATAGTTTGTGATTTTCTTTGAAGTTTATGGCTGGTTGGGAATAATGGAAGTTGGGCCAATTCATTTGCAATGGGTAAGGCTGTCTTATAAATCAAAGCACCATTAGTTTATGAATCTCTGATACTCTACTGAAATCTAACTGGAAAGTTCACAAACTATTTATTCCCTGTGAAAGAGGTTTTTGTTTTTGTTTTCCAACTTTATTCTCCAGTTGTTTGAGAATTTGTTTCTAATTTCTTCTGATGGCATTTTTGAAGTTCGCTTCACTTGAGAGCTTGATATTTGGCTGATGTTATTTTCTATGAGACTTTTACTCATTCCAAAGTCTCCTTTGTTGCCCACACTATCCAGTTTGAAAAAGGCTTATGGAAGGAGCTCCTTCAGACTGTCTTTCTTTGAGATTTAATGGAAACGTGCAAAGTAAGGAAAGCTGGAACTCCTGGTGAGATGATTGTATAAGACAAGACATTTTTACCCAGCCCTTTACCATCTTATTATTAAGTTCTCATAAGAACACCTTATTCTTCCTCTGAGAATCTCCATGATTTTTTTCTCTTTTCCTTAAAAAAAACATTTTAAAGTAAAAGAAATTTCATCAAATTGAATGAGACCTGGTAGTTTTTAAAAACTGCAGGCAATTTTTTCTGCATAACACTGTCCAAGTCATGTGACAGCACTCTATGGAGCAGAGAGAAGAAATGACTGATGAGGTAGCCCTTTATAACAATAGACAGGTGATGTTCTTCTCACATATATCTAAGAGAGATTCAGGAAAATACCAAAGAAGCATTTTAACCTGTGTGTGTGGAATGTGATACACACAGAGAAAGAGTTTAGGAAAATCTCATAAAGGAGATAATACATTATCCCAATAAAACTCCTGCATTTATTTTATTTAACAGTTATGGTGCTGAAATTTAAAATATTAAAGTAACAAGATGGAGCTTCATTTCCCCTCTCTTTCTCAGATACCACTTTTCTTCCCATTTTTCCCCATCCCCACTCTTTCCCCCTTCCATCTAAAGCTTTTTCTGGATTAACAAAAATAAGAACCAATCAGGAAGGAAGATAAAGTTAGCCATTTTGGAAAAGCCTGAGTGCCTCCAAATGGTAGATGAAAGGCCCACCTAACAGCATTAGGGCAAGCATTTTGGTAACCAGTTACCACCCACTGTGCTTATTACACAGAGTACAAATAGGGGAGATAGTGCGGGATGATTATACAACTTTCTGACTTATATAAATCTAGTGCAGCGGCAGATCTGGAAAAAAAATATCCTAGTTTTCTGACATATAAGCTCTTTGCAAATTATTGGCATCACTATAAAGCTCCCTAAAGTTTCTTAACATATACAATAGTCATTTTTTGCATATGAATTGGAGTCAGGCTGGTCTAAATTGAAATAATAAGTAAGTAAGTAAGTAAGTAAGTAAGTAAGTAAGTAAGTAAGTAAGTAAATAAAATAAGAAACTCTAGATCAGTGGTTCTCAACCTTTTTAATGCCGCGACCCCCAACCAGTCGTAAGTCGAGGACTACTCAACTGATGCAGCACCGTTTGCAGAATGGGACTTTTGGTGGGCTCAGCAGGGCAGAAACAGCCTGGACAATTCCTATTGGCTTTTGAAAGCCAATAGAATTAGACTCTATTCAAGAGAGTCTATTCTATTGGCTTTCAAAAGCCAATAGAATAAAAGGGAGTAGCACAGCTAAGGAAAAGGGGAAAAAAATGGCGGACTGCATTGTTTGGCGACCCCCGTGAAATGGTCGTTCGACCCCAAATGGGGTCCCAACCCACAGGTTGAGAACACTGCTCCAGATTGCCACTCTAAAGATTCCATTTTCCAGTTCATATACTGTAGTAGATAGTTGTAAATAAATTTACTAAACTTTATTGTGATGGTTGTCAGGCCCTATCTAAATTTGACAGCTGGGAAGAAGAGGAGGGAAGAAGGAGGAAGAGGAGGAAAAGAAACTTATGGAAGTCTTCAGTCACAAATCAAAGAAAATTATTACTTGAGTTTGACTTCTTCTCAAGAAAATTTCCCAGAATTTTCACATTCAGGAAAGCAAATAACCCAAAACCTTTCCACATTATACTACTGATCACATCACCTGCAGCTATAGTATCTGACAGTCTATCTACTTATCTATATATCAATCTCTGCTTATTGCTCCCTCATTTCATAGAAGGTACTTTTCATAGAAGTACTAAAGAGAACTGAAACAAATCAGCCTTGTGGATTGTACTTGCATGTCAAAGATTGCATACCAACAAGGGTTTGCAGATTTGTCATGGTTGTGGTGGACTGATAGGGGATGGTGGAGTTTTCAGAGTTCCCCAAGTTAGAAGAGTGGACACAAGAACAAACATCTAAGCTTCTTTATGGATAGGGTAGATCATCTCTGCTTTCAGGCCTCTGGGCAATCATCAATTGAAGAGCACATGACAATGTTTGACACATGTCGATTAACATTCATTTGGATGCAAGGCAAACTAGCCAGGTCAGTGAGTTGAATAGGGTATTAGTACTAAAATAAAAAAGCGGGATATTTTTCCTGCAGGTTTTATATATACAGTATATTATAATAGATTAATGTACTCTTTTTAAATACTCCCTTGTTTGTAAGCTACCTACAATCAATTGATGAAGCCATATTTAAATGTGATAAAAATTGATTTGCAAGTATGAAATATTATTAGAATATAAATCAACATTTAAAATATACATTCAGAAAAACTGAATCAGCAAACATAATCTTGTTAGATGCAGAAAAGAACCAAATATGATGCAGTTTAAATTGGGGGGGGGGGGAATTACAGCAGTTGTTTCTGAAAAAAAATGGGAATAATGTGTTTTACTTATAAGTCCTTATTATAATGCAGTCCATAAATGCCTATTTATTATGGTCAGTGGTTACTTCATTTTAATTACTTCAAAGCAAATGCATTTTGCAAGTATTTGATTCCAATTTTAGGCAAGGAAGAACAAATTATAACTTTATTTGATGTAATATAATCTTCAAACATGAATAGCCTGCAGTTAAAAAAGAATGATGTGTTTGCTTCTTATTTGTCTCTGATGACAACAATTTAACAACATATCTAAATGCTTTCCACGTTACATGAAGATCTTCTCCTTAATATTCCTGAAGTATAATACTGTTGTGAAAGTTTCCTGCATGCCATTATAGATTGCAGGCTCAGATGCACAATACCTATCTCTTTGTCACACACATATCCAACCCCACCTCCTACTGGATTTTAAAAAAGGTTTAGTTCTTTTAAAACAAAGGGTAGAACTCAACTCTCAAAAGTTCAGAGAGAGAAGCTGCTAGAAAGCCGAGGCAAGGTGGGTGATATCCCAGCAATCTTTTATTAAGGTATTGCAATCTTCAAGTAACTGGAAGAGTCCGTGTAATTGAAGCAGAATAACATTTGCTTCAGGAGTCTTGTATTTTTGTAGAAATAGATAACCAGAAATTTGCCCTAGGTTTTAGATTTTTGTTTTCTATATTGTGCCTTATATTCTTTACTTCTTTGGACTCATTGCTACATTGTGCATTTAATGTCAGATTTCAAATATACTTCAGGTTGTTTATGAAATATTGTTTAAAGTCCTCTTTCAATATTTTTGATTCGTAATAATAATTTGAAATTACAAACTTTTCCAGTTTACTGGTAGAATGTTTAATTTTTAGCATTTCAGTGTCTATCTTTTGGATTTTTTTACTAATTTGCCAACATATTCTATGACAGTTCTGTAATTTATCTGGTTCCACAATGAATGTATCCATATAAAAACTTTTAAAGAATTGTTTTTTACCATTTCTTTTTTAAAAAGGTAAAGTTTGATTTTGTTTATCTCTTGTGTGATTGGAAAAATATTCCAAGGGTGTCAAGAAAAGTTGAATCATCTAATCAGCACTTTCAATGCTATACAGTATTTCAGTTTTGCATTTGAATTTTAATCACCAGAAAAGCAATTCATACTATCAGAGCCCTATCTGTGTCACCCATAGAAATTTGGGTAGATATTAGGCTAGGTGTCCCTTAGAAGATAAATGAGCATTCTTTAATGTAAGATGGAATTGCTCAACTGAGACTCATACACATGAGAAAAAATGAATAACTTACTATGTGAGCAAGTGTGATAAACAGCTGAGGTATATATAAAATTTTAATTATGATATACCATTGTATCTGCTTTTCAATTTTATTTTTCTTTATTTCCTAGTCCTTTTCTATACTAATTGTATGAATGACTGTGTGTACAGAGGACTTCATTGCACTTCCATTTTTAATTTTCTACTATTATGAGATTGCTTGCCAAAGTAAATTTAAACTTGTTTATGACTCTATATGTTTGGTCCTTATCAATGGAGATAGCCAAATTCAAGATGTTGGTACTGCTGTAGAGGATTATCATACCTCCAGAAATCATTTTATGCAACTAAACACTGTACATGAAGAAGGTTTCTCAGATTCTAACTGCTAGACTTCTGTGACATATTTTATTCAACTACCTCAGCCTGTATGATATTGAGAAAATGTACCACTTGTATTGGATTACACCCCAATTGTTTACTTTTAACACAAAGTCTTAACAAGGGGACTTCTTTTTCAGCACTGAATGTCTGAATAGGTGAGAATTATGGAAGTTATACTCAAAGATCTCTCTAGGCACCAAGCTGGGGAAGACTGCTACGGAGTTTCAGATTTCGTTTATTGAGCCATGTATAAACTGATAGCTCTATATTACACTGAAAGACTCTGGAAGGTTGAATATTTTTTTTTAAAAAAAATAATATTTTTCTATCTCATACAGCACAGCTGCAGCTCCTGCTCCTTCCTCTTCTTTTTGATCCTGTTCATGGAAAAGTGAAGATTGTGTGTGTTTTTATTTTTATTACAGTACATGTGATCATTGCCATCTTGACTGGGACTTCAATGCAGCCAACTAAACGGAATGATAGGATTTTGCAAATTTGCAGACAGATCTCTCTCTCTCTCTCTCTCTCTCTCTCTCTCTCTCTCTCTCTCTCTCTCTCTCTCTCTCTCTTATAGTAAAAAATAAATCTGGGCCCCCAAAAAGAATGTTAAAAATATTGATGATATGCACATTTCTTTTGAATTCCTCTGAGTCTGCTTCCATATTAGTCTTTCTGGTATGTATCAGATGAGAAAGAAAAAGAAAATGTAATAATTCTGCAAACTGACCTTAATTGAATTAAGCTACAAATTAATATCAACCCCTCAATAATATGGTTGTTTTGCCAGACTACAGACTAAATTAAAATATGCCATGAATGGGAGAAATCAACTTTCTATTTTTATACATTATTTCAAGCACACTAATAGGTAAAAGTAACTGAGTCAATTTAAATATGCTCTGATCACAGGAACACATGCCCAAGCAATGCTGGCCTCTTTGTTGAAACCCATTCTTTCGGAAAATCGTTTTCTTTACCCATTGGACAACAAGAATGCATTGTCAAGAAATTTTATAGCAATAATTATAAAAGATGTCCATTTGAACCCATTGAGGTCTCACTGATTTTATCACACCCAGCAGACCTCCCGGCAGGAGGACACTATATTTATGTTAGCAATATATGCGCGAATTGAGATCATAAAATTAAATGACCACATAGAACTGTCATTTGGGTGATGAGCGCCTACATATGTGCAGGCCGGTTTGTTTTGCAGCCAAGTCTATACTAAATGGTCCACTCTCAGTGAATGTTCTTAATCACACATTTCTTCACTGTTCCTGCAATATTACACTTGAAGGACTGGTAAGCAGTTTGCTGTAAAATGGTAAATGGCTACTGGCAGGACACGGCTGATCGAAGTGCTCACTAAAATAGAAGTACAGTACATCTTGTATGCAATTGTTTTATGAGAAACATTATGGTTACTAGAATAACATTTCACCATTACCAACTGCTGAGAGAAAAGTCATTAAGATATTTGGCAAGCCTATGTAATTTTTCAAGAGAGCTATACTATAAGACCTCAGAATAGCTTTTGCTGAAGGTAGAGGCTGGGGGGCTGGGGGGGGGAGAGAGAGAGACTAGCTGTCGCAACGAAACAACTTAAGTCTTCTGTGTCATATTATTCACAGGGGTTTATTTTCACATTCCAATGAGAGAAAGTTATTGCTTCTGTAGAGTGAACAATTGAGCCTTAACCCTTATTATAACAGTGCAATTTCTGAGCTGCAAAGATAAATCTTACAACAATCTTTCCATTAAAAATCACACTTTTATAAGGCACTTTTATAGTCATTGAGATACTTTTTATGCTTGAGTTCTAAATCGCAGCTTTAAAACAAAAATAACTTTTTTTTAAAAAAAAGGAGACATTTAAGTACACTTCAGAGATTCAGAAGCAAGCAAATTCAAAATAATGATCCAAGTAAACACTTGTGATTCATTTCGTTTCTTTATCATTTGTTGACTCTGGGAAACACAAGAGGTGGACAAATATTTTAGAGGTAAGAAGATTACTGGTTCTCTTCAATTCTTTATCAAACAAGCATTGGACAAATTCAGTTTTTATTTCTTGCATGCATGACAATTTGCTTTGTAATCCTCATATTATTTAATCTCTCATCAACATATTACAGTATAAACCAGAGCTGTCAGCATATGTCATCAAACTCCTGCTGCTCTCAGTAAATAAAGATGGGTTTTTTCTCCCACCTTCAAGGATCAGACTCCGATGAAGTGACAGGACATTGTAGCTTCAATGTACAAACAGTACTCTAGAAAACAAGTAGCTGTGAATCACTTACTCAAATCCATTTCTCTGTAACAAGTACAGTGATGACCTATTACAGTAATATCATGAGGTTTAAAAAAATGCAAAATAATATGGCCCAGTGCAATCTATGTCTTCCTATCATTAGCATAGCCAAAGGCAACAATGATTTCTGGTTAACACTGTATGACAGAAGATTTCATAGAGGCAGCACTAAGTAAGATATTTCATTTTGGTTTCTTGTATCAAATCAGGAAAAAGAAGTTATAAAGTGAATGGGCTAACAACAAAATTACTCTTTCCTCCCAATTTAAGAAATGTCTAGTGTTTGCCATCTAAAATAATCTAATCCATTTCATAGCAAATTCTAATCTGTAACCATAGAAGAACACAGTTTTCCTGAAAACATAAAATAAAATGATCAGTCATAATCCCATATGAAGGAATGATTACAAACTTAATTTTAAGAGAAACTGATGGCTATTCTTACTTAACTAATAGAATTTTGTGCAGATTCAAATATACATTTTGGACAGATCTGCTAAATAGTTATTGCTTTGAAACTGAATGACATTGTGTATAATTTTTCCATTATAGTGGCATTCAATAACGCCGAACATGCAAACAAGTTTGGTCTTGAAAGACACATCAGATGATACTCGGCCAAATGAATGACTGCAAGAGATCTATTATTGAATGTTCTGATGTTTCATAAAGTTTCACTGCAACTGGTCCTGGTGCTGAATTTATCATTCGTATTTTTTTACATTCTCATTCAAGTCTGATGAAAAGACATTGTGTTCAAAAGCAGTTTTCACACTCAGTTAATTTAAAGATGGCAGAGACTTCAGTCAGAAGTTCATCTTTCCTTTCACAACCACCCTCTCTCTAGAAGACTGCAATCTCTCTGCTTTTTCATGTTTCAATTAAGGGGAACCATTTTAACAAATTTTTTGTGTAAAGAATTTCCCTTCCCTTCCCTCCCCCCTCCTTCCCTTCCCTTCCCTTCCCTTTTCTCCTATCCACTTTCTTTGTGCCAGATCCCAAAGTAACCAATTGCTACTTTGCTTGACAAGTATAGCACATATATACAGTATACAAAAGTATAATGTAAATGGCTGTGAGAAAAAAGTGATCAGAAGTGATCTCTCAATTATGAAACACAACCCCCCCCCCAAAAAAAAAAGTTGAATTCAGACACATGTTCTTATGGAGCCAGGTAAATATCTATTTTTTCCCAGACAATCAAAATTAAAGCATGGATTTATATTAATATTTTTAACTGGGTAGAATTCATATTAGTTGCCTCCTAAATGCAAGTTGCCATCATTGTCAGTGACAAATAGTGGTAAGGGTGATGCAATGATTTCATTACAGATTTAGGAGGAGGAGGAGGAGGAGGAGGAGGAGGAGGAGGAGGAGGAGGAGGAGGAGGAGGAGGAGGAGAAAACGAAGAAGAAATAGAAGAAGAAGAAGAAGAAGAAGAAGAAGAAGAAGAAGAAGAAGAAGAAGAAGAAGAAGAAGAAGAAGAAGAAGAAGAAGAAGAAGAAGAAGAAGAAGAAGAGGAGGAGGAGGAGGAGGGGCGGGGAGGGGGAGGGGGAGGGGGGAGGAGGAGGAGTTATTGCATACTGAGGTATGTTTATGTGAGGAAAAATATTAAAATTGTTTGAACTATGGAACAAACGCTTAGTGTTTCTGTAAGATAAGAAACCAGTTTATTTCCAGATATGAATTGGATATCCAGATTTGCTTATACCTTTGATATTTTTATTATCACAATGCTTACATACAAGGGAGGAATACAATATTTTTTCAGCAGCAGATAAAATGAAAGGACAAAAATAAATTTAGGGGCTTGGAACAACAAATATTTCTACAGATTGTTATGACCTGTTTCCAAATTTAACAACAATTATCAATGAAGCCTTACACATCTGTGAAAATGTATTACCAAAACCCTTATGAATTTAATAGAACTTTATGAAATTTCTTCATTCATAAAGGAAGATCCACCACAAGGAATTCATGTACTCAGAATCCATTTATTTCATCAAAAGATAATTTATATTAATTAACTTTAAAGAAAAAAAATATTGGAACCTGCTACAGATAAAGGAGTAAAGATGAATCACAATATAGCATCTCTTGCCTCATTTTAGATAAAAGTTAAAAATAAATATCCTGAGCTTTCTAAAACTGCTTTAAAATCTCTTCTTCAATTGCAAACATATTTTCTGAAACCTGTTTATCTACAATAACTGTTATTAAAACAAAAAATGGAGCCAGCTTAGATATACATTATCCCCTACAAGCATATTGTTATCAATTCAACTTAGATTAGATAAATTAAAAAGCTAGAAGCAATCTCACTTGTCACATTAAAAATATTAATTCAATATTACTTTATTAAATTATTCCATTGCATTAAATTATTAAAGTTAATATTGTTATTAATTATTAAATATTGATATACACAGTGTTCAATCAAAGTGTGCATATAGGCATCTAATATGAGGAATCACTGTTTCCCTCACAACATTTTGCTTGGTTACAAATACAAAACAATAAAAAGTTACAACTGTAATAGTGATTCTCTATATTAGTTTCTTAGATGTACACTTTCAATGAACATATCAGATTGAGTAATTATATGGTAAGTATTTTCTTTTTTCCTATGTTGCTCTAATTATATTTATTGAAATGTAATTTTATGTTTGTTGAAGCTAATGATTAATTGCATTTTGTATGCTTTTTTTTAAAAAAAAACACTTTTCTAATCATTCATTTTTATTGTATGTTACAAAGTTTTGGCCTTAAATTTTAAAACCCTTCATTACAGCAATGAGAAGTATTGATTTAGAATATATTCAATTTTCTAACAATATCTGATCAATTTAATACAATAATTATTTATTGTTTTAATTTCATTTGATATATCCCTGCAATCAAATAGTATATTTATTTTAAAAGACAATAAAATATATAAATGAAATCAATACACTATGATAAAATAAAATATCCATTGTAAACAAATGGAATAAAATAGACATAAAAAGGTCAACTATCCACAAAGGGAACTCAATGATATGGAAGATAAAAACAATATAATATATTATAATCTATTTTGTTATGGATATGAATCACACCCAAGAATGGTTGATATCTCCTTGAAGTTTTAAGGATTAATAGTAGGAGTCAATTGAGGTGCAAAGTCAGTTAAAAGCTTTAACTGCATGTTGCCAAGCAACAAGGTAAATCTATTGTAATTTGTTTCTTAGTCTAGTTCACCTAAGTATAAAATTACTAATGTATTCAATGTACAGAATGTTGATGTTATTCTCTATAAAATCTGACTGTATTTTTCAACTAAGCCACAGAATTGTTTGCAAACTTCTGTACTAAAGCAGTCTTTCCCTAAGTTTTAATATCGACCATTTACTCAATAAAATTGAGGATTGAGATTATTTGCTGTTGCTAATAATAATAATTGTACATGTGTGTGTGTGTGTGCGTGTGTGTGTGTGTGTGTATAAAACAGATATTTTTCTTAGTCAAACAAATATCCATAAATAATAAATACTAAATGAACAAATATTGAAAGCACTTATATATGCATTCAACACACAAAGATTATCTCCTATTCAAACATTTAAAATGCAGATGCAATTCTTTCTTTGACTAACTTAATAAATGCATATATAGAGGCAAATAGGCAGTTTGCTCTTTTTTTAAAAAAAATAAAAAGTTTTTTTATTTTTCATTTATTCATACAAAATACAATTCAATTAAAATCCTAACCATTGGTACCAGCAGTTTGTTCTTAATAGTGAGTGGCTACCACAATATAGCAATGAAGAATAGCAGTGAGCAAATTGAACAAAATACCTTGAAATAAAAAGCTGATATTTTACATGGTTTCTTTCTTTTTTTAAAAAAAAAAAGATCGAGTCTGCTAGGCTTACAAAATCATCAGAAATAGGGCCATGTATAAAATGGGATATGGATTTTGTTTCAAGCTCAGAAAAGATCAGCTAATTCAAAATGCTCCATCAGAATATTCTGAGTTGGTAGCATTTCAAAGTAACAAATTCAAAGTAGCTCAGCATTCTGTTCTTTGCTGGAACAATCTCCTGAATATCTGAGTATTCCAACCATATAAAAAAATAGGAACATGAAAGAAATCATTGTCCACCTATAACAGGTATAGGGAAAGCCTATTCTAGTTCCTATTAGCCAGCTAAATTGCAGAAATTGAAAAAAATGAGGCTAGAGTAAAAAATAGAAGTAAACACTTCAATAATTGAACTATGCTACAGGTAGATGAAAATGCATCAAGGACTCCACTACTCTGAAAGATGAAAATACAAATGATCTGTAAGTTTTAGTAATGAAAATCAAGGAGCAAAGTGAAAACATGGGATTAAAATTAAATGTAAAGAAGGCCGAGCTAGTGACAAAATACAGCAACCTGCCTTAGAATCTATAATGAAGATGTTGAAATGGTAGATAGCTTTGTCATTCTAAGATCAACTACAGCAGGGGTATCAAACTGCTGGCCCGCAGGCCAGATACATCATGGCAAAACCGTGCCCACCCCATTGCCGGCAATAGAAAAAAAGTCACAATACATCGCGACACGTCAGGTGATAGTTTGACACCCCTGAACTACAGTATCAACAATACAGACACAAGTAAGCAAGAAATGTAGCACTTAGTAGGATGATGATAATACTAATACTAATAATACTAATACTAATACTAATAATAGAGTTGGAAGGGACCTTGGAGGTCATCTAGTCCAACCCCCTGCTCAGGCAGGAAACCCTATACCATTTCAGACAAATGGCTGTCCAGTCTCTTCTTAAAAACTTCCAGGATTGGAGCATTCACAGTTTCCAGAGGCACATTGTTCCACTGATTAATTGTTGTAACTGTCAGGAAATTTCTCCTTAGTTCTAGGTTGCTTTTCTCTTTGGTTAGTTTCCATCTGTTGCTTCTTGTCTTGCCTTCAGGTGCTTTGGAGAATAGCTTGACTCCCTCTTCTTTGTGGGAGATATCCCTGAGATATTGGAACACTGCTATCATGTCACCCCTCATCCTTCTCTTCATTAAACTAGGCATACCCAATTCCAGCAACTGTTCCTTATATGTTTTAGCCTCAGTCCCCTAATCATCTTTGTTGCTCTTCTCTGTACTCTTTCTAGAGTCCCAACATCTTTTCTACATCGTGGTAACCAAAACTGGATGCAGTATTCCAAGTGTGGCCTTACCAAGGCATTGTAAAGTGTATTAATACTTCACGTGATCTTGATTCTATCCCTCTGTTAATGCAGCCTAGCACTGTGTTGGCTTTTTTGGCAGCTGCAGCACATTACTGGCTCATATTTAGATGATTGTCCACTAGGACTCCAAGATCCCTCTCACAGTTACTATTATTGAGCAAGGTACCACCTATACTATACCTGTGCATTTGTTTTTTCTTGCCTAAATGTAGAACCTTACTTTTTTCACCACTGAATTTCATTTTATTAGATAGCACCCAATGTTCAAGTCTGTCAAGATCCTTCTATATTTTAAGCCTATCTTCTGGAGTGTTGGCTATTCCTGCCAGCTTGGTGTCATCTGCAAATTTGATGAGTTTCCCATCTATCCCTTCATCCAAATCGTTGATGAAGATGTTGAAGAGAACTGGGCCCAGAACGGAGCCCTGGGGCACCCCCCCTACACACTTCCCTCCATGTAGATGCAGTTCCATTGAGGACCCCTTGCTAAGTATGGCTGATCAGCCAGCTACGAATCCATTATGATTATCCAATCCAATGAAGGCCTTGGAAACCATATTAAGGTAATATGACATGAGATCAGATATCAGAATCATGCAAACAATGTTTTTTTCTTCTTCTGACACTCTATGGAAATAAAATTTGGGCAGCAACTAAAATAAATTACAGCAGTGATAAGTACACCACTGGAAGATCTAAAAAACCAAGTTAGGGACAGATTATCCTGGACAAGACTGAACATTATGGTTGTTAAGAGTAAACACCAACTTGATGGCACATAATCAGTCAATCAATCAATCAATCTGACAGCCAAACTAGGTCCAGCAACATCAGAAACAATATAGTGAATCTAATCCAAGTCTAAGGGAGGGAGGGAGGGAGGGAGGGAGGGAGGGAGGGAGGAAGGAAGGAAGGAAGGAAGGAAGGAAGGAAGGAAGGAAGGAAGGAAGGAAGGAAGGAAGGAAGGAAATGTTACAATTACATTAATTACTGTGAATCCAGTCACAGCAATGCAAGAGTCCCAAACTAACCAAAATTATGATTATACGCACTTAGAAATGTTAAATAGGAATGATAAAGAAAGCAATATCAATCATACTATAATTTTACAACTGGAATATAGCATCTGATAACACTGTAGGCTGTAGAAATGCATTTCTAAATTCCATTTCACTAATAGGACTGCATAGCTTTTCCTAGACATTTTTGTATTTCTACCAAATATAAAAAAGCATTTTTAATAAAAATATTTTTATATAAGAAATGTAAAATTTATTTTTATATACAAAATGTAAAAAATGAGATAATAGATAAAAAGAGAGTTGTGATAAGAAGTAAGATAGAGAAAGAATGGGAATCTTGTGTTTTTCTAAGAATGCTACACTACAGGTCCCATGATTTTAATAATCTTTCATTATGATTAGTGGTGAAGGGAAGTGGGTTGTCACATCTAAAAGCAGTCCAACACATAAAGAGATGAAGTGTTAGCAATAAAACTCAATAGATGTAAAAGTCAAGCTCAAAAGAAGGCTATGCCTCCTCAGCAAGTCCAAAATACCTTTTTCCTTGTGTAACCTAGATAACTTAGAAGCAATATTTTGCTTCCTGAACAATTTTGGGTGTATCGTATAGATTCTTGGCTGCTAATCACAAAAGTAACCTATAATTTAACCTATCCCAAAGGTAACCTGCCCAGAGAAAATTGCCTGGAAAGCATTCAAAAATGTTATTGAGAATCATCTTGGCAACTACAGATCACCAAACTACATTCAGGGGTTAACATTGCTTACCAGACCATGAAGTGCAACATGTCACTGAAGATTGATTTTCTGCATTCACACTTGGGCTTCTTTCCCAAAAATCTAGGAGCAGTCAGTGACGAGCATAGTGCAAGTTTTCACCAGGGCATCACAACAGGAAAATTGGCAGTTCAGGACCCAAGTATAGTGTGACAGGGTGAGCTCCAATACTTGCCCTAGTTCCTGCCAACCTAACAGTTTAAAAGCATGTAAGTGCAAGTAGATAAATAAGCATCAGTTCAGTGGGAAGGTAACAGCATTCCGTGTTATAGTCATGCTGGCCACATGGCCACGGAAGTGTTTTCAGACAACTCTGCCCCCCTCGGCTAAGGAATGCAGATGAGCACTGCCCCCTAGAGTGGGACATGACTGGATTGGGGAAATCTTTATCTTTAGCTCTTATATAGTCATGGTCTTCACTGTATACCTGTATAGGTTATATACAATAAGTGAGTGTAATATCTTATTAGTGCTGCATTGGCCAAAATTAGTTTGACTCTATTTTTACTTTCTCTGCCTATTTTTTATGTAGCCACCATCCTTATGCAGTCAGTGTCCCAGGAATTGTTCACACCCACTTACCTTGTCTATAGCTGGCCCTCATGTACCACACCAGCATAGGGCCTATCTTTGACAAATCATGTTAACTCTTAGAGTATGTATTCATTTTCTTCAAGATGATCATAAGCTTGTTGGTGAGGTTTTTTTCCCTCTGAATCAGCTGTTCTTTTAACATAACATCTAAAATCTATATAATAGATACTATATGTTGTTTAGATGCTTTCCCCAAAGCTAAAGCTCAGAAATTGTGCAAAAAAGGGGGGGCTGGGAGGAGAGATACCACCCAGACTAGGAGAAGAATTTTTACAAAGATGTAGCTTCAAAAATAAAATGAGTGCTAACATCAATGTGTGCAGAGGCCAAAACAAGGGAAATGAGTGAAAAGCTTTTAAGTACCAGTGATTGAAAAACAGAGAAAAACATCATTTAAAGGCCTGTTAAATTGTCATTCTTTTCTTTTGATACTAAATATCTTTTTGTTTTGTTGCGTGCAGCTGGTGGGATGATGACAAAGCGGCGTGCAATTATCTGAGTGACATTAGAATCCATCTGAAATGGACACTAAAGGAAGAACGCAGTGTCCCCCATCTGCAATTCCAGCTTTGCTTGGCACCAAACCAACTTCACAAATATACATTCCTTTTTTCTTCCCAGTAAATCCCATGGCCAATGAATGCTGCTATGGCAACGAAAGCCTGGAAAGCCAGGGGGGCTTGGATATAAACAGAGTTTTTTTAAAAAAAATGTTCTGGAAGAATTGTATGGTAGAATCACATAATACTGCAGTCCTGATGACATCCTACAGGTTTAGAAGAGGTCATTTATTTTCCCATCTCTCTTTCTCTCTCTCATTCACTCACTCACTCACATGCGCGCACATACACACACACACACACATAAACACACAAACAGAGAGAGAGAGAGAGAGAGAGAGAGAGAGAGAGAGAGAGAGAGAGAGAGAGAGAGAGAGAGAGAGAGAGAGAGAGACCGATAGACTCACAATAACATAGAGATCTGCATCATGCTATGGAAACAGGCTTCTTATGTGTCAGTTTCCTAATTACAGTGTTAAGATTTTGTAATCAATTATTGTATAATTCATTCATGCAGGTACATTTGTTCCTAGTCATGCAAAGCTTCCTAAAATAGAATTTCTAAAAAAGAAGGCAAGAGTCATAATAAATGTTAATGTTCCTGCCATTCTCCCCATCTGCCCCAAATCACTTTTTCCCCAAATCAGCTCTATGTAACAAATGTAAAAGTTATATTCTTAGATTAGTGCATTAAATAGTTCATACTTGTTTAGTAAATCATATATTCCATACTGCTAGCTTAATAAGATGGGAAGCCATGCATGAAATGACTGCCAGGTTAATGACACAGACAAGCATGGGTGGCATGTATTTGCATAAAAGAGTACCAAGCATACTCCTAAATCCTTTAAATTAGTCATCAGTTCTTAAATAGCTATTTAACTAAGTCTTTTGCTGAAAATCAGAAAAAAAAAATAAGTAAAGCCCTTTTCCATTAAAGGAGATGAAGTGATGTAGAAGAGTTAGAAGCAGACTGTTGAATATTATTTCTTTCCATTTACAAAGCTGAGAGCTAATTAGTACATTTTATTTATTTATTTAATATATTTCTTTCTTGCCTTTATTTCTTTATAAGTAACTCAAGTGAATGTACATAATACTCCTTCCACCTTCTCTTTTTTCCACAACAACAAACAAAGATGTGACTTGTATGTATATAGAGAGATAGAAAAAGATAAAGGAAAAAAAATGGATCCAGGAAATTACAGACCTATCAGCCTGACCTCAATACCTGGGAAGATCCTGGAAAAGATAATCAAACAACGAATCAACGAACACCTAGAGGCAAACAAAGTCATTACTAAAAGCCAACATGGGTTTGTCAAAAATAGATCATGCCAGACAAATCTTATTGCATTCTTTGACCAAGTTACAAAATTAGTGGATCAGAGGAATGCTGTGGACATAATTTACTTGGACTTCAGTAAGGCATTTGATAAAGTAAATCACAACCTACTACTTGACAAGATAGAAAAATGTGGGGTAGACAGAACCACCACCAGATGGATCCGTAGCTGGCTGACCGGCCGTACTCAGCGAGTGGTCCTCAATGGAACTGCATCTATCTGGAGGGAAGTGTGTAGTGGGGTGCCCCAGGGCTCTGTTCTGGGCCGAGTGCTCTTCAACATCTTCATCAATGACTTGGATGAAGGGATAGATGGGGAACTCATCAAATTTGCAGACGACACCAAGCTGGCAGGAATAGCCAACACTCCATAAGACAGGCTTCAGATACAGAAGGATCTGGACAGACTTGAACACTGGGCACTAACTAACAAAATGAAATTCAATGGTGAAAAAAGCAAGGTTCTACATTTAGGCAAGAAAAACCAAATGCACAAGTACAGCATAGGTGGCACCATGCTCAATAGTAGTAACTGTGAGAGGGACCTCGGAGTCCTAGTAGACAATCACTTAAATATGAGACAGCAGTGTGCGGCAGCTGCCAAAAAGGCCAACACAGTGCTAGGCTGCATTAACAGAGGGATAGAATCAAGATCACGTGAAGTATTAATACCACTCTTCAATGCCTTGGTAAGGCCACACCTGGAAATACTGCATCCAGTTTTGGTCACCACGATGTACAAAAGATGTTGAGACTCTAGAAAGAGTACAGAGAAGAGCAACAAAGATGATTAGGGGACTGGAGGCTAAAACATATAAGGAACGGTTGCTAGAATTGGGTATGTCTAGTTTAACGAAGAGAAGGACAAGGGAGGACATGATAGCAGTATTCCAATATCTCAGGGGCTGCCATAAAGAAGAGGGAATTAAGCTATTTTCCAAAGCACCTGAAGGCAGGACAAGAAGCAATGGGTGGAAACTAATCAAGGAGAGAAGCAACCTAGAACTAAGGAGAAACTTCCTGACAGTTAGAACAATTAATCAGTGGAACACCTTGCCTCCAGAAGCAGTAAATGCTCCAACACTGGAAGTTTTTAAGAAGAGACTGGACAGCCATTTGTCCGAAATGGTGTAGGGTTTCCTGCCCGAGCAGGGGGTTGGACTAGATGACCTCCAAGGTCCCTTCCAACTTTACTACTATTACTACTATAAAGAATAAAGATTTGTCTGGCATGATCTGTTTTTGTCAAACCCATATTGACTTTTGGTTATGACTTTGTTTGCCTCTAGGTGTTCACTGATTCGTTGCTTGAATATCTTTTCCAGAATCTTCCCAGGTATTGAGGTCAGGCTAATAGGTCTGTAATTTCCTGGGTCCATTTTTTTTCCTTTTTTGAAGATAGGAATTACATCAGCTCTTTTCCAGTCCTCTGTTAGTTCCCCAGTGCTCCAGGATCTTTGAAAGATATAGTTCAATGGTTCTGAGATCACATCTGCCAGTTCCTTCAGAACCTTGGGGTGCAATCCACTTGGTCCTGGTGATCTGAACTCATCTAGGGTGGACACGTGCTCACTTACCATTTTCCTGTCTATTTTAACATGTTTCTAATCTGTTTTTTACAGTACTGTTTGATAGGTTGGACTATTGTTTCCTTTGTGTAAAGAAGGATGCAAAACACAAGTTAAGTAGTTCTGCTTTCTCCCTGTTGCTTGTCACCTTCTTGCCACTTTCTCCCACTAATGGACCAATTGTTTCCTTGACTTTTTTCTTGTTTTGAAAGAACCTTTTTTGTTATTTTTGACTTTTGTTGCAAGCCTTAGTTCATTTTGAGCCTTAGCTTTTGTTGCAAGCCTTTGTTACTTACATATAAGGAACATATAAATATTAATCACAAATAGATTCTGTGTCACTAATTATGCCTCATTTATTGAATGTTCATATTAGTGGCTGTTGATATCTAGAATGGAGAGTTATTAAATTTGTATTTTAAAAGTTTCACTGATATAAAATGAATTACATTACAGGGTTTGTGATGTTTATTATCTTCTTCCTCTGTGGAATTTGCAATGTAACCCCCAGCATTTTAAGAAATATTAATAACAAGAAATGTATTTGACAATTTCCAAGTTTTATTTCCCGAAAAGAGATTTTTAATTATTTTACTATTTGATATTTAGAATGTATTCGTTCTGTATTATTTCTGGTCTTAATTTCTCTGGCCTTGGCATATAGGTCATGACTATTTTCTCCAATACTAAAGTTAAAAAATTGTCAAAGCTCTTCCTATCCTGCTTTTTCAAAGTCCAACTTTCACTTTCATTGAATGTGACAGAGAATGCCTTGGTTTGCACTATTCTAAACTTTGCAGATGTAGACATACCATGGCATCTGAATACGCTTTCCAAAGCCTTCATCGCTGCTTTGCCAAATGCTAATCTGAGCATACTTTCTGGTTACTTTTTCCTTGATCCTGTTGATGATAGATGCTAAAAGGCTAATTGAGCTACCACTTCAGTATATTAATCTTCCCTATAGCTTCCCTTTATATACCTGAACAAAGCTATCGTGACTTCCCTAAGTCATTTTTATTTCCAACTGAACATCCTAAGTTTCTTTCACCTATCCTCAGAATATGTCCTCCTAGGACATTTTCATATTGCTTATCCACATTGTACAATCTTTTGAAGCATAATCTTTCTTCTAATCGATTATCAGCTCACATCATATACCCACAGTACACAGTTTTGTTTGCTAATATTTACCTCAAGGTTGTCTGTACCTCATAGCCTTTATTTCTGTATTTCTTCCAGGAGCAAGTGATTGGTTCTGGCATCCATGCAATGTTATTGTGGCCTTTAATGGTGCTGTCTTGAACATAGCCGTGGAGGCACAGTGGTTAGAATGCAGTATTGCAGGCTTACTCTGCCCAATGTCAGAATTCGATTCTAGTCAGCTCAATGTTGACTCAGCCTTCTAGTCTTCTGAGGTTTGTAAAATGAAGAACCCAGATTGCAATATGCAGACAATATGCTGACTATGTAAACCACTAAGAGAGTGCTGTAAAGCACTATAAAGTGCTATATAAGTTAAGTGTTATTGCTATTGCTATAACCAGATGTGAGGTCCTTGAGAAATTGGGCTTTCCTCTAACCCTCTTCCTGCATTATAGCAGTAGCCTTGTCTTAGCCCCTTGACCTTGTGGCTGAGTTGGTGGTGGAGGCCATCTTGTAATTAAATAAATTCAAGAACGTTCTATCTCACTTATTGTATGAGAATTTTCTAAGCATTTCTTTTCTCCTTTGAAAAACCTCTAAGGCAAATTTTATTTCATTACTTTGAATGAAAATTGACAGGGAAACATGCAATAAAATTTCTATTTAGTTATGAGGTAGCATATGACTGTATGTGAATGTTCTGTCAGTCATCTCTCCAGCAGTCAGAAAAAAAGATAGAAAATCAATTTGTTTTTCTCTGAACAGGAAAACTCTGGCAAAGAAATTTTAAGGCAGATTTTGACAATATAAGAATAACTGAAAGGATGATGAGATACTAGTAGGTAATTGCACTGTTTCAGCAGGAAGGGAAAGTTGTTTTTTATGGATTATGATCCAAAGTGGAAAAAGTTCTTTGGATTTTTTAAGGCTTAGACTGGAACCAGGCATTGTAAGCCTGAATTCAGAATTTGATGACATCACTCTCCTCTATTGAAAAAGGTCATTGTTGAAATGAGAGATAATACTCCAAATTATTTTATAAATGAAACAATTACAAAGGTAAACACATCATATAGTCATAAAATTATATGAGAGAATATTTGGTCATACAGTTATTTTCACATCAGAATCTTACATTTTCCCATTCCTCATCCTATTAAAGTTATAAACCCTAGCTTCATAGCAATTGTAAGTAATCCCTTCAGAAAACAGCTACTATTTTTTCCTTCATTGTGGTCTGGCATCTTTCCAGTAATTGCATTGTAAACACAATATTCTCTGTTGATAGGTCAACAGGGAAAATAAAAATGGTCACTGGGAATACTACAGCTTGACCTTATATGAAATGTGTACACACTACAATATATCCTTCATGTATATTGTTGTTTTTCCTGCAGGCCATGCTACAGTCAATCAGAGTACCAAACTGAATTCCAATTAAATTCTAATAAACAAACCATATCCCAGACTTATGATTCAAACTGAATTCAAAATTATATTTCAATTTTCAACTTATTATACCAAAGTTTGTGTCTGTGTGTTTGCGTATTTGTGTATAACCTAGATTTGTGATCTCCCATTAAAGAAAAAAGAGATACAATATAAACAAGTCCCTCCCACCCCACTACCCCCTGCAAATTTTCTAGGTAAATTTTCTTTTAATATAGTGCCAGTGTGGACATATATAAGGTTCAGCCAATGTGACTGGTTTACAATGTTGGACAAAGCATGGAAAATTTGGGGTGAATGCAATTTGTAGTCAGGGGACTTGTGGGCAGATATCCATGGCCCTGGGAAAGAGGCAGTATATAAAGGGAGTTTTGCTCTTACCTGAGAAGGCAGCAACAAGGTGAAAGGGCATATTTGATCTTGGATGAGAGGGTTGACTTCTTGTGCATTGCTGCTTTTTCTATTTTTATTGGTTGCTGCGAACCAAAGAGAATCACTATAGCAATAGCAATAGAACTTTGTGAGACAGGCAGTCATATAAGTTCAATCAATCAATCAATTTTATTTTATTTTTTTACCACTGCTTAAAGGACATTCCTAGCCAGTTTGTATAATTTGGGGAAGTTCCCAGGGATTTTTAAAAACTGCATGACAAGAGAATATGAAGCCAATACTTAGAAAAATTTTCCAAGTTGAACAGTCCTTCACGAGAAACAATTTTAAATCATGTACACAATACTATTCATAATAGAGTTAACATCATCTACATCTGTGTATGCCTGAAAATTATTCAGAAAATGTAAACAGGGCACATTTTGTATAGTTAGTTTCACAAAATGTGCATTTTTAAATGCACTTTTTTTTTAAAAAAAATACAAATTTGTAAACATAACACAGTTCATAGAGAATTTCTACATCTGAAGACCAGCTAAATTTACATTCTGCATCTTATTCTATGATAATGTTTCTTAAACTTTTTCTCTGTCAGGACCATTTCCTACTTTTAAAAATTATGGAGGACAAAGCTTTTCTTAAATGTATTGATATTTACCTTATTAAAATGTTAATACCTTAGTTGCCACATTAAAAATTAAAATTAATGCATTTGCTGCCAGTAAAATCTCTCACTATTGTTTGATGGTATTTTAATATTGTATTACCATTCACTATTGGCTAGCAAATAATTTTGATTTTGTGGACCTCTGAGAGTGAGTCCTAGGACCACACATTAAAAAACATTTTCTAAAAGATATGAATCAAATTAGTTCAACATTATTTGGATTCATTATATAATGCTATTTGAAACACATAAAGAATAGCAATGCTGATGCAGCTAACTACTCCTAGAGTTCGTCCATAATTACAGTTGATCTATCCATTGTGTGCTATTTCAAGAAACTATAGAAATACTGCTAATCCATTTTCTTGATTTGTGCCATCTGCTTTGTTGGCATACCTGCTCTCTTCCACAAAGCAATAAAGATTTGGGGAAATTAGTTAGCAATGTATCCCTATGCAGATCTTTATACTATAGCATGTTTCTTATCTTTCTTCTGTAAAATTAAAACATCTCAAAACCAGACAACCATGCTATAATAATTATGGCAATGTTGGTGAAAAAACTTACTCTTATTAGTTTTAGCATTGTCCCTAGTCTACAGCATATATTATTTTGCCTATTTCTAAAAGGAATGACTTCTTGTTAGCTATACATTTTATTTTCCTGATATTTTTGTTCCATGGATAGCGGCAATATTTGTGGATATTCTGGGATATCACATCCACTCATACAACACTACCATATGAGAATATTCTTTACTTCATCACAAAGTGTTCAAGCGTAGGTAAGATAGGAAGAATATTATAGTGGCATGGAAGTCTGCCTATTAAGATATCTCTTATACTGTAGCTGTAATCTGTAAAATGATCCCAGACTATTACCCTGCTGGCTTATTGGTGATAATGAGAAATTTTGTTCTCACTGAATTAATTGAGAGGCTAATTGAAGAATCTTTGTCGTTGGTGTATACATTTGTTGTGCAGTTTATTTTTAGCAGAAGTCAGGTTAGCTGTCTAACGCTGGGTGAAGAATAAACTCTGCATCTTGTGTAAGGGCATAATGAAGACACTTAGCCATTAGAAGATTTAATTATTGTTGTCCATATTCATATTACAGCTCCCTAGACAATACTGTTACTGTCTCTTGCAAAAACATTACAGTGCTGTCAAAGCAGGGAGCAGTTAATTATCTGAATGTTGGCAATGTGGCGAGCCTACATCCCATCCAAATGGCTTTCATTTCAAGGATCAGAAGCTGCCACTCCCTGCAGCATGATGGGCAAGGTACTTCATGCTGCAGAGTTAATAGCCAGCAGCATGCCAGACAGCTGATAATGACTTTTTAACCAAATTAGTTTCAGCTCTGTTTAGGAAAACTCTGAGTTCTGGAATCAGAACTGCAGCTAGGCAATTGTTGTTCTTGGACTTAATGAACTTATGGGGTCTTCTTTAGAAGGCCATGTGTATCTGTTGTAAGGAACACCACTATTTTTTTCTCCCTCTCCTTTCTCCACTGCAGCCTCTATTTTCCCAATACAGTAAAATAACAATTTTTAACCCTAAAGAAAGACTTACTTAGAAGCATGTGCAGTTGCGGAAGGTAGATAAATAGATAATAGATTATTGGTAGATAGTAGATAAGTATAGATAGATGATAGATGATAAATAGATAGATAGATAGATAGATAGATAGATAGATAGATAGATAGATAGATAGATTTTTTAAAAAAACATAAAAGTAAATATAACAAAATTGCTGACCCTTATTACAATATTAATATAATTGTTCTTTTTAAACAAGGAGGGAAAGAAAAAGCCAGATTTTTCAGTGACAAAGTGAACTTTGAGGTAGTTCTCGTTTTATGACCACAATTGGGACCAGAACTTCCATCATTAATTGATGAGGTCATTAAGTGAATTGTGTCCAATTTTTTGACCTTTTTTGCTGTCATCATTAAGCAAATTGTACTATCGTTAAGTCAATCCAGCTTCCCCCATCAACTTTGCTTGACAGCAGTTCCCTGGGAAGGTTACAAATGGCAAATCACATATCCCAGGATACTGCAACCATCATAAATAAATGTTGGTTGCAAACTGACCAAATTTTGAACTTGTGACCTCGGGGCCACTGCAAGAACCAATCCTAAGCCATTTTTCTAAGTTCCATTGTAACTTTGAATAGTTGTTAAACAAATGGTCAAAGACAACCCTGAAATATTAATGCAGAGCATCCTGTATCCTCTGCTGGAACTTTAATATAGTTGAGAAAATGTTGGAATGGAACTAGAGAAGTCTAGTTTTAGTCCTTCTGTAACCTTATAGCTTAGTGGTTCTCAACCTTTTTAATGCCGCGACCCCAACTGGTCATAGGTTGAGGACTACCCAACCAGTTGTAATTCGAGGACTACCCAACCGGTCATAAGTCGAGGACTACCCAACCGGTCATAAGTCGAGAACTTTCCCTGCCCAGGAGTGTTGCGCATGCGTGGTGCCGCCCCCTGCGCTGGCCGAGGCGTAGCTGTCAAGGGGCAGCGACAGCGCAGGGTGACCACCGGCTGGGCCACCAGCTGGCCCAGCCCAAGGGAGGTAAGGCTCACGTGCGCCAGCAACCCTCCCTGCACCCGCCGGCCTCCCACCTCCCACCCCTGGCCCTCTTTTACTTACATTTTTAGTAGTTGCTCAGCAGGGAGGGGTGGAAGCTTCCAGATAGCTCGGCTTTGCTGCAGACAGCTTGCAGCACCGTTTGCAGACTGGGGCTTTTGGTGGGCTCAGCAGGGCAGAGACAGCCTGGACAATTCCTATTGGCTTTTGAAAGCCAATAGAATTAGACTCTATTCAAGAGTCGACCCCAAATGGTTGTTCGACCCCAAATGGGGTCATGACCCACAGATTGAGAACCGCTGTTATAGCTCATTGGAAAATTTATGGGCAGTGAGTTTTTCTCAGCCAAGCTGATTCTCACGGTTCTTGTTATGTGGACAGTATATAAGGGGAGACCTCCATGTAAGCTTGTTTGTGTTCCAAAAGGAAAGGAGAAAATAAATTTAAGGTGATAACAATTATTTTCCTATCCTTGTTGGCTACAAAGCTTTGATTAGCTAAATCAAACCAATTCACTCTTATGATTTTTAGTGCTTGGCAGAGGGAACATGAAAAATGTAGTAAAAGTTGCTCTTAAATTCTCTTGTTGTTGTTAATTGTGAAGTTGTGTCCAACCCATCGCGACCCCATGGACAACGTTCCTCCAGGTCTTCCTATCCTCTACCATTTTCTGGAGTCCATTTAAGTTCACACCTACTGCTTCAGTGACTCCATCCAGCCATCTCATTCTCTGTCGTCCCCTTCTTCTATTGCCCTCAATCTTTCCCAGCATTATTTATTCCCTTCTCCAGTGAGTCCCTCCTTCTCATTAGGTGGCCAAAGTATTTGAGTTTCAACTTCAGGATCTGGCCTTCTGAAGAGCAGTCGGGGTTGATCTCTTCTAGGACTGACCGGTTTGAACGTCTTGCAGTCCAAGGGACTCGCAGGAGTCTTCTCCAACACCATAGTTCAAAGGCCTCAATTCTTTGGCGCTCAGCCTTTCTTATGGTCCAACTTTCACAGCCATACATTGCAACTGGGAAAACCATGGCCTGGACTATACGCACTTTTGTTGGCAGGGTGATGTCTCTGCTTTTTAGTATGCTGTCTAGATTTGCCATAGCTTTCTTCCCCAGGAGCAAGCGTCTTTTAATTTCTTGGCTGCAGTCCCCATCTGAGGTGATCTTGGAGACCAGAAAAATAAAATCTGTCACTACCTCCATTTCTTCCCCATCTATTTGCCAGGACTTGAGAGGAAAATGGTAAAATGCCTTTCAAGTCATTGGGTATAAAGAACAAAGTCACAGTAGGAAAAAAATAGATGACTAATGGAAAAAGAAAGTAAAACTAAAAGATAGGTAAAAGTTAAAATGGCAGTAAAAATGAAGGCAACTAAAATGAAAGTTTAACTAAAGTAATGTAGACACATCTAAAAAACAAAAATAGAAAGTTTCCTATGAAACTTCTAAGTCCTTGCTAAAACATCAGTCCAAACAATAACAGATCAATTACTGATATCTCTTCTTCCTGAAACAAAATTCACTTCCATTGTCAAACATTCTTAATTAAAAAGTCAGTCTGTCAGAACTCAAATCTTATTTTCATAACTGTCTCCAATTCCCCAATTCATTTTAAATCCTGGATACCCACAGCAGGCAGTAGGGAAAACCAGTGAGAAACTGCTGATCATGATATCCCAAGACTCTGCCCCTTATGTTTTGAGTTGTAATGTTAGATACAAATATGTAAGGGACAGAGCTTACATCTGGATGTCACAATGCACATTTCATTATTTGATAAAATCTTGGCTTGCTGCAGATGTCCTACTTTTTAAACCTGAAAGCCAGAAGGTATTTTACTAATGTAAAGAGATGCAAAAATATGTCGGATGGGCCAAAACTAGTTGTAATTTACTGCAGGCAAAGCTAGTGCTTCCATGAAGTATTGCTATTTCTCTGAAGGTCTTCCTAATAATCCTAAAATATCCTTACCAAAGACATAAATCAGACAAAACTATATATAAAAAGCAAGTCTTAGAAGAGTGAATTCATAAAACATATTGATCTCTGGACTTTTAAAAAGTACAGATAATTCCCAATTTATAACCACAATTGAGCCTAGAATTATGGTCATAGCAGTCGCTAAACAAGGCATCTATGCAATCCCAGCTCTCCAAATTATGCTATGTGGATCATGAAGTACCTCAGAAGGTGGGTTGCTGAATGAATGGCGTAAGTCAAGGATTATCTGTAAGGCCTTCTTAAGCTAAGCTTGGCTCTTCGTGACTTCATAGACACATCCATGCAGTTCCTTATACTTCTGGTCTCCCCAAATTTTGAGCCTAACAGTAATTTAAGAGATTTGGATCTAGTTTTTAAGTGACATATCCACTGAAACATCAATTCCAACATTGGTAATCAAGGTCATGGCTTCTCCACTGGTTTGCTTTAACATCCTTGACCAGAGCATAGTCTCTTAAATAGCAAGAATGTAATTGCATTTACTTGCTCCTAGTTACCAAGTTTAATTCATTTTGGTGTGAAAGATCACCTGGGAAATTTGAAAAATATCCTGTCTTATCTCAGAGATGACAAATACTACAGCTTTAAAGGTTTTAAAAAAAGAAACAAAGATTTTTGTTATACTTTACCACCTGCAGTAGAGATTCACAAGATTTCAGCTGGATATTTCATACAGAAGCTCTTATTATTGACTTGCTTATCTGTTTGTTTTTCAGAATTCAGACCTACCACAACTGCAAAACTTTGTACCTTGTTATAAGCCTCATTAGTAAACAACGTGAGATTGAATCTACTTCAGTGTTACTGCCCATATCATTAAAACACAATTGCACTGATCTTGGAAGTGTGAAGGTAATATATCCAATAAGACCTATTTCTACACAGCTGTGAAGTGAACACACAAAGGACGTGCATTGTTATTTGGATTTATTTTCTTCATACTGAATTGCAAGTAGTTTATATATTGTAGGGAGCCCATTACAAATTTTAACAGTCCATGATTTTAGCCTGTCCATGATGTTTAAAGAAAACAAAAACAAAAAAATAGAAGTGAGAACAAAAGGTATTATCCCAAATAGTATATTTATTTTTTAATTGTCCTTCACTGATTCTAGTCAAACAGGAAATTTAAGTTATTGTATGTTAAAGGGGGTGCAGTATATTTTTGGCTCCTAGACTGCACTCTGGGCTATATTCTGTATTTTAAATGATAACCAGGTTCCCACAGCAATCATGCTGCAAAGCACATTGTGGCTGTGAGAGTGTGGGCCAATGTACTTGGACTGACTGGCAGTTTCTGGGAGTATGTGGGTGAGCATCTTCAGAGTCCTCTGCTTTGGTAAGGCCACAATTGATGCACCAACAGAAGTTAACCAAATGAGGTGACTTCCGGTTTTTTGTCACAGTGGAACAGACGCAGGAAGGCAGAGCTCTGCCTTCCATGCCCAATTTCACGCTGCTGGGGGCTCTAAAAAGGACCTAAAGTCACCCCAAAAAGGCAATGCAGAGAAGTGCCTTTTTGATCATGGAGAGATGGTGGTCTTCCTTGTTGATCATGGAGAGGTGGCAGTCTTTCCGTTCGATACAAGGAAAGCCCTCCAAACTGGCAGGGAAAAGACTGGCTACATTCCTGTGACCGGCCATTAACTAGTGACAACTGAAGAAGAAAAAACACCAATTAACATATTGTAAACAGCATGTTTGGAACAGGGTGAGAATATTGATCCTTTATTTACTACTTTACAACTGAATTTCCTGGGAAAGGCTCCCAAGAAGCTAAAAACCTCCAAATGTGAACGGAAGCGGTGTTTCCAATACTGAAATGGAAGTAACATAAAGCTACAGCTTTGATAAATTTGAGAACTAAGATAACTGTTAAGAATTTTTCTTTAAAAGAAAAAAGAAAAACATTGAGCTGAAATGTAAGAAATCAATCCTTTGTCTTAAGAGTGGAAAATGGATTTGAATGACATCTAGTGGTGGATTTGTCTACAGCACTATAACTTGCTTCCTGGCTGCTTGGTGACTCCTAGCTTGGGAAACAGCTGGCAATAAAGGAAAATATTTTGGCATACTTATCACCCTGACCTTCTTGGATTATAAATATCTAATGAGTTTGTATTTTTAATCTCAAGAGCTAGTGGGAGAGAAAGAGAAATTTGACTTTGGACTACACCTGGCTGGGAGAGACTTTTGAGCTGTTTTCAGGGAGGTTGAACATTTTGAACACTTTGAATATTGTGGATTACAACCTTACCTGACTGACAATTTTTGAATACCTGAGACAAAGGATCACAATAAAATATTATTTTCAGGACTGGATCTATATTCTGGTACCTATTTTATTATAAAGGCTACATATAAAGACCATAAAACTAGATGAAACTTCGATCTACTCTCACTGAGACTGGTGATACTAGAGGATCTCCAGGAATGATGCCTCAAGAAAAAACAAACACCTTTCAGAAGGAAATATATTCTATGCTACAACTAATTCATCGAACAATTGTTGCATACAAAGAGGACATAAAAAGAAACCATAATGAGACTAAAAACAATTTAAATAATATAAATGAGCAAATCTCCAAATTTACAACTAGAAAATCCCCAGACAATGACTACAAAGTATGAACAAATAATCCAGAAATCAGAAGATGAAGCAGTGGAAATGGATTTAGAGATGGAAGAGATAAAAGAAGGGAAATATAAATGACCATATACAAACAAAATACTGCAAGATTTAGCTATAACAATGAAAATGCAAAAGACCCTCTACTCCTTAGGTCTGCAAAATACATCTGATGGCAAGGAAGAAGATTTTTTTAAAATGGAATATAGAGCTATTAGGGGAAATGTCACAACTTGGGAGACAGGGAATGAAAAGCAGTTCCTTTTTTCTAAAAAAAAAAAAAGGTGCCGGAACTCACACACATTATGCAACCCACCTTGCCTACCTTACAAGGTTCCATCCAAAAAAGGTGCTGGAACTCCGTTCTGGGCATTCTATGAGAAAAAAAGCCCTGATTAAAAGAGAAATTGAGGGAGAAGGAAACTGGGAATTGTTTAAGGAATACAAATGAGTGGAATTCCCCCCCCCCAAAAAAAAAATACCATGCCCAAATTTTCTTTCTCATGCCAAGCAATTTTCATAAAAATAGAAAGAAAATTCCTGGGCAATTTAATTGCCCTGGCTTGGAAAGCTAGTACTTGGCAAAGAAAGAAAGCGAGAGTTAGATTTAAAAAAACAGAAGATTTGACCTTTTAGAGGGGGCATTATATGTTTAAATACTTGTTTGAATAAGATTAAAAGAATAGATGACCCTTAGATGCAACTAGACATTTATAATGAAAGATATGATTTAGAATTAAAATAACATTTTTTCTTCTTTCTTTTTTTTGATATGGGAAATATGAAAATAAGAGGAGGATTGATATGAATAAAACTTTTAGCTATATAAATGTAATTATTATTGAGAAAATCATAGCTGACAAAGATATTTTAAATATTGATGGGAAATTAAACCTTAACAAGAGCACAAAAACAAGATATTGATTTATAAATTGATATTACTGTTATTTTTATAATATTAGTAAAATATGATGAAGATGCTTATATTTAACTTTGTATCCATCAATACTACCAAAAATTGCAACTGTGTAATGAGGGAAAAATGGAAAAAATATGGAGAAGAAAGGAGGATCAGGGAAAAAAATACTGGATTGTGTGGTGCTGAAAAGATTTATATTGAAGAAGTTAGTGTCAAATATATGAACCCAGGCAACGTGTTGTTTACTAAGCACTAAAGATTATAATTCTTAAAAATCAATAAAACATTTAAAACAGAAAAAAAAGAAGCTAATCAAATGAACCTCCTGGTCATAATTTCTGCTCCAGGAATACACACACACACACACACACACACACATATATATATATATATAGTGGACCTGTTTTGAGCTATCTCCAGCACCAAAATAGTCCCTCCTAACCTGTTAGAATCCCAATTCCCAAAATGTGGTGTATACCTTCCAGTGAGTCACCATTCTTATAAAGTGCTGACAGTACTCTCTTCTTGGTGCGTTTCTCTTTCTCATCTCACCTATTTAATATTCATACTTTCTCATGCTGTATCCCAATGTTATGTGCTTTTATTTCCCCTTCATTTCTCACTGTTTATTACATTCCTTCTGTCCAGTTTGCCCTCTCCTCTTCCCTTCTCTCCCTCTCCTCTTTCATCCCCTTCCCTTTCCTTCCCTTCCTTTTTCTCTCTGATAAAACTTACAGAATTCAGGTATATCAAGAGTACCATGATTTCTCAACAGTGTCTTTCATCATTTATTAAATTTCAGCATTCTTTGCAGCAATAATTCAAATGTTCAAATTCAGTTTTACTCCAAATCATGCCTGAACTTTTCCATGTATTGTTAAAACGATTTGTGCATTGCAGGATTAGGGCCTAATCCCTGACCCTGGAAATTTTACCAAGCATTCTGCTATAGAAAACCAGAAAGAAAAGGATATAATGTTTTGAATAATATTGCACCATATTATGATATATGATAATATTGCTAATTATGCTAGTCATTTCACCAAATGAAAAGGAAGTTGTCAAAGCTGATTCACTTTCTTTGTTTCCTGCATCAACCTTCATCTCACAGTTTGCCAAACAGAAATGGGAGGGAAATTGGTAAATTCCTAGAGTGGGATGGGGGAAGGCTAAGGGATGCATGAGAGCCATCTGCCATCAGATAGAAAATATTCACCAAGATCAAGTTTTCATAGCTACCAGCCAGAGCAGGTTGTTTTCCCAAATCAAAAGTACTGAATGTAATTGGTGGACAACGGACTATGGGTGGCCCAGGGGTGAAAAGGGGGTTTTACCTATGAGAGTTTTTCTGGGAAAATCTCAGAGCTGACTTTGCTTCTACTGTGCCTAAATGGATCTTTCAATAAAGTTTTACTTTTGGTAGTTCCTAAGTGCCAGGAGTTTCTTTTTCTGGATGTGCCAAATGGGATAGTTGACAGAAGTTAGACAGTGCTTTTAAGTTTAGTCCATTCTTACTTTTTATTTGCTTTTTAGTGTGATTTTATCTGTTCCAGAAGAGGATTTTTTCAAAATTAAATTTGCATTAGTTAGGAATTTTGAAGTTTAACAAAAACATATTAACATTGTGATTCAGTTCCATAAAGCAATAAAACAAAGAAAAGAGATTGGAAACTAAAATGCAGTACATTTAAAGGGCAGCCATTTGCATTAAACCTACATTAAAACTAGAAGCTTCCCAGATTTCAGTATGAGCCAATTTAATAGGAGCTATATCATTTGGAAAGGTATCCATCTGTAAATATGTCCCTTTCTCAAAATTTTCACCTTGAATATTTTGGAAGGGAACAAGAAGTACTCCTTGGAAATCAGACAGATATGGTTTTGGATTTCTGTTTTTTACTTGGAATACAATGGCTGTTCAAAATAATTACACCAGGATTATTTCCCTTTCCCCTGTGCAATATCTGGTGCACAGTGTACTTGATAACCTATTGATCTCATGCTATGAATCTGGCTTTTTTCTCCAACCAACTTTAATGGATTAAAAAAAAGAAATATGTTTATCCATGGATTTACTTTTTCTCTTAGTACATGCCAACTTCAGTTGATTATAACTTATTCTGATGGGACTGGATTTTTTTCTTCCTTGTAGCATTTATTATGACTCATTTTTACACTTTTGATTAGGATTGTACTACTCATGTAATATTGTAGCTAATGGGTTGTATGTAACATTGTTTTATCCATTTGAATCAAATCCTGGATTCAACATATCAAATTTAGTGCCTTCAAACTGATATGGCCATTTTATTAATTTTTATAAAAGCATACAAAAAGCCTTTAGTGAATCATATGTTTTAATATAATCAACCCAAACTTGGCTCCCGAGCTGAAACTCAGCAGTAGCTTCCTAGATAGTCAATCCAGCAAGGGTAGATGAGATTTTTTTTTCTTATTGCATACCAAGATGAAATTGCTATAAATAAGTCTAGAAAAAGCATTCTCATAGGCCGAGTTCACTCTAAAGTTAGCTATTGAATTATCCCTTTTGAAGTTCACATTGTGCCTTGAATAATAAATAAAGAATTAGCAAACTAAGCATGGCGTATTATGTGTAGACAAATACTGTCTAACTTAGATAAATATCTGTGAATCTAATCTATAGTTCTGTTCTTGCAGGTGTGCCTAACTACCCAATAACATTGGATAACTATGCACCATCCGTAGTCTTTACTCTTGTGCTTACTGAAAATTATTTTTAATTTCCTGTAATTTACTTTGCATTTTAAAAAATGCAAAATAAAAGAAATAAGTGTAAATTATACTTAATATTGGGAGAAAGCAATAATAGCAAACGCTTTTGAAGAAACACAGTATATATCCTCATATTTCAGGGAAGAGCCACAAAAAATGAAGTGGAACCAGGGATTTTTTTGTCATAGAACACCCAGAGTAGAGTTCTGGCACCTTTTTTGGATGGAACCTTGTAGGGTAGGTTGGTTGTACGACGTGTCTGAGTTCCGGCATCTTTTTTTTTTTTTTTTACAAAAATAAGCACTGGGTGGAATTATGTTTTAATCTAATAATTCATAATCTGTGATCATATGATCCTGACCATCACCCATCCAGACTATTGCAACACAATATACATGGAGCTACCCTTGAAGAGTATCTAGAAGCTTCCGTTGGTACAAAATGCAGCTATGTAAGCAATTTGGGGCATCCCATAGATGACATATATAACACCTGTTCTGTGAGATGCACTGGATGCCAGTTTGCTTCCAAGTGCAATTCAAGTTAATGACCTTTAAAGCCCTACATGGCATGGGACCAGGTTACCTGTGCAACAGTCTTTTCCCTCATTATATTGGGCTGTCCAACCCAGTCAGGCTAGGAAGTTATGTTATAGACCTCGTCATATAAAAATATTCGACTGGTAGGATCCAGAAAGAGAGCCTTCTCTGCCATTGTTTCTGCCCATTGGATATCCTCCCCCCAGAAGTGAATCAGTCTCCCACTTTCCTGGCCTTTTGGAAGAAATTGAAGACCTGACTCTGCCAACTCACTTGGATGTCTCAGACTCACTTGGGGTTGGCTAGCGCCTTAAAGTCAGCCCCCTGATTTAACTGTCACCTCTTGAAATAAGATATTTACGTGATTTTAATTGTACTTTGCTCAGGGTCACTCTTTCACTGGGATGGGATGTTTCTAAATTTGACATATAAATCATTAAAATAATAAAATAAAATCATAGGACAGGGTTTTTGTGGATTTCCTATAGTGTAGATGCTCAAATAAAAATATATTACTAAATATGATAAATATTTCAGATCATGCATACCCTTTGCAATAGTGTGTTGTTTTTATTGTTGTTTTATTGTAATATTTTGGATAAGAATTACACAAAATTGCAAAACTGAGAAAAAACTCAACAAACTTTGGTGATTTGATAACTAGATTATAGTGCCTCACAATTTCAGCCCATAAGTTATGTAGCCACCCCTAAACACTTCAAATGATGATGTAATAAATTGAATACAGATGAAAATCAGTAACCATCATTCTAATCATCATAGAATTGACAGACCAGAAATTGTGACATATCCAATACTTAATGTCCATTTGTTAGAAATATCAGTAAATGGGAGCAATAGCTGTATGAAGCAGAAACTCCTGTCTGTCTGTCTGTCTGTCATCTAGTAGGCAAGAGAAAGGAGTGTGTTGATTGTTCAGTTACTGATTACAACCAGACACATTTTAACAACTAAAGCCCTATTCCATACCTTCAAAGTACAAATAAAAGGATATTTCCAACTAAACATTATAATGCTATTCACATGTTGCATTTCAGCAAATATTTTCTGGTATACTGTAAATAATCATCTTCTTTGTACAGTAAGCTGCAATAATATTTTGTTCAGAGTAGGTAAACAGTATTTCTACATTGCCCAAAAACATTCCATTAATACTATAGTGGTTCTGCTCACTTGCAAAAAGGAATGTCAGATTCCAATACACAGAGTACATCAAGATATATTTCACCAGACTCAAGAATTATTGCCTTATAGAGACATCTGCTGGTAAGAAGAAGATTGTGAAGTTTGAATATTTCCTCTCTCCAGGGTTGTGTTTTTCAAAAATTGAGAGTTGAGGTCAATATGTATTTTTTCATGAGCTAGGTAAATAGGATTCAGATGTTTTTTTAACAAAAAAAAAAACACTTAAAAAAAGTTTTTCCAATCTTGAGTCTCAAAAAGAGCCAGCCAGAAGTAATCTGGCCTGAGAGACAAAAAGGCAGTTTTGGATTCCAGACATGATAAATGAATCTGTCAGTTTTCCTTTCTTTTTCCCAAGCTGCTGCTGAAACAGAATATTGGACTAGAAGAATGTTTATTTTGATTCATTAGAATTCATAGCATGATCTTTTGGAAAAGAATCCATGTGAGGGTGAAAAATGTTTTGTCTTGGTTGTCTTCCATCTTTGTTGCAACATATGTTGGTAGGCAGACACTTGAAGATTGAATATTTTGTTTGGATGTGCATATATGTAGCTTCATTTCAGAATTACATAGTAAGCAGGGGGAATCAATGAGGGAGATGGAGATAAAGATTGATCTTCTGTTGTGCAATAATCTAACAGCCTGTTTCCTGTCTTGCTCCAGTTTCAATTAATACATTGGGAAAGATAATAAATAAGAAACTCTTTCAATTGGGTGTTTTCAGACAGCAACATGTGATTACCTGGAGTTGTTTCACACTGCTGGGTGAGAGGTGCAACAGAAAATAACAACACAGCCCAACACCATCCACTTCTTTCAAAAATAATGTAAGCTCTAGAATACCTCTGGTGGAAATCCTTAAGGCATTCTGAAGCAGGATAAGGGTTTTTTGTTTTTTTTTTTTTAAAGTCTCTTTCACAGGTAAATATTTTTTAAGAAATAGCTTGACTTGTTTCAGTGTAATAGGCAACCGGCTGGCATATAAATTTAATGAATTATTATTACTAATATTTGTCCTTCAAACTGTCATTTCTATAATACACAATTGCAGACAAGCATATAAAATACTTGAAGCAATCTTGTAAGGAGTAAACCAGCTTGATCCTCAGAAAGCTGTCTCCCTTGTTGTTGGGCCTTTTAAAATGAAGTAGGACAGTGATGGCAAAACTTTTAGAGACCGAATGCCCAAATTGCAACCCAAAATCCATTTATGTATCATCGGGTGCCAGGTGGGCGTGGCCCATAGGATGGGTGTGGCCCATTGGATGGGTATGGCCAATTGGGTGGGCATGTCCCATTGGGAGGGCAGGGCCCATTGGGTGGACATGGCTTCGGTGGTAACGGCAGACTGGGCGGGACTAAAATCAATCAATTCCAACTTTGCGAGATCTTTTTTTTTCCTGCGAGAAGTTGAAATTGATTGATTGAACCTTTTTTTTTTTTTTTGCACACAGCGGCAGAGGCCTAAAGCGAAAAGGTTTTATAAAACCCAGCTGAAGAACTAGAACTGGGGCGACAGTGCCTGTGCCCACAGAGAAGATTTGCGTGCCACCTGTGGATGCATGCCATAGGTTCGCCACCATGGAAATAGGATATATATTTTTGCCCAATGAAAATCTTTGAATGTGACCAGTTTTGTCTATGACAGATTTGGGAACTATTAGAAACTATTAGTTCTCTCCTAATGTGTTTCAACATTTAGGAGCTCATTCATCTCACCCATCTCTCCCCCCCCCCCTTTCTTTCTTTTCTTCTTTCAACAGACATCATAACATATTCAGATCTGTGGGGAAAATCTACTTCCCTGTTCTCAACTTTTTTAAAAGTAATTTTCCATAGCTGAGCTATGTACGGAACTCTAACCGTAACCCTCTACCTCTTCGCTCTATAATCCTTTTCCTTTTATATGATGTTCTTGAGAATGTAAATATAAATATATTATTTCTGATTTTTGCAAGTTACTCTGCAAAAAATTTTCATTGGAAAAATGGAACAAAAATCTTTTATACTGCAAAAAACACATAAATATAGGCTTTACATCTATTCATATATGGGTCAATTATTTTGTACACAGTATTCAGTTTGAAGTCAATCCCATCTCCTTTTCTTGGCCTATCCAGTTGCTGGAACATAAACTACAATGACTCTGAATCTAAAAATATATTGCTATTAAAAAGCTCTATGCTCCATTTTTTTTCTAATTCCATTAAAATCATCCATAATTAAGTAACACAAAAACTTTTGAAAGCTCTCTGCTCCAAAACTTTTTCTTAAAATCTTTTAAGTCATCCATATTCAAGTAATGCAAACATACTTTAACAAATTTTTTGTCATTTTATTATTGAAAATGTATTGTTCTTTCTATAAAAATTTGGAATTTGCTCTTTTTCCTCCTCTCTATTTTCAGATTAAAATATAATGGAAAAGTTTGTTTTATAGCAATTGTTACAAGATAAAAGATAAATTTGCCTTTTCCAAAAAGTTGCAAAGTTTCAAGAGTCTCTGGAAATAAACTAAGACATAGCAAAGGATTTAGAGACCAGGATAAATAAATATAGTTTATAGGACATTAATGGAACACATACATTCAAAATGAATTCTGGCTAATTTATATGAATCAGTTCAAATGTGGCATGATTTTTTTTAAAATAATGAATGTTGCTTAATTTTTTATCTTATTGTAAATAATTTTTGGCAATAAATCCAGTTGTTGAATTTAGAATTTGGAAAGGCGTTATGCACAAAGCCAACTGAGTGATCAAGGGCTAGTTACTTTCTCTCAGCCCTAGGAAAGAAGCAATAACAAACCACTTTTGAGATCTTGCCAAGAACTGCAGGGATTTGTCCAAGCAGTCACCAGGAGTCCAAACGGAGGAGGGGGAGGGGGAGGAGATGGTAAAAAAAAGTACTATTTGCTTGTCATTATTTAGAAATTCATGGTAAATTCTCATGCTGTCAAGTTCCTCCACATTAATCTTCCTTTTCATTTTTATTACACAATTCAAATTTTTGGGAGCAATAATAGATTCATCATTGAAAGTGTGAGTAATGCTTAATGTTGTTTTCATGATTTATACACTGAAGCCATTTTGATTTTGTTGGTAATACTTAACACTAAACCTATCTTATATGTCAGCATTTTTTATTTCATATTTCAAGTGATATTATTACGATTTTTTAAAACAGAGATAACTAATTTACAGAGCCTAATAGATAAAGACCCATAAAACTGAATAACGCTATAAAATTTAGATATCCTATTTGTGATATGACTATGGTGCTTTCATTGACATTAGTAATGCAAACTCCCAATAAAAGATTTTAAATTATTTACCTTTCTAGTTCAGCACATGTGTCCTGAGCCAATTACCATAAGATACTGCCTGGAAATTAACCAGTCACATTGTGCTCCTCTCTTTCGATTTACAATTAGTAATGCTATTAATGTTGTTCCTGTACTTAGTGTTACTAATTATATTGCTATGAACTAATGGAGTTAAAAATAGCAATAGGCATCAACTACCAATTAATGCTTAATGAGAACATATAAAGTCTGGCATTGTAATGAATATACAGATTATTGTTCCTTTGGAATAGTAGAAAAAAACAGATATAGCCAGCAAGTAGTGATGGAAGGCAGTGATTTATCTTAGATCAGCCTTTTCCATGCTAGCTCTTTCTAGATATGTTGAAATTACAACTCCTAGAATTCTGAGTCAATGTAGATAAGGTAGGCGATTTTAGGAGCTACAATCATAAAGTATGCAGTGAGATCCAAGGCAGAGAAACATATTTTAGATAAAGAAGAATATGCTGTACAGTGGAAGAACTTGAGGGCTATCTATAACATGTTGTTGACTGTCATCAGGTCCAGTATTTTTTTTACATCATGTATAATTAACATCTGGATTAAGAGATATTAATACTGATCACCAAAAATGGATTTTCAAAAGGATAAGACAACTCCATAGAGGATATATTCATGTCATGCTCATATGCATGATCTTGAAAAAGAATCCAAAATGAAGTCTGTTAATTAATACTAATGTATAAATAAGCACAAATGGTTTACCATTCCCACTAGTTAGATTATTTCCATTACATCAGGATATTTTAGGAAAGTTTATGGAAAAAAAACTTTAAAATATTATTATTCATTTTGATTTGCAATGTCCCTATTACATGGAATTTTTGTATGCAACTTCCTAACTGTAGTAAAACTATAAAAGTATAAGTTTTACAAGTAACTTATTTTTTTCTTAGCAATTTATGTCATACTTCCTTACATTTCCTTATGTAGCCTTTATGCATAAATGTCTATGACAAAAGTAAGTTCATGCTCTTATTCTCTTTGCCATGGAGAACTTTCAGAAGTACCATATTTTTCCATGTATAAGACGCTACTTTTTCCTGCAAACACCCTGTTCAAAAATCAAATGTGTCTTATACAAGTGCAGCATCTTATACACAGAAAAATAATGGTAATTTTTGGAGCCCAGGGCATGTCTGTGTGGGTTGCCATGCCGCCTGATGCAAGTGTCAAGTCCCTGTAGGCTTGCCACTAATGGGAGGGGGAGGGAACAAGATCGTCAGCCGGCCGAACCTCCGGATTTGCAGGCTCAGCTGTTCAGCGCTCTACCGAACAGCTGATCAGTGCAGAGAAACTCGCATGCCAAAGCATCTTATATAAGGTTGCGTCTTACGTACAGAAAAATATGGTATGCCTACTTTTCAAAGTGATCTCTCTCAAATAATTTTTAAGAATTGTTCAGCATTCAAACTTGCTGGTGAGAATGTCTATTCCCTAGCAAAGACTTAAATCTATTTCACTGATGGTAAAATTTCGGTAACTTTTTTAAGACCCTGAGCAAATTTAATTGCCTGAAAAATAGATTTCTGATACATTTATCCATTCAATAGTCTTACATTAAAAATTAAAAAAAGAAAGGTACAAAGGTAAGTCTCTGTTCTTATAGAAACTTGTGAAGTTACCTTATGCTGAACCATCTGGTCTTCTAACTCAACACTGCTCCCCAACTAGCAGTTTTTAAAGTAACCTTGAACATGATTTATGATCAAAAGACACAGCCATACTCCAAAAATTAATAAAGAAGCAGTGATTTTTCATAGCAGAAGTTGAACTTGGAACTTCTATGCAAAATAACAATTGACAATCTGATAGTTCCCAGCTGATGTTATTCTGCAACATGGAAAGACCAAGGCAGCATAGTGAATAGTCATGGATGGTAGGAATTATAATCTATGATGTAGAAAGTTGTGGTTTGACATTTTTTGAGCAGTAGTTGCTTGTAGAAGGCAAGGACCAGCTATTTGGGGACCATGAAAGATTGACAAGGTGATAATGATATAGACTTTTCCCCCTTGTACATACACCTTTGTAGAAAGTGTTAGTTAGGTGATATCTGCCTAAACCTGTGTATTCAGAACAGGTTACTTAGCAAGGTTTGTGTGTTGTGCATTATGAAGCTCTCTCATTGGTGTGTAATAAGTGTGTAACTTGTAACAATCTGTTCAATTACATGCATGTTACAAGTAACAATTAAGATAAAGAAGACAACACTAATCTAACACTTACCAAAGATGAGGAGAGGACAATGGTTGCACAGAGGAAACAATATTTCTATAAAGATACTCTTAGCAAAAGATCATTTGTCTGTATTCCTAAGTCTGTAATGAACTCTACATGTGGCTGCCCTTAAAAAATATCCAACTGGTTCAAAATCCAGTGGCCCACATTGTTTTGTACAGATCCAGATGTGCCCAGGTATCATCTCTACTGCAGGAGCTGCATTGGCTGCTGATTTGCTTCCAGGTTAAATTCAAAGTGTTAGTTGTCACCTTTAAAGCCCTACATGGCTTGAAACCAGATTATTTAAAGGACAATCTCTATCCTGTCATATCTATCCAACCCACCAGAAGGTGGTGAGTGAGCAGCCATATACATTTTCTTCAATAAGGTATAGGCCAGTTATGACATCTGCATACCTCCCTTTCTGTGTAAGTCTGTTAATATTTCTATGATAAAATACTTTGGGGTATTTCATTCTGAGTTTAGTGTTTAAATCCATGGCTTTTAAGATTCAGCTAGACGTATATCTACCACCAAACCATACTACCAAATTTTGACTCGTGTGTGTGTGTGTGTGTGTGTGTGTGTGTGTGTGTGTGTGTGTGTTTATGTGATTTTTCCTCAAGGATTTTGTTGTTGTTAACAATGGGTCAGGGAACAGGTATCCTTTGGGGTCGTCTTCTCATTCCTGTCCTTAAAAATCTCCTCCCTTACACACCCACAGATCTGTAAAGGCTCAGACAGAAATCAAGGTTCCCGTGCTATAAATGGCTGCTAGGCAAACATACTAAAATATCCTATCAAGTACCATCCTAAGCATCTGTTAGTTCAGAAGAATGGGAGGAATACATCTTGAGTTTAAGTCTTGAAAACATATAAATGTTGCCAATATGTAGGGCAATCAATTATTGTGTTTGAGGCCTCATTCATGCCTTCAATAAGGATTCTGGAGATGATTTTGAGATGTTAACATTTCTGCCAAATCAATCTGAAAAGTGTCTTTATGTATTTTTATGGAAATTTGTTTTATGTCTTCTCAAGTGCATGACATACTTTGTTTTGTAATTTCTCTGACAATTTTATAGGAGAGTTCAACTTCTCTACTGAAAATGAAAGGGACTTAACTACAATGATGTATGTTATGTTATTGAACAATTGTTTAGTTATATTTCTGATAAACCTTTGACTCTCTATTGCAGGTGTTGCGTCCTTGGCGGGAAAACAGACACGAGAAGCAGCTGGAGTTCTCAGTTTCTTTTATTCAGCGTTCAGCTTACAGGAAGATGGCTTCAGCCTCGCCCAAACGCCTCGCAGCCTCTTATATAGGCAACTCCCGGGTAAATGGGTTACTTTTCCCGCGCCAGCACCCGCGCATGCGCACGGCGCTGGCGACAGCCTGTCTGGTCCCGGGCAGCTTTGCACCTGCCCGGGACTGCCTGCAAACGCCCGAGCCGTTTGCAAAGGCTCGGGACATAACACCCCTTTCCCCCGGGCTAAAACTACTACCAACATACAACATTTATTTTATATGACATTTTGCTCCCCAGTGCTCCCACTGTTTACTGGCCTTTGCCTTGCCAGCAATGTTATGTAGTCTTCTAGGTACTTGGGAGATTTCTTTGCTCTCTGTGACCTTCTTAGCTGTGGATTACTGGCATAAGTCCCCTGACTGGAGGGAGGCGTGAGCCTGTTCTCTCTATTGTGTCCTGGTGTCTTCCAAGGACTGTGCCCCGATGCCTGGCCTGCTTGCTTGCCCACCGGGCTCGTCAGGCCAGGGCTTCTGTTGCTTTGTGACCTGGTTGACCTACCTAGCTGTAGACCCTCAGGCCCCTTGAAGTGATAGCCACTGCTGGGCGTCTCTGTAGAACCTCCTAGGTCAGTCCAAGACCTGTCAGGAGGCTGTCCATTCCCTGAACCCCATTCTGTGCTCGGGCTCGTGTGGGTTTCTGTACTTTCCCAAAACTCAGGTGTTCCCTGATTTGTGCTAGGGTTGTTGTAGTCGGGACTTGGTTCCTCGACTAGCTCTGTGTATGTTTGACCCCCTGTAGGATTTGGGGTAAGGTCAGGCCAACTTTGGGGATTGTGTGCCAGCTCTCTTGCGGGGAATGATTTGTTGGGATGCCCCCGGGTATCCTCCGTGGCTGGAGTAGGCGTGAGTGCCTGTTGTGTGGGTAAGCTCCATGACTTTCTTTTCGGAGCAATTGCAGAACCTTGGGACGAGCCGTTTGTGGCTCCCTCAGTGGAGATGGGCAGTAGCTCTTGCCCTTCCCTTTGCTCCAAAGGGTCCCCCTCCCCCCCTGGAAAAGACCCAGGAGTCTCAGCAGAAAAGTCTCGCCTAGAGCGAAGTTGGTCGATGTGCCGACGCAGGACACGACCGTTGTCCAGGGCAACCTCGTAGGAGAGAGGACCTGTGATCCTGGACACAGAAGCGGGGACCCATGTATGACCAGGCCCGTAATTGCGAGCCCAAACCGGGGCACCCACAAGTAGTTGTCTAGGTGCCCTAGGATGTGAGGTAGATGAAGGCAGTCTGTCCGGATGCAACCGGTCAAGTCTAGTAGTAAGTTGCGCCCCCAACGAAGTTCAGCTGGACTTCTCCCTGTAGAAGTGGACGGTGTGGTGCGATAAGAAAGGAGAAAGTCAGCCAACCTGTGATGCCAGTCCCCGTAGGTGAGTCTCTTCAAGGCGTCCTTTGCGATGCGCACCATGCGTTCAGCCATACCGTTGGTGGACGGGTGAAAAGGCGCAGACGTGGCATGACGAATCAGGTTTGCCTGTAAGAAAGCTTGGAATTCGGAGGAGGTGAATTGAGGGCCGTTGTCGGACACAATGACATCTGGCAGCCCGTGTGCAGCAAAAATCCCCCTCAGTACCTGAATAGTCTTTGCAGTGGTGGTGGATGAGACAGGCACAACCTCAAGCCATTTTGAATGGCTGTCAACAAGGACCAAGAAGAACTGGCCCTGAAAGGGCCCAGCGTAGTCAATGTGCACCCTAGACCATGGGGACTGTGTTTCCTCCCATCTATGCACAGGAGCTTGGGGCATCTCTGGGCGAGATCGTTGGCACAGGTGGCATGCGTGTACCTTAGCCTCAATATCTTTATCTAAACCAGGCCACCACAAGTGGCTGCGTGCAAGAGCCTTCATACGAACAATGCCAGGATGACCCTCGTGGAGGGATTCTAAGACCCTAGTCCTCATTGAGGTGGGAATGACAACTCTGTTTCCCCAAAGCAGACAACCCTGAGAAAGGGACAGTTCGTTCCTTTTGGACCAGAAACTCTGAAACTCAGGACTAGGGCAGTGCTCAGGCCACCCGGACAGACCCAGGAGCGGACACGTGAAAGTGTGTGATCTGTACCTGTTTCAGCGGTAACATCCCTGGCACTAAGAGGGAGCTCGGGCAAGGCTTGGATTGATAGAATGTTGACAGCTGGCGCGGGGTCAGCTTCTACTACTGGCAGAGGCAACCTACTGAGGCCATCAGCATGGCCCATTTCTTTCCCAGGCTTGTGGAGTAATGAAAAATCATATGCAGACAAGAAAATAGACCACCTAAGCATTCTAGGGGAAATGATGTGGGGAGTCTGCTTACGTGTGGTAAACAGTCCCAGCAGAGGCTTATGGTCAGTGAAGACCGTGAAATGCCTGCCATATAGAAAATCGTGGAATTTTTTAATTCCAGCAACAACAGCCAGAGCCTCCCTGTCTATCTGAGCGTAGTTGCGCTCGGCAGAAGACAGTGTTCTGGAGTAGTATGCAATAGGAACCTGAGTTCCATCAGACCTGAGGTGACTCAGGACAGCTCCAACCCCGTAGGGGGATGCATCACAAGCGATGCACACAGGAAGAGACTCGTTGAAATGTGCAAGAACACTGTTAGAAGTGAGCAAGGCCTTGACTTCTTTAAAGCAAGCCTCATGTGCTTGTGACCACAGCCACACAGCTTGTTTGTCTAGTAGCCTGTGAAGAGGCTCAGCTACACTAGCTTTATGTGGAAGAAAAGAATTGTAGAAATTCAGGAGGCCTAGGAAGGCCTGAAGTTCGGCCTTAGACTTTGGCCTGGGTGCTTGTAAAATAGCAGTTAGTTTGGATTCAGCAGGATGAATCCCAGCAGCATCAATTTTGAATCCCAGAAATTCAGTAGAAGGCACCCCGATCTTGCATTTGTCTTTTCTGAGCTTGAGGCCTGATTCCCTGAATCTTAACAGGACAGCCCTAAGTCTTTCAGCTAGAATGTGTGTGGAGTCTCCTGCAATCAAGACATCGTCAAAGTAGGGGCAGACCCCTGGTATACCTCGTAGTGTGTTTTCCATTACGCTTTGGAAAATCCCAGGAGCGACATTTACTCCAAACTGTAGCCTTTTTACTTTAAAGGCTCCCCTGTGGGTCACAATGGTCTGAGCTATGGCAGCATCATCATCAACAGGCAGCTGTTGATATGCTTGAGCTAGGTCAAGCTTTGCAAAAACACGCCCCCCCTTGAGAGAGGCCAGGATGTGACTGACCACAGGAACAGGATAGGCATGTTGCTGCAATGCCTTATTGAGTGTGCATTTGTAATCAGCACAAATGCGAATGTCCCCATTTGCCTTTAGAGGCGTGACAATGGGGGTCTCCCACGGGCTGGAATCAACAGGTTCTAGGATTCCCTGTTGGATTAGTTTGTCTAGTTCAGTGTCAATCTTACTTTTTAAAGCAAAAGGGACCCTTCTTGCTTTAATCCTAATGGGAGTGACAGTGGGGTCTAGCTTTAAGGACACAGGTGGTCCTTTGAATGTGCCCAGCTGGGGGCTGAAAACATCTGCAAATTCTTTGCAGACTTCCTGTAGGTCGAGTGTTTGTAAGCTGTTGAGTCCTGTGACGTGTATCCCCAGGGCCTCAAACCAATCGAGTCCTATGAGACTCGTTCGTTCACCCCCTACTACTATAAGTCTAGTGGACCTTCAAAGCTCTTGTATTGCACGTTAAGGGTGGCCTCCCCCTTAACACACACTCTTGAGTTCTGAAAATCTGTTAATACAATATCAGAAGGCCTTAACTTGGCCTTAGACCCACTACTGGAACAAATCTTCCTAAATGTATGCAATGAAATGATGGACAGGGCAGACCCTGTGTCTAGTTCCATAGATAATGGAACCCCTTGTAGCTTCACGTTGAGTGACAGCTTTTTCTTCATGGGCTTGTGTGTGCCTGTTCTACAGATGCTTCTTCGCGAAGCGCAAAAACCCTACCCTATTCTGGCTGGGGAATCTGGTACCTTTCAGGCGTTCTTCTTGGGGTTGTGCCTTTCGTCGGCTCAGACACACAGCTGCAATATGCCCTTGTTTGCCGCATGCCCGGCAGGTAGCGGAGCGGAACTTGCAGTCGGTTCTCCTGTGGCGACCTCCACACCGATGCACTTGAGCGGAGCCGAAGAGCTTCCCTTCTGGTTCTCTTCCTTCGCGGGGTGTAGACGGTCGACTTCCTCGTCCGGATCCTCCTCGGAGTTTCGTCGGACGTCTTCCTGGTGCACGGACGCACCCTCTGCACTGTTTCTGATCGGCCGCATGTTTTTGATGGCGCCGCCTGCTGCTTCTTCTGCGGTGACTTCCCTTAAGGCGTCTTGGAAGGATAATTCTTCCTTGGCAAAAAGTCTCTGTTGTAGCTCTCGATGCCTTAGCCCGCACACGAATCGGTCCCTCAGTCGTTCCTCGAGGTCCTTGAACTCGCAGGGCTTGGCGGCCTTCCGTAGCGCGGCGATGTATTCCTTGGCTGTTTCACCGGACCGTTGATCCCTCTGCTCGAAGGTGTGGCGCCATGAGATAACGGACACCTTGGGGTGGAAGTGCTCTTTCAGCAGCTTCTTCAGGTCTGCGTAGCTTACAGACTCTACTGGAACAGGTGCTACAAGATTTTCTGCGATTTCGAAGGCGTCTTGGCCGCAAACGCAAAGCAGGGTGGCCGCCTTCAAGCTATCTTCCCTCACTTGGTTTGCCTTGAAGTAGTTCTCCATTCTGGATACGTAGGACTCCCACCGCTCTGGATGTGAGACGTCGAATTCCGAAAGCCTTCCGATTTTCGCCATCTTCGGATCTTCAGGAGACGGGTCTATCAGCCAGCCTACCCCCGAATGCGCACCGGATTGGCGGGCAGCTGCCGAGTCGACGCCGTTCCTCTTCCGCCGCTCAGGACTCCTTGGGTAAGCTTACACTTTTTCCTTTCCAGGTAGTGCAAGGCATCCCACCTTCGTCGCCAGTGTTGCGTCCTTGGCGGGAAAACAGACACGAGAAGCAGCTGGAGTTCTCAGTTTCTTTTATTCAGCGTTCAGCTTACAGGAAGATGGCTTCAGCCTCGCCCAAACGCCTCGCAGCCTCTTATATAGGCAACTCCCGGGTAAATGGGTTACTTTTCCCGCGCCAGCACCCGCGCATGCGCACGGCGCTGGCGACAGCCTGTCTGGTCCCGGGCAGCTTTGCACCTGCCCGGGACTGCCTGCAAACGCCCGAGCCGTTTGCAAAGGCTCGGGACATAACAGCAGGAGTGTCGAACTTCCGACCCGTGGGCTGGATGCGTCATGCCAAAACCGCACCCATCCCATTGCCAGCAATGGGAAAAAAGTTGCTATACATCGCGACATGTCACGTGATTTCATGAGTTTGACACCAGTGCTCTATTGGCTCCTAATACAAACTTGCTAAAAGACAATTGATTTCTGTTTTTCCACCACTTTTTTTTCCAACTAGAGTTTTAAAGAGCTGTATGACATCATCACAACATCAACGTCAGGGAGCAGGAAGCTTATCAGAGAAATCCAGCCAAAATCTGCTAGCCAAAATCTCTCAAAATTGAGTTATGGGATAGGAAAAGTAGAGGTTAAAATAACTCATTTAAATTTGGAGGGGGGGGGGAGACAGCTAAATTAGCAATCACCAACATCTTTCTTATATAACCAAGCCTCTTGTTGATGATCAGGAAGACAGATCTTCAGCATTCTTGGTTGCAAAAAGAAAAAAGTAAAGAAAGAAAAGCCATTAGCATAAGAGTCCACTGGGGGAAGGAGGACAGGCAAGATGGCAGAAAATGCATCATAATGCAATGCTCAGGAAATTTATTATAAGAATGACTAAAATTGGGTCTAATATTTATTTCATAATCTGGCATTGTCCAGTGGGCAGGAGTGAATATTTTAACGTAAAAACTAATGGAAAATGTTATGTAATTATTCCCCAAATAATCTATAAAATAAATGTACATTTCACTGAATAAAAATTAGGCATATACTTAATTCGACATTATATTATGTTCAAGTTTTATTATTTTAAAATTCAAGACAGAAGCACAACACTGCTTTTTTCATAGCTATCCTTTATAGTAAATGCTTTCAAATCATATGAACAGAAGACACAGGTGGTAATATGGTAATTAAAATTTACAGAAACAAAAATGGGTAAATTTCATAAGAGCATGCTTTCTACAAATACCTTCATTTTCAGTAATAGTTTATCCTCTATTTCTTTAGCAGAATAAACTAAACATATTCTCTCATTAATATCCCTTTTCTGCTTTGGCTTCAACAAATTTGATTGGGTGAAAAGTGTCATAAGACCTTATTATTATACTGATTACTTGATATCTGATTGGCTAAAGGGAAAAAATCCACTAAAAAAATAACAGCAGTGTCATGTATCAAAACAGCTACAGAGAAAGGAAGTCAATTGGACTAAAACATTTTAAAAATAGATAAAAGAGATTTTTGTAACCATAGAATAAAATGTAATTTTGTATTTACAACTATACTTGTTGTATTTTTTTTCTTTTTGGATCTTTATTTATTGTTCTTTTTAGTTTGTATTGGTTCTTGTTAGCTTTTGTGTTCAGTTTAAAATTCTTAATAAAGTGGGATCCAATCTGGGTCTGTCACCGGGACCAGAGGTTTAGTCTTCTGAGCTTTATTTAGACTCATGCTGGAGCCCATCCTCAGGGAACTTCTCTCTTACCAGAATGTGAAAGTTGCATATAAAATGGAATGAAATATTGCTTTGATTTTCTTTCTTTGTGCACTAAAATATTGTTCAGATCATAGTTATGTGATAACATAGGTCCTTTATTCAAAGTTAATATGTGTTCATTATTAAAGCTAATTCTAGAAAAAGGTTTTTATTATTTAACAGATCAAGTCTGGCATTTGTTCTATTCAACTATAGCCAGAAAAAGTTCAAATACAGTCATTACAATATTTTATTTTATTATTCTTCATTCATATGTCCTGTGTTTCACCACTGATAATTGGCAAAGAGGTTTTTCTCCTATTATTTGGTAGATCCAGTAATATGATTGGCAGAGTAAACTTCAGTCTTTCTTTAGAGCCAGTTACATGGGATGATCTTGAGCAAAAAGGTTTCCCTAGGTGTAGTAACTTATTAACACAAGATGGTGCTCTATTCTTATGAAACTGCTGGTAAAAACAAAGGTCAAACATTTTCAGCTCTCTGGCTACTTTAGAAAAGGAACTGCTGCTTTAGAAACCCAAGACCATGCAGCAATAACTTCGGAAACACCAATGACTTTTTTTTCCTAGATAACTTTCTTCTCTTATTGCATTTGTCGCCTCTTGTTTTAACAGCAGTTGGATCAGGAATCCTTATTGATGGCTCCTACCTACTCTCTCAGTGTGAGTTGCCTTTTGATACATTTGTCTCCTCCTTACCAGCTGGATGTCAGCAGGACCCTGGTGTCCATCTCTCTCCAAGGCTGCCAAGAATCTAGATGATGGGTATCAAGGGGTAACTAAAAAATATATTCAAGAATCCTTCCTTCTCCTCATCCTGCCCCACCTCCTCCCAGAAGGGATACACATTATATTTTTGCAGCACCTGGATTCAACCAGTGGAAATCTACAGCTTTTTTTTTTTTTTTTTTTTTTGAGCAATAGTAAGTCAGAACTTGAAGAAAGCAGCCTACTTCAGGCAAGCTATTGCATTATAAAAACATCATACATTTCTTTCCAGAATAAAAGAGAAAGCAATGTAGTAAAATATATCTCTGGAAAGTAGGTTTGCATTTCTCCATTCTTTTTATAATGAGGTCATAATTTTCCATATATAGAACTGGAAATGAAGAGGTCCCTTCTTTTTGTGTGTGGAAACTAAGTACTTAATTCAAGTAGCAGAAGTCCATTGGTTTTAACAAGCTATAAGATAAATGCTCTATAGATCAATGCTCGATTCCTCCTTTATTTACCAGCAGCTACTCTTCAAAATATTTTTAACCTGGAAGGTCCATGTAGCCATCATAACAAATTGTCATTCTTTGACCCTTCTTTCCTTCCTTCCTTCCTTCCTTCCTTCCTTCCTTCCTTCCTTCCTTGCCAGAAACTGGTCCAATCAGTAGTATCTAGTAATAATACATATATTATCATAAGTATTAAAAGAATATTGAGCTGGACCAGTAAACTGTGACAGTTTTCCTTTGAGGAGAAAGACAGGATATAAATTGAATCACAAGGAACAACAAGAACACATGGGTTTATGGGTTTCTCAGAAACATCTACATGGCCACCGTTCTGTTATGTCATTTAAATTTGGTTTATATTTATTGATCACTTATAATAAATATCTGTACATTTTAAAATATTTACTAAACATTATTGAACATTGTCATGTTTATTTCAGATAAATTGAGAAATGTTTGATATTCATATTTTAATATATAATGTACCTAGAAATACAATAATTAGACCAATGAGAAACTATCCAAACTTTTTCTTATAAAAATTTCCTTCAAAAGTATGATTTATGTTATGCAACTGACACATTTCATCTTTAAAAAACCAACATGGTTCCTCATTATTACAACACCTCTATCAGAATTAATTAGAATAAAAAATGTGAATAAAATTAAATTTGAAAGAGAAGGAGCTTGACAGCAAACTGATAATGACTTACATGACTTCTGAAACTTACATATAAATAAAATCATACTGTTTGGTAATTAAATGGAATAACACTAGACATTCCTAGAGCTTCATAAATACTACAGCCAGCTACTTTCTACTTCATAAACTGTTCCTTGTATTTTTTATTATTCATATTCTAATTAGACATTTCAAAAACTGTTGATCTATACTTTTTTTCAATGACTCTTGCTTGTAAAGCTGAATCACAACATAGAATTTTTTTTTTATTCTGTTTAGAATGCTACCTTATAAGACGTTCATATTCTATCTTCAGAAAATATAAATATTTGTATAGTTTGGAAGATTTAATTACCAAAATCTTAGCATTTTGTGGGCTTGATATTATGAGTTTCATATATTTTTTTTATTGGACTGGAGAATACGCACAAGCAATATGGGTCTCGGTTAAATACTGGAAATATTTTCAATTGGGAACTTAATATGATTACAATATTCATGTGACTAATCAGTTAGGGAATATTGTCTACAGTGAGTTCTAAATTTCTGTGGATTTTTATCCCAATAAAGAAGTTTAATCCTTAGAATAATAGACATACAGATGAACACTCCTGCCTATTGTCTCCCTATGTTCTTCATCTAAGCATTATATGAACAATTTGAATCACTGAAAAACTTTCAAGTCTCTTTTCCATCTGTTAGAGCATATTCCTATGTTTGAGAGTTTTAAATAGCATGACAGCAATTTCATGCTACTGTATCTAAAACAAAGATTTACTTGAATGCAAAGTGAGAACAATTAACAGTGACGACAATAAACAGTGTTTATTTAAATAAGTAGTGTTTATTTTTTAACAATAAACAGAATAATTAACCAGTGGAATAACTTCCTCCCAGAAGTTGTGGGTGCTCCATCACTGGACTTTTTAAAGAAGAGATTGGCCAGCCATTTGTCTGAAAGAGTCAGACAAGGTCCCTTCCAAATCTGTTATTCTGTTATATTCTGTTATTCATCTTGATTGTTTTCAGGACATGGCTAATCCTCCAAGAATATATCAAATAAATATTTAGTAGTCCCAGAATCTTGGTATGCACCCACATCTCCAAGAAACTTCGTGATAGTTAGAACAATTAATCAGTGGCACAACCTGCCTCCAGAAACTGTGAATGCTCCAACACTGGAAGTTTTAAAGAAGAAATTGGACAGCCATTTGTCTGAAATGATATAGGGTTTCCTGCCTGAGCAGGGGTTGGACTAGATGACCTCCAAGGTCCCTTCCAACTTTATTATTAAGAATAATGAAGAAGGTGAGAATCAATGCCTCTGTCAATGTTCTGCTGATATTCTTAATTTGGGATTGAGAAATAGACCTCAAAACTGGCCCAGAAATAATTTATTAGTCCAGTACAATAAGCCTACTGGCCATACAGATAGATGAAGAAATACCATCTGGCTTAGGATCTTTTGGTTTGAAGCAATACAAAATATCTGATAGATAGAATTCTCACCCAAGTACAATACAATATTTATATGCTTCTGCACTTATTCCATAGATGTCTATTTCTAATTAAGAATAGTGGGAAAATACAAAGAGATTTAAAAAGTCCAAAGAATAATTTTGATAATTAGAAGTGTTTTAATGCACTTATATGCATCATCAAAGGCTTACCATGCAATAAACATATATTGACTTGCCCTTGTTTTTCTGCTTTGCTGTATTTCTATAGTCATATTTTATTCTTAAATATTAATCATGAAGCCAAGGAAGTTATATAATGGTTGCTAGTTTATGAAGTTTCATGAGATTATTAAACTTCAATTACAAATAATTTCATGTTGATCTTGTACAGTATAATGGATGAGAAAGCTTTTCAATAATAGCTGAAAAATTCCCTACTAAACTTATTTCCTACTCCCTATCACACATTCCAAATAATAACAATCAAAGACATTAAGAAATAAAAGTCAGTTTTTTTACAGCAGCTTTTTCCAACCTGGAATAATCCAGATGTTGTGGAACAACACAGGTCCCATAAACCCTAGTTAAAATGGGACCTTGTTAGAAATAATGAGAGTTATAATCTGTTATCTATTGATCTAGAAATTATATCAATTGCTGTTGATGTTTTCTTATACTGCTGATTATGTTGTATGGTTTTTATATGTTTTATATTGCTCTTTACTTTTGTTAGATTGTCCTTTAAATGTTGTAAGCTGCACAGAGTTATGTATTTGAAATGGACAGTCAAATAAACTAACTAATTAACTAACTAAATAATAACTGTTGCGAAAAAACTGTTTTAGGGGGATTATAGTACAAACCAAGCACTGTGTAGTAATACTAATATTGTAGTTGTGACATGACTTTGCAGATACTTTATAGTTAACACATCTACTAAATCCTGGTGGTGCAGTGGTTAAAGTGCAGTATTGCAGGCAAACTCTGCCCATAGCCTGGAGTTTGAGCCTGACGAGGCTCAAGGTTGATTCAGCCTTTCATCCTTCTGAGGTTGGTAAAATGAGGACCCAGCTTCTTCTTCTTCTTCTTGTGCCATATCCGTTATCAGACATTGGTGATCCTATTTTTATCAGCAGCCATACGAAAAAATGCTGCTGAGTTTTGTCCAAACCAGTCCCTTAAATTTTGAAGCCATGATGTTCTTCTTGTGTCTGGACCTCGTTTGCCTTTGATCTTTCCCTGGAGGATTAAATCGAGTATGCCGTATTTTCTGGGTGTCACATCACATGTCCAAAATATTCTAACTTTTGTTTTTTAATTGTTTTGATAATTTTCCTTGGCTTTCCCAGGCAGCTTATCACCTCCTCATTTCTGATCTTGTCAACCCAGCTTATATGTAACAGCCGCCTGTAAATCCATATTTCAAATGCTTCTAGTCTCTTCAGGTGGCCTTCTGTCAGAGACCAACTCTCTATTCCATAGAGCAGGATAGAAAAAATATAGCATCTGACAAGCCTGATTTTCAGCCTTAGGCTTATGTTATGACAGCAGCTTATTGGGGGCAATGTGCAAATAATGCTTTCAAATTGTAAATTGCCCAGAAAGTGCTTTAAAGCAGAGATCACCAACCCTTCATGCTGGCGGCCCAGAGAGAAAGGGAGCAGCTGAGAAATTTTCATGTGGGGCATGCAGAAACGGGACCACGTGCACCCACATGGCACTAGCGGTCCTGTTTGCATAGGGGCACAAGTGCTAGTCAGCACTGCTAGCCCTACACATATGCACAAATGGATCCACAGGCACTAGCTTGAGTGGGGGTGAATGTGCAAATGTGTGTGCATGCAGTGGCCAGCATGTCACGCAGCCTGATGGCCAGTAGGCTACGGCCCAGTAGCAGGTCACGACCCATAGATTGGGGACCCCTGCTGTAAAGCACTATGGCGTGATATATAAGTCTAAGTGCTACTGCTACTGTAATACTGTAATAATTAGATTTAAGTAAGTTGAAACAAACAGAAAGCTCAAGAGATGAAGCAAGAGAAGTAGAGTAGTACATTTGTACACACAGAAACAGAGAGACAGATAATAATCTGGAAAATGACCTGTTTCAAATGTTATACAACTTTTGGCACAAGTAATCATTCTATTTCTCTTCTATTTATTCCACTTCTCTATATTTAAGCAGCACAGATATACACACTGGCAGACTACTGATGTGTAAACCAAACATTGCCTTTAACAGAAAAAAGTATTAGGGCATGCATTTTCTATTTTAGAATATATGAATAGGCCAGATAATTTGCAACTATGAAGTACATTGTTATTCTATAACATAATATCTATAATGAATAAAATAATAAGTTCCTATTATCTATCCTCCATATATTATTTAATTGTACTCCTAATTCTATGGTCTTAGTTAACCAATTAGTTTAACTAGACATAATTACATATTTGAGACATATAATTATGATGTGCAAAGCAATTCAATAACTAGAGTATATAAACCCACAGGGTCATATTCCGTACATGAATTTAAGTAGAATTTAATAGAAATATGAAGTTATGTTTGAAACTGTACCATATAATATGGTTTATAAGATAGAAAGACCTTCTAGGTCATGTTCCCTGTATCAGTAATTCATGATGTATCTTTTCCTGGGAAGTTTAAATCTTCCTTAAATATACTAATAAAAGAGAATATTTGTACTCAGGGTTACCTGAGGGGCTTTGGTGCTCACTGAGCTTGCTTGTTTTCTTCCAGATGTTTCATTACCCAAACTAGGTAGTATCATCAGTACTAGCTGATGATGTTACCTAATTTGGGTAATGAAACATCTGCAAGAACACAAGGAAGCTCAGAGAGCAACAAGGACCCTCTTCCTTAAATGTATTTGAAATTGAATTTGAAATTGTACTGAGTAAAGATAAACATCAGGAAGAGTCTATCATATCCTGCAATTTAAAGGCTGAATGAAAGAAAGGAAAAGTCACACAAAAAAGTCTCTCATTTCAAATTATCCAGAATTACTGTAAGAAATATGCTTCACATGCACATCCAGATTGCCAGAAATAGGAAAAGAAGACAAGATGAAAAGGCAAACCTTCCCATGGTACAAAAGGAAATTCTGATACAAAAATCATTAAGGCAACTTTTAGGAATAGAAGATGGACAACTAGAGATACCTTCTTGGTTCTAGGTCTACAAAAGACTATAATGATTTACAGACCTTTGTTGAACAAATACATATAGAGTCAGAAAAATACATATTGATACATCCAGGATCTGATATCTATTCCAGAAACAATTGGCCAAGACTCTTAACTTCAAACTTTTTAATGCCATTGAGACATTAAGCACAGAAGAGTCATCCTGGATTTGCCCAGAGATCAAGGTAATCTAGCATTCTTTTTCTAATGCCTGTATGAATTAGCAAGACATGAGATAATAAGGTTATTCTCCAGGTGTTGCCAACAAATGATAAAGAGAAGCATACCACTACAGATAATAAATAATTTCTAGTCCTTAACAATGGAGTCCTGGGCTGCATCAATAGAGAGATCACTATATACTGCACTGGTGAGCCTCCAACGTCCCTTCCAACTCAGACTTTAAACCTTTTTTAAAGCTAACTAATCATAGCCCAAGCATATGTAAATATTTTAATGTGTCATAATTTCAGATGGAATATTTTAATTAACATGTACTCATCTATTCTACTAAATGCTGTTAACTTAAATTAGTGTAGTTTAAATATTTTTCACATTACTGATATTTAAATAATTATTGGAATGTTTCCCTCTTCCAATCTATTTATATTTTGCTACCAAGCTTTGGTATGTACACTTTCCCTATATGAAAATTGAGTGCAAACATAATTGTGGAATGCTTAAAAAATTACCCAAATTTGCCTTTTTTATTCATAATCCTAAAAAATAGCTTTTGCCATTTTATTTAGGTTGTCTTCTATGTTTATGCAAATATAAGATGAACCATCTCTTTGTGAATAAATTTCATAATTTTTAAAAATATTTCATTGGCAATGGTTTCACTATGGTTCATAACTTCTACTACACTGCAATTTAGAGTCAAATCAAAACAATAAAATTAAACCATAAGCATACCCATACAAAGACAGAGAATATTAACAGTATTCTTCAAAGAGTAAATAGAACTTTAAAAAGAGGGAAAGTCTTTTGTCTTAAAAGAGGGTTTTCAAACATCTCTCTCCCTCCCTCCCTCCCTCTCCCTCTCCCCTCCCTTTCTATCTATCTGTCTATCTATCTATCTTTCTATCTGTTGTGTTTTTCCCTGATGCCATCACTATGCTAAACGCTTAATTCTCACAGTGCTGTCTCATCTCTATGTGTACCCATGCCCATGTAGTATGGCTGTATTATTATTATTATTATTATTATTATTATTATTATTATTATTATTATTATTATTATTATTATTTTGGTGTTTGGGTGATCAAACATTCAAAAGTAAAGACATATATAAACAGTTCAACACAATACATTTCGTTATCCCCTCTCTATTTCCCTCGAATAACATAATACATTTAAAATATTCCATTTCTATTTTAAATTTCTATAACTGCTCAACCTGTTTTATAACTTTATCAGTTTACAATTACCATAGTTTAGCTTTAAAACAACAAATTATCAATTCTAATTCTTAATCTCTCACCAATCTTATCACCAATCTCATTTGTTTCTTCTTCCACAACACAGTAAATATCCTAATAGCAATAAAGTATTAATCAACCCTATACATATAAAATCCCACAATCAATCCATCTCTTTAAAATAACAAAATAATATTAAATCTTAATTCATTCAAGTTAATTAAACAGAATTCAAATTTTCTCCAATTACTTATCATGCCTTATCACGTCTTTGTTGTCATACAAAAAGGTCATCTTACTAATTTAAAACACTCCATTGATTATTGAAACCATCCAATCTAAATAGTCATCATTTTTTCAATTCCAATACATAATGATTTTCATCAAATTGAGTCTATTATTCAGTACATGAATACACAAATCCAGTACATTCTTAATCTGTTTAAAATATCTATCAGCCTTGATCCTTAAAACAGTCCGTAAATCCAGCGTTGTCTTTTATTCCATTACACCATTTTAAATTTCTCTTTTCAATCTAATTCTGGCTTTTTTCCTATGCCAGGTAGGTTTCCATAAAGATGCTTCCCTTTCAGCCAGTAGATCTATTTTTGTTGCTTGCAGTAAGCTTTGAAAGAATAAGAGTCCCATCCTCTGTGTCAGGTGCCTGTTTCTCTCCTCCTTAAAATATCATTGCTTTGTAGTTTCAAATCTCAGTCTTTGCTTCTTCTGTTCCTCAAAGTTACAAATGAGAGATTTGTAAGGTATGATGATTTCCTCTTTTATCTCTGTTAATTCCTCTTCTGGTGTGTTTTGATTTGTCAAATAGTCAGATGTAGTCTGAGCATCCGTTTGAATGTTTGACGTGAGATTTCTGGATTTTAGTTCTGTAATAGGTTCTTTCAATATGACACAAATTTCTGCAGTGGCCTCATATATCTTTTCCAGTATAAGATTATAGTTTAGTTGTGAATGTGATTCCTCCATTTTAATAATAAGTAGAAAAAAATCTCCTTTTTCTTTTCTGTGGGGACTGTATTTGATAAAATTAATCAGTGTTCACCCTCACAGTTCCCAACAGCTGCACAGCTTATCTTTTTCAAGAATAATTTGAAGGTCAAAACTTTTCAAACAATAACCAGAAATTACAATGTTAAATTTTCGCCACTAGATGTCCTCAGTAGGTTAAAAAAAGGTCTTCTCCACTCTTTAAAAGTATAGTATGAAAGAAGAAATAATCTTCCAATACCAGATGATAGTACAATTCTTAGAAAAAAGGAGAAAGAATTTTCTGTATCCCAAAAAGTATGAAAATAAGATATAGTCTTAAAAAAAAAAAAACACCTTCTTTCCCAAACACGTAAAAGCTGCCTTCTCAAGCCAGGGAAATAATTCCAACAAGGCTTTTACAGGTTCCAAAAGCAAAGTAAAATAGAGAAAGTGACAAGAAAAAGTCTCACCCGGATTCATCACAGGGGTTCTTACAGCTTAGATGTTCTTTGACTTGCGGTTTGAAGCAGCAGGGTGATCGGCCATTTTACTGGCTGATCTTCTTCTCCGTCCGCCCTTAGAGATCGCCCGGACAGCTGGAGGAGCCACCGCTCCTCCGCAGCTGAGCTGAAGCCTCCTTGACGGAAGTCGCACCCTCCAGGGTCGCACCCTCCTTATACGGGTCGACCGGCGGAGGGAAAACTAGCCGATGAGGAGACAAGTTTGTCTGTGCAACTAGAAGCGCCGCGAACCGGAACCGGAAGTCCTTTATTATTATTATTATTATTATTATTATTATTATTATTATTATTATTATTATTATTATTATTATTATTATTATTATTATTATTATCTTTCTTACTATCTTGTTTACTCCACCTCTTATTGATGATGATTCTCTTGCTTTATACACTGAGAGTTTCTGCAGTGGAGACAAATTCCTTGTGCATCTAATCACACTTGGCCAAATAAAGAATTCATTCATTCATTCATTCATTCATTCATTCATTCATTCTATATGAAAATATATGAAAATATTAGAGCATTCTAGTGATTAGGCATCACTAGTGTATGTTGTATCTCTACTTGCACATCTCTTAGCAGTGAGATAAAAGGCAGAACCCTTAACCTTAGTCTTAATAGCCAGAAAGTTTCATGGTTCACAAAGCAAGCTGGTGCTGGACCTTTTAAGACTTTAAAGGTTTGCCATCACACTTTTAAACTGAACCTAGAAACAAATAAATGGCCAATAAAACTGAAACAAAATAGTGCAATAAGTTCAGTTGCTGGGCACCAGCCCACTTTTAAAAACAAATGTAATTTTCTAGTCAAATGTCAAACTAGTCAAATGTCATCTATTTGGAAAACCTGGAGATCCACAGAGAATGCTAGAATAGACATAATGATGTTGAACGGATGCAGCTAAAACCATAAACAAAGATATACCTTTTGGGTAAGATCTAATACTTGGATATGAAAATGATTTCATTACATTATAAAGAGACTCTTTTCCAAGAATATAGTTGAAAGATTAATTAACATGGAAAAGAACTTCTTGCAGATTTTGAATATGAACCCTGGATGATAGATGGTAGCAATGATACATATTTGTTTCTAGAAAGATGCAAAAAGACAGACATAGAAACTATTTTAGGGAGCAGCATCTTATTTCTGTCCTTGACCTCTACAAAATACATGCAAAGAAACTTCTTCTTGGTCCTAGACCAATATCCAACTTGCCGGGACACCATTTTGAAAAAGAAATGAATATAGAGATACCAACTTCCCCTCTTATCATTCCCTTTGTTCTTTTTTCTTATCTAGTAAATAAGCAGGATACGTGGATCTATATAATAGATAGAATCTTTATCCATCTATAGAAATAAGAACAACTACAATTGTAATGGTTTAATTAATTATCTCTGTATTGTTCAGTCACATATTTAGAAATCTTCAGTTTGACTGCATACTTGAAGAATCTGTCCTCTTGCATTGTATTCTTCTAAAAAGGACAACAATAAACAATATAAAGAATACTGCCAGGTAATAATTTTGGATAAAAAGAACCTAAATATATATACGAATGAGTATTTCTAACATTCTGATTATATATCATGCTCAGTGTTCTAAATAGCCAGCTTATAGTTACAATACTCCGTTTCAGTATATGTATATTAAATAATATTTTATTTAAATTTTTAACAGTTTAGAAAAAACTAAAATATAAAACACAGTAATAAAATATAGAATAAAAACTATAGAGAGATATTTTTAGTGATGCTTCCCTTCCAGACTTTTGCTCTGAAGTGAAAAAGATCATATGATACTGATGTGAATGCACAGCAGACAATCTAATTAAGGAAGTCAAAGAAGTAACTCAAGAACTAAGCTACCTTTAGTACCAACTGTGCCACATCAAATGCAAGCTACACAACAGGAAGCAGCACTCAACCTGCCACCAAGGAGCAAAATTCCTCACAAACCTCCAAATGCTTCAAAGGTGGAGAGATAGGCTGTCTCAAGACAGCCTGTCTACAATGAAAGCTCAAGTAAACTAAGTTGAGTCTAGAAGTCATGGGATAGAGGAACCCCTAAGTAAAAGGTTCTGAATACTTTTCCACTTGAATTGAATGGGTGTGATAGTAGATGAACATCCACTAGCAGTCTGGAGAGATACTAGACTCATGAACTCTACTAAAAACACCTTATTTATCGAAGACCAGCATTTGATGATAGCAGCACAAGGATTACTTGCTCTTCCATGCTTAAAGATCAGTAACTTTCAAGTAAGTGTTTGGGTAGGGCAATGAAAAATACATTACATGGATCTTTCAAGTCTCCTATGAGATCAAAATATCTCCTTATAAAGAAAGATACTTCTTGTATCTGCACATTAACTCATTCTGTGCTCTTCTTGCCTTCTAAGGTCATTCCCAAGCTTGAAGGACACAGTAATGAACATAGCAGATGTTGACTGAAAGAACTTTGGAATCCATTGCTTTTCTGTCTCTCTCAATTCTCTGAGAGAGAAAATTCTCACATCCGTGTCAACCAAACATCTTTGGTGGAGAAATAACACACAAACTCTGTGGAATTTGTGGATGTTATAGAAGAAGAATGTTATTTTAAATTTTAACCAGACAGGAAATATTGTGGAAATGAATTACAATGAAATATTTCACTCATTTCATCACATAATAGCTCTGCTTTCCTTGTTTTCCTCTAACTTCTGAAAATAGTGCTCTCACCACAGACACTGTAGATGTCTCAGTTACAGGGCTGGTCTTAAATACTTTTAGAACAGTGCACCAGAACTCCGTGGGAGAAAGGAGGCAAGCACTTTTGTATGTTTTAAACCTGACACCACCATCAAGATATATTCAATTAAAGTGTCATGTCTCATCTCAACTGGAAAAACAAAGGTAAAAAGCCAACTGGTTCAATAGCATTTAACAGCTGATAATAGTGTTTCTGCCTGATTTAGTCTAATTACACAGATTGCCATGCTCTGTGTTACAGGCAACCATGAATTATCTGTTCCCTAACTCGACTGTATATTTTTCCTCAGATTTTTGTGGTTAAGGTCCAAATAAAATTGCTGCACACAAAAGTTAACCTCCTCAACGTGAACTATTAATCGTTCTTTTTCTGGTTTCTGCATCATGAAGGGTTAAGGTCTGCCTGCAATCTCCATCATATGTAAAATACAAAGTCATAAAAAGGTGAATGAAAATAACATAGTGGTTGCCCCCCCAACATATTAAATTGCTTTGAGTATGAGAAATATATTCTAGTATAGCATATACCAGAAATATGAGATCTACCAGTCTGATTGTTACAAAAACCTTCTACATTTAAGAAACAATTTACTTTCCCAAAATAATTCCAGATCATAATTTTAAAGTAAGACAAGTGGATAATTGTTAAATACATTACTGGAGAATCATCACATTATTGATATTAATGTTAAGAAAAAAATGAAATGAAAATCATATTAGTTTTTTCCTTATTTTCTCACCAATGTTATATCACAGGATACACCTGGTATATCACAGGAAGACCAAATATGGTCCCTACCCAGAAAATATTGATGACATTATCCTCTCCATGAAATCTGCTGCTTGAGGCAGTTTTTGTAGTCTGATTAATAGTAAGGCTTTGAAAAACATTTCAGGAGATGCATCAAGAATACCATTCAAGGAAAAATTCAAGAAAGAACGAAAACATTTCCTGCAACTTACATCACCTTGCGCTCCTAAATATGGCATCATCCTGCCAGTCTTTCACATAATCTTTTCAAAAGTGATCAATTCACAATCACTTGTTAAGATGAATAAACCAATTTTGTCTCAAAGTTTAGCTGATTGCGACAGTTAAACCCAACAGAATAAGCAATCGTATTTTCTTATTATTGGCTAACATTTACCCATTATTGTTCAATTTTCCCCCTCCAAAAAAGCCTACTATTTTACATTGTTGTTCTGCATGCATATATATGAAATTATATATCTGGTTGTTCTGCATGCATTTGCCTCTTACAAAGGCATACTGTATATTCAGAGTAAAAACTTTAGATGAATAATTCTAGTCAATAGTCAGGGGAATTTCTTGGCCTTGGTGAATACAATTCTTTCACTTCTTCTTCCTATTATGTTTCATTGCCATGCAGCCAGAAATTCCCATAAATATTATTAGTTTGTGTATCCTCCAGAGGCTCCCTATGTGAATTTGCTCTTGCTTGATTTATTCCCATATAGATTTAACAGGAGAGCTAGGAAGATCTCAGGGGCTCAGTAATATTTAAATAGACCTCTGGGTATAGAACTATTGCTGATCTGTTCTGTTTGTGAAAAATGGTCCTTGGGGAAGCCCAGACTTCTGCAGTTTTTAAATCTCATATTGTACTGAAATTTTATGTCTCCTTTCTCTAGAGAATGGTGACTGTTATCATGCTAGTTACAAATTTTGCATTTATAAAGCAAGCATCACAACAAACATTTTTTAAGGTTGATTCATTAAAAATGCCACAAAAATATAAGTTGTTCCACACACTGTTATGACATTTCTAACAAACTGTGCCACTAATTAATTTTCATAATAGCAAACAACTTGGTACTTGAATGCTATGTTTGTACTCATAGAAGTTAAGGCTTCTGAACATGCATAAGGGCCAATACAAATGCTGCTGTCTTCTGCTTCAGATCTTTAACTACCATAAAGATGTTCAGGAGTGGTCAGACAGACAGAGATCATCAGCATGCCCAAAAAGCACAGTCCTACTGTTTTTTCTTTGCTTTAGACTTTCACGTATGGGGACAATGTTCCAAAACAGCTCTTTAATTCTAAGATGGGCTAAAATATGACACAGAGCTACCTTACATATTTTTCAAGATAAAATGTTCTGGCAAATTCATTGCAGGTAACTGAAGGCAGGTTGAAGATTTTTGCAGGATTTACTCCAGGGAAATACACCAATGTGAAGTAAAGTAAAATAAAATATACCTTCTGTTGTGTTGATTATAAAACAGGAAGAAAGCAAATCTAAGCCCCAGAGGGGGAATGCTACAGTCATAAAGATACTTTATAAAGATCATACCAGGTTTCTGTCTTCTGTGGCACTAAAGATAGAGACCTCCATAAAATGAAGTAAGTTGGGTTGCACAAATACTTTTTAGATATTTCAGAAAGTGTTCCAAGTTGTACAATAAAAGCACAGATTTATGATGGTATCTCCTTTGGGGGGAAAATCAATATCTGGTAATCTATGATGCTGATTTGAACTTTTTAAAAAAATTATATGCAGTATAAAGAATCAGAATAGAGCATGGAAGAGACCTTAGAGGTCTTCTAGTCCAGCCCTCTGCTTAAGCAGGATATCCTATATCAGGGGTGTCAAACTGCTGGCCCATGGGCCGGATGCGTCATCTGGAAGCCGCGCCCACCCCATTGCCGACAATGGCAAAACCATCCCGATACGTTGAACGACATCACGTGACATCGCAAGTTTGACATGTTTGCCCTATATTATTTCAGATGAATGGCTGTTCCACTGGTTGATTGTCCTCATTGTTAGGAAATTTCTTCTTAATTCCAGGTTGCTTCTTTCCTTGATTAGTTTCTATCCATTGTTTCTTGCCTTGCCTTCTGATGGTTTGGAAAATAAATTGACCCTCTCCTCCTTGTGGCAGCCTTTAATCATCTTAATTGCTCTTTGCGCTTTTACCAAAGTTTCAACATCTTTTTTGTAATGTGGTGACCAAAACTGGATGCAGTATTCCAAATGTGGCCTTACTAAGGCTTTAAAGCGGTACTAATACTTCACGTGAATTAAATTCAATGCCTATGTTTATACAACCAAGGATTATATTAGCTTTTTTGGCTGCTACTGCACACTGCTGGCTCACGTTTAAGTGATTGTCCACTAGGACTCAAAGGTCCCTGTCACAGTTTTTGAGCCAGGTTTCACCTAATCTCTACTTGTACCTTTGGTCTTTCTTACTTAGGTGTCAAACTTTATTTTTTCTGCCCAGATGTAAAACCTTGCTTTTCTCCACATTAAATATTATTTTGTGGAAAAGGCCCATTGTTCAAGTCTGTCAAGATCTTTTTGAATTCTGGGGTATTGGCTATTCCTGCCAGCTTAATGTCATCTGCAAATTTGATGAGATCCCCTTCTATTCCCTCATTTAAGTCATTTATGAAGATATTGAAGAGTACTGGGCAGACAGAATATTGTGGTATCCTGTTGCCTACTTCCTCCATGTATATGTAGTACCATTAAGGGCTATTTATGGTTTGTCAGCCAGTTACAAATCCATCTGGTAATGATATTGTCTATCCCACATTGTTCTAGCTTACCAAGAAGTAGGTGGTGGTTTACTTTGTCAAATGCCTTGCTGAAGGCTAAATATATTGTGTCCACAGCATTTCGCTGGTCTACTAATTTAGTCACTTTGTCAAAGAATGAAATAAGATTGGTTTGACATGATCTGTTTTTAACAAACGTGTGCTGGCTACTAGTTATAACTTTGTTTCTAGATATTTACAGATTTTTTTTTTATTATTGTTTTTTCCAATATTTTCCCAGGTATTAATGTCAGGCTGGTTGGTCTGTAGTTTCCTGGGTCTGTTTCTTTCCCCCTTTTTTGAAGATGGAATCACATCAGCTCTTTTCCAATCCTCTGGTAGTTCCCCAGTGCTCCACGATTTTTTAAAGATATGATACAATGGTTCTGAGATAACATCTGCCAGCTCCTTCAGAAATCTGGAATGTCGACTGAGTCTTTCCTTGACTTTTTTTTGTTATTTATATGTTGAAAGAAACTTTTTTTATTATCTTTGACTTTTGTTGCAAGTCTTTGTTCATTCTGAGCCTTTGCTTTTCTGACTTCATCTTTGCAGATTCGAGCTATCTGCTGATATTCTGCCTTAGTTATGTATTCCTCTTTTCATTTTTGGTACTTATTCTTTTTGTCTTTCAGTTTATCAGAGAGACCTTTGTGCAACCATGCTGGTTTCTTCTTGGTTTTCTTGGTTTTCTTTTTTAGTGGTATTGTGTTGGACTGAGCTTTTCTGATTGTATTTTTCAGTGTTTCCCATGCTTCTTGAGTTGTTTTCCCCTTTAGGACTTTTATACCTGAAATTTTGCTTAGACTCTCGCTGAGTTTGTTAAAATCAGATCTTTTAAAGTTTAGGACACTGGTTGGATTACATTCTATTGCTTGTGTTTGCATTATATTGAATTCCAGTATGACGTGGTCACTCTTGCCCAAGATTCTGGCAATTTCAACTCTATTAGTAAGAATTAGGTCTAGTAAAACTTTTCCTCTAGTTCTCTCCTTTATCTTTTGGATGAAGGAGATGTCAGCTAAGTTAGTTAGGAATCTGTTTGATCTCCCACTTGCTGCAGAGTTTGTCTCCCAGTTGATATCAGGGTAGTTAAAGTCTCCCATTACTACTGTGATATGTTTCCTACATACATTTGTTAATTGATTAGCAAAGAGTTCATCTATTTCTTCTGTTTGGTTGGATGGCCTGTAGTATACACCTATAGCAATGTCATTCTTTTTTCCTTTTATATTGACCCATATGGATTTTAAGAGGTTTTCATCCTTGGTTTTGTGTATTTCTGTAGAAATTTAAATGCAACCTTTGTTAGCTTGTGAAGTAAATTAATTTAATCCAGATTATTCAGTTGGACTCCCCCACCTCAAACAAGAAAATGTTTGAGAAAAATGTCATTATCCTTTAACACAGGGGTTCCCAACCAGGGATGCCTGTACCTCCTGGGGGTGTGAGACAATATTCCAGGCGGTACAAAAACTTGGGTTTTCAAAATTATAGTGTATATGCATAATTAATTGCCATTATTTCAAACTTTTGTAAGGGGTAAGAGAATATATCAGAAGCATTTTAGGGGTGCAGAGTATAGAAAAGGTTGGGAGCCGCTGCTTTAACACTAGTAAAAACAACAGTCCGTTATGGGGGATATTTTAGGGAGATGGAAATAGAAGAATTATTAGCTTTCATTCAGGTTTGTAGTTTGCAATTTGTAAAGGCCACTCTTCAATGAACAAATTCAGAAAGTCTAGAATTTTTATCAGGCTTTTATTTTCTAATCCTCTGAGACAGGGCTTCTGACTAACTAGTAATGGAATATATGGTGGGTTAGGGAAAGGGATGCATCAATATCCTAGCAACCAATTAGAACAATTGCAGGATCTATCTCCTGTGGGGAAAAACATATCTGAAGCACTTCCTGGAAACAGAAATAAATGGACTTCTTAAAACAAGTTTAACAGTTAATGAAAAGGAACAAGATGTTCTGTATTCAGACTACCTCTTTTTTCTGTAAAATAAAAAATATATTTTAATAGTAAACGTGCAAGAAATGTCTTGGTCATCTACAAACAAAAAGAATTTCTCCTGGAGATAGTGATGTCTTCAATAAAATCTCTATCTCTATATATATACTCACATATATCCATACAATCAAAAATATAAACATACTCTTTTAACAATATTTTAAATGCAAAACATAACTGGGCTTCCATTCATTTTTATTGTTGTGGACACTGTAGCTTATGTGTATATATATTATGTGATATTACCTTGAAATATTGTTTATATAAAGCCCTTTATGGCCCCAGCTGCTACTTGCTATTCTAGCAGGATCCATGAGTTCAAGAGGAGCCCCAGATTGTGCACTGAATCTGTCTGGGCAGTGCCACCCCATACAGAACTTGTATTGGAAAAACCATATCACCAGAAGGCTCAAATACTCAAAGCCATTCTGTCTTCCTTGAATTGAATTGCAATCTATTGCAGCCCATCCACACCCTTGAAAACTCCAGCACTGAGACAGGATATACATAGAATTGCTCAAGCAACCTCAGATGGAGATAGACACCCAAAGTATTGGATTTCCTTAACCAATAGTCTCATATGGATGTTAAAAAGGAATGGAGAGAGAACTGAGCTGTGGAGCACCTCAGAAAGTAGAGGTCATGCACTAGATCTCTTTTCCCTATCAACACTGACTGGAACTGACTTCAGAGGAAGGAAGAAAACCAACAAAGACAGTGCCACTCAATGCCAACTACTTAGTCTATCCCAAAGGATACCGTGATAAATGGTTTTTAAGTCTTTTGAGAGATCAAGAAGAGTAAGGATGACAGCCAGAAGACTGCTAAGAGTGTGATCAATGTGATCTCAGTCTCATGACCTTCCTGAACATTGACTGAAAAGACTACTTCATCTAGGATCTTCTGTAGCCACAATGCCAATGTCTCCACAACTTTCCCCCAAAAGAGGAGGTTAGATGCTGAACAAAAGCTATCCAGACTGGCCAGATTGAACGATTGCCCCTCCAGGAGAGAGCACATCACTGCCTCTTTAAGAGCCAAGAGAACCATCACTCCCTTAAGGATTTATTAATCACTGTTCTGACCCAATCACATGACCAGTCCCAGGCAGCATTAACTAGCCAGGAGGGACATGAATATAATATAGAGATAGCTGAACTAGTAGCTTCCCTGTCCACTTTCTCAGGTGTAACAAGATCAAACTCCCTCAATTAACTTTGTTCTTCATCATGGAACTTGCATTTGGTCTATAATGGACTCCAACTTTGGGCAGATCCAATAGAGGCTACTGGGGCAAAATCTTGCAAAGTATCTGGGGGAAGTTTGATCAAGTGAGACTCAGTATTGATCTCTCTGGGTTACCCAAAGTAGGGTCACTGGCCAGAAACATTTCACCACTTAGTGTCATGAGATAGACTTTAATAATGGCTCTGGCTTATATTCAATCATATTCACTTTTCATCATTTGCCAGTGGTACTCTAGGCATTTCATAGCCCTCTTCAGCTCTCTCAACTCCTTTGTATACCATGGGAGTACCAGGAACCATAGGCACAGAGAGACCACTCAAGAATGATCCAATCCAATCCCATCCTAAATGTATATGGTAATGCTGTACCCTGATTGTCAATAAAAATAATGATTTTTTTTACAATCTAATTTTAAATGGACTTGTAAGTGACAGAGAGTGGAGAAATTTCTTTACTATATGTGTCAAAATGGCAAATAAACAGATATTGGAAAGTGAGTGCAGAAAGAAAAAAAATCAAAGAACATTTTTGATTTCTTTGAAAGTTTTCTTGCTTTCAAAATTCTGAAATAGTTATAAAAGGTTCCTTTTTTCTCCTGTCTCCTTTTTTCTTTTTTGTTAGTAATGGTTCAAATAGGTAATTTTGAGGGACCTAAAGGATAAAAAATGCCCATCACACACTATTGCCCTCCTGATGATAGTTTCTTTTTAAAATAAAAAAATATTATTCTCATATTGACATGAAGTATTTAACTAAATTATGGAATTAAAGTATGTAGAAAATGATGCATTGTGCATATTACAAATTTCACAAAACAAGGGCTCAGCAATGTCCAACTTTAATTTACATCTCTTTCTTATAGTATTAAATAAATAAACAATAGGATGCTATCGTAAACCAGCTTATTATCAGACATATCACTGACTGCTCAAATGTATTCCTCTTTTTAAATTGTTTGGCAAATACCAAAGTTTATAAATGTTTGTAACATTCCACCTTTCCACACTGAACTAAATCATTAGAATAAGCTATAAAAACTAGTAGAAATTATTTCATAAGGTTCTGGAAGAAAGTAACACAAGAACATAAGAACAGCAAGAGGCGTCTGAGGCTTCTTCTTTCAGAAATTCATCTCAACACAATACATCTAAGTAAATCTCTTTTTACAAATTTTCTGCATAAAGCTTACATGAAATCTTTACATATCCCTTGATGCATAAACAAACCTTCAAGGGAACTGTTTTATGATAGGTATGTGATGTTGGCAAAACAATGAAAAAGAATTATAAAATAGCCATCATATCATACAAAAATATTATGGGTACATTTTTTAAAATGATCATTTGTTTATTGCTATAATATTTTAAGGTGCTCTAAGTTGGATTCAAGTTGCATTTTAATAAGGCACGAACATAAATAGAGGCTTTTTTTGTTGAAAATGATTTCCGGTAGCCATTTTATTAGGAAAAAGAAATAGGAAGCAGGGCCACTTAATTCTCTTTAAAAGTCTTCTTTTATTGAACATTTCCATTCCAGAAAATTGTAACAAAGTACTCCATTGCAATGGCAGCATTATCCAAGCCCTAACATATTAAGAAATGGTATTTACTTGAGTATTTTTATTGATAATGTGGAAAATCATGCTAAATAACTTTTGATAGGTTATGCAAGACATCCTAGGATAGAGCCATATTTTTTTTATGGGTATTAACTGGAATTTCACTGAAATGGATGCAGTCAAATTAAGCACACTTATTGGAAGCGGAGGAAACACTTAATATCTAGGGAGATTCTTAATCATCCAAGTCATGGTTGTCCCGAAGATAGCTTTTCAAAAGGCACCTTGACTTTCTTGGGTTTTTTTTCTTTGAAAATGTTTTGCTTCATATCCAAGAAGATTCTTCAGTTCTGAATGAATGGAACAATTTCTATTCTTTGCAGTCATCTGGTCATTAGCACTCCCTTTCTATTGAGAGAAAGCTATTCATTTTTAATATAGTTAAACATAGTTTTAACATAGATGGCCTCTTTGTTCCCTCTTTCAAACCAGTGGTCTTCTCTGTTCTGGGTAGATATCTCTTAACAGAAGGCGAGGAATATAACACCACCTATCTCCTGTCTACAACACAGTCCTTTCAGCAGTCTCAAGAAGTTTCCACACTCATTTGCACTCTGATTCTGGTGACTCTGAGGATACAGATAAACCCAGTGGTGGGATTCAAATATGTGAACAACGGGTTCTCTGTGTGGATGCTGCTTCCAGAAGTCCATTCTGGGCCCAGGCAACAAAAAATTAGTTACTGGTTCTGCCAAACTGGTGCAAACTGGCTGAATCCCACCACTGGATAAACCCCCAAATGGCCCTTTGACTCACAGAGAGTTAATTTAGATTCAGGGATTTGGGATGATCAAATCATTATTAGTTTTTTATTAAATCTTTTAAGGACTACCCATGCTCAAACTGCTTATTTAGTTGCACCATTATCTCTTTGGTACAGACTCAGTTGCACTTAATTAAATGTAGTTAGTGCAACTAACTACACTCTAAAATATCTGTGGAAAGGTTTGCAGACTGAATTCTTTTAAGTATCTTTGGATAATTAATCCTAAAATCTTCAGGTTAGTAAAGGCAAGTAATTCAGATTATTTATCTCAGATTATTATTGATAGCAATAGATAATTAAAAATGCCTATGAGGATGTAGAATGTGATTAAAATTAATATCAAGTTTCTCATAGAAATATAGATCAAATTACTCAGTGCTTGCAATGTTCTTGCAATATAGCCAAAAAGCTTCTGCAGCCATGTGATCTCAGACTGTCATGTCTGTTTGACACAGGAGCTGATTTATTTCCAAGTCAGCTGTAGTACTGAATTCAGTTTTCTGCTGCATGCACTGAAGCTTTGCAGAGCTTGAGAGTGCTCATTTTCCCATTGCTGGGAACATTTATTTCTGAGGAACAGTTTATTATGCTCCAGAGAGAGAGAGAGAGAGAGAGAGAGAGAGAGAGAGAGAGAGAGAGAGAGAGAGAGAGAGAGAGAGAGAGAGAGAGAAAGAAAGAAAGAACATCTGCTGGAGTCAACTCTGCTGCCTCCCTTTCCCTCCCCATATTTTATAATCGGATGCCAGCAGATAGACAGTGCTATATTTGTTTAAGTGATAAGGCCTGAAAGACCCAGATGTTTGATGTGCTCACTTGTTTAGTTTTCACACCTTCCAAACTGTTTTGCTGGTTTCTGAATTGATGGACATCTTAATTATTCTGCAGCTGGAAGTGTTAATTATGCTAAAGAACTAAGTGATAATTCACATGTACTAAAAGTTCCCACCATGGTTTTGCCAAGGTAAGTTGAGCACCCTTTACTCATTTGTATAACACACAAACATTTTGCAAATGTTCCTGCAAGCAAAATTATCAGCCTGAATTTGGATTAGACCTAATACCAGCTGTTTTGATAGGAACAAATTAAACAAATTTGATATGCATTTGGCATGTCTTTGTAAAATCATTGCCTTGTACTGTTCATACAGTATAACATTAAAGGAGATATCTGTCTAGACATTCAAACATTAATCCATTAATATTATTTCATTTGATAAATTATAGCATAAATTTAGTGAGACATTCTGTCCTGATCTGGAAGCAGAATAAAGCATGTTGTATGACTATGATGGTACTCATTTTTTTTTTCACTTATCATGTCCTGTTCTGTCACCTTACCTTGGCTAGACCAGGGGTTTTGAAATATCCTTCTTTTATTGGTAATAATTTAGTAATATTTAACTTTTTCTTGTAGAGATACCTTCACCATAATAAAAAAAATGACTAATTGGAGAACACACCCACAGAACCATCAATAACATTTTTAAAGGAATCCAGTTTACTAGAGAAGAAGAAAACAACTTGCTATCCTTCCTGGACATCCTTATCAGCAGAGACCACAATGGCAAACTAGAAACACAACTCTACAGAAAATCCACCCATATTAACCAGGTGCTTCATTACCAAAGCAACAAACCAACCTCCCACAAGAGAAGCTATAAGGACATTATTTATATGAGCCCAAATACATTGCAGCAACCTGGAACAGCAGAAAAAGGAAATACAGCATCTATACAACATAGTCAAACAAAATTAATTCATAAACCACATGTTACCATTTTAAAAAATCTGAAAATTCTACTAGAAGTGAAAAAAAAAGATATGGTGTTGGAATAACTATCAAATACTATAGTTTCCAACAAAACAACCTTCATTTCAGGGAAAAATATGAAAAAGTTCCATCAGGAATCATAAACTAAATATTTCATTGCACTTTTCTCTTTCTTTTCTTTTCTTTTCTTTCCATCCTATCCTGTTGATCTAAGTACTGAGGTATTTAGCCTGGGCCATTTGGTATAGGTAAGTGTTATGTCCCGAGCCTTGCAAACGGCTCGGGCGTTTGCAGGCAGTCCCGGGCAGGTGCAAAGCTGCCCGGGACCAGACAGGCTGTCGCCAGCGCCGTGCGCATGCGCTGGTGCTGGCGCGGGAAAAGTAACCCATTTACCCGGGAGTTGCCTATATAAGAGGCTGCGAGGCGTTTGGGCGAGGCTGAAGCCATCTTCCTGTAAGCTGAACGCTGAATAAATGAAACTGATAACTCCAGCTGCTTCTCGTGTCTGTTTTCCCGCCACGGACTCAACACTGGCGACGAGGATGGGATGCCTTGCACTACCTGGAAAGAAAGAAGTGTAAGCTTACCCAAGGAGTCCTGAGCGGCGAAAGAGGAACGGCGTCGACTCGGCAGCTGCCCGCCAATCCGGTGCGCATTCGGGGGTAGGCTGGCTGATAGACCCGTCTCCTGAAGATCCGAAGATGGCGACAATCGGAAGGCTTTCGGAATTCGACGTCTCACATCCAGAGCGGTGGGAGTCCTACGTATCCAGCATGGAGAACTACTTCAAGGCAAACCAAGTGAGGGAAGATAGCTTGAAGGCGGCCACCCTGCTTTGCGTTTGCGGCCAAGACGCCTTCGAAATCGCAGAAAACCTTGCAGCACCTGTCCCAGTAGAGTCTGTAAGCTACGCAGACCTGAAGAAGCTGCTGAAGGAGCATTTCCATCCCAAGGTGTCCGTTATCTCATGGCGCCACACCTTCGAACAAAGGGATCAACGGTGCGGTGAGTCAGCCAAGGAATACATCGCCGCGTTACGGAAGGCCGCCAAGCCCTGCGAGTTCAAGGACCTCGAGGAACGACTGATGGACCGATTCGTGTGCGGGTTAAGGCATCGCGAGCTACAACAGAGACTTTTCGCAAAGGAAGAATTATCCTTCCAAGACGCCTTAAGGGAAGTCACCGCAGAAGAAGCAGCAGGCGGCGCCGTCAAAAACATGTGGCCGATCAGAAACAGTGCAGAGGGTGCGTCCGTGCACCAGGAAGACGTCCGACGAAATTCCGAGGAGGATCCGGACGAGGAAGTCGACCGTCTACACCCCGCGAAGGAAGAAAACCAGAAGGGAAGCTCTTCGGCTCCGCTCAAGTGCATCGGCTGTGGAGGTCGCCACAGGAGAACCGACTGCAAGTTCCGCTCCGCTACCTGCCGGGCATGCGGTAAACAAGGGCACATTGCAGCTGTGTGCCTGGGCCGACGAAAGGCACAACCCAAAGAAGAACGCCTGAAGGGTACCAGATTCCCCAGCCAGAATAGGGTAGGTTTTTGCGCTTCGCGAAGAAGCATCTGTAGAACAGGCACACACAAGCCCATGAAGAAAAAGCTGTCACTCAACGTGAAGCTACAAGGGGTTCCATTATCTATGGAACTAGACACAGGTCTGCCCTGTCCATCATTTCATTGCATACATTTAGGAAGATTTGTTCCAGAAGTGGGTCTAAGGCCAAGTTAAGGCCTTCTGATATTGTATTAACAGATTTTCAGAACTCAAGAGTGTGTGTTAAGGGGGAGGCCACCCTTAACGTGCAATACAAGAGTTTTGAAGGTCCACTAGACTTATTAGTAGTAGGGGGTGAACGAACGAGTCTCATAGGACTCGATTGGTTTGAGGCCCTGGGGATACACGTCACAGGACTCAATAGCTTACAAACACTCGACCTACAGGAAGTCTGCAAAGAATTTGCAGATGTTTTCAGCCCCCAGCTGGGCACATTCAAAGGACCACCTGTGTCCTTAAAGCTAGACCCCACTGTCACTCCCATTAGGATTAAAGCAAGAAGGGTCCCTTTTGCTTTAAAAAGTAAGATTGACACTGAATTAGACAAACTAATCCAACAGGGAATCCTAGAACCTGTTGATTCCAGCCCGTGGGAGACCCCCATTGTCACGCCTCTAAAGGCAAATGGGGACATTCGCATGTGTGCTGATTACAAATGCACACTCAATAAGGCATTGCAGCAACATGCCTATCCTGTTCCTGTGGTCAGTCACATCCTGGCCTCTCTCAAGGGGGGGGCGTGTTTTTGCAAAGCTTGACCTAGCTCAAGCATATC